>NC_090927.1:624319860-624956585 GCF_040938575.1 Ambystoma mexicanum | reverse complement strand
AGAGCACATCATCCAGCGTGCACGTAAGGGGGTTGATCTCCTTACATTCTGCCGAATGACAGAACCTAGACCATTTACTCTTGTATTGGCTCCTAGTAGCCTTGCTCCTGGTGCCCTGAATGATCTCCAGGTTGGCCTGCGATAGGCTCAGGTACCACGCTGCAAGGGCTAATTTCTGTGGGGCGGGGTGGATGACCCTGCCCCCCTGCTGGGACAAGAGTTGGGCTGGCCCCATCGGAAGGTTAATGGGTACGTGAGGCTAAGCAATTCAGAGAACCATGGTCTCGCCGGCCACCATGGAGCCATCGGAATGATGCGGAGGTGACAAGATTCCTTTATCTTGCGGATTACCCTGTGGACCAGGGGAATGGGAGGAAAGACCTAGGCTGTCATACTATATCAAATGCGTCGCCTAGGAGGCCGGGGCCCTGCCCCCGCCAGGACGTGAACTGGTGGCACTTCATGTTCTTCCAGGAGGCTAACAGATCCACCTGAGGATGCCCCCATCTGCTGAAGACGTCCAGCAGTACCTGGTTGTTCAATTGCCATTCGTAATTGTCTGCTCCCAGTCTGCTGAACGTGTCTGCTTCCAAGTTGGCCTCCCTGGGAGGTGGACGGCCGTGAGGTAGATGTTCTCCAGGGCCCATTCCCACATGCTGACCGCTAAGCTGCACAGCGGAAGGGACCTGGTACCCCCCTGCTTGTTGACATAATACATGCTGGTGGAGTTGTTGGTCTGGATAAGTAAGGACTTTCCCCAATGAGCAGAAGGAAAGTGCCGAGAGCCAGCCAGATGGCCCTGCACTCCAGCCAGTTGATATGGGACTCCTGCTGGGTCCAAACTCATGGACGCTGTGGCTGTCCAGGGTGCCACCACCCAGCCTTCCAGGGAGGAGTCTGTAGTGATGGTGACCTCCGAAAGGGCTTACTTGTATGCAGGTTGCAGTCCCTGGACCACCATGTGAGGTCTGAGTGGAGAGGAGGTATGCTGGCCAGCTCCGCTTGGGAGCCCTTCTGATTCCATGAGGCTGCAAAGTGCAGGTGTAACCTCCTCATCCTGAGTCTTGTGTGTGGCACGGCCAGAAGAACTGCTGCCATGATACCCAATAAGTGTTACAACCAGGCCGAGGTTACTACCCTGGTAAGGAAGTGAGAAGTGGCTTTCTTGATGGCCGTAATCTTGTCCCTCTCAGAGCTTGTATCCCAGATGAGGCCCAGGAAGGTGTGGCTCTGCGTGGGCTGCAGTGGAGACTTGAGGTTGATATGAACACACTCCACGACCTGGGGTTTACTAAGTTCGGAGGAGGTGTGGATAAACCCCTCCAGAGATCTCGGCCTGATGAGCCAGTCACCCAGGTACGGGTAGACGTGGTGGCCATGGGAGGGCTGCCACTGCATTCATGAGTCTGGTAAATACCCTGGGGGCTGAGTCGAGGCCAAAGGGTAGCACCTTGTATTGTAAATGGCAGCCCATGATCCTGAAGCACAGGCAGAAGCAACATGGCTGCCAAATCGGGACGCGTAGGATAAGCTTCCTGCAGATTCAGGCTCCCTCGTCTAGTGTCTCCGCAATGAGTGCTGGCGTAACCATCTTGAATGTTTGAAGCGGGCGGGAGAGGTTGAGGGCGGAGAGGTCCAACACAACTCCGGCCAGGGGGGTTCTTTTGTATGGCAAAAATCCTGAAATAGAAGCCCAATCCTCTCTGGGAGGATGGGACTTCTTCCACCACCTTGCTCTTAACTGGAAACCGAATCTCTGCCAACAGAGCTGCTGTCCAAATCTGTGGGAGAGGAGGGGAGGAAGAAGGAGTGTGAGGGGACCGGTAGACAGTACCATGAGGATACTACAGAGGATCCTCAGGATCAGAAGTTCTGGCACCAAAATTGCACGTGGAAGGCAAGCCTGCCCCCCACCGGAGACACGTGGACCCGAAGGGACACGTCAGGCTCCCTTTCCTTCTGAGGCTGCTGCGGAGGAGGGGGACTGGAAAAAGCCCTGGCCCCTTTTTTTGTTTGCACCAGTGCTGACTGGCTGCGTCGACCTCTGTTCCTGGAAGCCCCTGAACCTGCCGAACGACCGCCCCCTGTCGGAGCATTGATGTGACTGGGTGTAGGCCTTTAGCGTGGCATTAGTTAGGATAAAGACTTCAGCTTGCAAGCTGTTCTTTTTATCCAATTCCTCGTCGGTGGTAGAGTGAAAGGTCACTACCCTCGAACAGAAGGTCCAATATGCGTTCCTGGACATCAGGGTTAAACTTAGTAGCCTGAAGCCAGGCCGTCCTTCTCAGGTCTGTGGCGATGCACATGGCCCGGCCAGAGGTATCAATGTGGGTCACAGTGGACTCCATGATGTCCTGCGCTACCAGCTTGGCGTCTCCTAGACCCGCCTTGAAGCGCGCTTGGCTCTTGCACCGGATGTTCTGGATGGAAGTCTGCCATTTCCTGCCAAAGCCTCTGGTTAACAGCTGCCAGCATGGCATCCGCATTGGATTGACGCAGGTGCAGCGAGGCAGAGTACATCTTCCCATACGCCCCAGAGATCATCCTTGCCTAGTAGTGCCGAGGACTAGGTGGCCAAGGACAACAGAGGCTTAGAGTAGTGTGACGCTGCAGCGATCACCGAAGAGTGCGGTTGAGGGTGCGCCGACAGCAAGAGTATCCCCCTCCATCTGTCTATACTTTGTGTCGATTGACAGGTTGGGCCGAGTGTGGCTTGAGCCACCCCCTTAGCCAAAGCAACAATGTCCTTCTGCACCAGGATACCCATTCTGGTAGGGGGGTCATAGGGTGAGTACTTCTGCCAAGACCCCATCCTCGGGCTGCTCGACCTCAGGTTGAGGAAGGTCAAAATATGCAGCAAAACCTGCAAACCGGTCGTGGAAGGCCTTTGCCGATGACAGCGTCTCAGGGTCCTCCTCCTCATCTGTGTCCACCAGAGTGGCCGGAGCAGGTGGAGGACTGCTGGGCGCCGTGTGGAGATCGGAGCCGGAAGCTGGTGTAGAACCGCCTGTACTGTGGGAGGCAGGGGAGTCGGAATCAAAGTAGCCGGCAGGGCTTGCAGGGGCTGCACTGGGGCCTGTGGTGCCAGAGCCATGGGAGGAATGACTATAGGTGCCGGTGGAGTAACCGGAGGTAGCAAGTCCCTGACCCCGCATCCCGTAGGATGGCCCCCACCTGGGGGGGGGGGGTTCAAATCAGTGCCAGGAACCATTCGAAGAACCTGTCTTCGGAGGCTGAAGAGGTGGCAGGTGGTGCTTGGATCCCTGGGGCCGACCTCTTCCAAGACTCTTGGCGGTGGAGCATGAGACCTACCCTGCACCTCAGGCCGGGACCTGGAAGGCGTATTGCCCTCGGCAGTGTCATCGGTAGTGCTGCGTGCAGGTGCCCCCTCAGCCCTTAGGTCGGTACTAGGGTGTTGCCTCTCGGGTGTACACCCGGTACAAGAACCTTGTGGTCCCTCAGCACTGCTTCCAGAATGATCGGATGACTACCCCCTCAACCGTGAGGCCAGTAGCCAGAATAGCCTCGGCACATATGCTGGTGCGAGAACCCGAGAGGTTACTCCTGCTTGGGCATTTCCTTGGGAATGAGTCGCCCTTACGGGGTGCGATGGAAAATAGTGGCCCTCCCTTGGGCCTTGATCTCTATCCGATGAACAGCTCCCTCCATCTAGCTAGCCTGTTCAGTGTGCGCGGAGTCAGTGCGTTGCACGTGATACAACCTTCCCAGCCATGGTTGGGGCCAAGACAGCGGAGGCAAAGAGTGTGGGGGTCGGACATAGGAAAGTGTCCCTCAAAGGCTGGACACCTGCTGAAGTCGACATACGACAGGGAGGAGCGTGACACTGGAGGACAGAGTACCTGAATGACAAAAAGAAGACAGAAAGATAGAACTATCTGGGGAAGAGCGTCTGATATTGCACAGCTGAAGCCAAACCGAAGAGCACTGGTGAAATCGGCCCGTTCCAGTCAATGCAGAAAAGGGGACGGAGGCATGGCGCCGGGGGATGAGTGGGGCAAGCGCATGACTCTAAATTTAAAGGGGAAAAAGGTTCTGTCTCCTGTCCCTAGCGAGGGACGCCCATGCATAATTGACATAATCTTTCAAATAGATCACATAGTAGGCACCATCAGGAGCTTCCAAAGCTATTTTTGCTTTATATATCCTCACCAGGGAAAGTAGTCCTTCAGGCTGTTGTACACATCGCATAAGTGTTCTCTCATAGCCCTATAGATGACTTCTAGGTGGATGTATCATGTGCATGCTTCATTCCCTCTCCTAGTGAGACCCCCAGCACTTTTTGCTCGACTTCTGACCTTTTTCCTTCCATCCTGAATAATCCTTCCACCCACCCCCCTCATTCACGCTTAAGGGCTCTGACTTTTGGAACTCTTCTCTGTGTTTCAACATTCTTGTGGAGTCCGTTTTCCTCCATATCTCAAGGCATCTGTTTTTAACTTTGTGGTCACCTGAGAACAAGATTCTCTCGTCAGCCCAATTCGGCTTTAGGAAAAGAATAGGGACTTTGGCGGGAGGCCTTCCGATATCTCCCCTACAAGAAATGGGATGGAAAAAAGGGGCTACAACTGTTTATTTAGCGAATATGGATTTATCTTTAGCATTGATTTAGTGGTTTGAGCCACATTATGGAGGACATTAGATCTATTAGGCTTACCACAAGAGCGTTTGTCTATGCTGATCCATCTGCATGAAGGCTCGATGATTCAAATTAGTCTAAATAATGAAGGCCTCCTCTCCTCCCCAATTAAAACGTTTAATGGATTAAGACAGGGCTGCATTTTTGCTCCCACATTGTATAATCTGTACAAATCCGACATAGGCCCATGCCTACTGAATGCTTCTTTCATTCAACCTAAGTTGAAAGGTCAAAAAATGTGTTGGTGTTCCTAAGCGGATGATTTTTTATTATTTGATAGGACTCCTGTGGGGCTACAGCGTCTGC
This sequence comes from Ambystoma mexicanum, assembly GCF_040938575.1. Taxonomy (NCBI): domain Eukaryota; kingdom Metazoa; phylum Chordata; class Amphibia; order Caudata; family Ambystomatidae; genus Ambystoma; species Ambystoma mexicanum. The sequence goes on along the minus strand of NC_090927.1, from coordinate 624,951,622 downwards.
TAACATCTTTTGCAGCCTATAAGACGACAAATGACCTAGTTGTAAACGCACAAAAAAGTCACATGTTCTGTGCTTTAGTCAAAAGCAGCCACAAAAAAATTGGTTTCTGACCAAGATTAAATGGGGAATTAAACATACGATGATATATCTGGGATTCTTTGTAAGTGACAATCCAAAGGTGCTCAAGTGCAAAATCATTATTTCATGAAAGCTAAAGCATGTATTACTCAAATGCGTACAGTGGATCACAAATTTGGTGTATTCTCTCGTCTTCCTTATTTAAGATATTATAAACAAAATACCATTCCCAAAATCTCATATGGCATTGAAATTCTGTTTACAAGCGGCAAGCTAGATCTGAATAAACTGGAAGCGAGCATTCTAAGAGAAATTACATTCTGTCTCCCAAATTGCATCCCGCTAGTAGCTCTACGATATGAATTTGGTTTACAATCATTACAAAGTATTGTAGAGTGGCAATGTTTACTTGCGAAAATAATTTTTACTATGGTCCGTCCTGTATGCTTAAACAAGGCACACCTAAATCGGTATTCCTTAAATTAATGGAAATTTGTAGGAACTTCCTGAGCTGTGCCGGAGCATCGGTGCGCATACTCCCGTCTAATCCAAAAAGAGTAAAAACAACTGCTTGAAAATAGTGATTGGGCAAATACAATTAATACATTCTCAACATAGACTGTACTCCCATATGGTCTCTTATAAATGTATGGGATCTCCGGAACCTTATCTAACCTCTTTTCCAAGTAGAGGTTGGAGAAATTTATATAGGAGATTCCGATTTAATGTGTTGCTAACCGGAGAAAGGATTGCATTGCGAGCCAAATCTTTGGTATTGGCAATTTTGTGTAGACACTAAGGATGCAGGTGTAAAAGAGACATTGAGACATTTGATGATTGAGTGTCCGGCTCTGACTCTAAATAGAACACATTATTTTGATAGATTTTTCTCCCAGATGTATCAAATGTGGACCTTGACCTTCTGTGGAAACGTATGTTATTTGATAAAAATACCTCTGCAATTGGCGGTTGTAAGATTTTTAAAGACTGAGTGTGGTCTTGCTTAATGTTCATATATTGCCATTGGGCCAGAGAAATGGAGAGACATTGTATGTATGAATTTGGTGTAAATGGGTCTTGCACTTTATATTGTTTGTATGTAACTAGTTGCATTTTTTTTTTTTTAAACCATATACAAATAAATAAACTTTTGCAACACAGCACCCTATGGGCAGTGTTGCTGGGGACCCCTTGTGTCCTCCGAGATTCTTTTACCATCCTCAAGTAACTACAGTTACTAAGGATTGAGGGATACTTTGTATTCACGGTCTATTATGCACAAAAGGGTCACGTATAGGCTAACATGGTGGCTCCTTTTTTCGCCATGTCTATCACGGTAGCCCTTCTACCCATTTAGGGAGGGAGGTTTAAATGCGTGTTGCCTTTGACGGGAACCCTTGGGTATCCCTGCCCAGGGTCCAGTGTTTCTGCAAAGGCAGGAAGTGGGGAGGTGGGGAGGTGGTTACAACTCCCCTGTCCTTTGTCTGCCAGAGTGTCTCAATGGAACCAGTTCCATTGAGGAATGGGGCTGGCACTCCCGATTAGACGGCCCCCCACCCCTTTCTGTAAAATGCTGAGAGTTTGCAGAGAAGTGGGAAAAACGAATAAAAGGCGAGGTTCCTGAGGCAGAAGGCAAGTCAACCACTGGAACAGAAGAACCCAAGCTGAAGAATACCAGAGACGCCTGCAGACCCTTCCAATCACCATGGTCCTGACCCAGTTTTCTAATAGACAAAAGGAGCTTCGAAGAGGACGACTCCTTCCCTTTGGCTGGTGGGACCGACCAGCCTTGAGAGAAACTACAAATAGAGTCATCTTCGGAGGCGCAGTGCCTCTCCAGAGATGCAGAACGCAAATACCAGGAGACCACCGACCCATTTGCAGTGCAACATCTTTGATTTGATTTTTGCATTTATAACGCGCACGCGTGACAGACTAAACTGTATAGCGGCACAGATAACATATAGCATGAAAACAAGATAGAACCAGGCTCAAAAGGCAAACACATCAATAGATGTTTAGATGAACTACTTAAAACAAAAAAGTTCTGAGAGCCCTACGAAATTGATATGCCTTCTCAATTGGCAGCAAATTCCGCAACCTCTGTCCAAACACAGCAAAACTTCGTCTCCTCCCATGGTATAGACTGAACGAGGAATTGACAGAAGAGTGCAGTCTTTGGACCGCAAACCTCTGGTAGGCTGATAACAGTGGAGCAGATCACTCAATAGACTGGAGCAAGCCCATTCAGACATTTAAAGACAAGGCAAGCCACCTTAAATTTAATGCGGTCCTCCACTGCCAGCCAGTGCAAATCACAGTGCGTTGACACATAAGTAGCTTTGCCGAACTTAAAAATCAGCCTCACGGCCACATTTTGGGCCCTCTGCAGTCTCCTAATTTGCTCAGACTGAATGCCTATCAACTCACTATTACAGTAGTCTAGATGGGCATTCGTCAGTACCGACCACTGAGGTATTATCCTCCTCAGGTATATAAGGAGGAACCTTCCAAGGAGTCTCAAGTATAATGTACCGCCTGAACCTTAGCACCAACCTGGCTGCTACTGCTGTGGTTGTCCCGCCAGGTCGAATCCGTCCAGAACTTTGGTGAGCTCCAGTTGGACCACCAGAGGCACGATTCCACTCATCCAAGTCAGCTCACCAGAGTGCATGACTTAGTACCGAAGATTGACCAGGTGAATACAGTCCTTTGTTGGTGCTGAGAAAAAAGGCACCAAAACCACAGACCGACCAAAGACACTGAAGAAATGAGTCCCAAGGGCCGTCTCTCTCCAGACTACTGCTGACACCCCATTCAGAGTCCTTCCATTCATCACCAGGTCTGTTGCTGCTGTGCAGAGGAGAATCCAGATACGTTAATTTCTTCTAACCTAAGGTACTGTGGGGTGAAAGGTATAACTTGCCTTGGACTGAAGAGTCACTCTAGTGAGATGGGAGTGCATGAAGGTGTCCAGGGTGTCCACCCTACCTCTGACCCCAAGCTTGCCAGCTGGTCCCCCTTTAAGGAGTCCTTTTGCAGGGACCTCCTAACTGGTGTTGTATCCTCAAGTAATCGTATTCTAGAGAATGAAAGTATGCCGTGGAACATTTGCTATTCTGCTACTTCGTAAGACTTCGGCTCCACTTGTACACTGACCTTTTTGTATAGTTAGGGATTGGACTTGGAAAGAGTTAGAAGCTCTAAAAAGTGGCAAACATTAAGACTTGCTGTTCTGTGTATACCCACCCCCCAATCTAAAGACCCACCCCCCCATCGAAAGACTATCTTATGTGGCTTTGCCAAGTAAATATAATTACCCTATATCTGTTAATCTATGTGTTTATCAAACTAATAACGATTGTAAACACAAGCAACTGCTATTGAGGTAATCACTGTTGAATAATAATTCCTTTGTGTGTTGGTTAAATGAATCAGTATTTATATACCTTCTTCTGTGTAAATAAGAACAAATTTATATTTTAACATAACATTTAATGTGTAAGTTTCTTTGGACTATTGCCTTCACTGGGTTTGACGTACTTCCCTACAGCTCACATCTTCCTCCTACGATAAGCCTGGCTGCTCTGCCATTCTACCAAGATACCTTGGTTAGAACACTTCTACTAAGAGTTTGGGACCTGTACACCTAGGGAGTTTTATGAAGTTTTACCCCAATAGGACTTTAGAAGAACCTCCCGAACAATAGCTTGATTGTGCCCTTAGCCAGTGGTTCCAAATCAAACATTTCCCCAAATGTCCAGGACTTGTACAATTCTAAATAATTCCCCCCCCCCCCCCCCCCCCCCCCCCCCCAAGTCTTTTTTGGGAGCGTGAGGTGACAGTGTGAACACATCCAAGTTAGACAAGTATTTTCCACGTTCGGTATCGTGAGCATTTTAAATTTCGGCTGCAAGCAGTGCATCATTGACTTTCTTGATATGTCTTTCATCAACTGAACTCAGCCCACACTGGAACATTCCTTCCAAGCATACCAGCTGGTTGCCCAGTAACTAAGCACGACACAGCGAGAACAGATATGGTCCGGCCCCACAGAGCATGCTGGGCGTAACGGTTTGTGCAATACAAAGACAGAAGATCGTTAATGCAGCCAAGCCTATAATGAAAAGTAACCAACTATGCCAGGAGCTAATCAGTGTAACCCCCCCCAAAAGGGATGCGATTCTATGCACATTTAACTCCCATCCCATGGGTGCAGGTAGAGGGCCAGGCATGGAATGTAGGTCACGTTTGCAATATAAGACACTGAGGAGTGGGTTAAGCATTGGGGATACCCAACAGACCTTTGAACGATGGCCCTGTTTTCAGAGAAACCATGCCTCCCCTCAGAGCCCCCGTTTAAAAAAGTTACATTTTTCAAATGTTCAATCTGCATGGGAAAAACTAGTATTGAAGGCAAAGAATGTACAAATGCAGGACCGTAAATGGTAGACATATTAGAACATTTAAATCAATCTAAAAATGAGCCAGTATTTTCAGCAATATACAGCAAGAAACTGAGCAACATGCAAACGTTAACACTGATATACAACTTACTGTCTTATGAACTGCACAGCATCCTCATATTTCATTCCACATTCGATTAACGCAAGGGCAACAAGGACTGGTGCTCTTCAGGAGAGAAAAAAAAAAACAATCAATGTTTCTACGACTAAGCAGAGGCAACCCTTCTGTTAGGTTGGCCACAAAAAAAACACACAGATTTATTTATCTGGAAGATAGTAATGTAAGGGAGATTTCTCAGAATCCCTCAGTTAAGGAGTTCTGAAGACCAGGCCAGATGAAGTTGGTCCAAATTACTCAGAATGGTAACAGCAGGTGTCTGGCTTCACACTTGGGAGAGGAGTGGGTGTATCAAGGTAGTGGGGCCCATACAAACACTCAAAATAGATAAGGAAAATAGATTAATCATATGTTTTAGAGGAAACAGTTTGCTGAAATTGTGTATCACCTAAATATTTTACTGGCTTCTTTGGTTAGGCTTCTTGTGGTCAGGCGTCTGAACCCACTTTGTCATTCCCCTACTAGTCCACATGGGTAGAGAGGTAGGGTTACTTTTTTTTTTTTTAAAGATCAAGTTATTGTATTTGAGGATGCAGGCGTTTCAACTAAAGAACCTCAAAAGAAATTAAGAGGCAGCCAAATAGAGAGTTTGGTGTTTTACAATAAAGCGTTTTGCAACCGGTGAAAGAGACAGGGCAGGACAGCAACACAAGCCAGAACTAGATTATGAATAAAGTAGCACATACAGTACAGTAGAGGGCAGAAAGATCAGGAAGCAGTAATGTGGGAGTAGGTTGAAGTGAGATTTGAATGAGCAGATAGTGGAGTTTAACATGAAGGGTAAGAGTGCATGTAGCAGGGGAGGGAAGGAGCAGAAGACAAAATGGGGACTGATTAAGGAGGGAAGAAGAGTAGAGGCGGATGGAGGTGCAGCAAGAGATGGTGCTTATGTAAGGAGGAGCAAGTCTTTGCATGGATTTAAAGACTATCAGTACAAACGTGAAGAGCCATTTCTCACTGAGAGGCATCCAGCAGGAAGGCTGTGCGAGGTGTGAGATGAGCTGGGAAGATTAAAGAGTACAGATTGCAAAACTGAAAGAGGGAAGCAGAGGAGGTTGGAACAGTAGTTCAGACTGCTAAGAACCAAGGTAGGACCGTTTAATGTGGCAGTGTACAAGGGGTGGTTATATTTTCATGATGTTAAGTAGGTTGATCCTTGCTGAAGTGGAGGTAACAGTGATCAAGGTTAAGGTTGCTGTTAAAAGGTACCTTAGGTTTGAGAGTGTTGGGGTTTTGGGGGTTGGGGGAATAGGGAGAACACTATTATGTGCAAACAAGATGGTTAATGGAATGAGTGAGGGGGCAAGGGAGGCAGGCAATTGACTTGGAGGAATTTAGAATAAGATAGCAAAGAGCCATTCAGTGATGATAGTAGGCACACCCGTTAGAGAAGTCAGGGGTAAAATAAGGGAAAGAATATTTTGTTATTTTTCACAAAGAGGAAGTAGGGGAACCCAAAGGAGCGGAGCAGTCCAAGGGAGGGGGTGTAAAGGGTACAGGGTGAATAGTACGGAAAAAAATAAAAGGAATTGGCGAACAAAAACATGAGGGGCCAAGTCAAAGATGCCCATGTACCAGGAGAAAGGCCAATGTGAGAGCAAGAGTTGATCCATTCAAGAGTGGATCCCCTGGATGCCAAGGGGAAAGAGGGTCTGAAGGAATGGGCCACTGTACATACATATAGAAGAGTAGGATGGAAGATAGTTTGGGGTGGTGATAAGGTTATAATGTTAACATAGGCACGGGTAGATCAGGTGGAATGAATGCTACAGAAACCATAATGGAGAGGGTCCCCAAGACCTTTGAGCCCAAGCAGGATTGTGTTAAAAATGAAATGTTTCAGGACTTTGCAAGTCGCTCTTTTGCACTAGTGCAGACCATCAGGGCCCGTAGAGGCTTCTTAGTAAGGGAAGGACAATTTACATGCTGGAAAAAACAAAACTAGAGCAGTTCAATCAGAAGGAGAGGTGGAGCAAGTTAGGTGCTTTTCCTCGCCAGTCTCAGCTGCAGATTTGCCAGAGGTGCAGGAGAGGTTGGAAATCTTCAGATTGAAGAAAAAGGTCAATATGTAAGTTGGAGAGAACAAGCATAATGAGGAGAAGAATGCAGGGACAGAGTGGAAAGGTGTTCAAGATTTTTACATTCTTGTAAAAGTAGAAGGCAAAGTTGTTAGAGGAAATCAAAGACATTGCTTTGGAATGAGGAGTCGGCATAGCCTTTACTGTGACAGGTTTGCGTGGAAAAGAGCAACGGTTTGCGTAGAGTTGAGAAGTGTTGAGGATTTTTTGCCAGCCCCCTGGTGAAAAGTGTCAAGACAGGTCCTCAACCAGTAGTTGGACCAAACATGTGGTTTAGATATAGGGAGATGTCCGGCTTTATTCAAGGAAGTTAGGTAGATAGGTAGGTGAAGTTAGTCCCAAATTGACACCAAAAGAATATACTACAAAGACATACTCAAAAAAGATACTCATTATAGGGTTCCTTAAGTATGCAAGATTAATACACTGAAGCATGCATAGAAAAACAGTTACAATCAGAGTCATATTCAGAAGACGCAAAATGGCAATTTATCAACAGTATAAATATTCCTCACCATCCCTAGTATACATCAAAAACTGTACACACTGGTAAGCCATACACTTAAGTTTGTACCAAGGAGCAGACAAGGGGCTTGTGCTTTTAAAACCCTGCGCGATGGGGCCAACAGAATTCAGAATGCCATTAGACTAAGATGACCAGATCACTAACGTTACTGGATAGCACAGGGGCAACGCACTGGTCTTGGAAGCAATACCACGCAGAGCAACAGGTTCAAATCCCAGATCCGCGCTTAGAAACCAGACTCTGGTATGGTATAAGGAGTGTTATAAAAACCATTAAATAAAATGGTCTCATTACACTCCTAGAATGGATGGATACAATGTATCCACAGTTAGACAGGATCATAAAACATCTCAATGGCAGGACTGCAAGGATGTAGTACATTCAATTCTGCAGTATACCAAGATTCATTATATACATTCTAGTCTAAGGTGTAAAACTCCAGAGACGTTGTGTAAATAAAAAAAATAAAAAACTATTACAGGCAAGTACTTGTTTCAGTCACTTCTGAAGGGGTTTTGAGAGTTTGTAAACATTCCTCATAGGAATCAACAGGACAACTTCCATAGGCTGGGGCAGTTCTAGTAAAAAGCCAGTGACGAGGGATGGGGAATCCTGCCACCACTAGGGTTGTCACGGTATTAGTTTTATGACGATAACATTCTTGCCAAATGACAGTATATCATGGTTGTCGCGGTATAGCAGGTGGCGTTAACTGATTTTAACAAATATTTTCTAAAAAGGTCATAAATTGTCATATTTATCATCACAAACAAAACCAGGCACCCAGGGACAGAATTGGGCTTTTCAACAAACTTTCCATTGAAATACCACTGCTTGCATCCACCAAACGCAAACACAATTGTGGAGAGGGGGAGGGAGGGAGGGGGTAAGCCATGCTGCGACTGGCAAAGCAAACTGAAAAGCTTTTCTTAAGTGGTCGTTTAGGCTTTTAGCTCCCCCACTGGCTACTGGTGAAGATGAACATGTTGCCATCTTGATAACCTGCATGCCACAGATCAATGGAGGCTGATGGTAGTATACGCTTGTGCGCATACACACACACTCTTTGTTACAGCCTTTTGTTTACTTACGGGCCAAAGGGAGTTCAGTAATCACGGACATGTTACCCTTTGGTATGGCAGCAGGGAATACCCACAGAGACGAATGAATTTCGCAGTGTGACTTGTATGTAAATTCAATGATAGAACCAGGGAAATCCTCCATTGTCATATGTTTAGCAAACATCCATTCTAAATATATAAACCCCAAAGACACCAACCCAAAGTAAACCCTTTTCCTTCTTGGCGCTATATTCTTCCTATTGCTAACATATTGATTTTGTGTCAGGCACGTGTTATGGAATGGTATTAAAAACTGCTCCAACTGAAACTACTTTGCAGACGGCACATCCAACAGTGCAAGGCCAAGACTGCGCAACACTTGCTTACTGCAGCCTTTCCAAATCAGATTGAAAAGCACACTGAACGATATAAACGGTATACACAATGTGACGGTTATTATTGTTCGACAGTATCTTTAACGGTATACCGTTGTACCGTTACATCCCTAGCCAGCACTACCCCTCCTACTAAATTCATGACAAGTAAGATGGCCAGAAACCACTGCAATCGACCATTCTATTTTGGACGAATTCCTCGTGGATCCACGATTGACAAGTATGTCGAGAGGTATCCCCTCAGCCAGCCATACCAACCAATGGACATACAGATCTATCCATGGATGGATGAAGAGCCACAGGCTGTGATTACAGACACCTGTATGGACAGCTTAGACTAAACCCCAAGAAGCTATGTTGCGGACATCATAGCAGCGTTCGACATGAAGCAAACGTGCCATCCGCACTTCGGGACACAAACACGCACTAGAATACAGTAAGAACGCTAGCGCACAGTTCTATAGTTGGAAGACAGATGCATACTGTCATTGCTTTTATTATTTTTACCATTAGCTAAACGCAGCAAGGCAGAAACCGCAAGGCGCAAGAGACCCAGAGCAGGGCTTGCAGATGCTTACACACAAATAACCCTATCGAACTGCAGGAGCACCTGTGGGACCTCACAGAGCTTAAGTGTGACTAACCTATGGAAATGTTGCACAGCATGGACACTGTAGAAAGCGCATTATAAGGTTTAGGAAAATTACAGCGGGCCCCCAAGCAAGAAATGAGCTGAGCTGAGCTGATGCAGGCTAGACAGGGAGCAAGACATGCAAGGCAGGCCCTGCAGCCAAGGGCAAGAGATACAAATGACATTCCAATCCCCAGATGACAAAGGGACAAGCTGCAGAAAATAATACAAATCAATGCTCATAATTCAGAGCGGCACAGGTCAAATTCGTGGTCTCTTAACATGAGACGCAGCCGAAGCAGACAATGGTAGCAATCAGCGTTGGGAAAGCAGAGCTGGTCCCAGGCAGCCTGACACCGACTGCAACAAGTATGCAACAATATGTAACACATGTTGCGCCTGGTAGGAGATAACTCTCACAAGGAGAGGTGGTACACAAGTTACAATAAAGACAAATCTTTCTCATCACCTTGATCGTTCTCATCACCTTGAAGAGGTACACAATGAGCCGAGAACCTTTGCGGATCCCAGGCATAGGGACGTCGGCTCTAGCCAATCACAGTTTAGTGCCCTAGGGGTGGGTAGTAACAGGCAAGTACCAATAGTAAGTCCACAACACTGCAACAATGTTCTAGCTAGTGAATTAGGGATGAACAGGCCAGACACCCGACATGCGAAGGCAAGTAGAACAACATTTATAATGTCCTATATAGGTAATAGCATACTTGTTAGGCAAAATTTGTATGCAGTACTCTCTGGGAACACTACACACAAAGGGCTACAGGTATAGGAAACCCAACCTTTGGTATAAGCTTGTACTACAAAGTTCTATTAGAGTGTTGAGCAGCCAGGCTTCTCTCAAGAGGGGTCAATGTGAGCTGTAGTGGAGTTAGAGATTCAGTTACCGGTATTCAAATAAACTTACACTCAAGGTTTCTTGCATAAACAATTATGCATTTATCAGTCAGTTAGAATAAGCCTTCTTCAGAAGCGAGCAATATAATAGTAACACAAATACACTTCAATACTGTACACTTCGTTTCTAAAGCAGTAAATACCCTTTTGGGATGGCCCACAGACAACCTACACCCACAGGTGACTTCCAATAACTAGGGTGCTAGGGACATTAATATCTTACTGTTGGCATTTGGAATACTCTTAGAATTTGGCAAAAGGTAAAGGTTATTAGAACAACAAAAGACCACAAATATTCTTAAGCCGGTAAATACTTTTGGATCCCCTAGAAGAGTCATTCAGTTCAATAGGCTAAGTCAAAGTCAATGGGCAAAAGTCTTGTATTGGATGAAGCACTTCTGGTAGTTAAATGGAAAAGTCTTTGCACAAGTTCTTAGGAGTCTGATGAAAAGAAGAATCAAATGTAGGGCCACAAGCTGATTAGACTTGTGAATGGTAGAAGATGCAATCAACTCTACAGCAAGAGGTAAGTTCCTTCAGACTATTTACAGTACCTTAGAAATGAAGAAAAGATGCAGCAGATTACTTCTGTTCCTGTGCAGCTCTCACTGTTCCTGGCCCTCAGTCGTGAGGACAAGAGGGAGGACGACAGGGGACTCCTGCAATGCAGTGGGACGGTCAAAACTCGCAACCGGCAAACTTCACTTTCAGTGGCTGTTCAGTGTTTCAGCTCCTCGAGTCAACCGCAAATACCAACACCTTGGTTCCTGGTTGTCGAGATGACTTTCCTGCTTCCTGGGAGTCCGGAGGATCCTCCTAAAGCTCTAGGCCAGCTTAAAAAAGCAACTCACAATCTGGTGTTCCTCTCCCTGGCTATACAGTTTCCAGCAGCAGCTCTGTGGAAATTCAACCAGCTCCACGATGGATGTCCAGGTGGCTTACTCTGGAGTTGATTGGTCCCACCAACTCAAGGGCAGAAATCGTCCTTGCAGGACCTTCTCTGTCGATGCATACTTGGCATTTCAGCACTTCAGCAGGGCTTCACCAAGCAAACCAAAGGTCCAGGAGTTGCAGTAGGTGTCAGGTTCTTTGGTTCCTTCGTCCAGTGGTTGACTCTGCCTTCCAAGCCAAAAGACTCGCCTTTTATTCAGTTCTCTCCCATTCATTCCAGCCTAGCCTAGCCGTCAGTCACCCAGCAGGTTGGCTGTCTTTGCTGGACAGTCAGCCGGCCAATCACTACAGAGTACATTTGGACCTCCTAGTAGACTAAGCACAGGGAGTTTCAGGCACCTCCCCACTTCCTGTCTACCCCAGACACCCTGGAGCCAGAGGCAGGCTTCACTCACGAATCCCGCCAAAGGCAAAATGAACAAAGTCCAAAATTGGTTTGACGCGCAGATTAAATCTGAAGGGCCTTTCCACAAAGAAATGACGAAAAAATAAGACGGGGCAATTTTGACTAAAATGGCACCCTTGGGTGCTTTACTGCAGCTGCGAACACAGCCCGCGGTAAATGCACACCATGGTAGTTCAAACAAAACCACTGCCACCAGCCATTCATTGAGAAAAGGGCAACATTAAAATGTTACATGAGAAGGCAGACAAATGGGATACTAGGTAACCCTTCCAGCAACCTATTGTAAGTTAGTGTGTGCTGGGTCTAGAAAGTTACAATAAGTAAAGTCAATTTCACTTTACTGCTCTGGGAAACAGTAGTTTATCCCAGAGAAGGTTTAGCACATTTCTGATAATTCTTCCCAACAATACTCAATACACAATCACTTGGCCTGATCGGTTTTCTGTAGAGGGGTCCAAGTTGTGACAAAGTACAGACGCCATTTGAGAGTAAAACCAGCCTGCGAGCAGAGGATGAGCGAGCTGTGCATGAATATGTTCTGATCCCTGTAGGTTTTGTCTGTAAACCTGCAGTTTAAACTTGCTGTTGACCGAGTCCTCTGTGTAACCTGGGGAGGATTTTGGGCCCTCCAAGTCTGCAGACTTCCAGTGTCCCTTTGGCATAGCTGGAGGTACGTCCCAAACACCAGGTAAGTACCTTTTGTAGCCCACAGGTGCAAACAAAGTAGTACACCACACGGGATGACCAAAGACTATTTTGAAGAGCTCCGATTTCAAGACCCAGCTGTCCACATAAGGAATGAAAAGCAAGACTCAGGCCAATGCATGTCAAAGGCGAACCATGGTAGAGCGAAGGGGCTGGGGCTGTAGCAAAAACCCACAACTCCAGGAGGCCCATGAAGAATATTCCCAAGAATACCCCCACAACTATTCTATATGTCCCTAGGGTGAGGTGTTTGAGGCTAAAACGAGTGGCCAATCGGGTCATGGTATGGGGCCTAGGACCATCCATGTTCAGACAATGTCAAACGGACATCTTGATAAGGTCAGAACTGACCAGTACAACACCAGACGATGGATGTCTATGGCTGGATGGTATATATTAGTCACATGATCAATACAGGCCATTGTAATGCTGCAAGTTTAGAAATAACTGCTATCTGCTGCAGGGTCAGGCAGGTGGCCTCCGCTTTGTTGCAGGGGCCTCTTCAAGGGCTCAGACTCCAAGCATTGGGGTCAGTGGTCTCTCAAAACTGGGTGGGCAAAACTTTCATCCCAGGCTGAAGTGTTGGGAAATGGGCTAGTGGCAGCTGTACTTTTGTTTGAGCTGTACCACAGTTGGTCATGTGTACTGCATTAGTAGCTACATGTACATACAGTAGCCATTTGGGTACCAGGCATTAAAGTCCCCATCAATGGCCATTTTGTTTGCAGGTCTCTGTGGAAGAATAGGTACTGCCAAAATGGCAGTTTTGCCAACATTGGCTCATCCTGAGCCTCTAAAAGGCAAACGCTGTTGGGGTTTAAGCCACTTTAAACTAGTCTTAGGCGCTCCAGACATTCCAATCTACAAATCGGTGGGTATGCCTGAGATTTTGGAAGTTGGATGGCTGCCAGAACTGGAATGCTGCATGCCTATGAGTTGGTGGGTTGGCTTCCCAAGTCATTGCCTTAATATGTATAGCAATGGTTGACACTGTTCAGGATCCTCAGCAGCAGCCTCTCACCTGTCTTCAGGTGAGTTTAGGAATATCTGATGAATTGTGTGGCAAGGATGGTTCGTCCCTGGCTCCTTTGGAACTTGCTTCACCTTGCTAGCAGAATCCCTCAATGGCTTCTTCCTTTGTTTCAAAAGGTTGTGGCTGGTTTTTCCTGGCTGGTTTCCTTCCTGGACCTCTCCTCGCCTACAAGTCCCTATCCCTTCCTTTTAAGTCCTTCTGGCCCTTGTCCATAAAGACGGGAACTCCTTTCACTGGCTTGGAAGTTGCCTGCTTATCCTTGCTGATAAGGGGAGGTCTTGGGTTACCTCCAGCAGTTTGTCAAGGGACAGTTCCCTGCTGCCTAAGACATTTGGTAGGTCCTCATCCTCCTGGGTCTCTTGCACACCGACGTCACCGTGTCTTGGTCCGGTCTGCAACGTTTAAGTCATACCGGCCAGAGACCTCAACTGCAGTCAAGCCAGACACAAGTAAATCTACTCACCTGGGGCCCTTGGTTTTGCGCAACAGTTTGTGTTTTTTTTATTTGGCTATTAGGTGGATCAGTAAGTGCTTCCTTTAAGCAAAATCTAGTTTGGGGGAGTGAGAGGAGGAGGGTGGTTCGGGGGATATAATATCCAGATCGCTAGATGTAATGCCACAACCTGTGGGTGCCATTTGGCTTTATCCACCCTGTCCATGCCCGTTGCCATAGTGAAGCCTATGGTCATTCCCTCCCCATACCACACTCTTTACACAATTTCGCAAATTTGTTAATCAGCTGCATGTCCCAGGGGCTCTCAGCAAGCCTGTGGGATACGAAGTGAAAAATGTTTGACAAATTGACTTCTGCACTGCAAAGGTACAAGGACGAGTAGAGGCTAAATCACCTACTCAGCCCTACAAACCAAGAGTGACCTCAAAGGTAAAACATGCACAGTTAAGTGAAGCCTATACTCAAGAGGGGTGTAATTGTGTTTCAGTAGTAACCCAAATAGTGAAGTATAACAGTCCAAAGACCAACGAATGTCCGATCAAGGTTCTATTAAAAATAGACATACGTGGCAGGGCGAGGCTTGTGCCGAGCGGCGAGCAGCACAAATGTTGGTACTGTGAGCTCTGTGCAGTTGGTGCCTGGATGGACCCTGTGGATTATGGAAAAACCAGATCCCAATACCTTCATAGTGAGTGAGCAGATGTGGAAAGACCCCACAACCCTCCCCATTAACCAAAAGGGGCAACTGGATATTTTTACATGAGAGATTCTCAGTGAGACGCACAAAAGATGGCCGACGTCATCCAACACGGTAGTTGAAAGAAAGCAAGTCGTTCGTAATCCAGATCCGGCATGAGGGATCACCCTGGAATGCCAGCAGCAGAGACTTCTCGGATTCCCTGGGGCCGGGCCTCAGCTTTTCAGAAGAGTAGGAAAGGTGGGGTTCGTAACCCCATGGCTTATGGATGATGCCGGGCTGGGGGGGGCTTGTGGGGTGGGGTTGACAAGGTTGTCAGTGTTGGGAGATCCTTCTTAAGCACTGGTAAGCTGCACGTGTGGTGAATTCAGTGATAGTGTGCCCTTAGGTTTGGAGTGACTGACAGTCAGGAACCCACATTTGTACTACAGCTTCAGCATAAGCTCCTGCAGTGGTGCTGCCTGTGATCCGAGTACCTTTGAGCCCAGTGTTGGGGGCCTTGGCCGCTAGAGGAAGTGGAGTTCTGGAAATAGACTGCCTGGAGGTTGGTTGGAAGCCACTAGTGCAAAGCTGCAAAATGGCTGCATGCACACCTAAAGGGAAAAGAGGCCCCAGCTGGCAACAAGCAACTGTTAATGGCGCAAGACCCTCCCACTAAGTAATAACTTCAGGTCAGTGTTCAGTTCCATACAACCGGTACCCCACCTCAAGAGGAAGAAAAGATGATGTACCAGCTACGGAGGCAGATAGAGATATGCTGATGGATCTTAAGCAGGAGCTTAAGGCGGACATACAGGTTAATGCAGATAAGTTTTCTCTCTCGATAGTCTACCTACAATACCATATAACAGCAGCAGAATCACGGCTGGAGTGAGAACACAATCGGGAAGAGGCATCCTGGTGGACAGAGTAGAAGCACTAGCACAAAAGCTGGAGGGGATGCCAGTCTAGACGAGAAGAAAATCATAAGCGGGATACCGCAACGGATATGGGACCAGGACCTACCAGGCTATGTGGAAAGCCTATTCCACAACTTCTTGCTGGAGTTGGAGGGCGGCATCTTAGATCGGACTCACATGGTGTACACCACCTACCAAGCTAAGAATGACCTATAGCCTTAAACAAACCCAGGGGAGGAGGGAATCTTTGTCAATGACTTTATATCAACCTAAAATATATCAGATGGTAGACCCACTCAAAGAATCATAATTTGTGTAAGTCAGGCATTTATTCATACAATTCCATGACTGATGTGCAAAAAAACAAATTCATACAGAAATATACAAAAACTTGTATGAAATACAAATCATTTTTTTAAATGAAACAGCTGGCATGTACAAACGACGTTGTGTGAAAAAAAAAAAAAAAAAAACTTTAAAAAAGGCCTGAACTTGCAAACCTAGACATGCACATCCTGCACTGGCCAAGACTCCAACCATTCAGACCAGGACTAAAATACATACATCTAGAAACAAATATACAAAAAACATCCTGTGCAAATAAGCCAAACTTCGCCATTTAAATGGTACAATAATCCGCGGTCAAACAGCTCTGCGACTAGGGTTGTATCCATTCTTATAAACAGCATAAAATAGGGCCAACTCCTGTTTCGGCTGAAATGTTAAATGATTGAAAACAACCCAGCCTTCAGTGCACAAGAGCGTCAAGAATTTAAATTGTATCTGGACAAAGAATCCATAAGTATAAATTAATACCCTCTACCATATAATATATATATATATATATATATATATATATATATATATATATATATATATATATATATATATATATATGACAATGCATTACTTACCGTAAAAGCATTTCTGATGGTTGTATCTGCTTAGATTCACATGCTGTGCATAGGTCCGACATCCAGTGGTCACTGCGGAGTATTGCATTTTGTTTTTCGTAGTCAAAAAGGGGACGTCGACAAGGCGTGTCTGTAACACTATCCCTATAGTGACGTGCGTTGTACCCACAATCCCTCACGCGTCGAGGTCCCTCTGTTTGTTTTTTTTCTGCCCTGAGGGAGCCTTCTATACGTAAGTGAGTACAGAAAAGAGAGAGATGTAGAAAGGTTTCTATGTTCCTTCCGTCCGAGCGGGGAGGAAGGGTGGGCGCATGTGAATCTAAGCAGATACAACCATCAGAAATGCTTTTACGATAAGTAATGCATTGTCTTCTGATGTTTGTTAATCTGCTTAGAATCACATGCTGTGCATAGACTAGCAAGCAGTACCCGGAGTTGGCGGTGGGTTATGAGAAGGGACAGTAGAGAAAAGATGTCTTAATACTGCCTGTCCCACCTGGGAGTCAGATCTAGAGTGTGCATCTATACAGTAGTGTTTTGTAAAGGTGTGCACAGAACTCCAGGTAGCCGCTTTGCAGATGGACTCAAGGGGAACATTTGCAATGAACGCTATGGAAGCCCCAGTGCCTCGAGTAGAATGTGCTCTTGGCTTGAAGGGTAGTTCTCTCTTAGCAAGAGTGTAACAGAGTGATGCATTGAACAATCCATCTAGATATAGTGGACTTTGAGACTGCATCTCCTTCTCTTCCTGCTGCCACCGAGACAAAGAACTGATTAGTCTTTCTTAGTGGCCTGGTTCTTTCCATGTAGAACATGACAGCTCTGCGTACATCCAGTGTATGCAGACTTTTTTCTCCCAAGTTGGAAGGGTTTTGAAAGAACGTTGGTAGTTCTATTGACTGGTTTACATGGAATTTCGAGATGAATTTCGGTGCAAACCTTGGGTGTGTGCGTAGAACCACCTTATCCTTGTGAACTGTTACGAAGGGGTCTAGAACAGAAACAGCCTGTAGTTCACTTACTCTCCTAATGGAGGTGATAGCTATTAGGAAAGCAGTCTTAAGAGTTAGAAGAGTTGCCTTGTGCATGGGTTCAAATGGCGAGCCCATGAGTCTGGAAAGTACCACATTTAAGTCCCATCCGGGAGCTGGGTTAGCTATCGGAGGGTGTATTCTCTTTACCCCCTCCATGAAGGCCTTGATAACTGGTATCTTCCACCACGCCACTTTAAGTTGGGAAGTGGTGTATGCAGACAGTGCCGCCAGGTGGACTTTAATAGAATTGAACACTAGACCTGAATCCAGTAAATGGGTCAAGTACAGAACAATGTGTGTGGGAGAGCAGTCAACCGGGTTGATGCTCTTACCTCTACACCAGATGACAAATCTCTTCCACTTGCTAGAATAGCAGTGGCGAGTATTAGGTTTTCTGGCTTCCCTGAGGATGTCCATACATCTCTGCGGAAGTTGTAGATGTCCAAATTCTACGATCTCAGGAGCCAGGCTGCTAAGTTCATGGTCTGAGGGCATGGATGCAGTGTCCTGCCCTTGTCCTGTGACAGCATGTTGTATGGGCAGGGAAGTGTCACTGGGGGAGATAGGGACATCTCCAAGTGAGCGAACCATGGCTGCCGGGCCCACATTGGGGCCACTAGTATCATGGTAACTTGTTCCTGGTGCAGCTTGTGCACAACTTTGTTGAGAAGGGGAGTCGGGGGAAAGGCGTAAACCAATTTCCCTGACCATTGAATCGACAGACCGTTCCCCTTGGATTGGTTCTGGGGGTACCTGGAGGCGTAACTTTGGCATTGTGAGTTCTCCAGAGTTGCGAACAGGTCTATTTCTGGAAATCCCCATTGCGTGAAGACGTCTAAGACGATGTCTTCGTGCAAACGCCATTCGTACTCTTCGGGCAGGGGGAAGTCTCTGCTGAGTTCATCTGCTAGCAGATTGAGTTCCCCTGGTACGTGTTGTGACAGTAGGAACATGTGTTTGAGAGCCCATTTCCATATATTCTGGGACAGCTTGGACAGTCCTGGAGAGTGGGTGCCCCCCTGCTTGTTGATGTAGTATATGGCTGTGGTGCTGTCTGTAAGGACCATCACTGTCTTCCCTTGTAGGTGTTCCTGGAAGGCTTTTAGTGCTTTGAACACCGCCAGTAGCTCCAGTAGGTTTATGTGCTTGGATGCTACGCTCGGAGTCCACACTCCGTGAGCAGTCTGATGGGATAGTTGAGCCCCCCATCCTGAGAGGGATGCGTCCGTGGTTAGAGTGGCCTCCACCGCGGGTGTGGCAAAGGGTTTTCCTATTATCAGGTTTTCCTTTGTCCACCACCGTAGCGAGAGAACCAAGGCCTGCGAGACCACCACTAGATCGTCCCATTGTCCGCTGGCCTGACACCACTGGCTGTTGAGCCACTCTTGCATTGGGCGCATGCGCAGGCGCGCGTCAGTTACCAAATAAATACACAACGCCATCATTCCTAGCAAGCGCATCGCTTTGCGCACCGTCACCTCTCGACCTGCCACATATTGGGGGATCTGAAACAGCATGTTTTGGACCCTCTCGTTGGAAGGGAAGATGAGGCCGTCCTTTGTTTGAATTAGAGCCCCTAGGAATTGTTTGACTTGGCTGGGGTCTAAGCTGGGCTTCTTCTCGTT
Source organism: Ambystoma mexicanum (assembly GCF_040938575.1). Classification (NCBI taxonomy): domain Eukaryota; kingdom Metazoa; phylum Chordata; class Amphibia; order Caudata; family Ambystomatidae; genus Ambystoma; species Ambystoma mexicanum. Next base: position 624,932,636 of record NC_090927.1, on the reverse strand, counting down.
GATGGAGAAGCCCAGTTGGAACAAAAGGTCTACAGTCTTTTGGGTGTTTGAGAAGCAGGTCTCGTAAGAATCCCCTGTTATGAGCCAGTCGTCGAGGTAAGGGTATACTGGGATGGATAACCTGCGCAGGTGGGCCACTGCCACTGCCAGTACTTTCGTGAATGCCCTTGGTGCAGATGCTATGCCGAAGGGTAGCACTCTGAACTGGTAGTGTTTGCCCTCTATCATGAACCTGAGGTATTTTCTGTGCGCTGGCAACATTAAAATATGAAAGTATGCATCTTTCATGTCCAGTGTTGTCATGTAATCTCCCTGTGATAGCAGTGGGATCACTTCCTGTAAGGTCACCATACGAAACTTTTGGGGTTTGACAAACATGTTCGCTGGGCGCAGATCTAATACAGGGCGCATGGTTAGATCCTTTTTGGGTACAAGGAAGTACACTGAATAAATACCTTCCATTACCCGATATAGAGGCACGACCTCTATGGCTCCTTTTTCCAGCAGTTGGTCCACTTCTTGGAGAAGGATGGCGAGGTGTTCTGGTGTCATGCGGCGTCCCCTCGGGGGTCTGTATGTTGGGGAACTGTTGAACCCTATACAGTAGCCGTGAGCTACGGTGGAAAGTACCCAGCGGTCTGATGTTATTCCCTCCCATGCTGGAAGAAAGGATGTTAACCGGCCCCCGACCGGCGTTGCATGGGAGGGGACGCGAATCTTCACGTCACTTGGTGGTGTTGTTGGCTTGGGAGCCTCTGGGGATGGAACTCCGGCCTCTTCCCTTGCCAGGGCGTTGACCCCTCTGATTGTACTGGCCGCTATTACCCTGGTAGTTGCTGGCAGAATACTGTTGTTGGTTTTGTTGCTGGCATTGTCCACGAAAAAAGCGCTTATTACCAAATCCCCGCCTGTTAGGGGGTTCAGAAATTTGATCTAAGGTCTTTATTGTATCAAATTCTTTCTTCGCGTTCTCCAGCGCGTCATCCACTGCTCTCCCAAAGAGGTTGGACTCCTCTATGGGTTTATTAATAAGGGACGCTTGTGTTTCCGCCTTAAAGGGATGGTCTAGTAAAAAATGTTATTTAAAAAATAGATAGGCACCATAAAAAAAAATACTAGCATTCTCCGTTTTAAAACTTCCTATGTAAAATTTTGAGCTATTCAAGCTCAAAATTTGCAAAAGCAAGCACATGGACGCATCCATTTTGTGAAATGGAGGCCCTCCTGTGCTGGCTTTTGCGGCACTAATGAAGGAAAAGCCAGCCAGCTGTAGTAAACAAAGGCTACCGCTGGGTGGCTTTCCCTTCATTAGTGCTGTAGGCGGAGGACGGGGACCGGAGACCAGAGCAGGAAAGCTGCAGCTGAATCTCGGTAAGTGCTATTTTTTTTTTTTTTAAAATAAGCACTAGCTGCAGTTTTTTTTCTAAGTTTTCCGGGCTGGAGGAGCCCGGAAAACTTAGAAATAAAACCGCAGCTTTAAAAACGTATTTATGTGTGCGGTCGCTTCAAACGCGACCGCAAACATAAATACAACGTTATTGTGTTGAAAAATGCTGCGGTTTTTCTTTCCAAATTTCTCAGGCTCCTCCGGCTTGGAGGAGCCTGAGAAACTTGGAAAGAAAACCGCAGCGTTTTCCAACACAACCGCGTGTGTTTCTGCCTGCTGTGGCTATCACTTTGGGTCTCCGGTGCTCCCAGGGGAGCCCGAGAGCCCCAAATGGTAAAGCAGATTCAGGCAGAAAACGCGGTTGTGTTGGAAAACGCTGCGGTTTTTCTTTCCGAGTTTCTCAGGCTCCTCCGAGCCAGAGGAGCCTGAGAAACTTGGAAAGAAAAACTGCAGCGTTTTCCAACACAACGTTGTATTTATGTTTGCGGTCGCTTCAAAAGCGACCGCAAACATAAATACAACGTTTTTAAAGCTGCCGTTTCATTTCTAAGTTTTCTGGGCTCCTCCAGCCCGGAAAACTTAGAAAAAAAAACGCAGCTAGTGCTTATTTAAAAAAAAAAAAAAAATAAGCAGCACTTACCGAGATTCAGCTGCAGGTTTCCTGCTCTGGTCTCCGGTCCCAGTCCTCCGCCTACAGCACTAATGAAGGGAAAGCCACCCAGCGGTAGCCTTTGTTTACTACAGCTGGCTGGCTTTTCCTTCATTAGTGCCGCAAAAGCCAGCACAGGAGGGCCTCCATTTCACAATATGGATGCGCCCATGTGCTTGCTTTTGCGAATTTTGAGCTTGAATAGCTCAAAATTTTACATAGGACGTTTTAAAACAGAGAATGCTAGTATTTTTTTTTATGTTGCCTATCTATTTTTTAAATAAAATTTTTTACTAGACCATCCCTTTAAATCCGGAATTGCGAAGCCAGACGTGACGCTTCAGTAACATTCCTTGTACCAAAGTGCGGCCAGTCGTCTCTGCTGCATCGAGGGTATTCTTGACGATGCTTTGATTGACCAGAGAGCCCTCGTTAACTGTAGCCAGTAAACGAGTCCTTAGGGGTTCGGGAACTTCTTCGATGTCCTGTTTGAGCTTAGCCCATTGAGCATCGGCGTAGCTTGCCAATAGGGTATTATTATTGGCGATTCTGGTAGAGAATGCTGCAGAGGTGGTGATTCTCTTGGCTAGGGCATACAGCTTCTTCCCCCTCTTTATCTGGGGGTGCCTCGCTGGTCGATAGTGGGACTCCTGCCCTTTTCCTGGTGTTGGTCACGACCAGGGAGTCCGGGATTGAGTGACCCTTAATATATAATGGGTCTGATTGAGAGGGAGAGAACAGTTTTTCAATCCTCGGATTGACCCCTCTCACCAATGCAGGAGTGGAAAGAGAAGGTGTAATATGTCTCTTAACTGAGGCGAGGATGGGTGTAATTTGGTTAGTGGGGGGTTTTTCTTTGATAATCCTCTCCACAAAATCGGTGTCTGGGGTGACCTCCCCAGTTTCGATTTCGAAATGTGCTGCTGCCTTCTTCAGCAGTGCATTGAAAGTGGGTTGATCATCGACAGGCGAAGGGTTCCTGACTAGTGTAGTTTCAGTAGACCTGATGACTATACTGCTACTGCCTGTGTCAGTCGACCTAGCCGGTGACTGCCAGGGATTTGGGTCGCCCTCGCCTGTGTCTTCCTGGAATCCCTCCTCACATAGGTTAGTTTCCTCGTGAAAACCTTCCTCTTCTTGTTGGTCTTCAACATAGGTGAACTCATCTTCCTCCTGGAAGAAGGTGTCTTCCTCAGTGGGATTGTAAGAGTATATGTCCTCCTGTATGGGGTTATAAAACTTCTGGTATTTAGCCCTTGGACTCTCCAGGGGTGCCTCCCGTGGTCTCTTGGGTGCCCTGTCTTCTGGGATGGACATGAACCCGTCTAGTTTGTCCATACAGGTCTGGAACCTTTCAAAGGTCCACTGAGGTCGGCCAGGACGGTCTGGGAAAGAAAAGGGAGTTTCTTCCTCCTGTAATTGTCTGGTTCTGTCCCATAACGTCGAAGAAAGTGAGCCTTTGCCTTCTGAGTAGCCTTCTTGCTGGCTAGGGCCTTCTGTCGGCGTCGGGAACTGGCCTGATCTGTTTTCCGGCGCTTTCGGCGTATCTTTGGCCTTGTGCGCGGTTTTCGGCGTCTCACTCGCCGTACGTCTCTGCCCGCCCTCGGATGCTATGCGCGCGAGGCTTTCGGCGATCATTCTCTCTTCCGAGGGATCGGTCGCCGTCGCGCTATGTAACGTCGAGCCTTTGCTCGTCGAGTCCTTGCCCGTCGAGTCCTTGTTGGCAACGTGAGCGCTCTTGCGATGCGCGTCGCCGGAGGTTTTGGTGTTAGCGCCCTTATTTTTTAGAATGCCCATTCGCCTGTCACGGAAGCGGTGGCGGGGTGGGCTGACTACCCTTACGGTCGGCGGAAGACGCCGGTGGGCCCGGCAACCGTTGGCGCTATGGCTGCCTTCGTCTTCGACGTATGCGTGCCGGGGGGGTATATGCTTTGGTGTTTTTCCGTGTGCGTCCTTGTCGCCGGGGTGTTCATCCCCATAAGCTGGGCGTGAGCCGGGCTTGTCGGGGCCGGGGACAGACGACGACGAGCGTGACGAGAGGTCTACAGCCTCCGTTACGGGGGCCATGTAGTCACTGTCCTCGTCACACTCGGCGGCGGCAGCGGGCGAGGAGTCAGGCCTAGACATGGCGTAGGCCGCCCACCTTTTGACCCTGCAGTCTTTTAGAGTTTTGGGCTTTAGTAATTTACAGGCCGCACAGCCGTCTGTCAGGCTGAGAGGTCCTGTGTCCGCGGAAGCTGCTGAACCCCCGACAATCCCCCTGAAATGTAATTCTCAGAACTAGGTTTCAATTCAGCTCTGCAAACTACACCCCAAAGGGAAAGGGGGAAGTGGATAACAAAACAACACCAGGCTGACTGCGTCAAGGCTAACCAAAGCTGAACCTGCAGAGGATATAAGAAAAGCAGATACAAATCCTTTTATTACTTACTCAACCTTAAGAGTGGAAAGACTTTAAATCCTTAACTAATAATTAAGAATCATACCTGGTTCTTCTCTTGAAATTTCTTAGAGAAGCTTGTAAAGAAGCTGAAAATCTCTCTTACTTGAGACTCTTGAAATTCACAGCAACTTCTGAATTAGAGCAAACCTGGAAGGTTTTGCTCTTTGCCTTTTTTCCAAAAATTCACTAGTTGTCCAGTTAAATAGTCTTTATCTTTTCTTTCTTTTTCTTTCAAACTTTTCTTTTGTTTTCAAACTTTTTACAATTCAATAAAGTTTGTGAATTCTTGAAGAAACACGTGCAAAACACACACGCGGATAATTTCAATTCAGAAGATTTGATTTGCACGTTTAAAACTTCCTGCGTTTAAGAACACGCGCACTGTAAGGAAAGTCCACGCGCAGAAAACACACGTGCTTGTAAAAACACGCGAAACAGAATTCACGCGCAAAAGAGTTCACACGCGGTCGAGTACACGCGTTAAAACACACACGCAGGAAACCACACGCGCTATAGAGTTCTCACGCGGCAAACAGATCCTTGCGCTGGGAAGCACACGCGCTATAGAGTTCTAAAGCGGCGAGCTGATTCTCGCGCTACGAATCACACGCGCTGGAAAACACTCGCTCGCGCAAAAGTTCAAAAATATAAATTCAAAGGTTAAATTTTACGAGTTCTCACTTAAATGTCATTAAGATAAACAGAGCTGCAGTTTAAAACAAAGTCACTTATCTCCAGCACAATTTCTTAAAGATCTTCAGAGTTTCCTGTCTTCAAAACGAATTCCTGACAGCTGATAGCTTCTCCTGAAACCCCCAAGAAAGTAGCCGCTCAACTGCTAACGCCTGAAGGAATAAAATCCACCAGGCCCAAGTCTAAAGCAGGAGCAGCCACTAAACACGTCCTCTCAGCTGGGGTTTAGATGATGAAAGGCAAAGAGTGACAGTTTAGAATGTTCATTGTTGTTCAGCAGTGTTTTCCAACCAATCAGAGCTGTCACTGTGAAACTCCATTTTGCCTTGGGTCAGAACCAGGATTCTGAATCAGGAAGTTAAGGCCAAACCAACTACAATAGAAAACTTCCCACCCACACAAGGCTAATTCTAAAAAGGATAATAAAAGAGAAATAATGGGAAAGAAACTTGAATAAGGGAAAATAGTCTGAATAGGGGAAGGAAACCTGACACCGTCCTCCTGGTGATCGAGGGGTAAGCAACGGTTGCACTGTTTGTGCTTATCCTTCCAGGTATATTTAGCCTTGCAAAGCGGGCAAAACCTAAATGGCGTCCTCTCCATAGCTGAGGGTAATAAGTGTGACTACGACCTCGAAAGAGAGGGAGGGGATAGAGAAAGGCATTCTTAAAGAGAAGAAAGAAAGATCACAAAACCCCACTCTCCCTACTGTGTATGGCCGGCGAGGCCAGGCCACGTGTTCGGCAGCGCCGAAGGATCCCCTCCGCTCGTCCTTCCGTCGAAGATCTTGCTCGGCAGAGAAACAGCTCTGCGTCGAGGGAGGGATCTACGTTATTGATATTAATAACAAATGACCAAAGGTCGAAGAAACTATTTGGCAATGTCTCTCGAGGAGCTCCGCATAAAGGCGACCAGTAGCTGGGCGGAAAATAACAATCTGAGGGACCTCGACGCGTGAGGGATTGTGGGTACAACGCATGTCACTACAGGGATAGTGTTACAGACACGCCTTGTCGACGTCCCCTTTTCGACTACGAAAAACAAAATGCAATACTCCGCAGTGACCACTGGATGTCGGACCTATGCACAGCATGTGATTCTAAGCAGATTAACAAACATCAGAAAATATATATATATATATATATGATACATTACTCACCGTAATCGTATTTCTGACGCTTGTATCTGCTTAGATTCACATGCTGTGCATAGGCCGACATCTAGTGGAAGCTGCGGAGTATTAGTTTGTTTTTCGAAACTCGAAAATGGGCGTCGACACAGGGCGTGCCAGTAATACTATCCCTAGTGTGACGTCCACTGTACCCAAGATCCCTCACGCGTCTAGGATCCCCAGATTGTATTTTTTCTGACATGAGGTAGCATGAGGAGTAGAGTGAGTACAGATAATCCAAGCAGATAGACAGAAAGGTAAGACTACAAGCAATCATGCGCCTTCTCTCAGAGGGGAGGAAGGGTGGGTCGCATGTGAATCTAAGCAGATACAAGCATCAGAAATACGATTGCGGTGAGTAATGTATCCCTTCTGAGGCTTGTGGAATCTGCTTAGATCACATGCTGTGCATATATTAGCGAGCAGTACCAGAAGAAGGAGGTGGGATGTGAGAAGGGTCATGAGCAAATAAGTGTCTTAGAACCGCTTGTCCCACTTGTGTATCGGTCTTGGAATGGTGTCAATGCAGTAATGCTGAGTAAAAAAGTGTGAATAGAGCTCCAAGTAGCTGCTTTGCAAATGGTGTCAAGGGGAACATTTGCAATGAAAGCCAGAGTGGCCCCAATGCCTCTAGTAGAGTGGGCCCTTGGCGTAAAAGGCAGAGTCTTTTCAGAGAGTGAGTAACACAGCTGGATACAGTTAATAATCCACTTCGAGATGGCACCTTTAGAGACGCGATCCCCCTCTCTGCCTGTAGCTACGGAGACAAACAGTTGATCTGTTTTCCTTAGCGGTCTTGTTTTATTTACATAGTAGAGGACCGCCCTACGCACATCTAGGGTGTGTAGTTTCACCTCAGCCGAGCTTTGCGGGTTCTGGAAGAAAGCCGGAAGCTCGATGGACTGGTTAACATGGAATTTTAATATAAATTTAGGTGAGAACCTAGGGTGTGTGCGTAAAACCAGTTTGTCTTTATGGATAGTAAAGAAGGGATCCTGCACTGACAGAGCCTGAATTTCACTGACCCTTCTTATAGAAGTAATAGCTACTAAGAAGGCCGTTTTATAAGTCAGGTGTTTGAGACTGCTTTTATGCATGGGTTCGAAAGGGGGGCCCATGAGCTTGGCTAGCACCACATTAAGGTCCCACCCTGGCGGTGGGTTTGAAATAGGAGGGTGAAGTCTCTTTACTCCTTCCATGAAGGCTTTAACTACTGGTACTTTCCACCACGACACCTTGCTATGGGAAGTGGTGTAAGCCGAGAGGGCTGCCAGGTGTACTTTCAGTGAGTTAAAAACCAATCCTGCATCTAGCAGGTGGAGCATGTATGTAACAATAGTGGAAGGAGTGCAATCAACTGGGTTGATTTGTCTACTCTGGCACCAGATAACGAACCTCTTCCACTTGTCAAAGTACCAGTGCCTTGTGTTTGGCTTCCTAGATTCCTTTAGGATGTCCATACACCTCTGTGGCAAATTGAGGTGTCCAAACTCCATGACCTCAGGAGCCATTTCATCTTGTTCACCACTTTCCTGAGGAGGAGTTGGTGGAAAAGCGTACGCAAACATCCCTGACCAGTTCATCCACAGGGCGTTCCCCTGGGAGTCTGGTTGGGGGAACCTGGATGCAAATCCTGGGCATTGTTTGTTTTCGCTTGTGGCGAATAAGTCTATAGTGGGGAAACCCCACTGAGAGAAGAGATCTTCTACGACCTCTCTGTGAAGAACCCATTTGTGTTCCTCTGGGAGGGAGTCTCTGCTCAGAGCATCCGCTAGGGAATTGAGCTCCCCTGGAACATGTTGTGATGACAGGAAGATGTTCCGTCTGAGTGCCCATATCCAGATTTTCTGGGCAAGCTTGGACAGATTTGGCGAGCGAGTCCCTCCTTGCTTGTTCAGGTAGAACATGGCTGTAGTGCTGTCCGTCCGGATTTGCACTGACCGGTTTAGTAGATGGGGCTCGAACACCTGAAGCGCTCTGAATACTGCCAGAAGCTCTAGCAGGTTGATGTGGTTCTTGGCCAATGAGTGAGACCAGAGACCCTGAGCTGTGTGGTGGAGATGGTGAGCTCCCCACCCCGTTAGACATGCATCTGTAGTGACTACTGCCTGTACTTCGGGATCGTAAAAGGGTTTCCCCTTTGCGAGATTCTCTCTTGTCCACCAGTGAAGGCTTTGTACCAGTGTTGGCGAAACGACCACTAGATCGTCCCACTGACCACTTGCCTGAGACCACTGTTTCGCCAACCATTCCTGCATGGGACGCATGCGCAGGCGCGCGTGAGGGACCAGGTAAATGCATGACGCCATCATGCCCAGTAAACGCATTGCTTTGCGTACCGTTATTTGTTGACCGGACTGATAATGCGGAATTTGCAGTAGTATATTCCGAATTCTTTCTTCTGAAGGAAAGGTCAACCCCTCCTGGGTATCCAGGATTGCTCCTAGGAATTGTTTTGAGGTGCTTGGCACCAGGCTTGACTTCTTCTCGTTGATTGAGAAGCCTAATTCGTGGAGGAGGTCGATAGTCCTTTGAATGTTTGTCCTGCAAATTCCTGGGGTTTCCCCCGTTATGAGCCAGTCGTCCAGATAAGGGTACACTGGGATTGCCTCCCTGCGTAGGTGTGCAGCCGCCACCGCCAGTACCTTGGTGAATACCCTTGGTGCTGAAGCGATCCCGAAGGGCAGTACCTTGAATTGGTAGTGGCGACTGTCCACCTTGAAGCGCAAGTACTTTCTGTGCGCTGGGAACATGGCAATATGAAAATAAGCATCTTTCATATCCAAGGTTGCCATGTAATCCCCCTTTTTTAGGAGGGGGATTACCTCTTGTAGCGTGGTCATACGAAATTTTTGGGGCTTGACATACTTGTTGGCAGGCCGTAAGTCCAATACTGGGCGCATTGTCAAGTCTTTCTTTGGCACAAGGAAGTAAGTTGAATAAATACCCTTGTTTACCTGGTGTCCCGGGATGAGTTCTATCGCGTCCTTTTGTAGAAGAATGGCGATCTCCTCGAGGAGAATCTTCTGATGTTCTAAGGAGTGTACTCTTTGCCGTGGAGGATGGTTCCGGGGACGCTGCAGTAGCTCTATACAATATCCCGTGGATACTGTTGACAGCACCCATCTGTCTGATGTGATCCCTTCCCAAGCCTGGGTGAAGTTTGAAATGCGTCCCCCTATTGGGGTTGCGTGAAAAGGGACCATGAACTGAGCGTCACTGCTTTGGTGGAGGCGTGCCGCCTCCCTTGCTGGGGCTGCCTCTGCCTTTTCCACGACCCCTATTACCTCTGCCGTAACCCTGGGTAGACTGTTGGTTGTTGTTCCACTGTGTACCCTGCCCCTGGGAATAGTTAGATCCTCTCTGGGAATTTTGGCCGCGTGGGTGACGAAAATTACTATTCCCTCTCTGGTTAGGGGGTTTATTGGTTAACTGGCCAAGGGATTTGAGTGTCTCGTATTCGTCCTTGGCATTTTTCAGTGAGTCTTCGACCGCCTTACCAAACAACAGATCGGCTTCCACCGGTTTGTCTATCAGTGATGCCTGAGTTTCTGCCTTAAAACCAGACTGCCGTAACCAAGCATGTCTCTTGATAACAGCACCTTCTGCTATCAATCTGCCTGCGTTATCCGCGGCGTCGAAGGTTGCTTTCAAAATGCAACCAGACACGGCTCTACCCTCTGCGGAAATCCAAGCTAATTGGCCCTTTAACGGTTCGGGAGCAGAGGCTATGAGAGCCGCGACTTCTTCCCACTGATGGCAGTTGTAGCTGGCCAACAGGGTGGTGGAGTTAGCAATCCTTGCTTGATAGGCGGACGTTGAGGCTACCTTCCTGCCGAAACCGTATAGTTTTTTGCTCTCCTTGTCGGGAGGAGCTTCTGACGAAGACAAGGGTGTTCCAGCCCTCTTACGAGTGTTGGTAACAACTAGGGAGTCTGGCTTCAGATGTCCTCTTATATAGAGAGGGTCAGACTGAGCTGCCCTGAAAAGTTTTTCAACCCTGGGATTGACTGCTATGGTGAGGTTTGGGTTCACCAGGGACGGATCTATTCTCCGCTGAATGGATTTAAGGATAGGGATGGTCTGGGCAACCGGCCTCCTTTCTCCCACTAACTCTTCTGCGAAGTCCCTTTCCTCCTGTACACCGTGGGTGTCAATGTGGAAATGTTCTGCTGCGCGAGCGAGAACCTCATTTAGGAGGGGCTGGTTATCGACCAGGGAGTCGGTAACCGGGGCTTCGTTCTCTACCGGGGAATCTACTCTGTATGTTTCCGGGTCATCCTCTTCTTCTTCCTGTTCCTCATCATCATCATCCCCATAGTAGCCCGTCCCGGTTTGCTCTTCTATCATACCAAATTCTTGGTCCCCACAAAAGGAAGCCTCTCCTTGATACCGTGAGTATGGTGTTGCGTAAGGTTGTACCTCGAAGGGTTCAGACCTCATCGGGGTTTCAAACCGGGCCTTCTTACTCGGGGGGGATAGGATCAGTAGAGCCTGAGGGTGTGGCCCCTTGTGGATCATACGAGAGGAAATGTTTTGGATTTTTATCATAAAAATCAGCCAAAGAAGACATTCTTGACATGACCCTATCTATGTCTTCACTGGACCATTTTTTGGAACTGGGAATGACTCTCTCAGCAAGTCTATGGGATTTATCTTGAGTAGCTTTGCTGGTTGTGGACCTATCAGCAGACCTGGGCTTGTCTGTCTGTTTAGGGGGGGGGGGGTGGAGTGTTTCACAGGTGTGGAAGAATGTACAGTTAGTTTCTTCTGCTGTTTTCCCCCCTCCCCGTGCGTAGAAAAATGTTTTCCCTGTCCCTTAGTGGCTCCGGAGTTTTTCGACGCCTGGCGTCGAGGATCGGGAGAGGTGTCCCTGACCTTCGAGCGTGGGGCCTCGCTGGCTTTGATTGCGGGCTCCGCCTCCTGGAGCGCGGCCTGGGGGTGGAAGTCGTCTTCGTCTTCCGACAATCGAACTTCTGTTAGCCGAAGGAGCGAGGCACTCTTGGCAAGAGTGGATGATTGCCTGGAGTCATGCGGCGATCTTGATCGAGAGCGCCCTGAGGACACCAATCGGATCGTTCTGTCTGTGCCTCTTTCCGAGAACTCGACATTGTCGAGTCTCGGTTGGACTTAGTGTGTGTAGTGTGTGTAGTATGTGAAGCGCTTGCGTCGCCGGGGGTCTTCCCCATAGCCGCCCTGCCGGACGACCTTCCGAGGTCGGGGACCTGCACTCGGCTGTCTTTCGACGCCGTAATGCCCTCGCCGTCCGAAAGTACGGCGTCGCTGCCATCGCTGAAGGCGCCCTCCGCTGCCATGGCCGCCTGCCTGGTGTGGTGGGCCCAACGCTTCTTAACGGTCCTTAAGTGTCTTAGGTTTAAACCTACTACACGCTCTGCAGTTCGCTTCGGGGTGGTCCCTCGGCAAGCAGAGATTGCACGTGGCGTGCCTGTTGACCCAAGTGTATTTGCGGTTGCACTTGGGGCAGAATTGAAAAGGGGTACCCTCCATACGCACCTTGATGCAGCGGGCTGTTAAGTGTAGGAAATGTATAAGGTGTACCTATATACCAAGAGTGTAGAGTATGTACCACCCCCCACTCTCCCTACTTGCAGGGCCGAGGCCAGCGGCCTACCAGGCCCGGGCCGAGGCCAGCGGCCTTCCGAGGCCCAAATCCGTCGTGCAGCAGCCGACGGTCGATTTCTTCTCCAGCCGGCGTCGAGTGTCGAAGTTCGACGTTGGGGTGGGGAAGGATGTCAATAGATTAATATTTTAAAATTTTAGCAAAAGTATGGCTAAGGCCAGGGGACTCCGCAAGATGCTTCCGACCAGTACGGCGGAAAAAAACAATCTGAGGATCCTAGACGCGTGAGGGATCTTGGGTACAGTGGACGTCACACTAGGGATAGTATTACTGGCACGCCCTGTGTCTACGCCCATTTTCGAGTTTCGAAAAACAAACTGTATCATTGCTAGTGTTGATATACAGCGTCCAACTTGGTCCCACATGACAAGTAACTCTGCCTGAGACAACATCATCAATGGGCCAAGACCAATTCCATTTAGTCCAACCCATCAACAAGAAAACATTCTTTGGGGGGGACGAAAGTTCTTACCCACTAATGTTGGCATCTCAAGTCAATGGAGAAATAGACCTGTAGAGAAACCACACAGACACGATCAGTATGCAGACATTCATACTGCATCTTATCTCTGCATCACTGCGAACATTACTATGGTAGCACTCACCATAACATAACAATTCCCAAAAAGGGTCCTTGTGCAGCAAAATGTAACAGGCTGCAGCATGGATATTTCTAGTGCCAATGGTACGCCAGCCAACTGCTGACTGTTGCATGACCGATAGCATGAATCACTGACCCTTCATTTGCCTTCTGCATTAGGGCAAAGCACTAGCCCGTGTGTGACTCATTCAACCACGTGGCCATCTTGAAATGAATCATCCGAGATGAGTCACCATCTTGTGAAATAATGCGTTATGCACAAATTTGCAAATTACATTGCCAAAAAGACTACTCACAGAATTGTTTCAAGGTACGGCGTACACCTGGATGACATTAATACAGCTATTGTTGAAACGCCCACAAGTATGACTAATCCAACGGCATGCCCAAATGCAGAGAAGCACAAGGAATATAAAAAAAGCTTAATGGTCCCATTGTAACCGACTGCCATCAGCTGAGGGCTCACCATCCACCCCAAGGGACAAACTTTAAGTATGTCAATTTATAATCATTGCCCAAGTCAATGAAACATCCCACCCTCCCACCCCCCATCTTGTTTTAATTGGTCAATAACAAGCCACCTCAAGTCATCTTTCCCATAGTTCATAGCCTGAAAATGAGGAAACCAAATAGTGCAGAGATTGTGCCACTGCGGATCCTACATTGGCGTTCATTAATCCTGATGTGGCCGTGCCAATGTAAAGTAGTGAGCACTGGCATACGATCACACATTACATTTGACAAATTACAATTAGTAAAGATTTTTAAAAAGACCATCTAAAAGAACCATGGCTAAACTGTAGTTTTCTGGTCAGGGCACAGACACGGGTGGTGTCCTCAGACTGGGTTTCTTTGCAGCTCCCAAGCTGCTTTAATGGTGTTCTGAATAAGACTTGTGCAGTCCAATGAGAATGTGGACTGTTTCCCCTTTTCTAAGAGCAAATAGGGGCATTTTGTTAACACAGGCATTGGTGGTGCCAGTACTTTACCAATTTCTTACTTGTTTGAAGTAGGCGGTCACACCTACCAGACGATTCTGGTCCCTTCTGTTCTCCGGTTACTATGAAAGCATACTGATTGATACATCTGGCCCTCTTCGTTGCAGGTTTCACAATTTTGAGAGCATAACTTCTTTCAGACAATCTACATGTTCGGTCTTGAGCTTGGCCCTAAAAATCTTCCTTAAATGAACAGTTGCGTCTGTGGTGCAAAAACGGTCCATAAGGCAAGTTATCCCTAAGGGCCCTGGGATGTTGAATAGAACAGCATGTTACAGTCTGTATTCTTTCTATAGAAATACATATGTAGATGTCCATTCTTATGGGCAATCTGAAGATCAATGAATGGTAAGACCTCTCTTTCTGAATAACTAGTAAAAGTCATTAGATGATTCAGCTGACAAATTCTTGAAAATCGTCCCTGTCCAATTGAAGATGTCCATGTAATGCATCAGATCAGTTATTGTAGAGACAAATATGTTGCACTCCTTGAAGGGGTTAAGATGCATTCTAAACCTTCATCACCTCTTGCTTTACTCCTTGAATTCAGACATGTAAATAGTCAAACATGGGCCGAAAAGCCACCCCCATGACAGTCCCTTTCTTTTGAAGATGAACAAGTTACTTACCATATCTGGTAATGTTCTTTCGATGGGATGTTCCTCCGACGTATTCCACATCTATGACAGGTAATGTCCACAGCTGTGCCACTTTGGAAAATTTTCGGCAGAGGGCGTCGATCCGTTGTCCCTCGAGGGCCTCAGTAGAGGGTCGACGTCACTGGATGTTATATATAGGACGCACGGCGCCCGTAGCCTAAGCTGCAATCACATAGGAAATTCAGTAGAAGGGCAGGCTGGGAGGGCGATGTGGAATACATCAGAGGAACATCCCATCGAAAGAACGTTACCAGATATGGCAAGTAACTTGTTCTTCGAGGGGGATTGTGTCAGACGACGTATTCCACATCTATGACAGACTCCCAAAGCAGTACCAACTTATGGAAGTGGGAAAAGAATTTACAATTTTAGAATTCCCAATCAAATGGCTGAATAGAGGACTGCTTTACCAAAGGCCAAATCCTGTCCATGGATGGAGTTCAAGGAATAGTGGCTCACAAAATTATGGACAGAAGCCCACGTGGCTGCTTCGCAAATATTGCGAATAGGAACGCCCCCCTGTAGAGCAGTGGAGGCAGCCACAATCCCAGTAGAGTGAGCCCGTAAGCCTACTAGAGTCCTTTCCCGCAAAACGGTAACACTCAGATCATCAAAATGATCCATGTGGACAAGGTCTGCTTGGAAACAGCCTGACCCAAGCGCCTTCCAGCATAACCAACAAAGAGCTGATCGCCCACTCTGACCCGGGACATCCGTGAGAGATAGAAACTCAAAGCTCTCCTAGGATCCAACCTATGGAGCCTCTCCTCCTCTTTAGGATGTGGAGGAGGATAAAACGCCAGAAGAATCACCTGGCTCAAATGGAATTCCGACACAACCTTCTGAAAAAAAGGGCGCACCCACAGGACAACCGTGTCCTTATGGAAAACAGTAAAGGGTGTCTTGGCGGATAGTGCCTGCAACTCACTCACTCTGCGTGCGGAAGTAACCAACTAAAAACCTTTTTAAAGGACAACAGTCGCAACGGACAAGAATGTAAGGGCTCAAACGGAGCTCCCATTAGGAACTTTAAAACCAAATTCAAATCCCATCCCGGCACCTGGAAAGGCGACGGGGGAAACACATTAGTTAGGCCTTTTAGAAACTGGGAAATCAAAGGAATCTTAAAATAAGAACATTCCTCAGACGAGCGCTTAAATATGGACAGCGCCGCAAGGTAACCCTTAATGGTACCCATTTGTAGGCCCTTGTGGGCTAAAGAAAGTAAAATAAATACAAAAGGAATGGAACATTGGAAAGGATCCACATTCTGTACCCTGCACCAGTCACAGAACTTTCTCCAACGGCAACAGTACAGGGATTTCGTTGCGGGCCTTATGGCCAAAAGCAACACCTCCATCACGTCTTCGGGGAGGTCTCAATCCTTATACCTCAACCTTTCACATACCAAGCATGAAGGCTGAGAGACTTGACCTCTGGATGGAGAACCCCAACCCCCCCCCCCCCCATCGTGAGAGCAGATCGCCTCAGTAGGGAGACGGCGTGGAGGGCAGATGGACAGGTCTAGAAGGTCCGGGTACCACGCTCTCCTGGCCCATGCCGCAGCAATGAGGATCATTCAGGAACCGTCCGCTGGCTGTCAACTCATTGGCATGAGCGCCCCAACCTGTGATTGATGCGTCACGATCGTCACCTCCAGCCATGGTTGCCAAAATTGTGCTCCCTTCATCAGATTGCCTTAGTCGGCCCACCATAGAAGATCCTGGGCGATCGAGGTCGGAATCTGAACGCGATCCAACATCCTGCCGGAGAACTGTGACCACTGCATCTTGAGAGCCCACTGCAGGGATCTCATCCGCAGCCTGGCCTCTGGCACCAGGAAAATGCAGGATGCCAGGAGGCCGAGCAACCTCAAGAATTAGAATGCCGGGAGACTCTGGGCACATTGAAACTTGTTCACCATCTGCAGAATGTGAGGAGCCCTCACCTGGGGAGGCTAACACTGCCCCAGTGATGTGTCGAGCACTGCTCCGATGTATTGGAGCCGTTGGGTAGGTGTCAAATGTGACTTCTTTAAATTGAGAAGGGAGTGGCAGGTGACGGACAGATGATCCAGGGCTTGCTCGGGAGAGCGTGCCCTGATCAACCAATCGTCCAGGTAGGGGTAGACGTGAATTCCCCTTTCCTGAGATACACTGCCACCACCACCATCAGCTTGGTGAAGACCCTTGGGGTAGAGGTCAATCCGAACGGCAGGACCCGAAACTGAAAATGCGAGTTGCCAACTGTGAACCTCAGGTACTTCCTATCTTTCATGTGCGATGAATCGGCACATGAAAGTAAGCATCTTTGATGTCCAGAGACACCAACCAATCCTGAAGTTGAAGAGCCTGGAGGACTTGAGAAAGTTACCATCTTGAACTTCCTTCCTGGGGAGCTTGTTCAACCAACGCAAGTCCATAATGGGTCTCAATCCCCAGTCTTTTTAGGGATCAAAAAATAAGGGGAATACCATCCCTAGTTCCTCTCCGCTACAGGCACCAGTTCTATGGCGCCTTTCTCCAGCAGGGATAGGATTTCCTGCGCAAGGAGCGGGACCGGACGCTTCAAAGAGCTTCCACGGTGGGTTGTCGTGATAACCCACACATCTGAAGTAATGGCCGGCCACTCTCCAAGATGCTGCGCAAGTCTACCCCCAACCGGCGAACCATGGGACAGGGCCTCATGACTGAGCGGACGTGGCAGTGCCTGAGGGAAGAAAGAGGCAACTGCCAGAGCGGCTTTAGAGTACCTTGCATTCCACCCCGGGTACTCCTACGGTGGCCACTTTGACTGGCAGCTCAACTCGATCTACCAAAGGAAGAGTAGTACCGAAAGGAACCTCCCCTCCACTGCTGTCCCTTGGGACGAAAAGGCATAGGTTGACATACTGCAGCGCTCAAAAACATTGCTGCAGCTTTGGAGGTCTGCAACCTCTCAAAGCTCTCGTCAGCCTTGCTGCCAAACAGATGAATCCCATCAAAGGGCATGTTCAGAAGCCGGGATTGCACATCAGGAGCAAACCCGGACTTCTGCAACCACGCAAACCTGCGTATCACGGTGCTCGCAACCATGGACCGGCTGACAGTCTGCCGTGTCCAAACCAGACTGAAGGGATTCGCACATGGCATCCTTGCCGTCTTGCACGAGGGCTAGAAAACCATCCCTTTCTTCCCCTTCGGGAATATGCTCAGCCGCCAAAGACGCACAGTTCCACAGAGTGTGTAAATCTTGCTAAGGCACAAGTAGAGTTGGCCGACTTCAACGCCATACCCCCAGCCGAAAATACCTTCTTCGCCCAACCATCAAAGCATTTATCGTCCCCTTCAGGAGGGATGGTAGGGTACGCAGCCTGCTTTGAGGAGGCAGTAGCCGCCTGCACCACCAAATTCTCCAGAGTAGGGTGCGTCGTTAAGTAGCAGGGGTCACTACTGGATGGGTGGTATTTCTTCGGAAGAGACTTATTAACTGCCGGTAGACTCTCCGAGCAGTCCAAGCCGCCGCCGCCCTCCTTTGCAAAGCCATGTGAAACGGCAACACCAGGTCAGTGGGCAGACCTTGATCCAGGATGTCCGTCAAATCATCCGGAGCAAACTCAACAGGTGGAGCAGACCACCCCAAGTATTTTGTCATCCTTGACATGAGACGCTGATGGGAGGAATCCGCATGCGCCCCAGGCTCAGGTCGGCCTAACTCCACCTCCGGAGAGGTGTCAAGGCCACTAGCGCCATGCAATGACTGACGGAGTTCCTCCATCTACCTATGTCCAGACAAAAGGTCATCAGGGACATCAGGAGGCACAGGCAAGGCCATCTCCTCCTCACACAGTTCCTCAACCTCTGCAATATCCTCTATAGGTTGGAAATACTCCAACTTAGTAGGAGGCATATAATAGGGCTCAAAAACAGGCCTCAGACTTACTGGCAGCCTTCCTCAGAGGTTCCACAGCCCTCAGGGGTGCCTCTGTCAAATCCTCCACAAACGGCGTCGAGGGCGCCAAAGGAATCGGCGTCGACCGAGACACCGAAGACTTTGAGGACGGAGCCCCGAGAGCAACCCTCGATGGACATGGCGCCAATGCCTTCTTGGAAGGCTTCACAGGTTCTGCCGGTCTCGATGGTGTCAAGGACCGGGACCTGGATCTGGCACGGCTATGGCGATCTCCCTTGTCAGAGCCGAAGGCCTGCGAGTGGTGGACCTAGCCTGTTCACCACCGGCTCCTTTCGAAGGCGCGGCCAGAACTGTGCCTTGCGACTCGAAAATCGCTTACTTCTGGCGGAAGCATCCCATTCGGCCGGCGACGAAGACTTGCCGGGACAAGTCAACCGCCTGGCGGAGTCCTCCGACGAGGACTGTGATGGCGCTTCCTAGAATGCTTCGACAAGGCAGAGGAATGGCGGGAACCACTCTTAGACCGAGACCCCCTGGATTTTCGCTGACGCGGCAAGTCACCCCTCGAGTCATCGGTCGAAAGCCCAGCGGACTTCAATTTACGGAGCTTAGACACCCTACCTACCTTCAATTTCCCCTTACGTTCCCGCGAACCTTAAGACGTCAGGAACTGGCAACCCTCGCAGTCGGTGGCGTGGCTTTCGCTGAGGTACCAAAGGCAGATGTCATGTGGGTCCGTGATGGATATCTTCGAACCGCAGTCCCGACATTTTTTAAAGCCCGACTTCGGGGTAGGAGAAGATGAAGACATTGTACACGAAGAATTGAGCACGCCGAGATTCTGAAGCAAACACGTTTGCGGAAAAAACAGAACTGAGGATACAGGCGCTGTGCGTCCTATATAACATCCGGTGACGTCGACCCTCAACGGAGGCCCTTGAGGGACAACATATCGACACCATCGACACAGGACGCCCTCTGCCGAAAATGTTCCGAAGCAGCACAGCTGTAGACATTACCCGTCATAGATGTGGAATACGTCAGAGGACACAATCCCCTCGAAATGTCTTTTCCAAAGTCAAAAAAGTTACAAAGAGTAATCCGTAATAATTCAACTACAAAAGTCGTGGTAACTGCATGTGGCCGACATCTTACATCCAATCTCTTACCAATGATCTCAAAAAACATCAACCTGCGGAATAGTCGTATACAATGAGGCGATGTCCGAAGTCACCAGAATAGTCTATTATACGGCAGACCTTCCACCATGTTTATGACCACAGTTGTATCCTTCAAGTAAGATACTGTTCCCATCGCTAAGGGCTGCAGAAAACTATTGTCCGCTGGGCTCCAGGCAAGAGCCACAAAGCAAACCTACCTCCTGGATCAATATGGTTCTTGTGCAATTTGGGTAATGCATGTATCACTGGTACCCATATGTCCCTTGGCTTTGAGAACACAGCCTCACTTGCTGTCAGAAAACCATCTTCTAGGCCACTAGTGCACAATTCCTGTAGACAAGTCATCAACCTGTCAGTCGGGTCCAATGTGATCTTGGTGTAGTGCTCTACATTATCGACCAAGATTTGATCCATGTACAAATAATGAGTTATCCATTCTGACAATGCCCCCGCCTTTGTCGGCGTGCTTAATCACAATATTTGTATTGGAGGCAAGATTTTCCAATGCTCTAAGTTGATGGTTAGTCATGTTATTGTACAGACCATAATCACCTTGATCATGAATGATTGATGGCCGTTCCTTAAACACCATTCTTTCAACTGTGAGGATTTCAGGGGGAACGTAATTATCATTTGGTGTAAAGTTAGGCTTGGGCCTGAAACTAGTGTTCGCACTCTCTTGTGGCTCCTTGGAAACAAAATAACCTCTCAATCGAATTATGGGAAAGAAATTATGAAATTAGAGTTCAATATGCTTAATGGTCAGATCTTGAGTTGGAACAAAATTTAAAAGTAGAATTGACAGTGTTCTCAAAAGGTTTGATAACTGGATATTTGACAGATTGAATGGAAGACTCAACGATGAAAGTCGCTCCTCCTTGTATTGCAGGTGTTCAATCGAGGCTGAAATGGCTCGTGACACCCCCACCCCCCAGAGGGTGGTGGCAACGTGGCTGGCCGCAACCTAAAAAAATGATTCGTTGCCACCACCTTCGTGACCAGTCTGTTACCAATTAGCTGTAGGGTCGGTTCTATATGACCACTGCCCCATTTGGCAACACCATGTACAGCACCAAATGGTCCCTGAAAACAGAAGAAAAACGCTGCGAGACATACGAAGGTGGTAATGTAAGGTTGCTCAGATACTTCCTTGTTAACAGTGCCCAACAGATCACCATCCATAGAAATTGTGGATGTGCAATGAGCCACTTCAAACACAACATTCCCCTTCTATACACGGTTTCCAATACCGGCAAGCTCTTTGTCATATCCGCCACGTACTGCTTATTCTACTACTTCCAGATCTTTAAACCTTTATGGCATTACATTTGGCTACCCAACATATACCCTCATCTTCCTACAGCTGGTCAAAACACAGCAAATCGCCTAGTACTAGCATGAATGGTGACATGCAAATCAACTCAGGTGGTGCCACCAACTACACATCGATCCTTTCCTCGAAACAATCTACTTACGAAACTGTACCCAACATCTTCACCTTCTCAACACACCTCGTCCCCGACCAACACCATCGATCAGTTAATTTACTTATGCATTGCAGCAGTGAGGGCTGTAGCGGCCATAACTTCCAATTTGAACCAATGCTAAACCCTAGACCGCGAGTCAGTCCCGGGGGAGAGACAAGGTATTAAGAGGCATTGTAAGGTAGCTTTATTTCCCATATGGTGCATCACCCATTCCCAGGTGCACCCTGCCCACGGTCCAGGTGCGATTCTGATCGCCAGTACACATAGTCCCTGTATTGGCCCATTCTTTGTGAACAAGAATTCCAGGTCCTCGCAATATAAACTGCTGCATTTGCAGAAGATCTTCTACTGCCACAAGCGCTCTTGTATGCCGAATTGTTCAACAGTCTGAGCCAGCTGTTACATCGAACATCTTCTCTAATCGATATCAATTGATTGTTCAGATAATTTCCCCCCCCCTCATTCATTTTGCTAGGACGATGGGAACCCTGTTCATTGTATTTTTACTTTGCTTTAGGGAGTCATGCTTTCCTCTATGTTTGAAAGGCATCTGTGTTTCACTTTGGCAGCACACACCTTTTGTGCAGTGTTGCTGGGAGCCCTCTGGCCCTCCTTTTTATATATTGTTTTCCTTAATAACTACAGTTCTTAAGGTTACAGTGATACCTTTTCACTTTTAGCTTTTCCTTTCGTGAGATCAGCACACACCACCCTATGTTGAGTGTTGAGTGTTAGGCAAGATTGTATGCTGTAACTCTGTGGGAGACACCAATCTGGTCCTCTTAGTATTAGGTAACCCACCTATTGGCATAGGTCTGTACTACACAAGTTGGTAGAGTGACTGAGCAGCCAGACTTCTCTCAAGGAGGGGTAAATGTGAGCTGTAGAATCGAAATTCACACATACAAGTATCCAAATAACACTTACACTCAAGGTTTTCTAGTACAATTATTTAACACTGAGTTTTAAATAAGCCTTCTTTTAAAAAAGGGCAATATGCAACAATACAATATACTTCATAATACTTTGTCAGAATCAAGATAAGCAAGTTGATACTCTAAAGAGTGCTTCCTACATCCTAAGGTGACTTCAATTACTAGGACAGTATTGGCATTTATATATCACTTTCGCACTTGGTATAATTCTGAGGTTGTGGAAAAGGAATAGTTTAGGGAAGGAAAAATGTTAACAGGTTCTCAGAGCATGTGAGCACTTTTCAATCGCCAATGAAGTCTCGATCCAGCTTTTCCAGCAATACAACGTCAACTTATGCACCACCTCAGAGGGATAGTTATAATCAAAGTCAATGGGTCAGAAGAGTCTGCAGGGAACCAGGACAGCCAATTTGAACAAGGTCTATGGAGCAGAGGAACTTCTTTAGATAGCACAAAAAGTCTTGCAAACTGTTAGTTTGTAGAAAGAGCCACAAGCGGTTAGGCATATGCAAGTCAGAGCTGTAATTGTTAAGGGAATAGTTTCTTACCTGTAACTACATTTCTCCAGCATTGGTATCTTTCATGGATTCACATGCTTAGAATATTCCCCGTCGACAGACTAGGAACCCTCGGTAAGCTTATAAAGCCTTTTCCCGTAGGAAAACGTTTGACACTTGTGTCCTATCTATGTCGTTTTGGGACGCGCACGCACGCCTCACTAGGACGTAGTGGTATAAATGCCCCGCCCCCGCGGCTCCCTTCAGATTTCGACACCTCCAAAGTGGAACGGGGTGAAACAAAAAACTAAAATGGTTGCATTTTGGGGAGGCCGGAGGGTGCATGCAAATCCATGAAAGATACCAATGCTGGAGAAATGGAGTTACAGGTAAGAAACTATTCCCTTCTCCAGCATTGGAGAATGCACAGCAGTGAACTTGAAAACAATTGAGGAGGTGTAAATGCAATCCAGCACCCACCCCATCCTGCAAAAGGCGAATCATGATCACATAAGATTCGAAATTAACAACATGCCACAGTACTACACCAAGTAATATTTATATAAGCCAAAAAAGCATACATAAAACACACGCGTTTACCTCCATGCGTATATTTGTACATATGTGCATATACAAATACATATCCAAACCAGCATAGACCCTTCTCAAAGAGAAAGGGCTTACCTTATTGAAAAAGATGTCGCAAGACTGCTCGTCCCATTTGTATCTCGTCCGCATGCTGTCGCTCGAGGCAGTAGTGGCGGGTGAATGTATGGGGCGCCGACCATGCTGCCTCCCTGCAAATGTCTGTCAGTGGAACCCCCCGCCCACAACGCCGTCGACGACGAAGTCGCCCTGGTCGAGTGAGCTCTCGGACGTCCTTGTAGCGGTTTTCCCGCTTTTGAGTGACAGAAGGCAATCGTCGACGAGATCCATCGGGCCAGTCCTTGTTTTGAAATTGCCTTCCCCTTTGCCGAAGGCCCATATGTAACGAAGAGTTGCTGCGTAGATCAAGTTGTTGAGTTCGATGAAGGTAACATTTTAGAGCCCTCTTGACATCCAGGGTATGCAAGACCTTTTCCGCAGCTGATGAGGGAGTCGCGAAGAAGGTGGGCAGGACAATGGATGAATGTTTATGGTAAGTCGTAGGAACTTTTGGGATGAAACGAGGACTCGTTGACAAGATCACTTTGTCTTTGAAAAATCTGAGATATGGAGGGTCTATGACCAATGCCTGCAACTTTGAGATCCGTCTAGCCGATGTTATGGCTATTAGAAAAGCCACTTTCCATGATAAAAACATCGACGACGTGGCCATTGGCTCAAAGGGCGGTTTCATTAACCCTGCAAGTACCATGTTAGGGCTCCACGTCGGCGGAAAACGCTTAACCGGGGGAAACGTCCGGAATAAACCTCTCATGAAGTGTTTCACTAACCTGTCACTAAACAAGGGTGTTGATTTCCTCCCTCTTGTGAACCTAGAGATGGCCGCCAGGTGAACCTTTAGTGATGAAAAAGACAAACCACTCTTCGCCAAATGTAGTAGATATGGGAGAAGCTGTTCGAGTAGCCCTCAGAGGTTCCACTCCTGCCTGTCCTTGGCACCACGTACAGAATCTGCTCCACTTACACCTGTAGGACTTGTTGGTGGACGGGGCCCGCGCAGCCTGTAATATCTTCTGACAGTCCGAGGGAATGTTCAAGGCACCAAATTCTGAAAAGTCAGGAGCCAAGCTGTGAGGTTGAGGCTGCTCGGGTTGTGATGCCACACGGTTCCTTCGTCCCGGGACAAGAGGTTGGGCACCTTTGGGAACGTTATCGGGTGATCCGCTGACATATGAAGCAGGTCGGAAAACCATGGTTGCCTCGGCCAACACAGCGCTATCAGGATGACTCGGCACCTATACCTGCGTATCCACTGCAGAGTTCTCCGTATCAGAGGGAACGGAGGGAAGGCGTAGAGGAACTTGCCCGTCCACGGGAAGGAAAACGCTTCTCCCACCAAATATTCCTGTGGCCACCTGCTGGTGTACATCTTGCACTTCTTGTACGCCTTCGTGGTGAAGAGATCCAGCGGAGGTCGCCCCCATTTCTCAAAGACCTTCGTTAATTGATCAGTGTCCATTTCCCACTCGTGAATCTGGTCCATGTTTCCGCTGAGAGTCCGCCTGCTCGTTCCCTACTCCTGGCAGGTGATGAGCTAAGATGGATATATCGTGTTTTAGAGCCCAGTGCCACACCTTCTGAGCCTCGATGGAGAGGGTTCTGGATCGCGTGCCGCCTTGCTTCCTTAAGTAAAACATTGCCGTGGTGTTGTCCGTCAAAACTCTCACTGTAGATCCCCTGATGTGAGGCAGGAACACCCTCAGGGCCCAGCGGACCGCTCTCAATTCCAGAACGTTGATGTGCAGGAGAGATTGCTTCTGAGACCAACGGCCTTGTGTCTGCAGAGTGCCCATGTGCGCTCCCCAGCCAGTTAGGGACTCGTCCGTCACCACGGTGAACCGGAACTCCGGCTCCTGTAGGGGTACTCCTTTGGAAATATTTTGAACTCTCTTCCACCACCGAGGAGTTGATAGTAGCTCGTTGTCATTGACGGTCAGCCTGTCTGACCAGAGGCCCTGAGCTTGCATCCAACAATCCACCAAAAACTGTTGCATTGGCCTCATGAAAAGGTGGCAGTTGGGCACTAGAGGAATGCAGGACCCCATAGCTCCCAGGATTGATGTATATTTTCTCACCGACAGTCTGGAATTGATTTTCAATTTGTGAGGTGCAAAACAGTAAACCCAGCAACATTCATTACAGAGCCATGCACGACAGAGGACATACAGGAACATGATTGTGCCACATATGAGGGGGAAGGTGATGACATCTCAAAAGCAAGCGAAAATACCCTACAGGAGGGAGAAATATATTTGATAGATGGGTCAGCATCAATAAACTCCGGAACAGAGGAAAAACACGTCGGAATGGCGGTAGTGCGCATGGAGGAAGATGAATAGGAGACGATTGTGCAAAAGCGCCTCCCATCCCATTATTCAGCACAGGCAGCAGAACTAACTGCCCTGATTGAAGCACTGCACACAGCCAACGGCTGTGCGGTGACAATATACTCAGACTCAGCTTATGCAACTACCACAGTGCACTCAGGGTTGTCACGGTGGTGTAGAAGGGGATTAAGGAGGGCAGACCGTTCTCCAGTACAGAATGCAACATTGTTAAATGAGCTAATAGATGCATTAACAGTACCATCGGTAGTGGCAGTGGTGAAATGCCAAGCCCATACCAACAACACAGATACAATCTCATTGGGAAACGCGGCAGCAAAGGAGGCCTCGTATTTCAATATGACACCAACACTCGAATGCATCGTAAAAGCAACCACCACAGATCCACAAGAAGCGTACAATAACACCCCAATAGCGCAGATAGAGTTACAAAGAAGAGCGCCCCAAGAGGAGCAAGAACTGTGGAGCAAACGGGGATGTAAACAATCAGCCACAGATCTCATTTGGAGACAACAGGAAAGGTTGTAATGACCATAGAGTTACTAGAAATAGCATTCCAACAGCTGCATTTCCCCGGCCATGTGGCAAAGCAACACATTGCCGCAGACATCCAACAACACTGGTTCGTCCCCAATTTGCAAGAGCACCTATCCAAATTCATTGTAGAATGCATAACATGCCAAACATAATTCAGGAATGACATTAAAAACACTGTGCGGTACCCTGCCCCGACCAACAAGACCATTTAGAGAGCTCCACATAGACTATGCTGATATGGGAGAGCAGTGTAATGGAGCAAGATATTTGATTGTGGTGGTGTGCCCCTTTTCATGATGGGTGGAAGCGGGCCACCCAGACGCAAAATCTGCGGCCAAGTTCCTTGTGCGGGAGGTGTTTTCACAATGGGGAATATGCGATGTGATTAGATCAGACAACGGTACGCACTTTGTGAATGACCTCTTTAAGGAAGTGACATCACTCTTGGGGTAAAACACAAATTATGCTCAATTTATCATCGAATGGGGTGGTAGAAAAGATCAACGGATTATTAAAGAGTAAGTTATCCAAGTTGTGTAACACATTAAAGAAAAACTGGGTGTATTGCTTGCCCCTAGCACTGTTCCAACTCAGGACGCAACCATGTAAAGACCACCATCTAAGCCCCCACGAAATTGTGATTGGGAGGTGAATACACTTGCCAGTATCCCCAATTAGAAGAGCACCAGATGCGCACAGGGATACCACAGTGGGGGAAGAGTTCAAGGAATACCTGACCCAGTTAACACACGCAGTACGCAGCATAGCGCGACAAATAGCACCGCCTTTTACTGAAAATGTGGCGACTGATACGACCACACCGGCCACAGACAGTTCAAGCGGGCCACTGATGCCAGGAGCACATGTGTACGTCCGCAGCTTTGTGAGAAGGTTGAATTCACCCAGGTTTCATGGCCCTTATGAGGTCATTGAGAGTACCCCCCACCGCGGTGAAGGTAAAGGGATTGAAGTATTGGGTGCACTTATCAGAAGTGAGGAGGGCACACGATAGTACAATCCCCCCAGGAGGAGCAAGATGGTGCCACTAGCACCAGAAATGAGGTTGAAAAAGGATGACAAAATTGTCAGTAAAGAGAATATGCAGAGATAAAAGTTATGATATGCTTTTGTTCTGCACAACGCATCTCCTCCTTCCTTCTTTTCTATGTTTTCCTCCTCTCCTCTTTAAGTGATCGAAATATTCTCCATACACCTCAACTGTCTCTCCCTCTCTATCTCCCACCTTTGTTCCGATTATTGTTCCACATTTTTTTCCATCATTATTTTACTACCATCTTCTCTATAGCAAAAGTACATGTGCAATCGAGTAAAAGAACAAACATGACTAAAAATGATGATTTAACATGAAGTTGAACAAAGAGTGTAAATACATGTATATATTGTGGTGGCTTAACGAATTTATATCGCCCCTCCAGGTGAAAAATGGCCCAACGACCTACAATCGCGGAGAACTAATTAATGCTAGATAGTCATAGGGTCGCCTTTGGGGCTAAAAGGTTCAGTAACGTTGAATGTGTTTTGAAATGTGCTGCAATTTTGATGTCGGTAATGTTTTTCGCTGCTTGGTATTATACCCTTTTATCTTTTGTTAATGACATGCAAAGGGGAGGAAGCGGGGCTAACATGATAAGAGAAGGATCGCAAATGATATGGATTGGGGTAAAGACTATATGGAAAGAGTCACATGAGATTAATTTCAACAAAACAGATGTGATGCAACCCTCAGAATACATCACTGTAGGATCAACAAAAGTGTCAGTGTTACGCTTCAATGTAAATATGAGTAATGCTTATGGATATAACAAATATGATGGAGATTATTATTGGTCAAATGATTTAACTAACACTAGTATTAATGCACAGACAACCATACACCCTACCTCGCACAACATTGCCGCTACTGATGACGATACACATGCCATATTGAAGAGTAATGATACAACCTGGGCTGGAATGTTTCCAATACATTACAAAAGGGTGAAAAACAATAACATGGGAGGGAGGAGGAGAAAAGGGGGGCGGGAGGGAAACGATATGACATCTATCACGACCTGGGGTTAGACGAAATAGAAGATCCCCGCCACCCTGATCAATCAAATAAATGGTTTTCCGACACGAGTGCCACGGCGAAGCAAGCAACAAATGAAAGCTGATACGTCTGTTCACTCATTCCGCACGCATCAGGTACACCGAAAATGTTAGTACCGCAGGAAGTGCCCTTGTTGGAGGCCCAATGTTTAATTCATCTGGTTTTATGCAGAATAAAGAGCATGTTCCAAGCGCACACCGTCACATTGAAAAAACTGGAGAATGAGAAAACGTGCACAAGCAGACGGCAAGGAGCAATTTGCCTCAAGGAACCATTGTCATCAAGGGGACGCGATATGCAGAAAACAAGTGGCACAAAGAAACAATTGAATGCAAAGCAGAAGCACTTTGAGGCCTATCAAATGACACTTTCCAATGGATAAAAGAGGTATGTGACCCCATCTGGTCGCAGCAGGTCACAAAGCTAATGTGGGTCACAGCGTTAGAAAAACCTATCAAAATACAAAAAGAAGTGCCACATAAACTGTGTTTCCATGGGGAAGGGAAAGTGAACATGGAGGAGACAAGGAGATGTAACAAAACGGTAATCATACCCGACATGAAGAAAGGCACAGCTGCACTAATGGAGATGTATTGGGTTTGCGGCAAACAAGCTCACCTGCACCTCCCCGCATCGTGGAAAGGAACTTGTGCTCTAGCCACCCTCCACACAGCCCTGATGGTAATACCAGAAAGCCACATCCAAGGGGCAGCAGAGCAATCGACTAGCATATCGGCAGCAGGGCAATCGGCTGAACCATCGACAGCGCCCCAACTAATAAGAACAGAAGCTCCACCATATGAACTATTGTCAGAATATGAACTAAAGAAAAGATTGACACGAAGTAAAAGATCCTCCAATTACATTTCATCCGGATCATCGAAACTTCTTGCTGAGATCCCGCAGAAATACAAGAACTTTTCATCAGCAGAGACATTTTTCGCCTCATTTCTTGTCCCGGGACTACAAGCACGAGCAAACGCCAAATGGTCGCAGATAGTGCGGTAGGAGCTCATTCAAATGGCTAACGGCACTGAAGAGGGGTTCAACGTGATAAAAATAGAGCTCCGCGCGCTGCGCCTAATGACAATGCAAAACAGATATGTCCTAGATCTCCTCACGGCGATGGACGGCGGTGTTTGTTGAAAAATCGGGGGGTGGAGGGGTGGGTGGGGCTGAACGGGACGACATGTTGCACATTCGTGCCAATTGAAGATGCCGATAACGGGACACCCTCACATGTGATAGCAGCAGTACACAATCTAGAAGAGAGAATGAGAGCGGAAGGAGGAGCAGAAGAAAGCACATGGTTCGACAATTTGTTCAGCTGGATACCATCATGGGTAAATGTGGCCATGAAAATACTGATCCCCCATCCTCGTCTTTGTGCTCCTGTTCTTTTGTGTGTGCCAACTGGGACTACGGTGTTGTGAGAAAAGCATGCCAACCTCAGCTATGATGATGGTAACAATGGGCCAACTGACAACGGTAGCTACCATGATAGATGCACAAATGCAAACGGGGGAATACACTACACCACAATACAGGATGACAGCAATTTACAGGCAATATGGGGATATAGTTGATAATTTGCATTATACAACGATAAAAGAACCAAGGGAGCTGCAATGGTACCAAGAAGTATGGGTAGATCTAGATGGGGTTGGAGGTATTTACTTAATGTGTACACCAGATGAATATGCCAGAAGAGGAAATAGCTTAAGAAGTGTATGCAGAGCATGGATGCCCATAAAAAGGTACCCCCGCGTGGGACGAGGCTGTGGCAGAGGCCGAGTACTACCGAAGGGAGAATGAAAAGAATAAAAAGTAGAAGTATTCGTTACTTTACATGTAACGAAAGGAGGGAATGTGTGGGAGCGAGGGGCCAATGGGCCCCTCTCTACCATCACTTCTCAGTACAAAACTCGGACCACGTGCCTCTAGTGGTGGGTACACCCCTCGCCCTTATGCGATGTTAACTTTGGGTTACATTCACGTAGATGCGACCACCAACCAGGACACGGGCATCCATTTTATGTACCCCCTTTTGACTCCATCTTGGTAACCAGGCCTCACTGCGATAGTACAAAATGCATCTCTCCCTTGTGCCCGCCGCAGTAGCTCGGAGTACATGGCCCCCACCCTCGTCCCCACTCCAACTGGAAAACTCTGCAGCTCCATTCAGTAGGAATCAGCAGTGCCATCCCTAGATGGAGACGATAGATCAAGCAACCATCTTACAGCAGTGATTTCTTCCTGCCTTATAAGCACACCTAGGTTTAAATAACTATTTGGAAAGTTTTTAATGATCATAACATTGATTAATATATCTTTTATTAAAATGTGTGTAAGGATTCCTTTTTTACAAGGAAATCAAAGTGATGCAAAAAACAGTGCAATTTTAGAATTTACTTTGATCAAAAGATAACATTCTAAGTTTGAATGGGATATACCAACATTGTAAACTACATTGCAAGATGGCGGCTCTGTAGGAAAAAAGAAATTGCTGACAAAGTCAGCAAGGAGTGCAAAAAGGGGTGTGGTTTGAGGGAAGATTGGTGGGAATGGGAGGAAAAATTATAAGTTACTCACGGTAGTGATTAACTTACTCCTAGTCCATAGTCCCCTTTCCTCCATACAGTATGGGCGTCCCTCGCTAGGGACGGGAGACAGAACCTTTCACCAGGAAAAAAAAATCCCCCTTTAAATTTAGAGGCGAGCAGGGACGCGCCCTGGGAGCATGCGCTCCCCTGACTCCGCCCACTAGCGCCACTCAGTCCCCAGTGACGCGTCGACAATATTGCCATTTGACAGTTTCTATTAGGAGGGGGTTGTGGGGGGTAGAGAATGGTGGGACGTATGGAGGAAAGGGGACTATGGACTAGGAGTACGTTAGTCACTATGGTGAGTAACTTATAATTACTCGTACTCCTTATCCCCTTTCCTCCATACTGTATAGGCAATTACAACTGATGTAGCCCCAGAGTGGAGAGGTGACCATCCTTAAGAA
The DNA here is from genome assembly GCF_040938575.1 of Ambystoma mexicanum. Taxonomy (NCBI): domain Eukaryota; kingdom Metazoa; phylum Chordata; class Amphibia; order Caudata; family Ambystomatidae; genus Ambystoma; species Ambystoma mexicanum. The sequence goes on along the minus strand of NC_090927.1, from coordinate 624,901,735 downwards.
GAACAAGTTACTTACCAACTGGTAACGTCCTTTTGATTGGGTCCCTCCAACGTATTCCTCATGTTTGATATTCACGTGCAGCTTGTCCCTCGAAGGCCTCCACTGAGGGTGACGTCATCGGGTGTACAAGTAGCACGCGCGGCACCCGTTGGCCTCAGTTTTGTTTTTCCCTTCTGTTGGTGTTGGTTCTTATAGTAGGCAGGCAGTAGACATCCCTGCGAGAGCTGAAGTTGTAACAGCATAGGAAATTCTACAGAGGGTAGGATGGGAGGGCGATGAGGAATACGTTGGAGGAATATCCAGTTGGAGGAACATCCAGTCAGAAGAACCTTACCAGTTGGTAAGTAACTTGTTTTTCAAATGGACTGTGTCCTTCAACGTATTCCTCATCTTTAATAGTGTAACGCTCACCTGACTCCCACGGAGGCGCTGGCCTGGTTCGTGCTGCTGTGACCTCTTTAAGGTGATGCGCAGGGTTCGGAAGACGGACTGGACCGGGCCCCCAAATCTGGCTTGTCTGGCTCGCAGAAGTATCCTTCTGTAGGCGAAAATAGGGGATTAACTGTCTGCGGAGTAATGCAATCGGCCTCCCACTTTCCCCTGTCACCCTCCTCGAAACCCTTCTGTGATTCCCCGTAGCATCTCACCTTAGGGTCTGGAAGGACGAGCTCTCCATCCTGCTTCTGATGCAGGGGCGCGTTGGTATCCAGTTACTTCACTGGATTTTCGGATTGGTGAGAACCAAACTTGCTTGGCTTCCAGGTAAGTTTTTTGATAAGACGTTCCCCTTGTGTCCATGCATTAATGTACTAATGCTAGTGTCTTTCCCCATAGGGGACGGGGTACGGAATGCCGGGGAACAGACACCGACCCGAGATGAGAGGTGAAATCCGTGTAGAAATCAGGTAAGTCTTTAATGAGCGTTTTTTTGGTAATGTCTTTTCATTCGCTCATTAACGCTGATGTCTTTTTTTCCCCTTAGGGGCCGGGGTCCGGAAATGCCAGGATGCGGCGCGGACCCGAAATGAAGGGGGAATGAATCAACAGGTAAGTCTTAACATGGAGATTTAGCTTTCCTTATTCCCTTCTCTCTCTCACCTTTTGTTCTTGTCTTTTTCTCCCTAGGCGCTGGGGCGTGACTGCGAATCCGGATGATCGCTGCTGAACATGGAGGCGCCCTGTAAAGGTGAGTGGAATGCGGCGCTGCAGCGATCGACGCGATGAGCTTTTAAATAAAAGTCTTCCTTTTCAGGATTGTCGGTGAGATGTCTCCGGGATGCGGATTTAGCAGGTAAGGACTTTTCCTTCTTCTGTTCTCTTCTTCTCTTCCTTTGCAGGTGATCCAGGATGCTGGCAGGCGTGGCAGAAGTCAGGATGCAGGAGCAGACACGGTGAGCGTCAAGCTGCTAGATGCAGAACAACGCGAAGCACGTGTGGCTGTTCGGGTGGGGTTTAAATAGCCTTGGAAGAAGTTCCAGGTATGTATCCTTCCTCCAATCAGGTATGTATCCTTCCCCGACCACGCCTGGATGGTAAATTAGTCCCACAGGTAAAGTAGTTCCTTTCAGGCCTCAAGGAGGCCGGGATCCTGCAGCATGGTCTGCATCAGGTAAGTGCACCCAAGCACTCCCATAATGAGCCTGGTGCCTATGGCTCCAGGACTGATGTCTTTTATGAGCCTGGCGCCATAGGCGCCAGGACACTGTCCAAAGGGCCCCTATATGGGGTTGCTAGGTCCTTCCTTGGGGACTGGATGTCCGCTTTCGGGGACGCAGGGCTTGAACCGGCTCCCCGGGAGCGGGCATCATGACAGATAGACTCCCAAAGCAGTATGCAGAATTTGGCGAGGGAGCAGAATTTGAGATTGTCTGCATTTTGTAAAGCCGAATACATTACCGCCTTACCAAAGGCAACATCCTGAGAGTGGGCAGCAGCTAGACAGTAATACTTTGTGAATGTATGCAGTGAAGACCAAGTTGCTGAATCACATATCGATTTAATAGGACGACCCTTTGAAGGGCTGCCAAAGAGGCTATACACCTCTGGTGGAATGAGCCCTTCTAAGCCTTCTGGTGGGTCCTTGCCAGCCAATTTTTAACATTCCGAGATGCCAAGAATAATCCACCTCGATAATGTCCGTTTTGAAACAGCTTGACTCAATTTCCATCCAGTATATCCAATAAAGAGTTGGTCATCCACTCAGTTTGAAGAACCTAGAAATATCAAAGCTTAAAGCTCTGCTAGGGTCCAACCTATGGAGCCATTCTTCCTCTTTACCTGGCCATGGTTAGGGGTTCGGGGGGGGGGGGGGAGGGGTAGAACACTGGCAGAACAATTTTCTGATTTAGATGGAAATCGGATAAAACATTAGGTAGGAAGGAGGGTTTTACCCTTAACACAACCCTGTCCTTATGGAATACAGTATAGGGTGGCCTGGAAGTAAGCGCCTGCAACTCGCTCACTCTACGTGCAGATGTCAAAGAGACTAATTATATGGTTTTGAAGGTTAATCTCAATGGATATGTGTGCAAGGGTTCAAATGGAGCACACATTAAAAACTTTAGAATCAGATTAAGGTCCCAAACTGGTACTTGAAAAGAAGGTGGGAATACATTTGTGAGCCCCTTCAGGAATAGGAATTGAATTACCAAGGGAATTGTAAAGTAGGAACACTCTTCCGAAGAGCGCTTGAAGATGGAAAGCGCTGCCAGGTAACCTTTGATGGTCCCAACATTGAGACCTTTGTGTGCCAATGATCAGAGGAAAGAGAACCCCTCTGGAATTGAACATAGAAAAGGACCAACATTCTTTTTCCCTGCACCAGTCGGAAAACTTGTTCCAACGGCAATGGTACAGAAATTTTGTTGCTGGCCTTCTTGCCGAAAGCAACACCTCATCCAGGAGGTCCCAATCCTTGTATCTGAACCTTTCAGAAATCAAATGTGAAGTTTGAGCGTATTGACCTCTGGATGGAGAACCTGTCCCTCCCTTTGTGAAAGAAGATCCTCTCTCTGCGAAAGACAAAAATCGAGGACAGATGGACATGCCTAGAAGGTCCGGGTACCACGTTCTCCTGGCCCAATCTGGGGCAATTAGAATCATGCGGCTTCCGAACCATCTCAACCTCCCGATTATTTGAGGAATGACGGGGATCGTAGGAAACTCATGTAGTGGCAAATCCCAATCCACCACGAACGCGTCTCCTAGTGCACCTCACGGAAGAATTTCCTTGAGCAATACCTTTCGCACTTCCGGTTGACCCTGGTCGCAAACCGGTGTACTTGAGGGGTTCTCCAAAGGGCAAAGATCTCTTGAAGGACTTCCCGAGCTAGTTCCAACTCGTGGGACACTGCACCATGCCTGCTCAGAGCATCTGCCGTCTCATTCACCTCCCTTGAGTCCACCTGAATTGCCCAGTACCAGAGCTGCATTGCCCCTCTGCACAGTGGTAGTGACCCTACACCGTTTGTTGAGGTAATGCATAGCCACTGTGGTGTTAGTCATCAGGACATTTCTTTCCCTGTACAGAGGGTAGGAAAGCTTTCAGCGCTCGTCTTGATTGCCTTCAGCTCCAAAAGGTTGATGTGTAGTTTGGACTCTGATGGAGACCAACGACCGCTGATTGTCAGACCGTTGGCATGAGCTTCCCACCCAATGAGTGAGGCGTCCGTCACTACTGTAATCTCCGGCCACGGTTGCCAAAAATGTTCTCCTTTCAGAATATTGTCCTCGCAGGCGCCCATCACAGGAGATCCTGTGCGATCCTCCATGGAATCTGGAGCAGAACATTGGGACCATTGAGTTCTCAGAGCCCATTGAAGGGATCTCATTCTCAGGCGTGCTTCTGGCACCAGAAAAATGCAGGAATCTTTGAGGCCGAGCAACCTCAAGAAATCATAGCTCGGAAGATTCTGGGCAGTTTGAAATTTGATAACTATCTGAAGAAAGTCTTGAGCCCTTGCCTTGGGTGGCAAGCTCTTTCCCAAGGATGTGTCTAGTACAGCTCCGATGTACTGGAGCTGCTGGGAACGTGTCATCTGAGACTTCTTTAAATTGTGGGAGAAGTATTTGAAGGGAGTGGCAGGTGACAGATGATCCAGGGCTTGCTCGGGAGAGTGTGCTCTGATCAGCCAATCGTCCAAGTAGGGGTGGACAAGAATCCCCTCTCCAGAGAAACACTGCCGCCGCACCACCACCACCACCACCACCAGTTTCGTGAAAACCCTTGTGCGGAGGTCAACCCGAATGGCAGGACTCGAAACTGATAGTGCGAGCCGCCAACGGCGAACCTCAGGTATTTTCTGTGCTTGATATGGATTGGCACATTAAAATAAGCATCCTGAAGGTCCAATGACACCAACCAATCTTGAAGTTGGAGGGCCTGAAGGATCGGAGAAAGAGTAACCATCTTGAACTGGTCCTTCCTGAGGAACTTGTTCAAGTATCAAGTCCAAGATAGGTCTCAGTCCTCCGTCTCTCTTGGGGATCAAAATATATGGGGGAATACCAACCCTTGTTCCTCCCAGGTACCGGTTCTGTAGCACCTTTCTCTAGCAGGGTTAATATCTCCTGCTGTAGGAGAGAATCTGGAATCGTCAAAGTGTTTTCCCTGCGGATTGTTGAGACTGCGTTAAGAATGGAAGGCAGTAAACTTGGGCTACTGTTTCCAGAGCCCAGGCATCTGAAGTAATGTCTCACCATTCTTGCAGATGCTGGGACAGTTCACCCCGCCACTGGTGTTTCATGACACAAGCCATCAAAGAGGTTTTGAGGCGGTTGCTGCAGCTGCTGATGACAAATAGCAAAGAAGCTGGAGCTGGCTTTGCACTTTCACCTCGTCCACCACAAGGGATTTTCCTTTGGCCTCTGACTGGCCAGTCCTTTCGCCTTTCCAAATGAGTAGCAACGATAGGATCGTACCCTCCCAAGATTGTCCTGATGAATGAAAAGGCTGAGGTCGCCCAACAGCGGCCCCTAAAGATTTGGCAGCCGCCTTTGAGGTCTGCAACCTCTCAAGGCTCTGGTCTGCCTTGCTACCAATAAGGGGAGACCCGTCAAATGGCATGTTTAGAAGACGGGCCTGCACATCTGGTGCAAACCCAGACTTCTGCAACCACGCAAGTCTGCGCATAACCATGCTTGTAGCCATAGACCTGCTGACGCTGACCAGAGTGTCGAATCCAGATTGAAGGGATTCTTTGCCATCCTTAACGATAGCTAGGAAACCTTCCCCCCCCGCCCCTCCCCCCAGTGGAATGTGCTCCGCCGCCATTGATATGCACTACCACAGAGTGTACAAACATTTGGCTAAGGCACATGTGGAGTTGGCCGACTTCAGGGCCATACTCAGCTGACAATGCCTTGCGCGCCCATCCACATGCTTGTCATCCCTATCCAGAGGGACGTTAGGGTACGCTGCTTTGTTAGATGTAGCTGTGGCAGCCGGGACCACCAGATTCTTGGGAGTGGGGTGTTATAGCCGGGGGTCGCTACTTTAAGGCCAGTAGTTTCTAGTGAGGGATTTATCCACAGCAGAGCTATAATCCAGGGACTCCCAATTCTTGGCCACCCTATTTTGCAAGGCCACATGGAAGGGTAAAACTGGCTCTGTAGGTGGGCCTTGGCCCAGAATGTCTAAGATCATTCTGAATAAACTGAGCGGGTGGTTTGGCCAAGCCTAAATATTTCACCACTTTTGACATTAGGCGATGAGATTTCCTGCATTTTCCTGGCTCTGTTTTGCCAAACTCAGTCTCTGGCGATGTATCCACACCACTGGAATTGTCTGTCAATAAGGTCTTTCATTCTACTTTCTTCAGAGATTAGAGACTGTTTTCTTTTGCTGCAACATGCTCAGAGGGCGGAATTAAAACTTTAGAAAATAGGTGACGATGGTTTCGGTGTCAACAAGGGCGTTGATGTAAATGATGCCGATGGCGTCGAGGCCTCGACGACTACCTTCGAAGATTTCACCTTCGGAGTATGTGTAGCGCGTCGAAGACCTAGACCGCTTGTCACGACTCAAGTGACTCAGACCTCAAAGGCTCTCGATGGGTTTTTCTTCTTCCACCCCGTGCTCGAGGGCGCGCGAGTGTCAGAATGGGAACGCTCTCGGCTGGCTTCTGAAGAAGGCACGGACAGAGGCTGGCTGGGACTTCTGCAGAGTGGGAGGTTTTTAGCCTAAAAATGCTTGAAGTGTTTGAGAATGCTTGGTGGGACACCTACATTTCCTGGGGGATTCGTCTGACTATGAAGATGGCGACTGGTGGTGTTGCTTCTTCGATCTCTTTGTCGGAGAGTGGAGGGAACCACTTTGGGATCTCACTCTTGTGTCGAGAAGAATGAACTCCAGACTCTACGGTCGAGGAACGGTCGGTTTTTGTTTTACGACCCACCTGTAATTTCCCCCTTCCTCTCTCGCAGGGCTTTACCCATCATCGTCTGACACTTCCATCAGGCCTCCGTGTCGTGGTCTTCTCCCAAACACCAGACCCGATCGATGCGGGTCTGATCCACATTTTTGAACTGCATTCCTTGCACTTCTTGAAACCAGAGCAAGGGGTGGGTGAAGATGACATCTTTAATTATTTTTTTGTCGAAGAACGAACTTATTAGAAATATACCAACAAGGCACGCCGAGTTCCGAAGCAACTCGTTCTGTGGAAAAACGTAACTGAGGCCAACGAGCGCCGCACGTGCTTCTTGTACACACAATGTCACCCTCGACGGAGGCCTTCGAAGGACAGACTCAACGCCTCTGCAAAGAGAAATTTTCCGAAGCAGCAGAAGCTGGGCGCGAATATCAAAGGAACACGGAGGACACAATCCATTCGAAAAAAAGTTCCTTAATACTGCCTGCCCGAAAGCTGTGTCTGACCTAGAGCCAGCATCCAGCCAGTAGTGCTTGCAGAAGGCCGAAAGAGTGGGCCACATGGCCGCCCTGCTGATGACCTGCCATGGAACATGGAAAGCGACTGATGTGGCCTTGGCTCATAGCGTGGGCATGCACGTTTGCTGGAAGTGGCTTGTGCTGCCCCTCATAGGCCCCCTTAATGGCCGAAACCATCCATCTGGCTATGGAGGCCTTAGAAGCCCGATATCCCGGCTTTGACCCCCCCCCCCCTCCCCCTGAAGGCAACAGAGCCTCAGATTTGCGGAAGCTCTTGGGTCTATCAAGGTACAATTTTAGAGCGTTCCTAACATCCAGACAATGCAGAACCCTCCAAGCATTGTCCTTCGGGTCCGCGAAAAAAGTGGGTAGCCCCATCTCCTCATTTAGATGGAACCAAGAGACTACTTTAGGGAGGAAGGCGCGATGCGTTCTAGGGACCACCTTGTGCCTATGAAAGGTATTTTAAGGCTCAGAAGCCACAAGAGCTTTGATTTCGCTGACCCAGCGTGCAGATTCAAGACCTACCAAGAGGGCTGTCTTAATGGTGACCAGCCTGACGTTTGCAGATGCCACTGGCTCAAAAGGTTTATGCGCCAAGGCGCCAGCACGATGTTCAGATCCCACAAAGGGTGTGGCTTCTTCATAGGCGGGTAGAGCCTGGTGAGGCCCACCAAATGTCTTAACCGCTGGATTGGAGGAAGAGAAAACTTCCCTCCCAGTTCCTGTAGGCTCCGATGGCCACCAGATCAGTGTGGTGGGTTATATTGATCAATTAGACTCAGCCCAGTGGTAAAACCTAGACCATTTGCTTTTGTACTGGCTCCTAGTAGCATCGCTCCTAGAACCCTGTATGAGGTCTAGCTTACCCTGTGAAAGCTGCAGGTGCTTCATTGTAAACAGTTCAGGAACCACACTGCAAGGGCCTACTTCTGCAGGGTATGGTGGATGACCGTGCCCCCCTGCTGCAATAGTAGATAAGCAGGGTCCAATTGAAGGTGAATGTGAGGTAGTGAAGAGATCAACCTGGGAGTGCCCCATCTGTTGAAGATCCCTTGAAGGACCTGATCGTTCAGTTGCCATTCGTAATTGTCTGCACCCAACCTGCTGAGTCTGTCCGCCTCCAGGTTTGACTTCCACGGGAGGTGGATCGCCGTCTGGCTATGTTCTCCAGAGCCCACACCCAAATGCTGGCCGCCAGGAAGAGACCTGGTGCCACCCTGCTTGTTAATGTAATACATGCTGGTGGAATTGTCCGTTTGAATGAGGATCGTCTTACCACCGATAAGTGGCAGGAAGGCTTTGAGCGCGGGTGACATCGCCTTCAGCTATTGCCAATTGATATGAACCTCCTGTTCTTGAAGAAACCAAACTCCATGGACGCTGTGGTTTTCCAGGGTAGCCTCCCCCAGTCCTCCAAGGAAGAATCTGTGGTGATGGAAAGCTGTGGTGTTGCTTGCCAGAAGGGTCTGCCTATACATCCCCCTACCCCCAATTGCAGTCTGTGCTCCACCAGACAAGGTCCTGGTGGAGAAAGGGAGGAATGCTGACTTGTTCCGCCGGGAACCCCGGCCCCATGAGGCTGCGAAGTGCAGCTGTAATCATCTCATTGAGCCTTGTGTAAGGGACTGCCAGTAGATAGGCCACCATGATACCCAAGAGGTGCTGGTACCACCATGCTGAGGTCACCGCTATACGGAGAAAGTAACCCATGGCCCTCTTGATGGCTGTGATCTTGCCCTCCGAGCAGGAAAAAAAACTCAGTGCTCGTGTCCCAGATGAGGCCCAGGAACGCCAGACAGCGTCGGCTGCAGCTAGAACTTCTTGAGATTGATGGAAAAATCCAATTTGTGTAGCGTATTCATGAGGGCGGAGGAGGTGTGATGGATCACCTCCAGGGAACTCGCCCTGACGAGCTAATGGTCTAGGTATTGTTAGACATGGTGACCTTGATCCCCGAGAAGGGCTGACACTGCATTCAAAAGCCTGGTAAAGACCCTGGGGGCAGAACTGAGGTCAAAGGGTGGAACCTTGTAATGGAAACGGAAGCCCAGGATCCTGAACCTCAGGAAGGACCGATGAGGCTGCCATCGGGACGTGCAGGTACGAGTCCTTGAGATCCAGGGAGCACATCCACTATCCCTTGCAGTGTCTCCACAATAAGCGCTGGGGTAACCATCTTGAACTTTTGAAGAGTGAGGGAACGGTTCAGGGCGGAAAGGTCCAACAACTCTCAGGCCCGCCTGGTGTTTGTGTATGGCGAGAATCCTGGAGTAGAAGCCCATACCACACTGAGGCTGGAACTTCACTGCCTGGCTCTCTACGAGCGATTGAATTTCCACCAACAGAGTTGTTGTCCCAATCTGTGGGAGGAGAGGTAGGAATTGGTAGCCAGAGGACACTACTGATAGAATACAGGGGTCCACAAGCCTGGCGCCAATACTGTGCATGAAGGTGAAGCCTACCCCTGACTGGAGATACGTGGACCCGGAGGGGAAGGTCATGCCTTCTTTCCCCCCTGAGGCTGGGGCTGAGGGGGACTGAAAGAAGCCCTTATTGCCCACCTTGTGCTGCTGACTTGAAGACCGGTTCGGCTGACTGGACCTTCGTCCTGGAAGCCTCGGAACCTGCCGAAGACACGCCCCTTGCGGACGCTGCTGGGTCTGGCTGTATGTCTTGGGCGTGGACTTTGAGGATAAGGATTTTGCAGTCTGGGAACTGTTCTCATCAAGTTCCTCATCAGTGGTGGAATGAAAGGTCACTGCCATCGAATGCAAGGTCCAATATGCGCTCCTGGACGTCCGGGTTGAATTTGGTAGCCCGTAGCCAGGCAGTCTCATGTCTGTTGCGATGCAGATGGCACGGCCTGAGGTGTCAATATGTGCCACTGTGGACTCCATGATGTCTTGAGCCACCATCTTTGCTTACGACAGCCCCGCCTCGAAGCATGCTTGACTGTACCAGAAGTTCAGGAAGGAAGTCAGCTATTTCACACCAAAGCCTTTGGTTGACGCCTGCGAGCATGGCATCCGCATTAGACTTGCGAAGGTGCAGTGAGGCTTTGGAATAGACCTTTCCATATGCCTCCAAGATCTTCTCCTTGCCTAGCAGCGCAGAGGACGAGGTGGCGGAGAAAGACTGCAGCTTTGATTAGATAGAGGTTGCAGCAATCACTGAGGAGTGTGAGTGAGGGTGTGCCGAGAGCAGTGTATCCCCCTCCAATTGCCTGTATTTGGCGTTGAGGCACCTGTTGGTGGGCTGCGCCGAATGGGGTTCAAGCCATCCCTTTTTGGCCAAAGCGACAACATCCTTCTGCATCGGAATCCATGTTCTAGCCGTGGGGCGTAGAGCGAGGACTTCGGCCAGGATCCCCGCCTGTGGTTGTTCAACCTCTGGTTGTGAAAGCCCCAAGTTTTCGACCAGACCTGCAAGCCGACCATGGAAAGCCTTGACTGAAGACAAGAGTGTTGGGGTCGTCCTCCTCGTCAGTGTCCGCCAGGGTGTCCGGCTGGTCTGGGACAGGTGGAGGAGTACTGGGCACCGCAGGTTTAGGTCTGGTGACCTGGGCTGGAGGCTGCTGTGGAGGCTGCTATGGAACCACCTGGGGTGCAGCAGGCAGAGGAGCCGGAACCACGGGGGCTGGCGCAGGCAGCAGCGGCTGCATGGGGGCCTGAGGTGCTGGAGCCATACGAGGAAGGACTATGGGCGCCAGCAGCAGGACAGGAGGTAGCATGTCCCCGATCACATCCCGAAGGATGCTGCCCATCTAAGGGGGATCTCATAAGGCCAGTGGGGCCCTAGGTGGTGTAGCAGTAGGGCCCTGAGGTTGCTGAGGTCTGGGCATACTCTGCCTTGCTGCCTGCGGGGTGCATCTGCCCTGCAATGCTGAAGGATAAGCTGTAGGCCATGTACCTGGTGAAGACCAGTCCCACCTCGAAACTCATTCTCCCACCTGCTCCGCACCAAGAGGGGGGGGAGGGGAGGCGATATCAGACGAGCTGCCATTTTGTCTGGCGCAGCAGCCATTTTGTCGGGTTGCATGCCATGTGCCTGCACTGTGGTGCTTGCCTCGCTGGGCCTGGCCTCCTCCAGGACTCTTTGCGGTGGAGTATGAGGCCTACCCCTGCACCTCAGGGCAAGGCCTGGTAGGCGTTGTGCCTTCGGCTGTGTTGCGTAAAGGTGCCCCCCCCTCAGACATTTGTCCGGTAGTAGGGTGTACTCCCTTGGGTGGACACCCGGTAAAAGAACCTTGCGGTTCCTCAGCGATGTTACCGGTAGTATCGACTGACCCCCACCCTCGGCCTGGCAGCTGGTAGCTGACACAGCCTCGGTACCCGTGCTGGTGTTAAAACCAACAGTCCCTCCCGCTCTGACATCTCCTTGGGAAGGAGTCACCCTTGAAGGGTGCAGATGGAAAAAAGCGGCCCTACCTTGGACCTTGACTTGTGCTTCACAAAGTCCTTCAAGTCCTCTGAAGCGGATGGTTTCAAGAGCTCCCTCCATCGAGCTAGCCCGTTTGTGTACGAGCATCACACGTCGCACACAAACAACCTTCCCAGCCATGGTCGGGGCCAAGGCAGCGGAGGAAAAGAGCGTGCGGGTCGGATGTAGGTAAGAAACCCTTCGGAGGCTGGACACCTGCTGAAGCCCAAGACAACATGCGCCAGGAAGGAGCATGGCGCCAGAGGACCGAGTACCTGATTAAAGACAAAACGGAAAAGAGGACTGGGAGTGACGCTGGTGGATGGAGTCAGGGGAGAGCATGCTCCCAGGACCGCGTGCCTCTAAATTTAAAGGGGGAAGATTTTTTCTGGTGAAAAAGGTTCTGTCTCCCGCCCCTAGCGAGGGACACCCATACAGTATGGAAGAAAGGGGACGGGACGTAGGAGTATCATATAGACTGGGGAGAGATGGGCGTTAAATGAGTGAGACACATAGCTGAACACAAATCTATCTGCCTACGTCATCTGCATTGAAAAGCATTAGAGACCCTTATTCAAAGCCCGCACTTCAAGCTCTTATTTTAACGACAAAAGTTTTGGCTTAAAAAGTAGCTCTTTCAGCGCCACCTAATAGCACAACCTAAAAATGGGAGTATTACATATACTGGTCAAAACTAGGATTCCCCGACTCGAAAATGATTGGATCACTGGGGTAATTTTTTCCTGCGTCTCCAGTTTCAGGGGACACACTGGTACTTGGATCAACCATTTAAAGGATCCAACTTTTATCTTTACTGTTTCCACTGTGCATGTATCCCACTTCATTGATATGGGTGGTCCAAAAAACACCCCGGTAACTCCCGTATGTCCTCAGACCATTGCACCTTTTACTCCTTCTGCGTCTTCCCTAATTGAGGCCATCATTGTCACCAGATTATCTCCAGGTACATTGAGAAACACCCAGTCCTGAGTGCAGCATATAGTGCATCTCATGCAGCACAGCAAATCTCTCCCTAGCAAACTCAGAAGTGGTGCTTAAAAGAAACGTGTTCATCGGTAATAGGACCCCAATGTGTGGAAAGTGGTTCCGTCACCTGGTGTAGGACAATGGTGTTAGACATTCCTACCGCTCTTACCATCTCCAGAGATGTGGGGACATACGAAAATAAATTCATTCGTAAAGCAGATCTGCCTGCATCGTTATCTACCAGACATAGTACTGGTATTCCTTGAAACAGGCCCTGTACATACAGACCTTCCTGGCCAATTGGTAACATCAGTGCTTCCAGAGTCCCATCCTCTTTTGATTGTCGATACCCAATTAGAGGTGCCCCATGCCCTAGTGGTGTCTCCTGGATAAAAGGATTGGAATTTAGATTTGGGAACTGGGACAACTGGCCCATGGGCACGGTTCGTCCTTGGACCTGTCCTCCCGGTGGATGCATTTGTATGTTTCCTGGATCAGTCCCCCTCCCCTACCTCCAAGCCCCTCCCTAGCAAGTGTTGCCTTACTTGCCGTCTGATTTATTTTTCCAATGACACTCCGCTTACAATAATTACAAAACAACAGTTAGGTACCATAGCTCTAGGGTCCTGCTAGTAATTCTAATCCCCGATACTCCGGGTCCTGCCCAAGCTTATTGCTGGTCAAACTGTCCCGGTTGCCTCAATCAATGTATCTGCCCCTGTATGTTCCCTGCTGGTTCAGATATGTCTGCAGGGACATTTGACCTCGGCCTCTTTGGGCTCGATTCCTTTCCAAAGTTCCTTCCAGTTCGCGCGCACCACTCCCCATAGAATCTGTATCTGCAACGTCATAAAAAGAAAATCCTCAACTGTCAGTCTGTCCTGTACACATTACAAAACTAAAATGCTACTTGCAGAAATGAAAAAAAGGGCATCCATTATCTCTTGAACACCACTTAAGATGGCCTGTTCAGCAAAGCAAAAACAAAAAGCAGAAAAATGGGAACAATTCCCACACTGTGAGCCTTACAAAATATGCAGTGAATGCAAAATGGTTGAGTAGTGAGGGTAAAAATTCCTCCCCCATCCCCCAAAAAAACAGTGCCAATAAAAGACCTTTCACCACTGAAGTCAAGGAGGGGTGAACCAGAATCTCTTTGCATACCGTCCTTTGGTGGCTATGCAAGTGTATTTCAAAGTAAAGCATAATCCACATTGTTGGTCACAAACCTGTACATTGGATAACGTCAGGGTGTCCCAGTAAGTGTCTTGTGCAGCTTAAAGGTAAACATTACCCTCTGCAGTTTCCATACCTGTGGAATGCCAGGCTGATTTTTGGGTCATCAATTAGGTAGTTCTTTCCACGATTCGGTCAAGGGGTACCAGACTATTGATCACCTACATTTGCCCTGGTACATTAATATACACAAATACAAAGCATTTTGTAAAATAAGTTACTAACCTTCCAAGTCCGGCGACGCAGTGTACTGCGACGCAGCAGCCAGGTTCCTCACGAAATTTACCCTTCAAAAGGTTGAGCCAATCATCAACAATTTGACTGGATGGGGGTGCACCATCATCAAAAGGCCAATCCTTAAATAAAAAAAAAAACGGTCAATTCAAATACAATGTCGTTTTCATGCGATTAATGTTAGAGAGTTGAAAAAGTAGCAGCCAGAATACAATATTGAGCCTCAATTCAGAAAATGGCTAGCAAGGTGTGGCAAAAGTAATTTGTGTTCAATGGGTTACTTAAAAAAAAAATATGCTGATGCCCTTCCATTAAGAACATGTAACCTAATAAAAACATTGGCGGAGCTAGAGCAGAGGTACAGCAGTCTTTGCAGTGAACACTGCCTCTGTGCTCCAGTCTCTACTATTGCTTTTGTGGGAGGACCCATAAAAGCACACCTGCGACCGTGGAGCGATCGCGGCGCTAGAGCAGTCTTTGCAGTCCTTGTCAGGACTACAAAGGACATGGCCTCAGAACAATACTGTCTACAACATTAGCCGGCGAAAACATCAAACGAGGGAGAAGACGAGAAAAGGTGTCGAAGCTCACGCCAAACACAGCTGCCATCATGCCCCTCGTCATCCGCAAAGCAAACAATCAAGCTAAAACCACAAGGACTCTTAGCCACAAACTCCACGCTGCCAGGAAACAGCCCCACCAACATTACAGGCGCACAACTCCGCCCTATGAAACCGGCGCAGAACCACCAAAAAAGGAGTGCAACCGCCAGCAGACAATTGATCTACTCAATGTGACCTATTAATTGCAAGGGGCGAAGCCTCCTCGGACCCTGTTCCGAGCCCCCAAGACTCACAAAAGGCCACCTTAACGGGCGGCAATGAAAGCGAAACCAGGGCAACCCAGACCGCTCGGCTCGACCATTCTGTTGGAGGTAACCCAGTGCAGCCTGACGGAGGACTGATTGCGAGGGACTCGCCCCAACCTAAGAGCCCACCCAGGAACGGCCGGCAAAACCAATCTTCAAGCCTTATTGGAAACTTCACCTACCTCTGATGGAGAGGCCACGCGGCAGGAATCTCGCGAGCCGAGAGGCTCCTGGGACATGTGCGGGGCCCTGGCCGATAGGCCCAAAGGCCCAATACCCCCCCGCCAGAGCCCTCTCCGTGCCCGGGAGGTCCTCAGGCGCCGGCGGGTGCTGCAATGCCTCTCACGATCACAGCGCAGGTCCAGGCCGCATGGAATGACGGACACACCGAGCTCCTGGAGCCCCGCCCGCAAGAACTGGAGCCGTGCAAGCCAGGCACCACCACAGACCCGGCTCGCTCAGAGGACTCTTGAGCGCCCCCAGTGGCTAAACCTACATCACAGCTTTCGCCCTCCAAGAACGGAGAAGTCCTGTGTGGTGCAGCCAGTCATGAAAATACGGGGGATGAATGGGAAAACGTTTACAATCACCAGCTCCCACCCCATCAACAAAAAAAGGGGTCCCAAATGCCCATAAAGGGAGCATGTTCAAAAACTACCCTCTGCAACTCACTAAAAGAACTTTGTGCTTTCTTTTTCCTTGTCTCGCAAAAAGTACTTACTGAACTCATGGATGATTAAATTTTATAAGCTCTAACGGACGTGCCTCCAGTCTCAAAAACGCGCAAAACAGTCTCCGACCCCAGCCATATCAAAACTCCCTCAATCAGCAAAGCAGCACCAGACCCTGCGCCGCAGGAGGAATCAAACAAGAACTCTACAACAGAGCCCACCCCGAGCAACAACAAAGCCCCCAACGGTGCAGCCACACTGGACAAACCCACAACTTCCACCTACAAACTCAATACCCCCTGCCCACTCAGGCAAGCAACTGGATCCCCCCCCACCCCCTAATGATGCCTCGCCGCCTTCTGCGGGGAAACAAAAGGAAGCTGACGAACTGGAAGTCCCACTTTCCAAAGAACTCTTTTCATCCTCGCTGCCCAAGAATGACGACCCTCACAAACCAACCGACCCACTGGGCCTACATCCCAGTGTAGTGATTGACACAGACTGGCAGATCCCAGCAACTCAAGACCTGCGAGAAGGTCCTCTCTACCACACCTGCCAAGGGATGCCCAGCCCGCACAAAACCTGCTGAATGACAGACCTCTACACGAACAACCCTTTGGGGACGCAGACCAGAAGTACGAGCCATGCCTACATGCGCCCCAAAGAAACTCTCAAAAAAGCCGGACATGATGACGATAATGTCAGCAATCACGATTGCCCTAGTGCTCTTCGGAAAACTGTACAAGTGAGACTTGTAAAGACCACACAACACTCATTGCACTGATGCACACCAAAAAGATGTACATAGGATTCATCACTGCAAAGAAAGTAACCCGAAAGGTAGCTATGCTAGTCCAAATTGCCAAAGAGATCTACAAGACACGCCCAGAGATAAACCAGAAGGACCAAAGACGCAAGGACCCAGCGCTCAAACTCAGACTCTCCTCTAGGCGCAGGACTGTTTGTATTCTCAGGCATCCAACGAGATACTCCGACAGGAAAGAACAAAACTGAAGTACACAAAAAGGTCCTACTTGTAATTCAGGTCCGAGCAAAGAGGCCTGCATTATCACCGACTCTCCCAACAATCCCAAGACCTCTCTCAATTGAAGCGGGTCCCCTAAGAACTGTCTGGCTAAGCCCAACCACGCAAAACAGACAAAGTTGGGTAGCTCACAAATCAGCCCCCCGAGAGAACGAAAACTCTCAAAAACAAAACTATTTTCTATTCAATCAACAGAAAACCACAATCCCGCAACCTCAAATGCTACCAGATCACTCAACCCAACAGTCCGAGGACAGTCGAGGACTTCATGGCAGACAAAAGGCGATGAACATAACCCTTCATCTCTCCCCAGAGGCAGGGGAAAACAAAGCGTGAAACTGCGAGACCAGTTCGCAGAGCACCCTTGAAAAAACATCACCAAAAAAAACAAATGCAGACGGAACAGCTCGACAACACCAACCCCGAAACAGACCACCAAATCACAACTCTTAAAAGGATCACTCCAACCAAAACCAGAATTTAGTAACCACAGACATCGAAGAGAAAACGAAAGACCTGGTCCACAAGGGTCCGCCGCACTAAAAAGACACAGGGAACACATAAGTACAGACCGCAAGATGCCTCACAGCGCAAGACCATCTCGCAAGGAGGCAGTGAGTGCCCACAACAAAACCCGACCTGCTAGAGGACAACTCAAAACACCATCAAGAAGTAGAATCCAGAAGCCATAACATTGAATAGAGTAACAATTATGAAGATTCTGAGAAACACCAAAGACCTTAAGTGTCTAAGCCTGGACGACATTACACTCGTTGAACCCTATCACAAAGCCAGGAAGGCAAAGGCTTATATACATAACAGAATCTTCAAGAATAATCCTGAACATGTAAGAGATACCATGCTCAAAAAGGGGCTTCTAACAGAATACCAAGACAAAACGCCCCTACTCGACACAGGCACAGAAAACAAAACGGCTGGCAGCCAAAGGGCGCACTACAGGACGAAAACGGCACTCTACCATCGGGCAGATTTCAACCATGGCACCTCACCCAACCGACGACACCAACCTAAGACCTTGGATTTATCAAAAACAGAACAAACAGGAAATCCTAACCATCCTGACAGCGAAGATCACCCACACGAAAAGTTACCTACACCCACAAAGAAATCCGGAACAGCCAGCCATCCGGATCCCAACACAAAAACAAAACGAAACACTTTCTTTTGCCCCAATAAAACAACTTTGGGCGTGGCTTCCGAAACCACCAAATTCCGGGGCCAGCAAATAGCAACCAGCAGTGAGGCAAAATAGGCAAGAAACACCAAGACACAGAAGGAAAGAATCCCACACCGGCCTCACTTAAACTGGATCATGTAACACAAGGTGTTTCAAACACCTGATGACAACGGGAGATACCAACCTGGGAGACTTTGATATTCTAGCACTTCAGGAGACCTGGCTGCCAACTGCACCTGCAATAGACTGTTACGCAATCGAAATCGCGCCAGCAAAAAGAGCCTTGATAGTCCGATCAGGATGCGGCCTGGCAATCGAAAAAGAAAAAAAAATGCGATCCTTCTCCCAAAGCCACATCTCGGTACAGGTGAAGTGGACCAGAATCGATCCAACTAGCGATAAGACCCAGGAATCCTCAGCGGCAATAATAACCACTTATTGGAACCCCAAAGCCACTACTGACGAGAGATTCCTACGGACACTGGAATCCGAAATAGACTTCATCCAAGCCAATTCGGAAATAACGTTGATCACCATATGCGGAGACCTTAACTTGAACTGCCCGACTACAAAAGAAACCCCAACAAACAGAAAGCGGCGGGGGGACTCTATAGGCCAAAAATGGGTGAAACTGATCTCTTCAACACAGACGAAATTTCCCCAAAAGCATCCCAAATTCCAACATGGGAAAGAAACCACCAAAAAGCTACCATCGACTACATATTCGCCTCAGAGGCAATGCTCAACCTAGTATCATCTTTTGACATACGAACTAAGGCTAGCAATGATAATATCCTGGAAATCACGTGGATCTCACAAAGATCTCCGAACCCGACAATGAAAGAAACAGTGGAAGTTACTAACCAAGGAAACCGTCTTCACTTAACAAAAGAAAGAATTCTGGAACTGTCCGCGATAAGAAAAAATTGAGACCCTCGGAGAACACTGAAAGTACCAAAATTGACTATCAACCATTATTAATCGCATACCAAGCGGGCCCATCAAAAAATCAAGGAACATCACAACAAGGCACGCACCACTACGATAAACTCTTGGTAGAGAAACTTTGTGCTCTCCGTAAACTCAGACAAGCGAACAAGTCAAACTCCAACCACCAAGAAACACTATCAAGAGGAGACAAAGATATACGCAGGATGGATCAAATTCTATCGAGCAACATTATACCAACATACTCTGAGGTGATGCTAAGGAATGTCAATGGCAAAAACTCCAGAGAATTCTGGGACCTTGTAAAAGGGATCGACAAAAACACAAGTCCATCAACAACCAACGCTGTGAGTGAGGAAAGATGGACTAACCACTTCAGCAGCTTGTTCCAGAACCCATCCCACAAGCTTAAGCATCTCAACCCTCCGTGCCTTACGCCCTGGAAAGATTTCTCCAACAAAGCGGACATAGCAAGAGCAATTCAAAAGCTAAAACCATCCAGAGCCCGGACGGGATAACGAACATTGACTTGAAAAACCATCAAGATGCCTGGGCTTCCTTAATCAGCATTGTCTTCAAAGAGATAAGCCTTTTAAAGACAATACCCAGTTCTTGGACTTCGGCAACAGTCGTTACCATCTTCAAAAAGGGCGACAGATCTGACCCCTCCAACTACCACCCTATAGCTTTGCTAGACGATAGGAAAAATCTACAGTTCATGTCTCCTAGAAAGCTTTCAACGCTGGGCCATACACTCCCCTTGTGACGACCCCTTCCAAGCGGGATTCACCAAGAACATAGGGACCACAGTAAACATGCCATTGAGCATAATAAAAAGCATCAAGAGCACAACATTAACAAAAAAAAAAAAATTATAAATATATATTATAGGTATTTATGGCCTTTGTCGATCTAACCTAAGCATTCGACAAGATCGACCACAACCTACTATGGTCTAAACTGGATGCATGGAATTGTCCTAATCAGATCCTAGATTCCATCATTGCTCTTCATACAAAAACCACGATAAGAGTAAAGCTCAACCAAAAAGGCACCCTTCTCTGAAGAGATTTCGACCGACAGAGTGAAGCAGGGCTGCCCCATGGTGCCTGTGCTTTTTACAGCATTCCCTGGAGACTATAAAGAGACCTACGAAGACCTTAGAACATTCCCACCTAAAATAGGTGGGACCCAAGTACAAGGCTCCTCTACGCTGATATCATCTTGATCGACCAGACGCCAATCGGACTCCAACTCAACCTGGCAATCTACATAACAAAAAATAACCTTGAGATCAATAAAGAAAAAAAAACAAAATCTTGGTGATAGAAAAATCTACAAAAACAAAAAGAAAATCCAATCATTGGACGATTGAGACCACTAAAATCGAACAAGTAAAAGAATTCAAGTACCTTGGGGTCATGATCGACAGCTCTGTCAATGAGGCAAGCATGCAGATCAACCTCTGGGCAAAAAAAATCGGAAACTCACTTCCCAGGCGAAGGCAATCGATAGAAAATTCGGACGCTTCTCGCTCATGCCTGCGATAAAATACTAAAAAGGAAAAGTGATTCCGTCCCTGACATATGGAGGAGAAGCCATTCCGACAATCCCCTCAAGTCTTTGGGCTGAACTTTAAGGCCACTTCTGGCGAGAAGTGCTATGCCTGCCAAAGTCAACATCACTACCACCAATAAGGAGAGAACTGGGGCTGCTCTCGCTAAAAGCAGCAGTCGACTGGAATGAAATGGCACTCTACAGAAAAGTGATCATGCCAGACACAGCTCCGCAGTACGAACTGATAAATCAAGAAATTGCCGCCAATGGTTGCAACATGCTCTCAACCTGGGCACAAGAAAAAACTGCAATTGGAGCAATCTGGCTGCAATGAGGAGGACCTCTTCCAAAATCCAATGCAAGTCAAGAAAAAGCTAAGTGAATTGGACTGGATAGAAACTCAAGACAAGGCCGCTTCAAACAAACTCCTGGCTCACCTCCCAAGTCAATATAAAAAAACTTAATGAAATTGAACAAGTGTTCAGATGCTTCCCTGACAAACGCCCGAGACAAACCTTTTTAAGGGCCAAGCTAAACCTCCTTCACACCAATGAAATCAGAGCCCTCAGAGGTCTATCCACATCCAGCAGCTGTCATCTATGCAAGACCGCTACCGAAACCGAATCGGTCAGACACCTTCCGACGACGTGTCCCGAAACCTCTACTTTTAGAAAAGCATATCTAAAACCACTTTTTGAACCCTTCTCGCTGAGAGAAGAAGACTCCTGGCGGTCCCATCTGCTAAGCGGAAAGAAAACTAACTGGACTATTGCAGCAGCCAAGATCTTGGAAGCTGCCTTGGCAGCTTGCCTCAAAGAAGAAAACTGTACACTACAAAAGGAAAAGCAAACAGAAGAGAACAATTTTGTAAAATCAATAAATTTGATTAAAAAAAAACAAAAAAAACACATTGACAACAAAAGTAATCGGAGTAAGGCAACTGGGAAAGGGGGTGCTGTAACACCACAGAAGCTCGAAGAGTCTGACCACATGGGAATCTCAGCATTTGTTGCATTTAAAGCAAGTGGCTTTGATAACCTCAACCTAAGTGCAGTTGGGGAGCTTTTTCAACAGCACTCTGGCGAGGCATGGGATGCCCACTAGTTTAAGGGTAAAACCGGGTTAAAACCAAAAAGGTAGATCACACCTTTCTATAATGGTAGCCATCAAGATGGATTTCTAGAATCTGGCCTGGTGGACAGATTTTAGAGATGACCTTGGTTATAATTGTAAAGACTAGAGTGGGTATCTGTACTCTTGCCCTCTATATGGCAGAGCAAAGGTACAGAGCAACCCAGCCAAGGTTCTCTATAGGGTAGCTATGGATGAGCAACCAAGGCCTAAGCTCTTAGGAGGTGGTGCAGGCTGGTTCTAGTACAGTTTAATTGCCAAGCCCCTGAACAAAGGAATGTCCACACACCATGCTATGTGCCAAGATATATATGACAATGCATTACTTACCGTAAAAGCATTTCTGATGGTTGTATCTGCTTAGATTCACATGCTGTGCATAGGTCCGACATCCAGTGGTCACTGCGGAGTATTGCATTTTGTTTTTCGTAGTCGAAAAGGGGACGTCGACAAGGCGTGTCTGTAACACTATCCCTATAGTGATGTGCGTTGTACCCACAATCCCTCACGCGTCGAGGTCCCTCTGTTTGTATTTTTCTGCCCTGAGGGAGCCTTCTAGACTTGAGTACAGAAAAGAGAGAAATATAGTAGAGGATGTCTATGTTCCTTCCATCCGAGCGGGGAGGAAGGGCGGGCGCATGTGAATCTAAGCAGATACAACCATCAGAAATGCTTTTACGGTAAGTAATGCATTGTCTTCTGATGTTTGTTAATCTGCTTAGAATCACATGCTGTGCATAGACTAGCGAGCAGTACCCGGAGTTGGCGGTGGGTTATGAGAAGGAACAGTAGAGAAAAGATGTCTTAATACTGCCTGCCCCACCTGGGAGTTAGATCTAGAGTGTGCATCTAGACAGTAGTGTTTTGTAAAGGTGTGCACAGAACTCCAGGTAGCCGCTTTGCAGATGGACTCAAGGGGAACATTTGCAATGAATGCTATGGAAGCCCCAGTGCCTCGAGTGGAATGTGCTCTTGGCTTGAAGGGTAGTTCTCTCTTAGCAAGAGTGTAACAGAGAGTGATGCATTGTACAATCCATCTAGATATAGTGGACTTAGAGACAGCATCTCCTTCTCTTCCTGCTGCCACCCAGACAAAGAACTGATTAGTCTTTCTCAGTGATCTGGTTCTTTCCATGTAGAACATGACAGCTCTGCGTACATCTAGTGTATGCAGACTTTTTTCTCCCAAGCTGGAAGGGTTTTGAAAGAACGTTGGTAGTTCTATAGATTGGTTTACATGAAATTTGGAGATGAATTTTGGTGCAAACCTTGGGTGTGTGCGGAGAACCACCTTATCCTTGTGAACTGATACGAAGGGGTCTAGTACAGAAAGAGCCTGTAGTTCACTTACTCTCCTAATGGAGGTGATAGCTATTAGGAAAGCAGTCTTAAGAGTGAGGTATTTAAGAGTTGCCTTGTGCATGGGTTCGAAAGGAGTGCCCATGAGTCTAGAAAGTACCACGTTTAAGTCCCATCCGGGAGCTGGGTTAGCTATCGGGGGGGTGTATTCTCTTTACCCCTTCCATAAAGGCCTTGATAACTGGTATCTTCCACCACGACACTTTAAGTTGGGAAGTGGTGTATGCAGAAAGTGCCGCTAGGTGGACTTTAATGGAATTAAACACTAGACCTGAATCCAGTAAATGGGAAGTACAGAATAATGTTAGTGGCAGAGCAGTCCACCGGGTTGATGTTCTTACTTCTACACCAGATGACAAATCTTTTCCACTTGCTAGAATAGCAGTGGCGAGTATTAGGTTTTCTGGCTTCCCTGAGGATGTCCATACATCTCTGAGGGAGATGTAAATGTCCAAATTCTATGATCTCAGGAGCCAGGCTGCTAAGTTCATGGTCTGAGGGCATGGATGTAGTGTCCTGCCCTTGTCTTGTGACAGCATGTTGTACGGGCAGGGAAGTTTCATTGGGGGAGATAGGGACATCTCCATCAAGTGAGCGAACCATGGCTGCCGGGCCCACATTGGGGCTACTAGTATCATGGTAACCTGCTCCTGGTGCATCTTGTGCACCACTTTGTTGAGGAGGGGAGTCGGGGGGAAAGGCGTAAACAAATTTCCCTGACCATTGAATCAACAGACCGTTCCCCTTGGACTGGTTCTGGGGGTACCTGGAGGCGTAACTTTGGCATTGTGAGTTCTCCAGGGTTGCGAACAGGTCTATTTCCAGGAAACCCCATTGCGTGAAGACGTCTAAGACGATGTCTTCGTGTAATTGCCATTCGTACTCTTTGGGTAGGGGGGAAGTCTCTGCTGAGTTTGTCTGCTAGCAGATCGAGTTCCCCTGGTACATGTTGTGATAGTAGGAACATGTTGTGTTTGAGAGCCCACTTCCATATATTCTGGGACAGCTTGGACAGTCCTGGAGAGTGAGTGCCCCCTTGTTTGTTGAGATAGTGCATGGCTGTGGTGCTGTCTGTGAGGACCATCACTGTCTTTCCTTGTAAGTGTTCCTGAAAGGCTTTCAGTGCTTTGAACACTGCTAATAGTTCCAGCAGGTTTATATGCTTGGATGCTAAGCTCGGAGTCCACACTCCGTGAGCAGTCTGATGGGATAGGTGAGCCCCCCATCCTGTAAGGGATGCGTCTGTGGTTAGAGTGGCTTCCACTGCGGGTGTGGCAAAAGTTTTCCCTAATAACAGGTTTTCCTTTGTCCACCACCGTAGCGAGAGAACCAAGGCCTGCGAGACCACCACCAGATCGTCCCATTGTCCGCTGGCCTGACACCACTGGCTGTAGAGCCACTCTTGCATTGGGCGCATGCGCAGGCGCGCGTGAGGTACCAAATAAATACATGACGCCATCATCCCTAGCAAGCGCATTGCTTTGCGTACCGTCGCCTCTCGACCTGCCACATATTGGGGGATCTGAAACAGCATGTTTTGGACCCTCTCGTTGGAGGGGAAGACGAGGCCGTCCTTTGTTCGAATTAGAGCCCCTAGGAATTGTTTGATTTGGCTGGGGTCTAAGCTGGACTTCTTTTCGTTGATGGAGAAGCCCAGTTGGGACAAAAGGTCTATGGTCCTTTGGGTATTGGAGAAGCATGTTTCGTAAGAATCCCCTGTTATGAGCCAGTCGTCGAGGTACGGGTAAACTGGGATGGATAATCTGCGCAGGTGGGCCGCTGCCACTGCCAGTACCTTTGTAAATACCCTTGGTGCAGATGCTATCCCGAAGGGTAGTACTCTGAACTGATAGTGTTTGTTCTCTATCTTGAACCTGAGGTATTTTCTGTGCGCTGGCAACACTAAAATATTAAAGTATGCATCTTTCATGTCTAGTGTTGTCATGTAATCCCCCTGTGATAACAGTGGGATTACTTCCTGCAGGGTCACCATACGAAACTTTTGGGGTTTGACAAAGTTGTTCGCTGGGCGCAGATCTAATACAGGGCGCATGGTTAAGTCCTTTTTGGGTACAAGGAAGTACACTGAATAAATACCTTCTGTTACCTGAGATAGGGGAACAGCCTCTATAGCTTCTTTTTTCAGTAGTTCTTCTACTTCTTGAAGAAGAATGGTGAGGTGTTCCGGTGTCATGCGTCGGTTCCGTGGGGGTCTGTATTTCGGGGAACCGTTGAATTCGATGCAGTATCCGTGGGCTATGGTGGATAATACCCAGCGGTCTGACGTTATTCCCTCCCATGCTGAAAGGAACGATGTTAGCCGGCCCCCGACCGGTGATGCATGGGAGGGGACCCGAATCTTTGGGTCATTTGTTGGTATTGGGCGTGGGGCCTTTTGGACTGGAGCCGCGCCCTCTTCCTTTGCCACGCCGTTGGCCTCTTTGACTGAACTGGGTGTTCTGGTTAGCGGGCCAGTTGGTAGCAGAGTAAAATTGTTATTGGCTTTGCTGCTGGCGTTGGCCACGAAAGGAGCGTCTATTGCCATAGCTGCGTCTGTTAGGTGGCCTAGAAATTTGGTCAAGAGTCTTGATGGTATCAAACTCCTTCTTCGCATGTTCTAGTGCCTCATCAACTGCTTTCCCAAACAGATGTGTTTGCTCTATGGGCTTATTTATTAGGGAAGCCTGAGTTTCTGGCTTAAATCCCGAATTGCGCAGCCAGACATGGCGTTTGAGAAGTATTCCCTGAACCAGGGAGCGGCCAGCTGTCTCTGCGGCATCTAAGGAGTTCTTTACGATGCCCTGGTTTACAAGAGTTCCCTCTGATATAGTAGCCAACAGGCGTGAACGCAGGGGTTCTGGTGCGTCCTCTGCTTCGCTGCGCAGTTTGCTCCACTGTGCATCTGCGTAGCTAGCTAGTAGGGAATTGTTATTCGCGATCCTGGTTGAGAAGGCGGCGGAGGTCGTGATTCTCTTCCCAAGTGCATAGAGCTTCTTGCCCTCTTTGTCAGGTGGTGCCTCACTAGTAGATAGTGGTACCCCCGCTCTCTTTCTTGTGTTTGTCACTACCAGAGAGTCCGGAATAGAATGTCCCCTGATGTACAAAGGGTCAGAAGACGAAGGGCTAAAGAGCTTTTCTATCCGAGGGTTGACCCCTCTGACTAAGGCCGGATTGGAAAGGGAAGGAGTTATTCTTCTCTTTATAGAAGCCAGGAGCGGAATGGACTGGCTGACCGGGGCTTTTTCTTTAATAACTTTTTCTACAAAGTCTATGTCCGGAAGAGTCTCCCCTGTGTCTATTTCAAAATGCGCTGCTGCCTTGCGCAATAGTGCATTAAGTGAAGGCTGGTCATCTATGGGGGAGGTGTTCCCAATAGGTGAGTCCTTGGGAGGAGAAGGGTGAAAGACATCAGGGTCTGAGTGCACTGATGGGGATTGCCAAGGCTGCACTGATGGGGAGTGCCAGGGCTGTGAGGTAGCTGTATCTTCCTCAAAAGCTCCAACGCTAGTGTAAGGGTCTTCCTCAAACCTCTCCTCCTCATGTTCTTCATCTCCACCTAAACACTCCTCATCTTCCTGGAGGTATTGCTCCTCTTCAGTGAGGTCATATGCATCTGTAGAAGGGGGAAACAGCCTAGGAATCTTGACCCTAGGGTCATCCTGGGTCCATTCTCTTGGTCTTTTCGGTGTGGGTGGGTTTTGGCTACCCAAAAACCTCTCCATCTTTTCCATACAAGAATGGAGTCTTTCCATGGTCTCATGGGGAACCCCTGAATAGTCTAGAGGGGGGAAATCAAGTCTAGAGGGGGGAAATCAGTGTTATCACCTTCAAAACGCTTCGAACGCTCCCACAACGTCGACGAAAGGTTTCCGTCGCCCTCAGAAAAGCACTCCGGTAGTTCAGAAGTGCCTTTAGATGAATGGGGCAGTTCCTGGCTACTCTTGTGCTTTTTCGGCGTTTCTATTTCCTTCGGTGCGGTATTCAACGTCTGTTTCGTCGTCCGCTTACGTTTGTCCTCGGAAACAATTCTCGCCAGACTCTCGACGACGAGTTCGTCAGTCGAGGGTTCTGGAGTCGGCGTTGCCTGCGTTGCGCGTTGTTTTTCGACAGCCGCTCTATGGAGCGTTACGTCGGATGTTTTTGAGGTAGCGCCCGTATTAGATGAAAGCCCAATCGCTGGTCGCGGCTGCGTTTGCGGGTGGGGCTTGAGACCCTTGCGGTCTGAGGTCGACGCCGGAGTGCCCTGCGTCCCCTTCGGCGCTGGTGGATCCTTCGTCCTGGACGAAGAAGAGCCGTGGGTTGTGTGCTTAGGCCTATGGGGTCTGTGTGCGTCCTTGTCGCCGGGGTGTTCATCCCCATAAGCAGGGCGTGAGCCGAGCCCGTCGGGGCCGGGGACGGACGTCGAGGAGCGCGAGCGCTCCTTCTGGGGGTTAATGACTTCCGTAACGGACGTCGAGTTATCACCCTCCTCGTCACTTTCTGTAACAGCGGCGGCGGGTGAGGAAATTGACTTCGACATAGCGTAGTCCGCCCACCTCTTAACTTTCCGTTCTTTAAGAGTTCTTGGTTTCAAGAGCTTACAGGCCGCGCAGCTGTCCTCCTTATGATCGAGGGGCAAGCAACGATTACAGAGCTTGTGTTTGTCCTTCCAAGTGTATTTGCCCCTACAGCGTGGGCAAAACTTAAAAGGTGTCCTCTCCATAGCTGAGGCAATGAAAACTGGTGATAACAACCCCAAGGGAAAGATAGGGGAGAAAGAAAGACATTCTCGACGAGAAGGTAAAAGTTTGAAACCCCCACTCTCCCTACTGTATGTTGGCCGGCGAGGCCTGGCCACGTGTTCGGCAGCGCCGAAGGATCTCCTCCGTCTCTTCTCCTCCGTCGAAAACTTGCTCGGCGGAGAAACAGCTTCACAGCTAACGTCGAGGGGAGGGATATTTAACAATGAGTGTATATTAAGGACCGAGGTCCGTAGTAATTGTTTAGCAATGTCTCTCTAGGAGCTCCGCGTAAGGCGACCATAAACTGGGCGGAAAAAAACAATCTGAGGGACCTCGACGTGTGAGGGATTGTGGGTACAACGCACATCACTATAGGGATAGTGTTACAGACACGCCTTGTCGACGTCCCCTTTTCGACTACGAAAAACAAAATGCAATACTCCGCAGTGACCACTGGATGTCGGACCTATGCACAGCATGTGATTCTAAGCAGATTAACAAACATCAGAAATATATATACACACACACACAATGAATAACACTTTGTACTTTGGCAAATTTATACAATGTCTATGTGGTATGACCCTTAACTATGGACTCCTTTAAAATGCATCAACTGCTGACAGTTCTAGTGGCATACAAATCAAACAGTAATGTGCATCAGCATAGGAACAAAGACGGGATGGGTTAAACAATGGCAGAATGGTACTTCAGCTACTAAGAGTTCTGTGTGAGAACCCCCCCCGCCCCCCCAACCTGGGCAACCTGTAATAAAGTGCATTAACAAGCTCAGTCCAAAAAAAAATCGTCTTATTTCCAGGTCAAAATGTTCTACTACTCCAATGTACCAGAGTTAGCAGAGTTTCTTCAATGGTTCGTCGACAGACCCCTCGACGGTTGACTCCCTTGAAAACAGAAGCCACAGGGCGTCAAGAGTCGTTGGCGCTGCAAAGAAGACTCTGAAGAACGTAGCCCGGCAGGCCCAACGTAGGCCCAAAAACGTTCAGTCGTGCAACACCTTCACATGTACACGAGGAAGGGAGGCGGGGGGAGGGAAATAGTCCCTTGCGACAAATGCCCTCATTGTTCTAGAGAAGGTAGGCCTAATGTAACAGAAGGCCTGCTAAGTGCATTTTGAAGTCATGGGGAAAGAAGTCGAGTCTTTGAAGAATATTAAAAGGAGCATTAAAAAAAAAAAAAAAAACACACCTTTTTGCTCATCTCAAGACAAACTTCTTTCTGGCATTCACGAAACCCACCAGAGGAATACTGCTGTGACTACATTTGCCCATGCCCAAAACTGCATTTTGGACCTCTACAATCAAATCTACTGTGAAGGCTTGAACCTGTAGCCTCTCTCCTCTGGAATGGTGGTACCAGTAAGTCTGAAGCCCTGCATCCATCTGTTCCGGAGTCTTAGTTGCAGGACCTGCAGCAGACTGGAATTGAACTGCACCAGAGCACAGGCCCAGTCTTGCCCTGTCGCAAGAAACAGCTGGCATCCTTACCTTCGTTTGGACCTCACCAACATGCTACTGTTCGCACCAGAGATACTGGAACTCAAAGGAGGACTGTGCTATTACCCATGCCCAATGTCACACCGTCCACTCCCCCCCCCACCCCCTCATACCCTCCCAGAACCCTGTCGGATACAGTTTTCACCATGTACTTTGGCCTCTGCTTCAGCCTTACCCAATTGTTGCTGGAAGCCTCGAACATGCAGTCTGCGAACCTACCCTAGAGCGAGTATAGTTGTCCCCACACGTTTCCGGTGTTGCAAATCAGTGCCTGGGAGTAAGGATCTAATGCATTTCTAATAGTGCCCATCCCCTTTAACTTATAAAGCTGCAATGCTTAATGGGCCAAAGTTGTGGAGCCTTGATCACGAGACTACCGATAGTCCACACCCTTCACAGCCAGTGGGAGCTTTTGAATACTTCTACAGTGACTTGGCAAGAACTAAGATATTTCAGACCTACCCAATGCTTGCGAGTCTGTTCCAATCTTTCCCCTCCACTTTAACCATTTACAGAGTATGTTGCCTATTAACAGTGTTGCAATCTGAAGTAGTAGGTACCCCATTTTGGAGTTACCAAACTGGGTTACCTACCACTGGGTATGTTTGATAGTGATGTGGTGATTTTATGGATTGCCTGTGGCTGTTAAGTGGTATATTTTTGTACTTACTGGTGTGGAATTCATGTTCTGCTTAGGTTAACTGTACTTAAAACAGGCCTACCTGCTTTTAGGTCCAAGCCTGCCTAAATGAAGTGTAAACCTGTTGCACTTAGAAGTCGGCTTTTCAGAAACACTCCCCATAGCAGATTGTGAAAAACCCTCTTAACTAGGGAAGGGGTACATTAACAATCTTCACCTTCCTCCATTCTCCTCAAACGATTCCCCACAAGAGGATATTGCCCCCTCTAAACTTCATGCATGCAAGATGCTGGAAAGAAATTGTCGTGCCCGAGTGATAACAGATAAGCTGAACGTCTGTTTAAATGCCAACTAAGTCAGCACTGGAGCTGCAGGTGTTTATGTTTAAAGTTGTGTAGACAGTTAGTTCACATGGCATTCCTCATCCTTTGAAAGGTAGAAGTTAGTGGCTCGGCACCATGGAACTGTGCGTGTGGCTCCTATGACCCCACCTTTGCCCCCCCCCCCACCCTTTGTGTTTCTACACCCCAGTGACTAGGTGCAGTGTTTGATTTTTGGCGCCAACATCTAGTTTTGTAGCACCTTGTTAAAATGGATTTCTGAACTCTAACCTGGAGTGCAGACGCTCAGAAGGCCAGCCTAGTTTCTTGGAACAGGGTAACCTCTGGACAAGCCAGACCAATCAGGGTAGCTATGGCAGGCGGTCAAGACTAGGTCTCAGGAGGGGTGAGGGTGACTGAAGGACCTCAATGAGCACACAAAGCAAGGACACTTACAAATTACTCCAGACAGTTATCATATCAAAAATAGACACATTTATTACATAGCAAAAGAATCACGGTAACACCAAGTAAACCAACACAACACTATCACTACAATGTATATACAAGACCATTGGGGTCTAAAGGGTTAAATGCACGAAATATGTCGACAACCTAGATGGGAAGAAAACAGGCAATGCAGACAATCTTTAGGCCCAGTTCGACATCGACAATTCAGCTAAGGGGCAGTCCAAACCCTACGAAGAGAGGAGCCTTGTGCTCAATAGTACATGCAATGCAAATTGGGCACAACAGGGTCTCTAGCAGCTTGGGAAGGTGGGTGAGGCGATGCAGAATAAGTTCCCACTATTCAAGAAGGACCTCCACTTGAAGGCAGAGGCAGTTTGAGAGTTCAGGATGGAGTCGCTATTTCGCAATAGCAGTGGAAAGGAGAGGGGCCCTCAGGGGACACTTGTGTGTAAAAATGGGCCCTTGCGCTAGGGGCCACTGGTTGGGGTATTGAGTACTCACCGGTCCCCGAGGCAAGCAGACCCAAACTTCGGCAGATCAGTCCACTTTGCTTGTAGGTTCGAATGCGGCAAAAAGGACGTCTCTGCACCTTTTAGTTCCTGAGATACAACGATGATTCCCAAACGGGACGGTGTCGATTTCTCCGCTCCGGGTGAATGAATCGACCCAGTTTCACTGCAGCAGGCTTCAGGGGCAAGAGGGTCACAAATGCAGCGGACTTGCAAAGGACGTTGCCGCAGAACCGCGTCTACTCCAGTCCTGGCACACTAGTCTCACTTCAGACCTGGCAATGCCAGGTGTATGAAATTTGGTGTGAGGGTGCCGTGGACCCAGAGCTAGCAGTATGCCAAGTTTAGAGGGCCTCCTCGAAACTGCGGTGTTGACAGAGCAAAGCAACTGGGTAAGCTGGTCAGTCCACTAGTTGGACCAGGGACACTTCCGAGAAAGCTTACTTGCAGAGTTTGATGAAGGTGCTGAGAATAGTTGGTCCCACTATCCCAATGGGTCAAAGCGTCTTTGCAGACCTTCTAGGACAACCAGATGCAGAGGGGTCCCACGGGACGGCAGCAGGCTCAGGGTGCCAAACCTTCCAGCGGGTCACCAGCGGTTCCTCGACTCGGCTTAGTGTTGCAGGATACTTGGATCCTATACTTTGTTCAGTGAGAACTCAGATCGACATGGTAGTGGTGTTTTCAGCCTCCTCTTATCCAAAGTTCCCTTCGCGCCAAAACTGAGAGGACCCAATGGGAGATCTGCTCACAAACACACTCCATACGTGGACCAATCATGGACCATGGTGGTCCCAGTCATTCATAGCACTCCAGACCCTCTGCACCCAGAATGTGTATTGGAACCAGACGTTCCAGCCCACATCCTGGAGGCACATAAACACAAGGCATGCAGAAGCCCGCGAAAGTATCGGGATTCGCAGGAAAGTGCATGAACAAATAAGGACCTACCCGGGTCGACTCGACCTGGGGAAGGGGCAAGATGGCCAAAGGATAAGACAAAGAACCTTGTGGCATGGCCATTTTGGAGCCAGGCAATCCTATTTGTGTCAAACGCGGTTAACATGGCAGGAAAGGGTTAAAAAGAATGCAAAACGATAGCTGCCACCAGTCCTGTTCATGACACATCTGCACAGTTCATAAAAAGTCCAGCAAGCGTTTCTAGGGCCTTAGGAAAATAACTATAGACCCAAGTGTGCTGCATGGTAAAATACATTGCACACTTGTTGCATGTTGCACAAAAGCTGCAACATGAGTAAAGGACTAAGGGAAACAAAGTGTCCCAGTACTGACTGTCTTAAGGGCATGTCAGTTTCCCCATAAAAAGTGAGCGAAAGCCCAGATAAGGGCAGCTTAAGGCTGTGCTTCTTTGGCAACGTGGGTCAATGGTGTCTTAACAGCAGCAAAAGGTTAGGGGGTTGACACATGGAGGCAAAAATACATACAATTATGAAATCTTTCCTAACGCACGTTTCCCCTGCACGTCGTGTTTTACTGAGCGTGCAAGATGAATGCTGTTTACAGAGTGCAACGCATTCAACACCATAGAAATGCCAACTTGGTGCAAATACCAAGTCTGTGCCGACCAATAAACATTTGTTGGACATTTCAGACACCTTTACATGAGCACTGACTTTATGAGAACACTTCAAAAATGGTTAGGCAAGTCTCTAGCTAGATAAGATAAACATACTGAGACAGAGTTTAGCTTGGTCTGGGCCTAGTGTGATTGATGGGGAAGACTGCAGAATGGGGCTCCCCATTTGTGACTTCTTCTGGGTCGCAGTCCCTCTACCAGACAAAGTTTCAATATGTCCTGTAAGGAACATGTGTTAAAGCCCTCTGCTTGCTTTTCCGGTCTCAATTGCGTATGCTGCCCAACGACAGCCATCAGGAAGTGTTTTGGGCTCAAGTTGTTTACAAGCAATGTAGGTAATCACACAATCTACTTTGGCATCGTCACAGAGGGTGTATGCATCACGAGTATTGTGCCAAGGAAGAAGTATTGCATGGTGGACAGATTGAAAGGGAATTTTCTCCATAGACAAACAGTGCCGGGAGAGCGAAACGGTACAATTAATATTGAAGTGCAAGATTCAGTAAGGAGTCTCCCTACTTTATGCCCAGCTGCCTGGCACGGAATGCCTCATCACTTCGGGATTAGCCATTAACACACTGATGTACATTGGAGGAGTCCATATGCAGCACATTACAGGTACGTGTTCACATTGGGTAGGGAACAGTGAGACAGGAACACGCATGACGCTCTTCTACTTTGGGAGTAAACACATTTTACTACTATTGACAAACCACAAAATAGCAGGCTATGCAAAGCAAGTACATTTAAAAACATAACTACATATTAAGCCAGCAGTATCAACGTGCAAGTTGGAACTTTCAGTCACTACTTTAAATAACATGGAATTGTAGATCCAGACATAAAATGGGGTCTTAAGGCTTTACTCACCAACACCTGGATGCCTTCCTTTTCTACTGGAGCAGTGTCATATGTAGCCTCACATACTCTTACCACTGTGGTAACACCATACTTTTTTAGTTCCTAGAGAAAGAAAATAACATTTGAAACTTCCACAAGTCTTGTGGGCCTTGCCAGATGCAGCTGAACAAAGAATGGCATGCAAATCGAGGCAAATGCAAGCCGACTAATGGCTTATTTTTTCCAGAACCACTACTGGTGTAGGTTTCTGGGAAGCCAGCATATAAAAGGTCTTACCGAACTGACTTCGTAACAGGGTAGAACAATATGGCTTACACTTGGGAAATCAGGGATTTGACGTAAAGTAGAATTTACCACAAAAGCTTAACTTTTACGAGAAAGTCAATTTAGACTCCTAAGAAACCATTTGGCCTCAAGTGAAAGGCACCGCAAACTAAGCAAAAACTAGAGCTATACAGATGCATACGGCAAAGGAAAGACTGGGTTATAAAAGAGACCCAATTCTACAGCGGTAGCTATGGCAGAGGGCTGCAATTTAACTCAAGGAAGAAGGCTTTCTGGCAGTAGCTCCCCTCCCCCCGCACCCATAGGTATACCCATTCATACATGAGCTGGCTTATGCAGGCCGTCCAATCACTGAAAAAGGAATCCACATGACATGTTTTTGCAGCCTATAAGGCTGCCCCTAAAAACCACTGAACATCCATGTCCATCCATACAGCGAGTATTGGGACCAGTGTACAAAGTAAGGGCAGCATTTTGTCTACCATCACCCAGCAGGAACACATCTGAAATGTTACACTGGGAAACACTGTAGGATCAAAAGCCTGGAGGAACCCAAGAATAGTCCTTGATTAGGAGCTGAAAGGACTCCATTGCTCAAACACTTCAGCGGCTAAGGTTGTAATCACAAGTCCTAGTCCTCCACCCCCATTCTAAACATGCAGGCTGTTGATTTTTCCAGAGCAATCCGATGAGGGGTATAAAAACAGACAATTTTTCTTTTTTGTTGGAAGCCTATGCGTAGCTAGGACATAGCAGTCCGGCTTCACTCAAAGGAGGGGCGGGGGAGCTTGGGACACAGGATAGGTAAGACAACACAATTCTATTGTAGAATTACACAAAACAGCCATCAGTTCTAATAAATCATTTGGGTGAGACAAAGTAATGGCATGAGGTCAGACCTTTAACACCATCAGTAATGTAAGACCTAGACCGGGGGTTATGGGGGTGCAAGGGCAGAGACCATTCCACTAGGCAGACAAGTAAGCACTTACACGGCCAGCAATCCCCACACAGGGCTCTAAATAGCCAGGAGCTGGGAACTATGTAGCTCCTGCTAGAAGGGCAAGGTAAACTTGACATCAAAAGGATACTAGGAACTACTTTTGACCCTCCCCTAGGCCAACTTCTGAGCCTTGCAGTTCAGTTCCTAGGGGAGTCAGTATCACTGGTTTACTTAAAATTTAAAAAATGCTGAATTTGCATTTACTACACATTCGGCAGTAACATGCCGAATCCCATTATACCAAACAAGGCTCCCCCCCCCCCCCCCCCGGCTCTCCATGTACAGTACAATGGTTTGGGGGATGCAGTGGTGTACCCTGCTTGCATCGAAAGGAATGCGGCAGACAAGGGTTTTGGGCTAAAAAATGTTTTTGCCAAAAACAAAGACACATGCAACGGAAGTACCTAACCACTTAAGGGATAGGAAACTGGGGATACGGCGAGTCAGGTATCTGGAAAGATGTTGAGTAAGCACAGAAAAGGCAAGTATGGTTGGAGGGATTGCCAATAGGGGAATGCAGTAAAGTGTGATTGTGTGATCACTGCACACTGCAGTTTTCAGATCCAACATTTTAGTCTTTGGAATTTCTGGGCACGCAGTGATCACGTAGATCCAGTGAGTCCAAAGTAGGTCACTGCTTTCCCGTTTTCTTGTGCATAGTTTCAACATGCTCACAAAGACACTCAGCCACTTTGGAAGTCTTAAATGTCACACCACTGCTGAGCCAGAGACATGCTCACGTTCTTGAGCATTTTACATAAAAACGACTAGCCGAGGGGCACAGAAAACGACAACGATTTTGTACATAATCTTTGCAACAAGACTGACCTAGAATCCAGTTCCTTTATGGTGAGCACACATTACGTGCCTTGTCCTTGCCCCTTTTGCAGCAGTTTTTTGTCCTCTACAAACTCCTATTCTGATGTGCACATTCATTCTCTTAAATGTACTGGTAAGAGGTTGCACGCATCTGCACGTTTTCCCCTCAAACTTGATCTTAATGCTTGCTCGTTGCCATAAATGTATTAGTCTTCATATATGGCACATATAAGTTATAGCCTCTGCTCGCAAAGTCAGAATCTATATTCAAGTTAATAACACCATCAAATCGGTGTATGGTTCTGACTCATAACTCGCTTTTGCAAAAATCTTAAGTGCATGGGGCAGCTTGTCCACTTAGTGGGGTATTCTGCCAACACTCCAGCCCAACTGTACAGTTAAGCAGTGTACTGTTCACCTCCCTGAAAACCGGTAAATGCTCCAATAAAATATAGGGAGTGAAAGCAACACAATTAGTTCACAGTACTCTCGAGCCTGCTTACACACCGCACCAGAGATGTGTTTGGATCGTGATACCAGTAGAGTACTGCTTGATCTGGAAAAGGTTATGGCGAGCATGCATCTTTTCACCTGGGCATTAATCCAAAATGAAAAACAAAGGATTATACATCTTTTTTGAAGAGTTAAAACCTATTTAGGTTTACTCCTTTAACAAATAATCCTATTCAGAATGGACGTTCAACAAAACAAAAGGTGGTAGCTGGATGGTTTAGAAGGGAATAGTTTCTTACCTGTAACTCCATTTCTCCAGCATTGGTATCTTTCATGGATTCACATGCTTAGAATATTCCCCGTCGTCAGACTGGGACCCCTCGGTACACATATATAGCCTTTTCCAAAGGAAAACTTTCAACACTTTTGTGTCCCATCTACGTCCTTCTAGGACCCGCCAACGCATGCTCCGCAGGCCGTGCTAGTATAAGAGGCCCGCCCCCGCGGCTCCCCTTCAGATTTCAGCCCCTCCAAAGTAGGAAGGGTTAGATTTATCACATACATTACATACGGGGATGTTGGCGGGCGCATGTGAATCCATGAAAGATACCAATGCTGGAGAAATGGAGTTACAGGTAAGAAACTATTCCCTTCTCCAGCATTGGATCTTTCATGGATTCACATGCTTAGAATAGATTGTATAGCAGTAACACTTGAGACGGCGGTGAGAATGTAATGTAACAATATATATCCTCACCCTACTACACAATGCATATCTACCGTAGGGATAAGTTAAGTCATATAACGTTGCCCACATAAAGTATATCGCCCTTAAGAGGGTAGACAACAGAATCTCCACAGGGAGGAGCTTACCTTACTGAAACAGATGGCGCAGGACAGCTCTTCCCATCTGCACCTCATCTGCGTGCTGCCTGGCAAGGCAGTAGTGGCGGGTAAACGTGTGCCGCAGCTTGGCATATGTCCGTCAGCGGAATTCCAGCCCATAACGCTGTTGAGGAGGACATCGACCTTGTAGAATGAGCTCTAGGATGTCCTTGCAGTAGCCTTCCGGCCTTCGAGTGACAAAAAGCAATCGTCGACGAGACCCATCTAGCCAATCCCTGTTTAGAGATTGCTTTTCCTCTCGTCGACGGACCATACGCGACGAACAGTTGCCGAGTAGCCCTGATGTCTTGTGTACGATGTAAGTAGAATTTCAGAGCCCTCTTAACGTCCAGGGTATGAAGAGTTTTTTCTGCTGCCGATGAAGGAGTGGCGAAGAAAGTAGGCAGAACCACGGATGAGTGTTTGTGATATACCGTCGGAATCTTCGGGACGAACATAGGGTTAGTTGCCAGGACTACCTTGTCCTTAAAGAATCTTAGGTAGGGCGGGTCCACGACCAGCGCTTGTAGTTCCGAGATACGTCTGGCTGATGTGATAGCTATCAAGAATGCCAACTTCCACAAAATGAATTTTATGTCGGACGTGGCCATAGGCTCGAAAGGCGGTTTCATCAAGCCTGCCAACACTGTGTTGAGGCTCCACATCGGGGGAAAACGTTTCACCGGGGGAAAAGCTCGAAATAAACCCCGCATGAAGTGTTTTACCAGTCTGTCACTGAATAGAGGAGACGACTGCCTCTTCCTTGTGAACCTCGAGATGGCTGCCAGGCGTACCTTTATCGATGAGGGGGACAATCCCTTTTCTGCCAAGAGGAGCAGGTAAGGTAGAACTTGTTCCGGCGTCACCAACAATGGTTGTAGGCCCAGTTGTCCTCTGCACCATTCACAGAATCTCCGCCACTTATAGGAGTGAGATTTGTTAGTAGAAGGGGCTCTAGCCGCCTGTAGAATTTTTTGCCAATCCTCTGAAATGTCTAAAGCGCCGAACTCCGAAAAGTCAGGAGCCAGCCTGTAAGGTTGAGACTGTCCGGGTCGTGATGCCACACCGTGCCTCTGTCCCGAAATAGAAGGTACGGGACCTTCGGAAACGCTATGGGATGTTCCAGCGATAGATGGAGGAGGTCTGAGAACCACAGTTGCCTCGGCCAGTATGGTGTCACTAGAATCACCCGGCAATTGTATCTGCGTATCCACTGTATTGTTTTCCGTATGAGGGGAAACGGGGGAAAAGCATAGAGGAACATGTCCGTCCATGGGAAGGAGAACGCCTCCCCCCCCCTACCGCCCCTTTTTGCAACATAAGCGCCGCCTCTTGTCGTAGGACTCGGAGGTGGGGCTGTGTCGAGAATAAAGGAGGAAGACGCGGAGGCTTGTCTTTGAATTGCAGCGCATGACCCATGCGAATCGTGTCTAGGACCCATCGATCTGTGGTGATGCATTTCCATCGGTCGAAGTGATGAGACTTGACCCCCCAGGACGTTCCGAAGGCCGTTGTTGGATTGCTTGGTCTTCGTCGACGACTGACCCGAGCCTCGCCGTCTGGAGGCCTGATAATCCCTGCTTCTACGAGCCGACTGGGACGCTCGTCT
Organism: Ambystoma mexicanum; assembly: GCF_040938575.1. Classification (NCBI taxonomy): domain Eukaryota; kingdom Metazoa; phylum Chordata; class Amphibia; order Caudata; family Ambystomatidae; genus Ambystoma; species Ambystoma mexicanum. Next base: position 624,863,500 of record NC_090927.1, on the reverse strand, counting down.
GAAACCTTGTGAAGAGTAAGAGGGCCTGTTGAATCCACGGTCCCTCGAGGCTCCAAAGCGGGAGTTTCCAGAAGCACCCCTGAAGGGGCGAAAAGAACGAAAATTTCTACCCGTTTGCAGGGCGCCGAGGGACCTAGCAGTATCCGTGTCTTCTTTCATCCCTTTCAGCGCTTCATCAACCTTTTCGCCAAACAGGTGTTCCCCTTCGCATGGCATGTCAAGGACTTTGTACTGTACTTCAGGACGAAAAGTAGTACATTTGAGCCACGCTTGCCGACGAAGCACTACTCCATGGTTGATTTGTTTGAACCCAGATTCTGCTAGGTCAACTGCGATATTGATAGCGTGGTTCGAGGCCTCTTCGCCATCCCGCACCAGTAACATAGCTGCTTTCCGGTGTTCGTCTGGCAGGTGTTCTAGGATAGGGGCTAATTTGTGCCACATTTCCCTATCATATTGAGACACGATTGCTAAGGAATTGGCTGCTCTTACTGTCGTCGCTCCGACCGAGAGCACCTTCTTTCCGAAGGCGTCCTGTCTCCTAGCCTCACTTTCAGGTGGCGTTGAACATTTTTGCTGGACCCTGGCCTTCCTAGCCGCTGCCGCCGACACCACCGAGTCAGACAGAGGCTGTGATGTTAGACATTTTGGAGTGGACTCCGGGGCTTTAAACTTTTTCTCGATCCGTCCCTTTATGGCCGGCTCCGAGAACGGATGGCGCATCGTTTTGAGACCTTCTTGCCACACGTGGTCCAGGATTGGGATGGCAAAAACCGATTTTCTCCTTTGACCCATATGGTCAAAAAGGAAACAGTCTTTCTTCTGCTCCTCCGGAATCAAGCCGAATTCAGAACAAGCTTTCCCCATCATTGCATGGAAGGCTCCCACATCATCCGGGGGAGATGGCTGTCACTGGCTCCTCGTAGACTCCAACTCTACATCCGAGTTCCATGTCGGGTCCCTCGAAGGCGACAGGGAGATGTCTGACCCTGAGTCACCCAGTACAGAATCGGACTCCGACAACTCACCCTCCTCCTGAGCTCGAGGACCATCTTTTACTGCCTGGGGAGCCGATGGGTGTTTCGTCGTCGATCGAGCCGTGCAAGTTTGCTCGTCGACGGAAGGTACAGACAGAAGTGACGATGACGTCCCGGGCTGAGGGAACTGCGTATCCAGCCGTTGAAGGAGCTTCTGAAGAGTATTAAGCACATCCAGAGACAAAACCGTCTGGGGGGTCAATAACGTGGATGATATCGGTACCACACCCCCGTTTGCACTCGTCGCCGTCGTAGTCGACGTGGAAGGCCGTAAGCCTAAATCCGATGGTTGCAGAACCAGATCACCTTCTCCTTCCGCCGAGCCGGCCGTGTCTGGCTGCAGTAAGACCTCCGGGGGGATCGGGTCATAGACCTCGGGCAGCCAAGCCATGGACTGAGTCTCCGTCGACGGGGGAATCCCCACCGCTGCTGCTTGAACTGTAATAGGCATCGTCAATGACACCGAGGTCGACGAGCAAGTCGTCGTCGAGCCCTTAGACTTCGTCGTCGATTTGGATGCCGACTTCCCGGCTGAGGCTTCCCGACTCATGGAAGACCTGGGACGGTCCCCTGAGGAGGATTTCGACAGCGCTAGCCTCTCCCGTCTTAGATGATGATGAGGAGGAGGACTTTTTATGTGATGAGGAGGAACCATCCTGTTTCCTCTTATGCTTGTCCTCAGAGCGCGTTTCAGCTGGCCGCACCTTCTTCGATGGAGGTTCCGACCTACCCCTGGAGGCCGTGGAGCCAACTTCCGAAGCCGGGTAGGCCCCTGCTCCGTCATTAAGCCAGTCGACCAGCCTTCTTTTTCCGTCCTTAAGGGTTTTTTGGGAGAAACCCTGACAAATTTCACATGTATCCGCCGAGTGGTGCGGGTGGAGACAGTAGATACAGTCCATGTGGCCATCACCTTCATAAACCTTTTTGGAGGCCACAAGTTGCACACGGGCGAAATAACGCTTTCCCAGACATAGTTCGCCGGAATTTGAACTTCGCCGAAGCGAAAACAGACAAAAACAACCTCGTTTTCACTAGTATTAAAACACGAGGATCCCACTACTTTGAAAGACGGTTGAAATCTGAGGGAGCGCGGGGGCGGGGCCTGTGTTTATATCATGACGCCCTGACGACGCGGGCACGCATGATACAAAACGAGGTGGATAGGACGCATAAGCGTCGAAAAAGCTTTCCTACGGGAAAGGGTCTATATAATGTACCGGGGATTCCCAGCCTGACGACGGGGAATGTTCTAAGCATGTGAATCCATGAAAGATCCAATGCTGGAGAATGTGGCCATCTGCACCAAGCGAAGTTGGGTAAACAAAAAAAATACAAATTCACAGGCTGCTTTTTAGGGGGGCTGAGGGCCACCCTAAATTGCCAGCGAATGATGTACTGCAACGGGGGGTGGCCCTCAACCCCCCCACCCCAAATGGAGGGCCCCACCTCATGCTACCCTCCCTGGGGACAGATAGGGGGGGGGCACCTCATGCATCCCTCCCTGGGGTCAGATGCCCCTTCCTAGGAGCAGATATCTGCCCCCAAGGAGGGTTACAAGGGGTGCCCCCTTTCTACTTCAGTTGGGGGGGCATCCCCCCCTTTCATTCAGTAAAAAATCCAAGGTGGCTAGTGGCTCCCATACCCCTTCCCCCACCCCCTTTCCCCATCATTTCAATTATTTTTTTTCCATTCCCCTGGGGCAGATGGTCAGCCATCTGCCCCAGGGTTCACATGCATGTGCCCCCAGGCTTTGGGAGCGGGGAGGGGGCTGCTTACTTGAGGTAGCCCCCCCCCCCTCACAAACGGATCCATGGTGGTCTAGTGGGTTGCAGGTATATGTGTGTGTGTCCTTGGAAAGGGGAGAACCCCCCCCTTTCCAAAGACACCACTTTTTGCAAAATCCCTGATGGTCTAGTGGGCCCCCACCCACCTCCCCCTTCCCTCGAATTCCCCCCCCCCTTTTCACCCCTGGGGGCATTGATCATCTGCCCCCAGGGGTCTCTGCCGCTGTGGCCCCATGCCTTGGGGCCACAGGGGAGGGGGGCCGCTTACCTAGTAAGCGGCCCCCCTCCCCCTGCGTCACAAACGGATCTGTATTGATCTGGTGGCATTGCTGCCCGCGGATTGCGCGCCCTGCGCCCGATCCGCGGGCAGCAATGCCACACAATGGGTATCGTTGTAAAGGGGAGAATCTCCCCTTTCCAACGATACCCGCCTCGATCTCCGTCTTGAAATACAGCCAGAGATCGAGGCGGACAAAGAAGGTCTCTTACCTTCTCTCTTCCCCGCAGCAGCCGAAAATGGCTGCTGCGGGGAATTTACTTTCAGTTACACGCCGATGTGCGTTACGCACGCCGACGTGAAACTGAAGGTAATCCAGCCCCCTGGCAGTGAGGGGGGACCTCCCCCTCACATAGCCCGGGGGTTGGATTACAGTTTTGAGCGATCCCTGCTTTGCAGGGATCGCTCAAAAGAAGGTGCCGAAAAGGACAAGCTATCTCGTCCTTGGCACTGCGTGTGCACTGTCAAGAACGAGATACCTCACCCTTGGCACTTAAAGGGTTAAACAAAAAACACAAGTCAAAGAACAAGTTACTTACCCCTGGTAAAGCTATTTCGACTGGATGTTCCTCACACGTATTCCTCATCTTTGATATTCAATATCTAGCTTCAGCTGCTTCGTAAATAAATTTCAGCAGAGGGCGCTGAGTAGAACTACCCGCATAAACAAGGGTTTGAGCGCACAAAGCTTTGAAAGAGCGAAAGCTGTAATAGCATGGGAAATTCTACTGTGGGGTTTGTTGGGAGGGCGATGAGGAATACGTGTGAGGGAACATCCAGTCGAACTAACATTGTTTGTTCATTCATTTGTTATGCGCACCAAACCCATAGGTAAGAGGGCGCAGCCGTATTGAAATGCAAAGCTTATAGTTACAAATATACACCAAGGTGCAGTACATAATTACGAATATGCACTAGGTACAGCGCATTGTAGTAGTTACAGGAATTACATATAATTATAGAGTATACAGAATGTGCAAATATATACCGAAGTAGTCTGGCCTATGTAGTTACAAGAATAAGTCATGAGCATTGTGCAAAGATACAGTGCTTGATCATGTCCTCCATATATTACTAGGGCTCTCAGGTAAGCCAATGTAGCGGGCAGAGAAATGTCAAGGCTAAGGGTCTGTCGCGATGATGTGTTTTATGATATTTTTTCTGAAATGTAAGTAGGGTTGGTCAGCTCTCAGGTCTTGGGGCAAAGAGTTCCACCATTTGGCAGCCTTTACAGGGAAACTTGCCGCCAATAGTGGCACGCTATTTCGGTAGGGTCAGAAAATTAGCATTGCCGGTTTTGGTTGGTCTGTGAGCGATTCTTCTCTGAAGTTTGGCTGTCAGGTAAGTAGGGGCCGCGTTGTTGAAAGCTTTATGAGTCAATGATAAGTGTTTTCAGTTGTATTTTGTTGGCTGTGGATAACCATTTGTGAAGGCGTCTAATAGGGGAAATATGGGTTCTTTTATTTACGCCTAGGGGTGCTCTTAGGGCATTATTTTGTAACGTTTGAAGCTTATGGATAGTCGTTTTATTTGCACCACTGTAAAGAGCATTGCAGTAGTCAATTCTGGAAAGTATTAAGGCTCGAGCTAGGATCAACCAGCTGTCGTCAGAGAGGAATGGCTTGCCAGCTCTGAGTAGTTTGCACGTGTGAGCCGTAGAGGAAGTCTGTTTATCAAATGACAATGTGGAATCCAAATAGAAGCCAAGGGTTTTTACCTCCTTGGAAACTTTAATGGAGTTCCCATCAATGTTGAATGAAGAGAATTCCTGACCTAGTTTTTTTTATGTTGCCTGTGAGCCTAGAATTATCAGCTCGGTCTTATCGTTCAAGCATAAGCCATGGGTGGCCATCCATGCTTTGATGAGAAGATATACTTTGTTCACCAAGCCTGTGTCCTTACTGTGATCCCCAGAAAGCGGGAGGAGAATCTGGGTATCATCTGCATAGTTAGTGTAGGTGATACCTAGTTGGTCCAGATCGTCAAACAAGGGTTTGGTGAAGATATTGTAGAGGATTGGTGAAACGCAAGAGCCTTGAGGGACCCCGCACAAGATGGGGGTTGGGTCGGTGGCTGCCAAACGAGAGAAGACTCATCGTTCTCTCGCTCAAGAAGGATTTAATCCAATTGATAGCTTCTGTTGAGAAGTGGGCAGCAGAGTCAAGGTGTCAGCAGAAGAAATTGTGGTTAACCAAATCGAATGCGGCTGAGAGATCAAGTAGGAGCAGAAGTAGTGTCTTGCCTTTGTCTCTCAGCTTGTCTATTTGGGTCTTTAAATCAATTAAGGCTGTTTCTGTTCCCTGTAATGGGCGGAAGCCAAATTCTCTCTTTACAAGGAGTTTATGCTGTTCGAGAGGTTTCTGAATTTGGATGTAGGCAGCTTTATCCAGTATTTTAAATAGAAATGGGACTGTGGTAGTGGGCCGGTAATAATTAGGGATGAGCGGGTCTAGGGTCGGTTTCTTGAGGAGGGTGAGCACCCAAGACTGTTTAAGGTTGGCAGGGATAGTACCTGTGGTAAAGGAGGCGTTAACAATTTGGTGATGAATGGGGATAATTCTCTGGCAGCATCTTTGCAATTTGAGGGCTTCAGTGACAGGATGATTTTTTCTACTTCCAGGGTAGACATCTTGGAAAAGTTGAAAGTATTACTGTAGGCCAGTGGTGAAGCACTGGTCACGAGACTGTTCGGCGAGTGCTGTAAATTCAACACTTATTTTTTTGCTGAATTTTATTTTGGAGCATGACAATTTTGTTGGCTTAAGACTGTTGGATGTCTGTACACCAAGATTTGTCTTTAATGCAAGTTAGGTGTAGCTATAGGGGACTCAAGTTCTTTAAGTATGGAGAAGAGTTCTTTCATACTAGAATTTGATTTGGCAATGTGCTCATCGTAGGAATTGCGTTTTGCCCGGCAAATTTCCTTCTCATAGTGTGCGGAAAGTGAAGTTAGTTTCGTTTTGTTCTCACTGGAAGGGCAATCTCTCCAATTAGTTGCGCTTTCTTTTTAAAGTGTGAAGGTCTTTGAGTTGTGGCGTAAACCAGTTGTTTAGGTGGGCCATAGGTTTGCTGGGTCTGAGTTTAAGAGGTGCAATTCTGTCCAGAGTAGCGAGCAGGATATTATTGAATTCTTGAACTAGGATTAAGATTTTCTGATAGTGAGTTAAGGGTGGGAAGGAAAGCAGGGATGATTTTCTCTGCTATGATAATTTTTTTTATTTCTGGTTAAACAGGGTGGCGCTATTGGGGGAGCCAATGGGGTGTACCTTTTCATAGCTGGAAGGATGCCAGTCAGTGGTCTGTCCAAGAGAGCAGCAGGATGGATGAGATAGTACCTGTACAATTGTAATACGCTATCCAGTCCAATATTCTCCCTTTCTGGTGAGTGGGTTTGTTAACATTTTGGGATAGCCCTAATATCTTGATTGAATTGGCTTTATCTGTGGCGTTTTTTGTCCGTTTGGTCCATAAAGCCTAGGCTGAAGTCTCCTAGTAAAAGTATTTACGAGGATAGTTTGAGGTTATTGGTGAGTAGATTTTGATGAGGGCTTGCACAAGGTACCAAGTGGACCAGGCGGTCGGTATATAAGGTGAATGGTAAGTGTTTGAGAGTGGTTTATCTGGACTATGACAGAGAGCTTCACAAGATTGAAGCTGATGGGCAGGGGCTAGTCGTAGGCATAGCAGTGTTTTAGATATAATGGCAATACCACCTCCTCGGGTGCCATCACGGTCTTGTCTGGCTATGGTATAACCGTCAGGGATAGCTAGCATGAGTGAGGGTCCTGCTGCGCTATGGAGCCAAGTTTCCGTAATCGCAAGGAATCCAGATTTCCTTCTGTAAGTAGATCGGCGATGTCAGCAGCGTGTACGACAAGCGATCTTACATTGACAAGTGCTCCTTTGGGGGGGCCGGGGGTCTTAGTAGTTGTCTCGTCTAGGTCAGATTTGTTGGAGTTGATTTGGTGTGACTTACGCTTGTGGTAATTGTTCTGAGGGACATTCATGGCCAAGGTGGATGGTGACAGATTTGCATGACAAGGTGTTGGCTTAAGTTGAACGTTAGTTTTAAGGTTAGTGGTCGGAAGGGATCTTCTCATGGGTTCATGTAATTTGGATAATCTGGCTCGGAGCCTATCATTTCTCATGGTCGTGGCGCAAGGTTAGGAGGCATGGGTTGCTGAAGCATGGGCCCTGTTAGGTATAGGTTGGCTCATGGTACTAAAGTTGGTTACTGTAGAAGTTAAGGTTGGCGGGCTGGGGTTCAAAGGAGATGCTAGTGGGAACTGCTTGAAATGTACTTGCCTTGTAAGGTTAGTGAGACTGGTAGCCATCAGAGTACATAGCAGTAGTTCCAGGATTATCATCTTTCCAAATTGTGGTGTCACAAAAGGTATGGTCCAGCATATGGGGAGCAGTACCGCTAACTAGACATTCAAGCTGGATGTTGGATTTAATTAGTCTCGGTATGGGAAGTAGGCACGGTCAATTTAGCTAAGATTGCTCAGAATAGGTAAGTTCGAGCTAACAAGTAATCATAGCAGTAGGCAAATTCGATTTGACTAGGATTGCACAAAATAGGTAGTTTGAGGCTAACAAGTAATCACAGCAATAGATTCGATTTGGCTAGGATTGCACAAAATAGGGGAGTTCAAACTAACAAGTAAACATAGCAGTAGGCAGGTTCGATTTGGCTAAGATTGCCTAGTTGAACGGGCCTACCTTGCGCAAAGGGTTCATGGCAATTCGATTTGGCTAGGATGCCACAGAGTAGGCAGGTTTGACAATCAGGCTCAGCAGTAGCTATGGAATATGGTGATGAAGGGAGTGTCTGTTGCTGTGACTTGTTACGTTCTATGCCCAGTTATCACTATGTCTTGGGTGCATGGCCTCAGTGCTGCATGACGAGAGGCATAAAGACGTAATACCGAGGGTGAAACAGGCAAGTGAAAGGGGTAAGGCATTACGGAGGAAAACCATGGACACTACGCTAGAATGCTCGTGTAGCGTTATATAACGTTAGAATGAGGAGTTTCATAGCGCAGTTACACATACAAGTGAGGTGAGCATTACAGTTTAGCATCCAGCGGTGGGGCCCAAGTCAAACGAGCTGTAGAGTACAGGGCATTTGACAACCTTGCACAGGAAAGTCAAGCAACATGGAACGGTGCTCAATTACAGAGCCTCGGCTCTTACGTGAAGCGCGCGCGGACAGGCCATAGGCTGCATTAAAGGCAAATGAAGGTACTGCATTCCGCAATCCGAGTGTCAAGTACATGGTGTGGGTGAAGACTGGCAAAGTACCTGTAGTGAACACAGTTGTAGACGGTCCGGCCTTGGGCAGTTACGGGCAATTTTGGCCAGGGTTCCTGGCTATCGGCTTAGAAGGCTGTGGACAGGAAGTGGCCTTGGTTCAGAGGCCTTAGTGAATGAGGGCCAGCTTACGCCTGCCGGTTCCTCATTGGTGCATAAGTTGCACCCTGTAGCCAATCCGATGTCCAGCTGACTACTTCTTTGGGAAGTTACGGCTGCAATTCAAAGCCTCTGGTGGGGGCGGCCATCTTTGAGTGGCCTTCCTCGTGGTGCAGTTACAATACTGCAGTCATGCCGTGGAGAGGATTATCAGATGGGGACAATGCAGGATGGCGATTCTGTGATTTAAAAGCGCTTTCTTAGTTCGCGCTTGCTATATTTGCGATTTTATCAAGATAAAACAAGTGGATTCGTAGCTGTAGAGTGCGGCCCACTGAGACACGTTCTCACCGTGTGGTAGTGACTGCATATTCCCTCTGTCCGGGTTGGGAGGGTACTGCTCCTGCAGTGCTCCTGGCTCTGCTGCTCCTCCAGTGGAAAACTGGAATGGGACATTAAAACATTACCAGGGGTAAGTAACTTGTTCTTCAAAATGATTGTGTCCTCCCACGTATTCCTCATCATCTTTGATAGACTGCCAAAAGCAGTGTTTGTGGTGGAGGGAGTGAGAATTTTATCAATGGTTTGCATTAATTGAATGGACAGCTTTTCCAAAACCTCTATCCCGACTGAGGGAAGAATCAAGGCAGTATTATTTTGTGAACATGTGTATTAAAGATCACAGCTGCCTCACAAATGTTTTTAATAGGAACAACTGCAGACCCGAAGAGGTAGCCATGCCCCTGGTGGAATGTGCCCTCAAGCCTTCTTGAGGATCTTTGCCCGCCAGCCTGTACCATTCTGAAATTGCTAGAATGATCCATTTTAATAAGGTCTGCTTTGTTACAGCCTGACCGTTTGTGACCTGTGTTACCTATAAAAAAGGTCATCCAGGTGAAGTTTGGAAAATCTAGATATGTAGAAGCTTAGAGCTCTACGGAGATCTAATCTGTGCAACCTCTCTTCCTCCTTGCCAGGAGGAGGGGGAGGATAGAAAGTGGGTAACCTTTTGTCCTACATGAAAATCTGAAATGATATTGGGCAAAAATGAAGGCTTAACCCTCAGGACGACCTTGTCCTTCTGGAATACCTTAAAGGGTGGTTTAGATGACAGTGCCTGCAACTCACTCTACGGGCTGAAGCGCTACCAACAAAATGGTCTTGAACATTAGTAACCTTAATGGACATGAATGTAGAGGTTCAAAAGGTGCACACATAAGAAATGTTAACACCAAATGAAGGTCCCAAATAGGAAACTGAAAAGGAGATGAGGGAAAACCGTGGCGCGTTCATTCAGAAATGTTATCACCAGTGGCATCTTAAAACATGAAGTTACTTCAGAGGAGCGGGTAAAGATGGATAGCGCCGCCAAATAGCCTTTAACTGTTCCAACCTGGAGCCCCCGATTGGCTAGGTACAGTAGAAAGGACAACACCCCATGTGTCTGTCATAGTAAAGGGTCTGCAGTCTTGTCCCTGCACCAGCTGCAGAATTTCCTCCAATGGCGCAGTACAAGGATTTCGTGGCTGGCCGAAAGCAAAATAGCCATGACATCACCTGGGACCTCCCAACCCTTGTATCTCAGCCTCTAAGAAACCATGCGTGAAGGCTCTGTATGGAGAAACCGACCCTCCTCTCGCAAGAGAAGGTCCTCCATTTAAGGAAGACATATTGGAGGGCAGATGGGTATGTCCAGAAGGTCTGGGTACCATGTCCTACTGGCCCAATCCAGGGCAATCAGGATCAAGCTTTTCCCCAAACTTTCTCAACCTCCTGATCACATGAGGAATGACGGGGACTGGAGAAAACTAGTACAGGAGTGGACACTCCCAGTCCATCACAAGCATGTTTCCTAGAGCTCCTCCTGGAGGAAAGTCCCTGAAGCAGTACAGTTCGCACTTCCAGTTGACACTGGCTACGAACAGATCCACTTGAGGGGTTCCCCAATGGGCTAAGATCTCTTGAAGGACTTCCTGAGCTAGCTCCCACTCGTGGGAGACTGCTCAAAGCGTCCAACACTGTGTTCTCCTCTCTGGCTAGGTGAGCTGCCGATAGAGATTCCTTCTTGTATTGCACAGAACCAGAGCTGCATTGCCTCTCTGCAAAGTGGTAGCAACCCTACACAACCTCTTGTTGAGGTAGTACATGGCCACTATTGTGTCCGTCATTATCAGGACATTCTTTCCCCGAACAGAGGGCAGAAAAAGCCTTCAGCGCAAGTCTGATTGCTCTCGGCTACAAAAGATTGATGTGTAGTTTGGACTCCGATGGAGACCGACTGCCGTTGTCAGATTGTTAGCATGGGCTCCCCACCACGTCAGTGAGGCATCCGTCACTACTGTTATCTTCAGCCATGGCTGCCAAAAAGGTTCTCCCTTCCGAAGTTGTCCTCTTAGGCCCACCACGGGAGATCCTGTGCGACCCTGTTTGGAACCTGAAGTAGGTCTGACATGTAGCCCGAGAACTGAGATCCTTGTGTCTCGAGAGCCCATTAAAGGGATCCCTTTCTCCGGCGAGCCTCTGACACCAGAAAAATGCAGGATGCCATGTGGCCGAGCAACCTCAAAAAAGGTCAAAGGGCGGGAGACGATGGGCACTCTGCAACTTGGAGGCCATCTGCAGAATGTCTTGAGCCCTCACCTCGGGTGGCGAGCTCTTTCCCAGGGATTGGCACATGAAAAGCACTCTGAAGGTCCAAGGACACCATCCAATCCTGGAGTTGGAGGGCATGAAGGATCGGAGAAAGTGTGACCATCTTGACCTCGTGCTTCCTGAGGAAATTGTTCAAGTATCTCAAATCAAAGATGGGTCTCCGTCCTCGGTCCTTCTTGGGTATTAGGAAATGAGCGTACCATCCTTTTTTCCCCTCTGCAAAAGGTACCGGCTCTATAGCACCGTTCTCTAGCAGGGTCAACATTTCCTGCACAAGGAGCGGGTCTGGAACCCTCAAAGAATGGTTCCCTGGTGGATGTTGAGGTCTCTGAATGAAGCGAAGGCAGTAACCTTGGGCTATGTTTCTAATGGCCAAGCATCGAAAGTAATGTCTCGCCATTCTTTCAGATGCCGAGACAGTCTGCCTCCCACTAGGGTTTCGTGACTGAGGACCTTGGGTTTTGAGTCAGCTGAAGCAGTGGCTGTTTGTAAAGATTGGCCTCTGCCAAGCCATTCCTCTCGCTCTTCCAACTGAGGAGTAGTAGCAAAAGGATCTATCCCTCAAGGAAGGGCCACTGCGGCAAAAGGACTGAGGTTGCCTAATAGCGGTACCTAAAGATTTGGCTGGCGCTTTCAAGGTCTGCAGCTCCGCAAGGCTTCAGTCAGCCTTGCTGCCAAAAAGGTGAGACACGGCAAAAGGCATGCTAAGGAGTCTAGATTGCACATCCAAATGCAAATTACGGCCATGGCCCTGCTGATTCGGTCAGCAGATTCCAGACCCAACTGGAGAGTCGCACATGGCTTCTTGCGGTCTGTAATAGCCAAGAAACAGTCTTTCCTCCCCTTCGGGAATATGCTCTGCCGCCATATAAACAGTACCTTTGAGTGAATTAAAACTTTGCTAAGGCACATTGAGTTGGCTGACTTGCCATGCTGCCCGCAGGAATTACTTTCCTTGCCCATGCATCTACCCTTTTGTCATCCCTATCCGGTGGGATGGTTGAATAAGCTGCCTGTTTTGAGGTTGCAGTAGCTGCCAGCACCACCAGACTTTTGGGGGTGGAGTGTTTTGATAAGTAGTTGGGGGGTCACAATTGGATGGGCAGCATTTTCTTGTCAAGTTCTGGTTTACTGCCAGACTTAACTCCAGTGTCTCCCAATTGGCTTTTTGAAGTGCAATGTGGAAAGGTAAAATAGGATCCTTTTGCTGACTCTTATCAAGGATGTCTGTTACATCATCCTGCTCAAAGAGGCGGGTAGGACTACTCCATCCCAGGAAATCTACAACCTTAGACATCAATTGCCTTTATGATGCACGTTTACCAAATTCTAACTCGTGAAGTAACCACTCCACTGGCCGTTTTTAACTTTTCATAAATATCTTTTAGCCTCGACGCCTCTGACATACAGCTATCAGGGACACTTGGTGCACCATACTGTAACCCAAATGGCGCAATGTTATCCGATGGCTCATTGTCCTCATAAATCGAGGTTTGTGAATTAAAAAGTCTACTCCTTTACCTAGAAAGGATTATTTTATCTGGTAAGAATGAAGGTTAAGGTTTCAAAAATGTTGAACCCCACGTTCTGAGTCAGATATTTTCAATGAAGTAGTTTTCGACTTCAAGGGCATCGAAGGTGCCATTGGTGTTGGAGTCGACTTATTCTTTAACTTGCGGCTCGAAGGATCCTTCGATGAGTCCTCATCATTGTCAAGGCATAACGGCTCTCGATGTAGATCTGGCCTTCGTCCCCGGCTCGAGGGTGTGCAGGATTTGGCTTGAGCCCTTTCCTTACTGGCTTTAGAAGGCGCGGTAGGAGCATGGCTTGTACATTTTTTGTTTTTCAAAAAATGTTCCAAAATTACTAGCCTGAATGCTTCCCATTCAGCAGGAGTGGAAGCCTTTGTTGGACAAGATATAGCTCTCTGGAGAGGAGTCAGATAAAGAGGTTATGTTGCCTTGACTTAGACGACGAGTGGTGGGAGCCACTCCTCGACCTTGACCTTTTCACCTTCCTCCTTAGAGAGCTGCGTCCCAGATCATTCGAAGAAGGTTTCTTCGACGGGCTAGTCGATGGGGATTTGTTGGCGTTTCTACCTACCGCCAATTTCCCCTTTTGCTCCTTCAGAGCTTTTCTTGTCATCAATGGCATTTCAAGCAGGCCGAGGTCTTGTGCTCCACACCGAGACACGAGAAGCATAGTCGATGCGGATCAGTTATCAACATCTTGGAACCTCAGTCCTGACACTTTTTAAACCGTCTACGGCATAGTCGAAGATGAACAAGTTACTTACCAACTGGTAACGCTCTTTTGACTGGATGTTACTCCAACGTGTTCCTCATCTTTGATAATCACGTCCAGCTTCGGAAAAATTCTCAGCAGAGAGCGTTGAGTCGATGTCCCTCAAAGGCCTCAGTCATCGGGTGTATAAGTAGCACGTGCATCACCAGTTGGCCTCAGTTTTGTTTTTCCCTCCTGTTCGTGTTGGCTGTTAGCCTAGGCAAAAAACACGTCAGCCTTGCGGGAACAAAAGATGTAACAGCATAGGAAATTCTATAGAGGGGTAGGATGGGAGGGCGATGAGGAATACGTTGGAGGAACATCCAGTCTAAAGAACGTTATCAGTTGGTAAGTAACTTGTTTTTCGAATAGATTGTTTCCTCCAACATATTCTTCGTCTTTGATAGACTCCCAAAGCAGTATGCAGAGTTGGAGGAGAATTTAAAATTGACGGCTTTTTATGAGGCCGAATACAGCACCGCCTTACCAAAGGCAACATCTTGAGAGTGGGAAGCATCCAGACAATGCTTTGTGAACGTATGCAACAATGACCATGTGTCAGGTCCCTGGGAAAATAGAATCCTACTCTCAATTTGTTCTGTGCTTCATTTATATTCATTTACTGTTCATGGGGTTTGTTTTACTCTAACATTTGTTTTTTTAATTAGTTCCTTCTTGTTTTGGTTGGGCCTTAACTTTTGTTCTCAGGATGCTGGTGTAGGCCAAGCCAAGATGTGGAAGGGAACCGAGTCATGATTGGGTGATAGGAGAACAAAAGGAGGGACCTGAACATTCTAAACTGCCTTTCATTTAGTTTTCTCTGTGAGCAGGTCATGTTTGAGTTCTGAGTTTTTTTAGGCCAAGATTCATCTGAGAAGAAATCACTCAGAAGAAATCTGATTAGAGTTCCAGTTTCGATTTTGAAAAAAGGAAAAGTGCATCTGAGAATTGAGGATTCAATTCAGTTCCATAAAAGATAATATTTGAGCCAAGTACCTATATGTGGGCAGTTAAAGGTTTCCTTGCTAGCTTGTATGGAATATTCTCTGTGACTAAAGACTTGAGTCTGCAACCCGGTTGATGAAGGGTTCACTTTTACTTCGACTGTTTGCGTGTGTGCGTGCATGCGCGTGTTTGTAACAGAGTCGCGTGTTTCCTCTCTCACATATACGCTTACCTTAGCAGGAAATCTCTTGGTGAAGCTGCCGTACTGGAGAGGAGGCAGTTCATGCGTTCGTCGGATCCTGAGTTGGAGAGCGATCGAGTTTCAGAGGTTCGTCTGTCATCTCTTTGAGGTGAGAGTGAAAGTCCTACCGGAAGGCTTATTTCGTGAAGAAAAGGTAAGTGGACATGTGCAAGCTTTTTTTCCCGTTGTATCACAAGTTTCTGGTTTATTTTTTTTAAACGAGAGCCGTCGCATATTTATAAACAGACTGTTAAATGTGAACTCTTTCCCTGCATGGAGTGCGCGGGAACAGTTTGACAGTTAAGCCTATAGTTAGGATTGCCAATCTGCAAGGAAATCATTTCAAGAGCACATACTAGCAATACTGTAAATGTATGAAACTTCTAAATTGAACGAGATCCTTCTAAAAAATTCCACTGAGACAAACAGTAATTTAAAGTGAAATTTAATTTGTGCAGCACATTCAACTTTAGAATATATTGGAGTTAAAGGTGCATTCATCTCTGGTGAACAAACAATAGGATGCAGATGTGAATCAGCCCGAGAGGAATTTATTACATTCTTTTTGGATTGCTTAGATTATTCCATTGGGCTTCTCAAAAGAAAAGAACTAATGTTGTACAGACATTTCACTTCTCAGATACTAAAAGTACACACTTCAAATAACAATCCCTTTCTTTCAAGAGAACTGTGTCCAAAGAGCGGATTGATGAACTCTTGGAGTTAAAGAATTAAAGGGCGCACACTTTAAATTCAGATACGAGTAAGAACTGACTGGATTTATCTGCACAACAAATCCTTGTAAGGAACCAATTTAATTATTGAATACAGTTTGGTTCTACAAGGGTCAATATCCTCTAGGCACAAGCAAGATGATTTTCAGGTAACCTAGTTCAGGTGTGATAAGATATTTAGTTGGTTTCTGAGTTTAATTGATATTTAAATGTAACCCTTTGTGAATCTCTCGCCTATGCAGATATGGCCCTCCTGAAGGAGATTCAGTTCCAGTGTCCGAGTTTATTATTTTATCCAAACCCCCCCCCCCCGGCCCCAGGGTGTCACAAGCTCAACTGGTTGAATAGTTAGTTGAGAACGCTACGCTTTGGTGGATCTGTGGGGTTCAGCAGCTCCCGCGCTGGATAGAAGATCAGTCATGACACCATGTTGCAGCATCACAAATGGATCCAATAGGCACACCCCTTTGAAGGGCTGCAGAATAGGATATACCTCTTGTAGAATGTGCTCTCAAACCCTCTGGCAGGTCCTTGCCTGCCAATTTGTAACATTCTGAGATACCAAGTATAATCCACCATGCCAAAGTCTGTTTTGAAACAGCTTGTCCTAATTTTCTTCCAGTGTAGCCAGTAAAGGGTCGGTCATCTACTCTTAGTTTGGAGAACCTAGAAATATAGAAGCTTAAAGCTCTTCTAGGGTCCAATGTATGGAGCTTCTCCCCCTTTACTGGGGTAAAACACTAGCAGAACAATCTTGATTTAGATGAAAATCAGATACAACCTTGGTAGGAAGGAGGGTTTAACCCTCAACACAACCCTGTCCTTGTGGAATACGGTATATAGAGTGGCCTGGAAGAAAGTGCCTGCAACTCGCTCACTCAATGTGCAGATGTCAATGCAACCAACATTATGGTTTTGAAGGTGAATAACCTCAATGGGGATGTATGCAAGGATTCAAATGGGCGACACAGACATTTTAGAACCAAATTAAGATCCCAAACTGGAACCTGAAAAGTAGAAGGCGGGAACACGTTTGAGACCTTTCAGAAATGGAATCACTAACAGAATTCTGAAGTAATAGCATTCTTCTGAAGAGCGCTTAAATATGGAAAGTGCTGCCAGGTAGCCTTTGATGGTTCCAATATTCTTTCTGTGCTAATGAAAGGAGAAAAGAAAAAACAAAAAAAAAAGGATTAACTTCTGTTCCCTGCACCAGTCGCAAAATGTGTTCCAGCAGCAACGGTAGAGATTTTATTGCTGGCCATAATGCCGAAAGCAACACCTCCACCACCTCATCCGGGCCAATTCTTACATCTCAACCTTTCAGAAACCACGCATGAAGGTTGAGAGGGTGGACCTCTGGATGGAGAACCCACCCCTCCCCTTGCAAGAGAAGGTCCTCTTTGTAGAAGACGTATCGGAGAACAGATGACATATCCAGAAGGTCCGGGTACCACGTTCTCCTGGCCCAATCCGGGGCAATTAGGATCATGCGGCTTCCAAACCGTCTCAACCCCCCCTCTCCCCCCCCCCCGATTACTTGGAATGACGGGATTAGTGGGAATGCATATAGAAGTGGAAAATCCCAATCCACCACAAACGCGTCTCCCAGAGCTCCTCTTGGAGGAAAGTCCCTGGAGCAGTACAGTTTGCACTTCTGGGTGACACTGGCTGCGACAGATCCACTTGAGGGGTTCCCCAAAGAGCAAAAATCTTTTGGAAGGACTTCCTGATCTAGTTCCCACTCATGGGAGACTGGGCTCTGCCTGCTCAGAGCGTCCGCCGTCATGTTCTCCTCCCCGGCTAGGTGAACTGCTGATAGGGAGATTGAGATTCCTTCTCGATTTGCCCAGTACCAGAGCTGCATTGCCTCTGCACAGTGGTAGTGACCCTACACCTCTTTTGAGATAATGCATGGCCACTGTGTTGTCCGTCATTAGAGGCCATCAGCGCTAGTCTGATTGCCCTCAGCTCCAAAATGTTAACATGAAGTTTGGACTCCGATGGAGACCAACAACCACCGACGGTCAGACCATTGGCATGGGCTCCCCACCCAGTGAGTGAGGCGTCCGTCACTACTGTAATCTCCGGCCATGGCTGCCAAAAATGTTCTCCCTTCAGAATAGTGTCCTTGCAGGCCCACCACAGAAGATCCTGTGAGACCCTGGTTGGAACCTGAAATCAGTCCGACATCTTTCCTGATAATTGGGACCATTGTGTTCTTAGAGCCCATTGAAGGTATCTCATTCTCATGCGGGCTTCTGGCACCAGAAAAATGCAGGATGCCATGAGGCCGAGCAACCTCAAGAAATCGAAGACAGAAGATTCTGGGCAGTTATTTGGAAGCCATCTGAAGAATGTCTTGAGCCCTCGCCTTGGGTGGCAAGCTCTTTCCTCAAGGATGTGTGTAGATGCTGGGAAGGTGTCATTTGTGACTTCTTGAAATTGAGGGAGAAGCCCAGTCTTTGAAGGGAGTGGCAGGTGATCTAGGACTTTTTCGGTAGAATGTGCCCTGATCCGCCAAACATTGAGGTAGGGGTAGGCATGAATCCCCCGCTGCTGAGATGTGCTGCCACCACCCTCAGTTTGGTGAAGACCGTTGGGCGGAGGTCAACCCGAAAGGACTTGAAACTGATCCGCAAAGTGCGAACCTCGGGTATTTTCTGTGCTTGACATGAAAGCATCCTGAAGGTCCAATGTTGACACCAACCAATCCTGTAACTGGAAGGCCTGAAAGATCTGAGAAAGACTGACCATCTTCAATGTGTCCTTCCTGAGGAACTTGTTCAAGTATCTCAAGTCCAAGATGGGTCTCAATCCTCCATCTTTCTTGGCGATCATAAAATATGGGGAATACCAACCCTTGCTCCTCTCGGCTACAAGTACTGGTTCAGCACCTCTCTCTAGCAGGGTTAATACTGCCTGCACAAGGAGCGGATCTGGAATCCTCAAAGAGTGCCTCCCGGGTGGATTGTCGCGAGGCTGCGTTATGAATGGAAGGCAGTAACCTTGGGCTATTGTCTACAGAGCCCAAGCATCTGAAGTAATGGCTCGCCATTCTTCGAGATGCTGAGACAGTCTGCCCCCCACCGGTGAATTGTGACGCAAGCTCTCAGTGTTCTTGGAGCAGTTGCTGCAGCTGCTGATGGCAAGGAAGCTGGCGCTGGCTTTGCACAGTTACCTCGTCCACCACGAGGGATTTTCCTTTGGCCTCTTTGACTGGCCATTCCCCTCACCTTTCCAAATGAGTAATGATAGGATGAACCCCCCATGACGGTCTTGACCAACGAAAAGGCGGAGGTGCTCCAACAGCAGACCCTCAAGATTTGGCAGCCGCCTTTGAAGTCTGCAACCTCTCAAGGCTCTCGTCTGCTTTGTTGCCAAAAAGGTGAGACCCGTCAAATGGCAGGTTTAGAAGACAAGCCTGCACGTCCAGTGCAAAACCAGACTTCTGCAACCAAGCAAATCTGTGCATTTCCGTGCTCGTAGCCATGGACCTGCTGATGCTGTCCTCAGTGCCCAATCCAGATTGAAGGGATTCACGCATGGCTTCTTTGCCATCCTTAACCGTCCATTTCCTCCCCTTCTGGAACGTGCTCCGCCGCCATGGATATGCACTCCCACAGAGTGTAGGAAAACAAGGCTAAGGCACATGTGGAGTTGACCAACTTCAGGGCCATACTCCCAGCTGAAAATACCTTCCGTGCCCATCCATCCACACGTTTGTCGTCCCTATCTGGAGGAATGGTGGGGTATGCTGCCTTATTTGAAATAGCCGTGGCTGCCTTGACCACCAGACTCTCGGGAGTGGGGTGCTTGGACAGATAGCCGGGGGTCACTACTGAAGGGCAGCATTTTCTTGTGAGGGGTTTATCCACCGCAGGGATGGTGTCCGGACACTCCCCATTTCTGGCCACCCAATTCTGTAAAGCCACATGAAAAGGTAAGATAAGTCTGTAGGTGGACCTTGGTCCAGAACAGATGTAAGGTCATCTTGCACAAATTGAATGGAGGTCTAGCCCAGCCTAGATATTCCACCACCCTGGACATCAGGTGGCAATACGAAGAGTTAGCGTGCTCCCCTGGCTCTGGCCTACCAAATTCCATTTCAGGCGATGTATCAATGCCACTGGCACTATGCAGTGTCAACAAGGTCTCTCATCCTGCTCTCCTCCGAAATAAGACATTCCGGTACACTTAAATTCAAGGCCAAAAGGGGCATCCTCATCACATCTTTCTTCTTCAAATATTGAAGAAAGGGATTTAAAGTACTCCTTCCTTGGTAAAGGAGTAAACGTTTTCAGGAAAGCTCAAAAAGGTGTAGTAGGTTTCAGAGAAGGCTTTGGTATCGGCTTTCACATGATCTGTAGGCTGTGCCGAAACCACTGAATCTTCTAAGTCGATGGTTTTGGTGTCTACGTCGACAGTGGCTTTTGACTTCGAGGGTCATGAAGGCTTAGACGGCGTCGAGGACCTTGAACTCTCGTCACATCTCGGGTGACTTTTACTCATCGGAGACCTCGAGGGGTCTCTATGAACCTTCCTTCAACCACCCAGGCATAAAGGCGCGCAAGTGTCGGGACCACTCTCTTCCGAAGAAGGCACGGGCGGAGGCTTGCCCTCTTCAAATATTTCCAGCATTCTGAAGCAAAATGCCTCCCACTCTTCAGATAACGAATGTTTGGTGGGGCACTTTAATTTTTTTGGGGGTTTCGTCCGCCCGATTGTGCCGTCTCCACTGTCGGAGGCCTTCAAGGGACATAGATGACCCCTGCCGAGAATTTTATTTCCAAAGCTGGACGTGATTATCTAAGATGAGGAATACGTTGGAGGACACAATCCATTCAAAGAATACATTTTCGCAAACTAAACTATTGAAGCGCCGTAGTTCTCGAAGCGTAAACGTACTCAAAAAAAGTAACTGAAGCCAACGTGTGCTGCGCGTGCTATACATCTATCGTCGATGACATCAGTGGGACATCAAGTCGACTGAATTGACGCACAGCGGCCTCTGTCGAAAAAGAAATTCCAAAAGCAGCTGAAGCCAGATAGTGAATATCAAAGATGAGGAATAGGACACAAAACATTCGAAGCACATTTACTGTAAAGCCAGATCCAGACTTAGGCCTCTGCCAGAAATGGGGACAGTAGATGAGCTGGAAAATCCTTTAAAACCCCTTTCAACACCCAAGCGATGTGACACGAAAACCTGTGGCAGCAGACATTAATTGTCATCAGTACAGACCCTACCCCCAACCTCCCAGACTAACAAATTCCAAGGTGTTTTTTTTTTTAGTACATGCATAAAATGTCTGCAAATAATCCTTTTCCTTTAAGGAGGGGCATGCAGTACATTTGGTGGAGGGGGAAACTAGACTGGCTATAACAATCTCTGATTACATACACTCTCTCTAGGCCATTGGCAAATTTGGTCGAGTAATGTACTCGACCAAAGAGGATGACAATTTTCTTTTTGATTAGAAACAGGTTTAGTGTGTAAAGAAACCTATGCAGCGATGTGAATGTGCCTTTTAAGTTAAGAATTTACACACCCATACAAACTAAAAATCAAACTTTAGTAGTATTATTTAATTGCAGTCTGACAAAACTTTGTGGCAATATTTCTGCCAGTGCTGAGGTTGGCATGCCATCTAGCACTGTGAAAGGGGACCTTAAAAAGTTGCTTTACTGGCACTTCCACTATACTTGTATTCTGTGAAAGTGCCAAGTGCAGCGGGTGTGTGTATGCCCTTAAGGAGCATAGCTGTCACTTATGAGGCCTGCTAGTGTAGTTCGCTGTGAAAGAAGCTGACAAGAGGTAAAGTGAAACAGTTTTTGAGTCAAAACTTGCAAAAATAAGTTTAATCAACAAAAAACATAATTACAGTCAGTGCACAGACTTTCAGTGGCCCCCTAAATACCCAACCACCTCCCACCCTCTACTCCTCTCCCCCAGCTGTCACAAGGCAAAAGGGTAAATAGTGCTCAGCTGCTTTGATCCATTGATCACAGGCATTTAACTCCGTTCAAAGGAGGAAGCAAACTGTGCACTAGAGGATTTTTTTTAATCCCATCCACAAATCACTTCACAAATAAAGATTTGGGGTCTACCTAATCTGATTTTGCAATTGTTGTACTTCATGGTCTTCATGTCAATCGACCGTTTGCTGCCATCTAGTGGCCATTTAAAAAAAGTGAAACAATCATGCTCAGGGAATATGCTCGCCAACAAGGTCGAGCATGATGTAAATGCTACACAACCCTACTAAATAACTGGATTCTGCGAGTGGGCTGTAGAATTTAGCGAGCCCTGTATACGTAATTTATCCCCACTCCCACAATCCCCACGTGGTCTCTTACCATGCTATGATTATTTTGGTTGCCCTGCCCCCTTTATGGTGCCCAATCCCCTTGCTCACTCCTGCATGTTGTGGGTCCAACCCCCTATATGGCACTGGTTTAGCACATTCAATACACCCCCTGCACTTACGATCAACATCTTTTTTCCACTAATTTCCTCATTTCCCCCGGTACACCCATACCTGCCTTACCTTGTCTTCATGTCCCCTTCCTCTTCCACATATTTCCCAAAAATAATTTTTCCATTGGGCGAGCACTCACCCCACAGGGCTTCATAGTTTTCTAAATCCTGTAGGAGGGGGCTGGGGGGGACAAGGGGGTGTAAAAATAATCTCCATTTCATCCTCACTCCCATTTGCACAAGGGGGTCCCTCACCATACACATTACTGAACTCCAATTTAGTTGCGTCATCATATAGCCAGTCTTCCTTTGCGGGCACTTCCACCAGCCGATGCAGATGGTGACAAGCATGACAGCGGAAGGGGGGGGGGCGGTGAGAATTTTGAACATAGTCACCAACCAGTGTGGTACCCATGCAAATAGGTCCAACAAATGTAATGTCTTGTGTATCTGTAATGTTTGTGAATTGTTCGCATCTCCTCAGCCTATGCGAGTGTTCCACTGGCAGCATCATTTGCAGGTATAACAGTCAACATGTGCCGTCAATTTTGTGCCACACGCCCCCTTCCATTGCCGTCATAAGAACAAGTATAACGCTATTCTGGACGTCCATTAAATGCAAAGCTCGAAGCTTCTCTTGGACAGCATTTAGTGCCTTTTCGGTTGCATTAGCCAATTGAAGCAGCTCTTAATAGGTCATTTGGATCCATTTTGAATTACTGGCTGTGTTTTACCCAGGGCAGTTGCAGGTAGGTGAAGAACACCAACACCTTGCTGAAGAGTCTAAAATGTGGTGTGATCACGTTCATACTTTCGGAGGATTCTGTTGAATAGTTGTGGCTGGCCCTTTTCTTCCTTATTATCTTGGGTTGTTACTCTGGAGTCTCACAGGGCCCATTTTTGTTCTTCCTTTGGTGTGCTAGCAGGTTACTAAATGGTGCCAAATCTGCCCAAGGCACTACCAATGCGGGGCTATGGAGGGTCAGTGCACACAGTCCACCCCAATCGGGGGACAGCTGGGCATATGCTTTTGTCCCACAAGATGTCCACCAGTGCAGTGGTCCCTCTCTCCAACACTCGTCGCCCTTTCACAGCCGGTGGTCATTCCCAGCACTACTGTTCAGTTTGCTCTAAAACACAATTGTACTGTGCGAGCGGTTCTATGGTACCAGGGATGTGTTTTTAGTCTATCCACATTAAGGCATGCATGTTGTTAAATATCCCCCTCACCAACCCCCCCCCCCCCAACCAGACTGCATTTACTCTCTTCACCACCCTTTCTTCAAATCCCACCAATCCACCTGCACAACATTGGACCAGACCATCCCTCTTTCCCACTTTTCGTTGTTATATACCGAACATCTCATTTTCATGAGGGGCCGGTTGTGGCTCCTTGTATATAATGCCCTGCATTGGTATTGCAAAATATGCTCTTGTGGGTAGCTGGCAACTGTTTTCATTTTTGGGGCCCTTCAGCGTTATATTCTAATGTCATGTTTAGTTATCCTCAAACTTCTTCCCCTTCATCAATCCATTTTACATCTACTTCATGGCCCTGGAATAGGCAGCTTGATTTTCACACAAAAATGCATCAGACACACCCCATCCTTTACTGTCACTTCTTGTGGCAAGAATTCCATGAGGTGTGGGATGAGTGAGCACACATAGCCGGTACCATTGGTGCTCCTTCACCCCCGCCCTTTTCATTTCCCTGTACCAGGTATTTTCAGAAGATTTCTTCCTTCCCCAATTGCATTAAATACTTTTTAAAATGTTCAATATACTCCTTTTAGGGCGCGTCTCCCTTCTACCATGAATAGGTGTACTCATCCTACCCTTCGGCATCAAGAACCAGAAGGGAAGAGGACAGAAGGCAAAAACAATATTCCAATCGCTATTGCATTTAATAGGTGGAAAAATAAAAATTGATGTAGTCTCTTGCCCATGGTCTTGTTCCTTGGTGGGCCTTCCATGTCATCCGATAGCAGTTCAAAATTATATTATATTATATATATTCTTTTGGCCACCCTCAATGTTGTTTCCCTCTACACTTCTATCGATCATCAAGTGGGAATGGGAGCCTGGAAATATTTTTTGGATACTCGTTCAATAAACCATCATGGCCATAGCTCTATGATTTTGGAGATGTTGTCTTTTTGTTTGGCGAACAAGGTTTTCCTGTTTGATGGTGCCTTTTAATCGGCAAGTAAGGGGTACTAATATGGGCAGTACTTTTGCCCCATTGTACGCAAATTTGACGATGTGATGGTGCGAGGCTACTTTTCTGAATGACTTTCTTGCATCCAGTTTTCCTACTCAAATTTAGCGCCTGGTGGCGTTATATCAACAATGTGTTTGTAATCTGGGAGGGGACGGAAACTGATTGGCAACTGTTTGTTAAAAGCATTAATACCAACATGGCCAATCTACGGTTTACAGAATGCCATAGCACCACTGAAGTTATTTATCTTGATGTGGTTGTGACCCTTGAAAGATCTGGTTTTCACACAGTTTTGCATAAAAAACCCTCCAATCTTGTACAACTTCTGCATGCCACTAGTTGTCACTCTATGTCATGTAAAAGAAGCATTCCCTATGGCGAATTTATTCGCTACTGTAGGAATTGTACTGACCTGGCATTGTTTGATTATCACTGTGCCCAAGTGGCCATCGATTTCTTGCAACAAGGCTATGAAAAACATACTATAGACATGGCCTATATGAAGGCCTGTGGACTTTGTAGGGATAAACTATTGTATGGCATCAAGTCGGATAAGATCCCTATTCATGATGAACCGAGACTTGTCTTTTGATAATGCCTCAAACCATGTCCGCGGGATCATTGAACGGCACTGGCGTGTTTTGATCTTAGACAAAGACCTATGCCCCTTACTTTCCAAACGTCCTACCATCACGTATAAAAGAGTTCCATCACTCAGAGACAAGCTTATTTCCAGCTTTCTGCCACCCATTGACAGATCTCCTCTTTCCAATTGGTTGGCGTTCGCTCTCATTGGCTTTACCAAATGCTCCAAATGTAAAGCCTGTGCTCATGCCACTGCTTGCAAATCTTTCATACATCCGGTCACCAAATGTAATCAGACTATCAAGTACTCTATGAATTGTGACACTACTTTTGTTGTCTACGTCCTCTTGTGTCCCTGCATGAAGTGGTACGTCAGGAGCACCACATGCAAGCTCAAACTCAGGACCTTGCAGCATCTCAGGGCGATTAAAAACTCTGATCCCGCGTACCCCATGGCCAAGCACTACTGGCAGGAACATGAGAATGACCTGAATCTGCTTACATTTTTTGCAGTGGCACACATTCCTATTCATCCCAAGGGCGGTGACCGTGTGTTAAAGCTAAGACAATTGGAGACCAGATTCATTTTGTACTTCGTCTTTGTATAGTCTCCCAATGGTCACAATTTAGATAAGGAGCTATATACGTTCTTGGGCACCTAAGCTCGATTTACATACATCTACCTTGTTTCCTTTTTCTCTGATGCTTTTTGAGTCTTTTCTGGTTTAGTCGTTTCCTCTTGGCATTTATTTCTGCTCACTTTATCCTTGGCCTGCTTGTATTATTTTTATTATTCACCTTATTTCATCGGTGATGCTGTTTTTTTCTGTTTTTAGACTTATTTTGTCTAATTTCTGTGCTGCTCCAGTCACGATTCTGTGGGAAACGGTCCCTCTATTATCTTTTTTGATTATGTCTTTGTAGTCCTTTGCTCTCTTAATCCTAGTTTGCTCCTCTGTTGCTTTCCAGTTTTGCCATTCTTGTTTTGCATATCTGGTCATTTAGAGGCAGCCATTTCTCCCTTTATTTGCATTCCATCCCCCCCTAGCTTGTGTTAGGATCATGACTAGTGTTATTTCCAGCTACTGTGTATGAATAATTTTATGGTTAGAAATGTACTTTGCAACTTTGCACATGGGTATGCTGATATTTTGGCTTTGCATATTTGCACATTTTGATGCTGCTACGCTCTTCCTGAGCCAGGGTTGTATTTTGCAATTTTGCACACATAGATGCTGCTATCATGTCATTGCATATTTGCACATGCTTATGCTGCTATTTTTTGTCTGCACTTGCACTTTACCCTAACCATTGCTTGCGTCATACTGACATATTGATGTCTAGCTATTAGTCACACGCACAAGCTGTTGCATTTCAATATGGGGTTGGGAAATGGTTGCCTTTTGTTTTGTTTTTATCTATTGTCATTCATGTATTTTTATTCTTGCATTGTGTGCAGTATTTTTACTCTACCAATTCTATGCATATTAGGACCATGGGTTTTTTCCTTTTTGAACTTGCAAACTAAACTGGATTCACAGTGGAACTGTGGGTGTGCCTGGCGCAGATTTGTGGTACAGACCATACAATGTTGGGTCTTTGACCATTCTTATGCCACTGTCCTTTTTGTGCACTATGCACTGCATGGACACACCAACCCATCGCCCCCTATTTATTGGGATTCACCTTGGTTCCCATTGACGGCCACCACCGCCCCCATTCCAACATGGCTGCCACCCTTTCCATCCCTCCATGCACGCTCACAGTTCCACTGACATAGCAATAGGACTACACCCTTCAGATAGGAGTGTGCTCTGGTCCTTCTTTCCTTCACGTGATCAAGCTCTCAGTTGAGCGTGAAACGCGTTGTGTGCGGGTTGTGCCTCCGGGCGTCCAACCTCTGTCTTTGCTGCTGCTTTTCCGGCCGTGTTTTTACCTAATTTTTGTATTACCTATTAAATTTATGACCATTCCCACGTTGTGAGCTGCGCAATTTTTTTCTCTACTTTGCTGCCTTTATTGTGTGAGCGGAGATATAAAATCAAACACTTCCCATCAGGTGATGCTTTGTCGTTCCATTGTGCTACTGTGGTCTTTGCGAACATTGGAAGTACGGATCCATGCCAGTCTCTCCTTGATCTCACTGCCATCGGTGTTGCATACACCACCTCGTAGGAGGCTGCAGAATCTCAGTTCCTTCCAATTTCAAACCACGTTGCAGATGAGTACTCGGTCACCCAGATAAAGAGGCGGAGCTCCCAGAAAGTCCTTTCCTTGATGGGCACTTGCTCTTTTTCAGTGTAGACTGACCAACATGAAGGTCGTTGAACCTGGCGGGAGATATAACAGAGTTTTATAGTCATTTCAGTCACACTCTTTCATTTAATCTCCAAGCTAATGTTAGCACCCAAAATGTAACGAGTCGGAGGGCAGGCACATGCATCCTCTGACCCATTACTATTTTGTGCAGTCAAATGGTAATCGGCACTAGGCGAGTTGCGTAGGATAAAGAGGGCAAGGGGGATGCAATATTTTTTTTTTTTTTTTTTAAAGAGTTTCAGCATAGAGTAAAGGTAAGCTTTGCCAAGTGTTCTTTTAGTAAGTCATTGAGCCGCTCGACAATCCAGTATGCTTGCGGCCGGTACCATGTGCAAAGCGTGTTTTACTCCCGTGAGGCACACAATTTCCTCCCAAAAAAGTCATTGGCGAAGTGCAGGGCATTATCAGAATTAATTTCTTCCCATATACCCCAACCTGGGAACACCCCACAAAGTTCTATGCACAGGGTCTGGCCTCGAGCCAACATGAGAACGGACCGACTGATTATCATTTATTCATTTATTTTTGTCATTTAAGCGCACTTAGCCCAGAGGCATCTAGGTGCTAGTTAAAGAGGCATGGTGGTTACGTTTGTTCTCCTACATTGCATTTAGGTCACAATAATGATTCACTAACTAATTAGTGTACCTGTAAGAGGCACATCTTTCGTGCATGTCAACGTAGTCGATATGCATGTGATGGAAGGGCCCTTCCGGCTGAGTTATTGCTCCTCGCACAGTCTTTAGAGTATAGCCAGACAAAAAAAAAGTTGACATGTCACGCACTTCCACACAAACTGCCACGCTGTCGTAGATTTAGCACGTACCAACCCACATTCATTGCTGCGGCCATAGTTTCTTTGGATGAATGGGTGGGGAAGTGCAGCTGCTATACTTAGCAATTTCCTGAGCATCACAGGCTTCCCAGTGCTATTCTGCCTCTAGATCAGTTGGGAGACCGTGAACACCCACATCTTTTTCCTCCTTTGGTACCTCCCCCTGTAACTTGATAATTTTAACGATGGGTATTGAATTGAAGTTGTCCTTTCTTCTTTTCCTCCCACCTCCCTTTGCCGCCATGAGTGTGGCTCTTTGCCCTTTCTTCAGGTAAATAGGCTGCTTCTTTCGCTGCTCTATCTGCCATTTAGCTCCACAACGATATTCTGTCTTGTTTACCTCTGTGGGCTGTGCATTTTAATTGCCACCTCCACTGGTACTTTTAGGGCCTCAATTAACTGTTTAAGCAATTCTGCAGCACCTGTCACTTCTTCTGAATCCTGTCCTTTCCCAACGTGCTAATCCTGAATGTGTTGTTGAGGTAACATTTGCAGATCGGAAGAGACGTTGGCAGCATGTTCTTCCAGCAGGTGATCATTGCCACCAATTCTGCCAAATAGTGAGAGAGTAATCGCAGTTGGGATGCCATTACATTTTCTACCCATTTATAGTGCACACCATCACTGCTCCAGTAGGCATTCTTCCAGTCTCTGGGTCTATACTCGACCAGCCAATGTAAACCATATCTACCTCAGCCATCTCCTCTTCCCTTACCTTTATGTTGCCCTCCATTCTGTCCATGTGTGCTGCACAATCATGTATATAATCCCCGTCTGCTATGAGCTCCGCTATGAAGGCAGCTGGGTTGACTGTTCGGCACCCCACTACTTCAATGGCTGGGTTAGGTAGTATTATCTCGTAGCCCAATGCCTTTTGTGTAGTGCGTGTGCCCTTAGATTTCTCGAGGATGGTGAATAGGGTGTGCTCCATGTACAGTACTACGGTGCATCCCATTTTAATTGTTGTCGCCTTTTCTATGGCAAACGCTGGAGCCACAAGAGCCTGTGCGCAGAGGAATTGTCCTTGCATTACAAGATCCAAGGTGCCACTGTAGTATGCTACTGGCTTGTGCCCCTGTGGATTCTTGTGTGAGGACCGCCTTCATCACCAAGCTGTCTGAGTATGAGAACAGAATATTTCTCTGTAGTTTGGAGTTGCTAGTACTGGCTCGTTCGCCAATGCATCTTTTAGCTCTATCCTGCGCCCCACAATTGATATTATCTGCCCCAAGTATGCAACCTCTTCCTGACAATACTGCAGCTTCGCTTGGTCCTTCTTGCATCTCTCGTCTGCTAGCAAAGTCAGGCGATGTAGTGAATCTGCTCTACACTCTTCCTCGGTCTCACTGCTTATCATCAAACCATCAACATACTTGGTCACTGTGCTTGGCATGTGTACATTGCTCTGATCCATCGGACTCACTGTTAAAGATACTGGGTGACTCCTAGTAACCCTGGGGCAGCAGAGTGTGCTTGAATCAGGTCCTGCGATACCTAAACACGGTCCAAGTAACTTGAATCTGCATCTAGTTGGATAGAAAAGTAGGCATTCAAGTAGATGACTGAAGTACTTCACCTTTGTTGGGAAGTTTCACAATATTGTAGCGTGATTCGGAACCCAGGAAAACTCTGCTTCAACCACATCGTTCAAGGGGCGTAAATCCTGGAGGAAAAATGCCATGACCACCCCCTCCCCCCCTTTGATTTCTTTATTAGGTATGTTGCTGTGTTGCATGGGGATTTGGAGGGCTGGATGATGCTCTGTTGCTATAGTGTGTGTAGGGTAGAGTAAATTCCCTCATCTGTATCTCTGGACAATGGGTTTTACTTCGCTCAGGCAGCAGTGGCCCCTCCCTCAATTTTATCTTTACTGCCTCCACTCCCTGCCATACTCCTACATCATGGGGCCCAATGGTCCATAGCATCTCTGGCATTTTGAGATCTTCTGTGCCCATTCCCTCCCTTTCTCCAACTGTATTGGTATCAATGTCTAGTATTGGTATCAATTTCTCCTTTTGGACAAGACATCTGTATTTGAAACACCATCCCCCCCCCCCCCTCAGAAAGTAATTTTTAATCCATCACTCCTGTAATTGTTAGTGAGGGGGTCGATGCATAGCACTGTACGCCATTCCATGCGGTCATTGTCTGTCCCACACAGGATCAAAATCTCTTTGCAGACTACCACCTCTTCTAGTTGCAGCACGAGTGTGGTTCCTTTTATGTTATTTTTCTTTTTTTAAAATTCATTAAACTTGATTCACGTCAAGAAAGCACAGGTTACCAACAGATACATGGGACAGTGCAAGTTACATTACACAATATTGCATGCCACTACAAGAATAGAAATGACAAACAGCCTTTGAGCCGTACTACTCAGTGGGTGATATTTCAGCAGCCGGATCCGGACACTGTGCCAGTAAGTAGGACCTCAGGAGGGGCCATATCTCTCTAGGGACTCTTGGGGCGTCCTGGGATGAGGCCTAATCTTTATCAAGCCATGTACGAGCATATGGGGAGGGGGGGGGGGGGGGGAGGCGGCTGGGCCACTGAATCAATAGGCATTTCCTAGCCACAATCATGCTTGTAGTCAATTTCCTACTCAAGGCTAAGATCCCCTGGTAGCCACCCAAACATGCAACATAATGTGCACAGTACATTGCGGTTCAGTACCTTAGTAAGAGTACCCAGCATTCCCCCACACCCACCCCCAGCAGAGGACAGGACCACAACACGTGAAGTGTGTCAGAGGCTGGCCTCTGACATCTTGGGCCCTCACCACTTTTAGACATATCAAACAGCATGCCGAGCTGGCAACAAGTATACCCTGTGAAGGGTTTTCAACTGAATTAATTGCAAGCCAGTATTGTAGTATCCATTATGAGATCTTGAGAACATCATAGCCCACCGTTTATCGGTGAATGAGGACCCTGCATCCCGCTCTCATCGCCCTACACTTGAGCATCACTTTGGGGGAATCTTGTTGAATCATTCCATAAATAGTGGACACCACACGCTTGGCAGATGCCAAATTAAGGTACTTCAAAATTGGGAGAGTTGCTTTGGGAGGAGGGGGGGCAGTAGAAGGGCAATTATCTGCTACCTTCCTGGATACAAGAACCCCCTGAATGGCATGCGGCCACACCAAACATTTTTCAATACAGGCTTGAGGGTACAGCGGCGAGCCCGGCATCCAGAATGAAACAAAAGTGTAATTGGGCTGCAATTAAACAACTCCATCGGGTGCGCCTATGCGCTGATGGCCCCATGGGAGAACAAGGGAATTCCACCCAATCCTAGAAGGTTTGGGTTGCCATGCAAGCCTTACCATCAATGACCTCAAATTACTAAAGGATGCTCCAGGCCACACCAGAATGTTCTGAAACATACAATACCTTGGGCACTACCAGAATTTTAGCAACAGTGACCCTCCCCAACAGTGACAAGGGCAACGTGCACCATCTATCCACCAACTTCCTCAGAGCATCCAGGTAAGCTAGATGATTCTCTACCAGGAGAGACTGTGAATCCCTACTAACCTTCAAACAGATATTTGACAGACCCGTTCCCATCTGAAACCTTCCAGGTCCACTGGTTTCTGTTACCGCCGTCAGAGGGAATAATACTGATTAGACCAGGACATTCAGAGGCTGAATACCTCCCAAACTCAGTCACTTCTTGTGCCAAAAGGTGCAAGTTCTCACCGGGGTCATTCCTCTCGTACACCCTAGCACCAACCCGTACTTAATCTGAAACTTCCACAATGTGGACGCCAGTGGCTCTATAGCTAGAGCGAAGAGGAGCGGGTAAAGTGGGCATCCCTGCCATGTACTCCTACCTAGATCAAACGATTCCCCGAAAACCTATTCTCGCTGACGCACCAGAATACAGTAGCTTCACCACTGAGAGAAAGTATGTCGGGAGACCCACCACCCTCAATACCTCAAAGAGATAACCCCATTTAATAGTCTCAAATGCCTTTTCCATATCCAGAAGAGCCACGAATGAGTGTACCTTTGGGTCAATCTGAGCCAATTTGGCAAAGAATATATGGCGGTTTAATGCCATTGACCTCCCAGGAATAAAACCCGATTGATTCACATGCACCAGAAACGAGACAAATGGGAGCAGCCGGTCGCACAAATCTTTGTATCCAAATTCAAAAGAGAAATCGGGTGGTACGAGGCACAGTCTGGGGGGCGGGGGGGGGGGTAGGGGAATGCGGGTCCTTTCCCATCCTTCAAAAGTAGGATTGTCACTGCTTCATGTGCCACCATCCCCAATGCCTCCCCTCAAACTCCCATGTGTTTAGCCACCTCCAGCCCCATCTCCTTGTAAAAATGCAGCCACCATCTCATCCGTAAAATACATCATCCTCTACTGCGATTGGCTATCCAGCAGGTGGAGCATTTAGGTGACAATATTGGAAGGAGTGCAATCAACCGGGTTGATTTGCTTATTCTGGCACCATATAACAAATCTCTTCCATTTATCAAAACAGTGCCTCGTATTTGGTTTCCTAGATTCCTTTAGGATGTCCATGCACCTCTGTGGTAAGTTGAGATGTCCAAACTCTATGACTTCAGGAGCTATGCTGCCAAGTTCATTGAGCTAGGTTGAGGATGAACTGTTTGACGTTGGTGCTGGGATAGTAGGTTGTGCCAGCACGGGAGTCTGATGGGTTTGCACGCTGCTAGTCTGCGCAGGTGTGGGAACCACGGTTGTCTTGCCCACATGGGAGCAACTAGAATGCGCGTCATCGATTCCCTGTGCATCTTGTTGACCACTTTCCTCAAGAGAGGAGTTGGTGGAAAAGCATACGCAAACATCCCTGACCAGTTCATCCACAGGGCGTTCCCTTTGGAGTCTGGCTGGGGGAACCTGGATGCGAATCCTGGGCATTGTCCGTTTTTGCTTGTGGCAAATAGGTCTATAGTGGGGAAGCCCCACTGTGAGAAGAGATCTTCTATGATTTCTCTGTGCAGACACCATTCGTGTTCTTCTGGGAGGGGATCTCTGCTCAAAGCGTCTGCTAGTGAATTGAGATCCCCTGGAACACACATTTTCTGGGCAAGCCTGGACAGATTTGGCGAACAAGTCCCTCCCTGTTTGTTTATGTAAAACATCTCTGTTCTACTGTCTGTTAAGATCTGTACTGACAGGTTCAACAGGTGGGGTTTGAATGCTCCAAGCGCTCTGAAGACTGCCAGAAGCTCTAGCAGATTGATATGATTCTTGGCCACTGTGCGAGACCAGAGACCCGGAGCTGTGTGGTGACGGAGGTGTGCTCCCCACCTCGACAGAGACAAGTCTGTAGTGACTACAGCTTGCATCTCCGGATCGTAAAAGGGTTTCCCCTTTGACAGGTTCTCTTGTCCACCAGTGAAGACTTTTGTACAAGTGTTTTGGCGAAACAACTACTAGATCGTCCCACTGACCACTTGCCTGAGACCACTGTCTCGCCAATCATTCTTGCATGGGCTGCATGCGCAGGTGCGTGTGGGGGGACCAGGTAAATACATGACGCCATCATGCCTAGCAAATGCATCGTTTTGCGCACCCTTATCTGGCGACCGGACTGGTATTGAGGAATTTGCAGAAGTAGATGCCGAATGCTTTCCTCTGATGGAAAGGCCATCCCCTCTTGCATGTTTAGGACAGCTCCTAGGAACTGTTTGGAGGTGTCGGCACCAGGCTTGATTTTTTTTCTCGTTGATAGAGAAACCCAATTTGAAGAGGAGGTCGATGGTTCTTTGGATGTTGGATCTGCAAATTACTGGGGTCTGCCCCGTGATGAGCCATTCGTCCAGGTAAGGGTGCACTGGGATTGCCTCCCTGCGTAGGTGTGCCACCGCCACCGCCAGTACTGGTGAATACCCTTGGAGCCAAGGCTATACCGAAGGGCAGCAACCTGAACTGGTAGTGCTGACTGTCCACCTTGAAGCAAAAGAATCTTCTGTGCGCTGGGAACATGGAAATATGAAACTAGGCATCTTTCTTGTCCAATGTTGCCATGTAAGCCCCTCTTTTTTAGGAGTGGGATTACCTCTTGGAGAGTAGTCATGCAACATTTTTGCGGCTTGACATACTTGTTTGCAGGGAGCAAGTCTAATACTGGGCGCATTGTCAGATCTTTTTTTGGGACAAGGAAGTAGGTTGAATAGATACCCTTGTTTACCTGGTTGCCCGGGACGAGTTCTATCGCGTCCTTTGCAAGAAGATTGACGATTTCCTCGAGGAGGATCATTTGGTGGTCCAGGGAATGAATTTTCTGTCGTGGAGGGTGGTTTCGGGGGCGCTCTAGAAGTTTGATGCAGTATCCTGCGGACAGAACCCATCTGTCTGATGTGATCCCTTCCCATGCTTGGGTGAAGTTGGAAATGCGGCCCCCTGCTGGGGATGTGTGGGAAGGGACGCTGAGTGGAACGTCACTGCTTTGCGGGAGGCGTACCGCCTCTGCCGGGGCTGCCTCGACCACGGCCCCTCTTGTTACCTCTGCCGTAACTCTGGGTAGTCTTCTGGGCGCCACCCCATGATGTACCCTGTCCCTGTGCATAATTGGAGCCCATCTGCGAATTTTGGCTGCGTGAGCGACGAAAATTACTATTCCCTCTTTGATAGGGGGCTTATTTGTCAATTGTCCCGGGGACTTTAGAGTATCATACTCGTCTTTGGCAGTTTTCAGTGCGTCCTCTACCGCTTTGCCAAACAAGACATTCGGTTCCACCGGCATGTCAATAAGGGTTGCCTGTGTCTCGGGTTTAAACCCTGACCGTCTTAGCCAAGCGTGCCTTTTAATGACAGTGCTCTCTGCCAGCCTGCATCATCTGCGGCGTCAAAGGTGGTCTTCGGGATGCAACCGGACACGGTTCTACCCTGCGATGCGATCTGGGCCAACTGACCCTTTAGTGGTTCCGTTGCGGAGTCAATGAGAGCAGCTACCTGCTCCCACTGGTGGCAATTTTCGCTTGCCAGAAGAGTGGTGGTGTTGGCGATTAAGTGGAGGCTACCTTCCTTCCTAAGCCATACATTCTTTTGCTCCCTTTGTCTGGGGGAGCCTCAGATTAGGATAGAGGTGTTCAATTACCAAGGAGTCGGGCTTCAGTTGACCACTTATGTAAAGAGGGTCAGACTGTGCAGCCCTGAACACCTTCTCAATTCTGGGGTTCACAGCCCTGGTGAGATTAGAAGTGAGAAGGGAAGGATCAATTCTACGTTGGATTGATTTGAGAATAGGAATGGCTTGAGCAATGGGTCTTTTGTCTCCGACTAGCTCCTCCGCGAAGTCCCTCTCCTCTTGCGCCCCCTGAGTGTCTATGCGGAAGTGCTCCGCCGCTCTAGCCTTGAGCTTGTTTAGACCTCATTTAGAAGGGGCTGGTTATCCACTGGGGAGTCGGTAACCTGAGGTTCTTTGTGAACAGGAGAGTATGCATTGTAGACCTCTGCGACGTCTTCCTCCTCCCCATCTCCATAATAATCTACTTCCATTTGGTCGTCCAACATTTCTAAGTCTGGATCCTCACTGTACTGTTGGTAAGGTTGGATGTAGTAAGGGTCTGAAAGCAGACCCTGAGTTGGAGTCTGAAATCGAGGTTTCTTACTAGGAGGCTGAGGGTCCCTGGATCCAGAAGGAGTAGCATTGTCAGGAGTACAACTGAGGAAGTGTTCTGGGTTCTTAGAGTAGAATTCAGCCAGGGATGACATTCTCATTACCCTGTCTACATCTTCACTGCTCCATTCTCTGGAGCTGGGGACGGTTCCCCTTCTATCGTGAAGAGTGGGAGGAATAGGTTTGGTCTTAGGGGCAGGGACAGGGGTCTTGGATTTTCCCTTATCTGAAGACTCTTTTCTGTCCTTCTGTGTCTATGGTGCAGAAGTAGTGTGTGAGGACTTTTTCTGCTTTTTATCCCCTTCCCTTGAGTAGAAGAGAGTTTTCCTGAAGTTTTCACCTTCTCTGAGCTTCGAAGCCTGGCGTCGAAATTTGGGGGTACTCTCTTGAGTGTACACGTCGGGACTCGGAGGCAGAAGCGGAAAGGGCTGCCGGAGCCGACTTCTGGTGTGCAGCCTGGGGGTGGAGGTCGGATTCGTCTGACGAACGTACCTCTGTTACTTTGGGAAGCAAGGCACTCTTGACAACTGTGGACGGTTGCCTTGTGTCATGCAGCAATCTCGACCTGGAACTTCGAGGACACCAATTCGGTGGACCACTCTCTCCGTGCCCCTTTCTTCCGAGAACTCAACACGCGTGTCGAGTCTCGGTTGGACTTAGAGTGTTTATGTGTAGTCGTGTGGGCAGCCCTCGTGTCGCTGGGTGTGTTGCCCATAACTGCCCTTCCAGACAATCCTCCGAGGTCGGGGACTTGCGCGTCTTTCGACACCCATGTGCCATCACCGCCCGAAAGTACGGCATCGCTGCCATCACTGAAGGCACCTACCGCTTCCATGGCCTCAAGCTGTCTGGCGTAGTGGGCCCAATGTTTAGTGGAGCGGTCCTTTAGTGTTTTGGCCTTAAACAGGCTACACGCTCTGCAGTTAGCCTCTGGGTGATCCCTCGGCAAGCAGAGGGTACAGGTGGCAGGTTTGTCAACCCAAGGGTACTTGCGGTTGCACTTGGGGCAAAATTTAAATGAGTACTCTCCATATGCACCTTATGGCAGCGGGCTAGTGTGTGTAGGAAATAAAGAGTGTAGAGTATGTTTCCACCCCCCACTCTCCCTACTTGGAAGGCCTCTGGCCTCGGCCCTACAAGGCCCAGGCAGAGGCCTTCCGAGGCCTAAAGTCTGTCGTGCAGCTCTCGACGGTTGTTTGTTCTTCGGACCGGCGGCGATCTTCGACGTCTCGACATGGGAGTGAAAGAACGGGGAAATTAATATTGATTTTTTGCAAAATGGCAGAAAGCCAGGCAACTCCGCACAATGCTTCCGACAAGTATGCGGAAAAAAACAATCTGAGGGTCCTACACGCATGAGGGATCATGGGTACAGTGGACGTCACACTAGGGATAGTATTACTGGCACGCCCTGTCTCGACGCACATTTTCGAGTTTCGAAAAAGAAATACTCCAGCTTCTACTAGACATTACTCACCGTAATCGTATTTCCGATGCTTGTATCTGCTTAGATTCACATGCTGTGCATAGGCCGACATCTAGTGGAAGCTGCGGAGTATTAGTTTGTTTTTCGAAACTCGAAAAATGGGCGTCGACACAGGGCGTGCCAGTAATACTATCCCTAGTGTGACGTCCACTGTACCCAAGATCCCTCACGCGTCTAGGATCCTCAGATTGTATTTTTTTCTGACATGAGGTAGCATGAGGAGTAGCGCGAGTACAGATAATCCAAGCAGATAGACAGAAAGGTAAGACTACAAGCAATCATGCGCCTTCTCTCGGAGGGGAGGAAGGGTGGGTCGCATGTGAATCTAAGCAACAGAAATACGATTACGGTGAGTAATGTATCCCTTCTGAGGTTTGTGGAATCTGCTTAGATCACATGCTGTGCATAGATTAGCGAGCAGTACCAGAAGGAGGTGGGATGTGAGAAGGGTCATGAGCAAACAGGTGTCTTAGAACCGCTTGTCCCACTTGTGTATCTGCCTTGGAATGGGTGTCAATGCAGTAATGCTGAGTAAAAGTGTGAATAGAGCTCCAAGTAGCT
Source organism: Ambystoma mexicanum (assembly GCF_040938575.1). NCBI lineage: Eukaryota > Metazoa > Chordata > Amphibia > Caudata > Ambystomatidae > Ambystoma > Ambystoma mexicanum. Next base: position 624,826,038 of record NC_090927.1, on the reverse strand, counting down.
GCTTTGCAAATGGTGTCAAGGGGTACATTTGCAATGAAAGCCAGAGTGGCCCCAATGCCTCTAGTAGAGTGGGCCCTTGGCGTAAAAGGCAGAGTCTTTTCAGAGAGTGAGTAACACAGCTGGATACAGTTAATAATCCACTTCGAGATGGCACCTTTAGAGACGCGATCCCCCTCTCCTCTCTTTCTGTAGCTACGGAGACAAACAGTTGATCTGTTTTCCTTAGCGGTCTTTTATTTACAGTAGGTTGTACCAGGCTGGAAGTTTGATGGGCTCGCACACCGCCATCCTGCGTAGGTGTGGGAACCACAGTCGTCTTGCCCACATGTGAGCAACTAGGACGAGCGTCATCGATTCCCTGTTCATCTTGTTCACCACTTTCCTAATGAGAGGAGTTGGTGGAAAAGCGTACGCAAACATCCCTGACCAGTTCATCCACAGGGCGTTCCCCTGGGAGTCTGGTTGGGGGAACCTGGATGCAAATCCTGGGCATTGTCTGTTTTCGCTTGTGGCGAATAAGTCTATAGTGGGGAAACCCCACTGAGAGAAGAGATCTTCTACGACCTCTCTGTGAAGAACCCATTCGTGTTCCTCTGGGAGGGAGTCTCTGCTCAGAGCATCCGCTAGGGAATTGAGCTCCCCTGGAACATGTTGTGATGACAGGAAGATGTTCCGTCCGAGTGCCCATATCCAAATTTTCTGGGCAAGCTTGGACAGATTTGGCGAGCGAGTCCCTCCTTGCTTGTTCAGGTAGAACATGGCTGTAGTGCTGTCCGTCCGGATTTGCACTGACCGGTTTAGTAGATGGGGCTCGAACGCCTGAAGCGCTCTGAATACTGCCAGAAGCCCTAGCAGGTTGATGTGGTTCTTGGCCACTGAGTGAGACCAGAGACCCTGAGCTGTGTGGTGGAGATGGTGAGCTCCCCACCCCGTCAGACATGCATCTGTAGTGACTACTGCCTGTACTTCGGGATCGTAAAAGGGTTTCCGCTGTGCGAGATTCTCTCTTGTCCACCAGTGAAGGCTTTGTACCAGTGTTGGCGAAACGACCACTAGATCGTCCCACTGACCACTTGCCTGAGACCACTGTTTCGCCAACCATTCCTGCATGGGACGCATGCGCAGGCGCGCGTGGGGGACCAGGTAAATGCATGACGCCATCATGCCCAGTAAACGCATTGCTTTGCGTACCATTATTTGTTGACCGGACTGATAATGCGGAATTTGAAGTAGTATATTCCGAATTCTTTCTTCTGAAGGAAAGGTCAACCCCTCCTGGGTATCCAGGATTGCTCCTAGGAATTGTTTTGAGGTGCTTGGCACCAGGCTGGACTTCTTCTCGTTGATTGAGAAGCCTAACTCGTGTAGGAGGTCGATAGTCCTTTGAATGTTTGTCCTGCAAATTCCTGGGGTTTCCCCCGTTATGAGCCAGTCGTCCAGATAAGGGTACACTGGGATTGCCTCCCTGCGTAGGTGTGCAGCCGCCACCGCCAGTACCTTGGTGAATACCCTTGGTGCTGAAGCGATCCCGAAGGGCAGTACCTTGAATTGGTAGTGGCGACTGTCCACCTTGAAGCGCAAGTACTTTCTGTGCGCTGGGAACATGGAAATATGAAAATAAGCATCTTTCATATCCAAGGTTGCCATGTAATCCCCCTTTTTTAGGAGGGGGATTACCTCTTGTAGCGTGGTCATACGAAATTTTTGGGGCTTGACATACTTGTTGGCAGGCTGTAAGTCCAATACTGGGCGCATTGTCAAGTCTTTCTTTGGCACAAGGAAGTAAGTTGAATAAATACCCTTGTTAACCTGGTGTCCCGGGACGAGTTCTATCGCGTCCTTTTGTAGAAGAATGGCGATCTCCTCGAGGAGAATCTTCTGATGTTCTAAGGAGTGTACTCTTTGCCGTGGAGGATGGTTTCGGGGACGCTGCAGTAGCTCTATACAATATCCTGTGGATACTGTTGACAGCACCCATCTGTCTGATGTGATCCCTTCCCAAGCCTGGGTGAAGTTTGAAATGCGTCCCCCTACTGGGGTTGCGTGAGAAGGGACCCTGAACTGAGCGTCACTGCTTTGGTGGAGGCGTGCCGCCTCCCTTGCTAGGGCTGCCTCTGCCTTTACCACGACCTCTCCTATTACCTCTGCCGTAACCCTGGGTAGACTGTTGGTTGTTCCACTGTGTACCCTGCCCCAGGGAATAGTTAGATCCTCTCTGGGAATTTTGGCCGCGTGGGCGACGAAAATTACTATTCCCTCTCTGGTTAGGGGGTTTATTGGTTAACTGGCCAAGGGATTTGAGTGTCTCGTATTCGTCCTTGGCATTTTTCAGTGCGTCTTCGACCGCCTTACCAAACAACAGATCGGCTTCCACCGGTTTGTCCAACAATGATGCCTGTGTTTCTGCCTTAAAACCAGACTGCCGTAACCACGCATGTCTCTTGATAACAGTACCTTCTGCTATCAATCTGCCTGCGTTGTCCGCAGCGTCGAAGGTTGCTTTCAAAATGCAACCAGACACGGCTCTACCCTCTGCGGAAATCCGAGCTAATTGGCCCTTTAACGGTTCAGGAGCAGAGGCTATGAGAGCCGCGACTTCTTCCCACTGATGGCAGTTGTAGCTGGCCAACAGGGTGGTGGAGTTAGCAATCCTTGCTTGATAGGCGGACGTTGAGGGTACCTTCCTGCCGAAAACGTATAGTTTTTTGCTCTCCTTGTCGGGAGGAGCTTCTGACGAAGACAAGGGTGTCCCAGCCCTCTTACGAGTGTTGGTGACAACCAGGGAGTCTGGCTTCAGATGTCCTCTTATATAGAGAGGGTCAGACTGTGCCGCCCTGAAAATTTTTTCAACCCTGGGATTGACTGCTCTGGTGAGGTTTGGGTTCACCAGGGACGGATCTATTCTCCGCTGAATGGATTTAAGGATAGGGATGGTCTGGGCAACAGGCCTCCTTTCTCTCACTAACTCTTCTGCGAAGTCCCTTTCCTCCTGTACACCGTGGGTGTCAATGTGGAAATGTTCTGCTGCGCGAGCGAGAACCTCATTTAGGAGGGGTTGGTTATCGACCGGGGAGTCGGTAACCGGGGCTTCGTTCTCTACCGGGGAATCTACTCTGTATGTTTCCGGGTCATCCTCTTCTTCCTGATCCTCATCATCCCCATAGTAGCCCGTCCCGGTTTGCTCTTCTATTATACCAAATTCTTGGTCTTCACAAAGGGAAGCCTCCCCTTGATACTGCGAGTATGGTGTTGCGTAAGGTTGTTCCTCGAAGGGTTCAGACCTCATTGGGGTTCCAAACCGGGCCTTCTTACTCGGGGGATAGGATCAGTAGAGCCTGAGGGTGTTGCCCCTTGTGGATCATACGAGAGGAAATGTTCTGGATTTTTATCATAAAAATCAGCCAAAGACGACATTCTTGACATGACCCTATCTATGTCTTCACTGGACCATTTTTTGGAACTGGGAATGATTCTCTCAGCAAGTCTATGGGATTTATCTTAAGTAGCTTTGCTGGTTGTGGACCTATCAGCAGACCTGGGCTTGTCTGTCTGTTTAGGGGGGGTGGAGTGTTTCACAGGTGTGGAAGAATGTACAGGTAGTTTCTTCTGCTGTTTTCCCCCCTCCCCGTGCGTAGAAAAATGTTTTCCCTGTCCCTTAGTGGCTCCGGAGTTTTTCGACGCCTGGCGTCGAGGATCGGGAGAGGTGTCCCTGTCCTTCGAGCGTGGGGCCTCGCTGGCTTTAATTGCGGGCTCCGACTCCTGGAGCGCGGCCTGGGGGTGGAAGTCATCTTCGTCTTCCGACAATCGAACTTCTGTTAGCCTAGGGAGCGAGGCACTCTTGGCAAGAGTGGATGATTGCCTGAAGTCATGCGGCGATCTTGATAGAGAGCGCCCAGAGGACACTGAATCGGACCGTTCTGTCTGTGCCTCTTTCCGAGAACTCGACGTCGTCGAGTCTCGGTTGGACTTAGTGTGTTTAGTGCGTTTAGTGTGTGTAGTATGTGAAGCGCTTGTGTCGCCGGGGGTCTTCCCCATAGCTGCCCTGCCGGACGACCTTCCGAGGTCGGGGACCTGCGCTCGGCTGTCTTTCGACGCCGTAATGCCCTCGCCGTCCGAAAGTACGTCGTCGCTGCCATCGCTGAAGGCGCCCTCCGCTGCCATGGCCGCCTGCCTGGCGTGGTGGGCCCACGCTTCGTCGAACGGTCCTTAAGTGTCTTAGGTTTAAACCTACTACACGCTCTGCAGTTCGCTTCGGGGTGGTCCCTCGGCAAGCAGAGATTGCACGTGGCGTGCCTGTCGACCCATGGGTATTTGCGATTGCACTTGGGGCAGAATTGAAAAGGGGTACCCTCCATACGCACCTTGATGCAGCGGGCTGTTAAGTGTAGGAAATGTATAAGGTGTACCTATATACCAAGAGTGTAGAGTATGTACCACCCCCCACTCTCCCTACTTGCAGGGCCGAGGCCAGCGGCCTACCAGGCCCGGGCCGAGGCCAGCGGCCTTCCGAGGCCCAAATCCGTCGTGCAGCAGCCGACGGTCGATTTCTTCTCCAGCCGGCGTTGAGTGTCGAAGTTCGACGTTGGGGTGGGGAAGGATGTCAATAGATTATTATTTTAAATTTTAGCAAAAGTATGGCGAAGGCCAGGGGACTCTGCAAAATGCTTCCGACCAGTATGGCGGAAAAAAACAATCTGAGGATCCTAGACGCGTGAGGGATCTTGGGTACAGTGGACGTCACACTAGGGATAGTATTACTGGCACGCCCTGTGTCGACGCCCATTTTCGAGTTTCGAAAAACAAACTGTAATACTTCCACTAGATGTCGGCCTATGCACAGCATGTGATCTAAGCAGATTCCACAAGCCTCAGAAATAAATAAATTATATATATATATATATATATATATATATATATATATACACATATACACACACACACACACACACACACACACTTTTTAAAAACCCACACAAAATTAAACTGTTGGTTACCATCTTGGAGTGTCTGTGCTTTTGCTTGGTCAGAATGGCGTACTTTTATTCCATATTACAGAAAGAACCCCACTGACATTTCTCACATGTTACACCATGGCCATATTAATAGGACGACAGACCTTACAAGGAGGAATAGGCAAGGACCTTTATGTATTTTCCAAATTTAGTGTAGACCTGAAAAGGGCATTGTCCTGGTTGTCCCTGGTTGTTCAGGTTCTTTAGTTCCAAAGGAGTGTCTATTTTATATGTAGTTGTGTTCTTTTTACGTCTGCTAGCAGAACATCTACTATTGGCCTGAAAACACTATCCCCATGCGTGTTGCATCAGTAAGGATGGTTCTTGCTACCCTTAGTTCAGATTTAGTACCGTTGGGCCCACCGCAGCCACAGAGTCCTTTGCAGAGACCGCTTTCAGCGCTGGAAAGATTTACATGACAAGAAGTTCCAAATGTTGGAGGAATTATAAAGCCTACAGATTAGACTCTTGCCTGAAAACAAATCCCTTTAGAGGTGTGTGGGCCTTCCAAGCTTGGATGTGAAGGGCCACAACAATTAGTCCCATTTTCTTCAAAGGACAGATCTCTCCTCGTTGAATGTGAATAACGAACACTAAAGGAATAGGAGCTTAGTTATCATATAGTACGCGACTTAGGGAATGAAGACCATGATGACCCTAGAAACATCCATCCTGGTGACACAGTAGTCTTGTTTATGGCCCAGAGACTGTCCTTTCAACAAACAACTTGTACAGTAAGCAAAAGGTATATGAACAGCCACAGATCATACCAGTCAAGAGGACAAGAAACCTCCCTCTATAAAGCACCAGTAGTAACAAGCTTGTTTGCACTGCAGGTCATACTACAACATCAAACTTAAAGGTTACCCTCTGGCAAGCAAGAAGCGGGCGGGGGAAATGGACAAAGATCAGGGAAAGGGGGTCCACATGGCTCAGTAGCCTGGGGCAGCAAACCCAGATTGAACACGCTTCAGTTTTTAACTGCGTAGGAATCACCAAACCTCCCCCCCAAAATGGTGACAGATGGTGAAAGGGGTTGGGGGGGGAGGGAGGGTGGGGGGGGACAGGCATGAAAGGGACAAACCTGTGGAATGGAGCCCAGGGCCTCTCTTCAACAGCATGAAAGCATGGTTCATGGTTCATGCTGTGCAGTTGTTGCTACCTCACTGAGAATTGTTGCTACCTCACTGAAAATTGTGGGCAATATTGGACAAGTTAGTACCAGCCAAGTGCTTATGCAGCACTATACAAATGTGCAATATTACCTCCCAATTGAAACGATGACCTCCATTTCCTAGTCTCGTGGTGCATCATTCTGAGTGCCCAGTCTAACACTAGGGTTGCCAAACACCATCAAGAGGCTCGGCAGATTGTGCCTCAATATCAAAGTTGTACTGGGGGCCACCAGTCACCACAGGTAGCATCAGCTAGGAAGCAAGGGTGGGACAGGAAAAGTAACCGCTTGTGTAATGATGAACAGAGCAAGGTCTCAGAACAGCAATTGTACTGCCTGGAATAATGCAATCTAGGCACATGCGGCTCAAAATGTATCAGCTAAATGTCAATCATATGCTGTAGCAGCCAGCCACTGAGGTGCACCTACAGCCTCTGAGCTGCACCGGACAGAATACACATGGAGTTTAAGTAAGAACACTCGAAGTATCAGTAATGCCGTCCCATTCAACCAACCAGTGTTGCTAGGACGCGAGTTGCGCATGGATTGTTGCAAACCAAAGGGTTTCAAAATAAGTGTAGGATGGAGAAGAGACAGTGTTAGAAAGATGAAAATGGGCCAATGCCAAAGCTGTAAATTACTAATATGTCGATTCAATTCCACCCATGCCCTCCTCCGGACACCCTACAGCCCCCCCCCCCCCAATCTCACCATATATGACCTTTTCGGCCCTCCCAATCGCTACTCCACCCTCGCTTTCAACCCCTGCCCTCAAGACTTAAAAAGCCCAGACCGTCTCAACCTTTTATCCACCCTCCCCTATTCTGTCCTTCATTCTCCACCCCAAACTTAACCACATCACTAGTCTTCAATAGACATTCCATCACAAACAGCCACACAGGCATAGCATTCATAATAAATGTTGCCACTCCCTCCAGACAATTGTAGTTGCCAGTCTGAATACATTATTCTACTGCCAAAGGCATCACTGGCATTCAAAACAAAAGACCAGACAAACAGTTGATCATGTGCCAATGTCTTCATTATACAATATTAATAGGACGACAGACCTTACAAGGAGGAATAGGCAAGGACCTTTGTATTTTCCAAATTTAGTGTAGACCTGAAAAGGGCATTGTGAAAAACCCACACTTTTGGCAAGGAGTTACCAGGAATTATTCCTCGAGAATCCAAGGCCTAAAAGTCGCTATTACATTTTTGTGAAGTACAAGTGCAACTGTGCGTTTGACCAGCAAAAGGAGAGTCCATTCTATATATGAACATGGTTTCTGGTGATCTCCTCTTGCAGGCTAATCTTTACCACCTGGCCCTCACCATCCCTACAACACAAGAGGAAATATTGCTTGGATACAGACTTGGCCCTGCTTAAGCAAACCAAACCATTGGACTGCATATTGCAGAAAACCTACCCCCGGGATACAGTTAATAATCACGCTATCCCACAAGGATCTTAAAAAGCCAGCAGAAGTTGAATTGGCACATTTTCTGAAAAGCTATTGGCTTCCGAGGACTTGAAAGAATAATTAGCCCTTCCTCTAAGAAAAGGCCCACACCAGGCAACCACAATTAAGGAGACTGTTGCCTCTTGGCTCTCCGCTTGCTATTACTGGTTAACATCTCAGTTCTAGCTGCTTCACCCTTGGACCCCCCCCTCTACCCCCCACTGCTAACCTCCCCCCAAAGCACAGATGTAAATATCACTTCCAGCTTGAAGGGTCATCCAATGACCAGGCTCTCTGCCAACTACCTCCTGATCACAAACATATCTTTCAGGGAATATGGTGAAGGTAGCCAACAAACAGATGCTGGGTTACAGTGACTGAACACCAGTTCTTCCTGCAGGCTGGGTTTTCAGTCAGTCTTTCCAGCTGCACAACATTTGCGCAGCCAGCTGCCCCTCCAAATGTAGGGGGACACTACCGGAGACCCCGTCAACTCACCCTAGTTGGGAAGTCAGTTGTGTTTGGGAAGCAGTGTTCGGGAATGTGGGGCTGAATGTCGTGCTGCATGATCACCAATCAGGTTTTGAGTCGCACTCCTCTATTGGAAGATGAGATTGCTCCCTTCTCAGGGCCATTTCAAACATGAAAAAACAGGTTGCCTTCCAACTGGACAATGCACCTCTATAGGCATGCCCTCATCCACCACACCAGCATCCAGCAAGAACCTTGCCCCTGGAAATCGGGCATCACCACATGCAGCTAAATGAAGTAGTGCCGTACCTGATGCAAAGAACGAGATCCCGACATCCATCCGACCTGAAATCATCATTAAGGCTTCCGATGCATGGGTAGGAATCGCGCTTCGAAACACGCTCTCTATCTAAAAAGGCTGCTGCCTTCTCGGCAGAACCAGCGTCACGTTGCCAAGCAACGCTCTTTGTATAACCCTCCCGACGCACATCCGCCGGCAAGGCGGAAGCCGGCCCTCCACTGTGAAGGCCTGCAGTGTAAAGGCCCTGTTCTGCCCCAGTTATGCACATGGTTGCGCTTTGGAGCAGGAGCGCCCCCCCACCCCCCTCCGGTCTTGTCAGCTATTGTCCCCCTGAGGATACAACAAGCATACAAAAGACCACGCTTGCATTACCTAAACTAGCATTTCCAGCTAGCAGCCACTATGCCTTCTGCCTCTGCAAGCACCCATGCCTGATTCAGATGAGCCTGAACAATACAAGCTAAGGTAACTTGCAACACTCTTACGACCTGCCGATACCTCTCTATCCCGGATCTCCTGATCTACCCCTCCGGTTTGTACCCTTTTACACAGTACATGACCACTAGCTTGCATCTGTACTCTATGCCCACGGCAGCTGATGCACTTGAACATTGTTCGATCAATATTCCTGTAACCTATGCATTCTTACGTTACTACCCACATGTATTTATAAACCACTTATTTCATGTGCACATTATTGCTTTTCAACGTGCTTGCCTGTATGTATCAGCATACATCTCCGTCACTTGCCATTCATGACTTTAGGTCTACGACCCTTACATTACCCGAGTATCTCTAACTATAATTCACCTACGGCACTGCTCACCTGTGTTTGATGTTCGGTGTTCACACATTCGTGCACTATATAGCAATTGTTTAGATCCTTACCTATACCTAAATTGTACTGCACAGCTAATGCTGCATTGGATTTAAGCACCCCTCTATACTAGAGCCATTGCTCTTAGCCCTGACCTAGCCCCTTGCCCAAACTGTAACGCACAACCATTTATGATTGCTGTGAAGGATTACCTGTTTTGGCTAGCCACTGTCTTTAGTTTTTGTCCTGGTCCCAACGCCTAAATTGTACTGTACTGCTACTGTTGCGCCGGCTGCTGTTGACATACGCATTGTATAATCGCTATTCTAAGTCTGACCTAGTCACAGCATCTCTAACTGTTCGGCACACCTATTGATAGCACCGTGATGCACGAGCCACTTGTGCCCCATTTGCTCTCAGAACGATTGTCCTAGCTATGACCCAGTCCCTGTGCCCAAACTGTACCGTATAGCGCCTATTTGATAGGAATCCTTCTAGTGGCCATCTCTACTACCTCCCCTCTTAGACAAATCACATTCGGGTGCTCATTACTAATGCATTTTTTAATCTACTGCATTTTTGGCCCCCTCTGCCAAAATCGAATCTAGGTATGCCTGGCTTAGGTACTTGAATTTGTGCCTCTCGGCATTAATATCCTATACCAAACTTAGATGCTGCCCCACTGCATTAAGTGTTATACCCTAGGGTGCTAACAGACCACATTGATTGTGTTGTGCCTTATAGTTGCTAGCCAGCTACTACCCAAATCCATATTTGAACTATGCCAGCCTGGCTAGTATTCGATCATGTTCCCTTTTTGCATTATGCCCGATTGCACGCCTTGTAGCAGAAATAGTTTTATCCCACCCACTCAATAATGGACTTGCCAAGCTTGGCTGTCCTAGACCCCACCCCATTCCCTGCCCCACACCCTTCCTACCCTCCCTACCTCCCTCCCTCCTTTCCCCCACAGTGCACCTACAGACCATAGTACTAAAATGAGTGTTACTTTAGGTAACACTCCACCCAACCTCGCCACAGATGACCACTCAGACAACATCCAGAACTTGCGCAATTTGATAGAACATCACCCTACAGCCTACCCCAACCTCATGACCCGTAACGACAGACTAGGTTGTAGACTCCCTACCCTACTTAGCAAAATGGCCAATAATCCTTTTACTAAAATCACTAATAAAAACACCATTGCAAACTCTGTCACTTAAAGGAGCCTTACTCAATGTTCGATCCCTTGTGGCCCCACCCTACGGAAATTGCAGATATCATCCGCTCAGCAGACCTGGATTTCCTCGCCACCACAGAAACTTTGCTTCATACCGCAGCAGGCCCCTCTCCATCTCTCGCAGCTCCAGACAACTACTCCATCCTCAGGGCCGACAGACCTAATGCCCATGGAGGAGGTGTAACACTTATTTTCAAATCCTCGCTCGACATTAGATCTGTGACCTCCCTTCCCCTAAATTCCTGCAAACACCTATCCATTAAAATTCAAACCTCCCCTAAGAACGCCATCACCCTGAAACTATTATACAGACCCCCTGGGCCAATAGGTTCCTTCGAGGAAGATATAACCTCCCTCATAGCCGAAAAATCTAAACCTATATCACAGAATATTATTCTAGGTGACTAACTTGGGTTACAATGATCCCCACGACATTCCAGCATCTTCCCTTGCCAATGTACTTGGCGAACACAACTACACTCAACTCAACACCTTACCCACACATCAGAAAGGCAGGACCTTAGACTGGCTCGTTGCCCACAACTGCAACATTATCTGCAGGGACCCCCAACCACTTATATGGACCAACCACTTCCTACTCTCATTTGACATTAGTACTAATAACCCCCCCTCCACATACAGCACCCACCTGCACCAGCATGTGGTACGAGAAATAAGCGGATCACCACCGAAGCCCTCATCCCACTGGTTCTACCCACCCTAAACATGATCCCCAACACATCAGACCTCAACTTACTAGTAGACACCTACAACGCCATGACCAATGCTATTGACCTTGTTGCCCCTCTAAAACTACGCAAAAGTAAACCTAAAGCACATCTCAACTCCTGGTATACACCAGAACTCAAAATATTAAGAAATAATAAGTCCAAAATGGAAACCCTTCGGAAAATGAATCCATCAGAGGAACATAAAGTCTCTCATAAATGCATCTTTCCTTTATAAAAAACGAAATTATTCGCACAAAAAAGGAAGCCTACAATACAAGAATAAGTAATGCTAGTTCCAGTACCAAAGAATTATTCACTATCCTGAAGGAGTTAGAAAACCCCAATCCACCTATGGACACATCCGCGAAGGACCAACTGTGGTGCACTAGTATCCAAGATGCCCTTGCAAACAAAATCACTGGCCTACAAACAAAAATCGAAAATAAAAAAGACTTCAACTCGCCAATAGTAGCCCCACCCCTAGCCCCCCTATTCCCAGCCCACCTACCACCCCTAACACTAACCAGGGCTTCACCTTCAAAAACGTAACCGCACTAGAAGTGCAAAAAATCATAACATCCCTCAAACCATCAAACTGCAAAGGGGACAGCTGCCCTGCACAGATCATAAATGACGCAGCAAGAGACCTCGCCCCCTTCATTTCTAAGCTGCGTCATTCTCCACTAATTCAGTACCCAACAATCTGAAACAGTCATGGGTCCTCCCGCTACTAAAAAAAAAAAGACAGACTTTGGACCCTTCCATCCCCACAAATTACAGGCCTATCACAACTGTTCCCTTCTTGTTAAAAATCCTTGACAAGAGTGGCTTACTTGCAAATTCAGCATTACCTAGAGTCTAACCAATTACTCGGATTGCGTCAGTCTGGCTTCCGGCCTCCGCATGGAACAGAAACTGCCCATGTTGACCAAAAGTCAGATTGACGAAATTAAAGATAAGGGCAAGGCTGCCATCCTACTCCTCAGATCTCTCAGCAGCCTTCGACCTGGTCTATCATAAAATACTCTGTAACCACCTCTCCTCTGCTGCCCACTTTTCCCCCCTCTGCTGTCACGTGCATACAGTCCTTCCTGGCCAATAGAACCATGAGGGTCTTTTCTCTGGAGGCAGCAGCAGGCCCTATCCCCATCACCTGTGGTGTCCCACAAGCCATGCGTTTTCACCCACCCATCCATCCATCCATCCATCCATCACAATATCGTTACAACGCCCCTCTTTGATAAACTGGATCGTCTTGGGTGTCACTTACGCGGATGACACCCAGATACTCCTCACCATCTCGAGCAATTACAATATTGAAGTAGCCAGATCAATGAAATCTTCTCCGTCATTCAGGCATGGATGGATGGATGGATGGATGGATGGATGGATGGATGGATGGCCACACATGGCCTCTGCCTTAATGACGAGAAGACTTAACTGCTCATTGTTGGCTCGCCGAATAACTTACAAAATGTAAGTCCCAATTACTTAAACATCATAATTGATGGCAACACCATCCCGGTCGCCAAAAATGTGAAAACACTCGGCTTCTATCTTGATGCCAATATGAACCTCACTAAGCAAGTTAACGTGACCACCTCTGCAACTGCATATACCGGAAAACTAATCAGAGCCTGTAGACCATTTCTTTCCCCTAACAGTTGCCTCACACTAGCCAGAGGTCTTATACAATCTAAGCTAGACTACTGCAACAGCCTCTACTTAGGTGCCAACCAAGCGATCATCAAACTCCAAGTCCTTCAAAATAATGCGTTACGGGCAACGCTAAACATTCCCAGACGTGAGCACATCTCTGCCACCAGAACCAAATGCAAATGGCTCACCATCCAACATAAAATTGATCTAAAAACACTCTGCCTCACGTACAAAGCTCTCAACTATCTAGCACCCCCCCACCTGACTAACAAACTTACCACGAAATCCTCCATCAGAACCACGAGATCTTACAATACCTTATGTCTCATAGTACCCAGATTTACCTCTAAAAGAGCCGGAGGCTCGAGCTTTACTGTCCTCGCCCCCCAACTCTGGAACACCCTGCCACTGAACATCAAATCATCCATCCAAATCCTTCCAGTCGTTCCGTAAACTTGCCATTGGGTGGCTTCTGACAAAAAGTCAATCTTGAAGTTAGTCCTAGCTATAAACTGTACTTATTGTTTATGCCTCACGTATGTCATTATTGGGTGTCATCACCCCCACTGCCTGTCTATAACTGCTGTTCAAATTGTTCTAGTATCACTGTTTATTACCATGTACTGTGCCTTGTAACCTGTACAAAGCGCCCTTGTACTCCCGGGTCCGAAGCGCTATCGAAATAAAATAAACAAACAAATAAACTATGGTTAATAAATAGTCTCTGTGCTTAAACACGTCTAACACAGATCCAATGTGGTATCAGACACCCTGCACTTCCTTTTACCTGGCCTAGCACTATGGGAACCCACTCCAAAACGTTGGTGTAGAATTTTGGAAACTGCAGGCACTTCCTTCTGGAGCAACGAGAAATCACAGGGCAATCCTTTTAAAGCTTTACCAGTTGGCGGTCCTGCCGTCATCCATCTGCCCTCTGTGACAAGCCCCATGAATGGATTGGGACGCTTGTCTAGAGACCGTAGGAAGCTGCTGCACTCAGGACTGTTGTCACTTTGCTATGTTGCCTGCATGCCGCTTTGCACTTTCCCTACTCCCCCCCCCCCTTTCCACAGTATTGGACTATTCTGTAACATTCCAATGCAGTCAAGGTTCACTTCTCTACCTTCATCCCCCTGGAGCACTACAAAGCAACTGTTCAGTTGGCACTTAAGACAATAAACCAGGCCACAAAATGGACTCTTGGTGACTAAGAAATAGCATGGCGTGTGAATATGGAGAATGGTGGTGGCAAATGACTTTAGGTCTGGCTAGTAGATTGAAACTTGAATGTCTTGTCCTGCCCACTACTATAAACATAAAACCTCCGCCACTACAGATTAAGATTGTAAATAGCAAACAGTTATACCTTACCTCAATAAACTTGTTTAAGGTTGCATTGGTTGGGTTGTGCGTGATGAGGAATCGCATGTTCTTATATGTAATTTCCACAGGGGCTGGGCGGTTCATTCGAGCCATTTTTAGGTAGAAGAAGAAAATAACAAAAACGTGCAACACAAAGGAATAAAGAAACAAAATTGAAAGAAAGGAGATGTAAGGAAACTGAAGGTTATCACTACTCCACGTTGGAATTCTCAGTGCTTGCAAGTATGACGTTGAAGCAATGGAAGTGAAATGGACCTCCTAATGAGAAGCAGCCATTCTTCCATCCAGTAATACTGAGGCAGGAAAGGCAGTGCACTGGGATTTACCCCATCCAGTTCCTTGCTATGGTGCCCAGCCGAAGCCTAGCAAACTCTTGTGATCCAGCTTCACCGCTTTCAGGGGGGCTTCTTGGTGGAGTAGTAATCAATTTCTACAGTTCACTTGTCTGCATACAGGTCATGCTGTGCCTGGCAGTAGTCTCCACTGCCCTTCAGAAACTCCATAAATGTGTGACCAAGTACACCACAGAACTGCTGCAAAATAAAAGAAAAATAAAAGCTAAACATAAAATACTAAACTTCAAAACAAGCCATTTCAATGTGGTGCATGTGCTACAGATTTTATACGAACAGTGATAGTATTAAAGTATATTAACAGGAATAAAGCAACTTTAGTTAAATCTGAATCAAGTTACATTGCAGTTGCAAGTTACAACCCTTGCTCTAGTGAGACATTCAGGAACCAGTTTATGACAAGACCTTTAGAAGAACAAAAAGAACAACAAAAGAAAACAAACTATGAAGTTCCATCCTGTGAGATTCTCAGATGTTAGGGGAGCAATAAAATGGGTCTCCTTTTGCAAAAATCATGCAAACAGTTGCAAAAATATACATACACACACACACACACACACACACCCCCCCCCCCCAAGGTTAGTTTCTAGCGAGGAGTGTAACATATTTCACAAAGACCTAATCTGATCACCCCTTAAGTTAAATCGCCAACGCTTTCCCCTCCATCCCAAAATGAAGCATTCAAGTAGAACACATTCTCTATGGCACGGAATTAGATGCAACGCATCTAACAAAGGACGGAAGTGACCAATTGCTTATACTAGACCATAAGGGGGTAAATTCTGGTCAGGGCACAGACCACCACCAGCTAGAGGACAAAGCTCTTGGGCAGTTGGAGATATACTTAATTAGATGCACTGGAGACCCTTTTAAATATCAATGGTGTTAAGTAAAATGTTTCCATATCAAAAAAGGTCCAGTTAAAAGGTAGGTCAATATGAAAATATGGGCACATTTATTTAGCATCCCAAACCTGCAACATACAAATTGAGAAAGTCACCAACAAAAGCACATTGCAGCCCTATTTAACAAAAGGCTTCTTGCTTAGGCGAGCAGTGCATCAGAATTCATGCCCCAGTAAAGTCACAATACACAGCCATGAAGAAAAGCATCCCATTTAGGTAAAACATTGCATGCCGGTCCATCATAGCCTGGCAGATCCATTTTTTTAGGCAAGTGTTGGGATGGAAATTAGTCTAACCCACCCCCCCCCCCCCACCCCGACACTTCCAAATAAGGTGAACCCCAAATGAGGCTATATAACATACAAAGGGGGCGTGCAGTCTGCTTCCCCAGATCTTGTATAAAGGCCCTGCAGCACATAGAAGTAGGTGTATAGCAATGTCCTCTTTTTGGTAAAAAAGGGGATGCCGCAGTTGCCAGGCCAAATATCCTCTCCACCTGAGCCCTGTTCCCATGGCATGTCCCCTCTTATCCCTTCAGTGTTGCAAATATTTAGTATCGTCTCTAGGAATACGCCATTGCAGAATGTGACACAGCACCAGGCTCCGTGCTGCGTGCATTCCTCTCCACTAACCCATAACCTCCCTAAGGTGCCCACCACAGATCTAAAGCCTACACAACTGTATTTCTCTCTAATAGCAACACACATCTCCTGCATCAATGGGGGTTAGGGGGGCGGGGGCAGGCAGTTGGAGCTTGGGTGTGGGAACTGCAGTGTCAATGAAGACCTGAATGTACTGGTCAGCCTGACCATTTTATCCCCCTCTCCCTTGCACCTTTTTCCTGTGCCACCCAGGATGAGTCCAGCTGACCCATGCGGAGCCAGCTCGATGGGAAGAACCAGCCAATTACTGCTTGGCATCCCCTATGTGGAGCAAGCCCTGGAGAAGGGTGCCTTCAATCAGCAGCCCCAGAGAGTAGCCTATGTTGTGACATTTTCTGAAGTTAAACCATCGTTTGCTAATGTAAGACCAGAGCGCTCTCAAGCAGCAGAGTTCTTTGCTGACACTTCTTTTGTACGAGTAAACCTTTATCCTTGCAAAGCTATCTCTTGGCCTCTTTCCGTAGTGGGTTGCATTTACTCTGGAGTGTGAGCACAGAGGAACTTGCCTTCACAAGCACCCATGTATATATACCTGCTGTAATTTGCATCAGCTTAAGGAATACACAAGTGTTCAGAGTGATAAAATACAGGAGTGTGTCTGTTTGCATTAATTAAACTCATTAGATGAGCACTGCACATATAGTCAGCATCTCAAAGGACGCCACACTTCTAAGCATACAATATTAATCAGGCAGGTCCTTATGGAAACACACACACTATACATTACAAATAAATCTTGTGCTTTGTAGCTAGACCAGCATCATATCGCTTTAGTTAGAAAAATCGATAGGAAAAGTTGTCTAATTTTCTCTCAGCTAAATGCAGCACACATACGCCAGAATTCAGCCAGCTTTTCTCAAAGCACGAAACCTCGCCCAGAGCAGATTAGACAGTCCATTGCAATCGCACAGCCAGAAGTTGATTGCCACGCACTGATACGTTGGAGCAAAGTCAGTAGAAGCTTCCCCAGGAGAGCAAACGAGTTACAAAAGCACTATGGGCAAAGAGACAGTGTGCATTGATTAAGCCAAAAACGACAAAGGTGCGCCAAGTTCTCACAAGCTGCATCCGCACAAACGATGACATTGCAAAAAGTGAATGGCACAATGCAAAGCAAGATGATAGCCGAGTCAGAGCAGACAGCTCCACATTGCCCCCTACAGGATTAACAAACATCAGATTTGATACCCACTAAACCATTAGAATTGAGCCAATACAAGAATAATCGGGATCTGTTAAGAACTCTACATGAGTAACGCAAGAGGGTTGCTGATTTTAATTCACAAGAGGATTCCCTTCCACATTACAGAAGTCAGATCGGATCCTTGGGACAGACGCTGCATGGGAGAGGGGGGGGGGGGGAGAGTGATGGCCAAATATGCCTTGCACCCTCTGACACTCCAAGCCCAACTACTCCTAGACACAGCATGCTCGTGGGTTATAGGGGGAGATTTCAATGAAGTCATGGATTTGAGGGCAGAGCACACACCTCTGAAGTAGAAACCCATCCCTCACCATGCATGGAGATTGTTGCATGAATCTGAGGCAGGTTATTATTTTTCCTCAAATGCACATTGCTCAATGTCAAGCAACGATTACTTCTCTTCCCGAAGGGTCACAAACAGGCTTTTATAAGCAGGGTAGCGAAATGAACTGAAAAATGGCCAGTGTAGACCAGCGGCAATGTGGCAACTTAAACGCACATTACCTAGGGGTTCTGGAAGTGATGGAGGGGGGTTGTCCCAAAAAAATAAATAATAAAAAACCTATGGAATATTTTACTGAGAATGATGGGTTCTGTAGATAGCCCAGTGTACTTCGGAGGGTTTCAAGGCAGTACTCCGGGCGAGACATTATCACTGATGGTAGATGCACGAAAGAAGAACACAGGCGGGAGAAAAGGCGGAAAGCCAGGCACTAAAAGGCAAAGGAGGGGTTTGTTTCCTCCGGTACCTGGCTACACGGGAGACCCTGGTCACGACACCCTGGGCCATGTAGCACTAGAAAATAAGAGACAGGCACACTGGGCGATACAAGGCCAAGTCCACAAGTCTGGGGATAAAGCTGCGAAGATGCTGGTGTGGTTGGAAAAGCGAGTGGGCAGGTACAGCCTACACAGTACTCAGCACAATACTCAACGGTGAGATCATAGGTGCATTTGCATCCTTCTACGGGGAGCTGTACAGCACCCCAAAGGATCAAACTGGGCCAATGGACTGACTTTGTTGGCCCCCACAGAGCTCCCTTGCCTAACGGCACATCAGAGAGCAGGGTTGGACAGGGATTATAACGGGGGAGGAGGTAACGAGGGCTCTCATGCAATTACAATCAGGTAAAAACAGCTTCCCAGTAGAGATTGGGAAGTGGCTCGGAGACAGGGTCATGGAAGCTTTGCACCATCTCTTTCACCTGATTATGGCTGATGGGGTCTTGCCCCCAGACTTGAGAAAGGCCTGCATAGAAGTCCTGCTGAAACCAGGAGCCACTCCCAGAGATGCTCATCATATAGGCAGATATCGTTTATCAACAGCGATGCCAACCCGCACCATCAACTTGGTGCACCCGGACCAGTGCAGATTCATGCCTTTCGAAATCCATGCAAATTATCATCCGGAGAGCATAACTGGCTATCGACCAGAGGGCGCACCTACAAACACCGGCAGCACTCCTGGCAAATGACTTCGAAAAAGCTTGGCAAGATGGGAGGCACTCAGGGAAATCATGGGACACATGGCATTCGGGGAGGAGTTCCTTGAATGGTTCCATCTGCTGTCTGTATCCCCTGAAGCCTCTGTCAAAGTCCATGGGGTCTTATCAGAAGGGTTCACCCTCTCATGCAGGACGAGGCAGGGGTGTCCCCTATGCAGTCTGCTGTTCATTTTAGCCATTGAACCATTTAAACTTAGGAACGACCCGGCCTGGGTGGGCTTCTGCTGGCCCTGGTAATGGCGTGGGGGGGGGGGGCGGAAGAGACCGGGTTTCTTTATATGCTGACGATCCTCTGGTTTACATGGGCGAGTCGGCGACCTCCTGTCCTGTGACACTTGGGAAGAACTGGTGATATAAAAAAACCAACCTAATTTACAACAGCTTTTCATTGCTCATGTGACGTGTAGCAAGTGAAATGATAAATGTAGATGACGGTTGTTAAATGTTCAAACAATGTTTGTCAAACACACAGCACGTGTTTTACACAGAATGCTAATGTGCACACTTTTTTCTAAACTTTATTTACACAACATCCATAACAAATCCAAATACAATCAGCGTATACCAAACACCACATGAAAAAAACACAAGAAAAGCACAACATTTTACACAGTACTATACACAGCGAGATATACAATACCCTAAATCCCCAACATCTCAAATACATCTCTCAATTACCCCCTCCACCAAACAACTATGTCAATTTAAAACTGCAAAAATCTACCCCATATTTTCTCAAACAAAGCCAATTTACCAACCAAGTCTCCTATACATCACTCTCTCCATATTTGCCAATTCATGCATCTCAGACAATCACGTCTCCACATTCAATGGCAAAGCATTCTTCCAGTTCCTCAATATAATTCTTTTACCAGTCATCGCCCCTCTGAACAACCACTTCTTCTCACTTTCAGTGAGATCATCCAAAGACTCATCACTCCCCAATATGATCACACTAAAATCCAAGACCGGGAGACCAACAATCATTTCATCACACACACACGTCCAATCTCACCCCAAAATAGTCTCACCAGCCTACAATTGCTGGACAGATATTCTTGGCATTACCAGGATCCAGAAGTGGCGCTTTCCTGTTCTGGTAGATGAGCAAACCACAAATGGCTACTGGTTTTAAACTGCACACCAGTAGGTGCGAGCGTGGACTTAGTATTAAATCTGATAAGGATTCACGAACAGGAAATTGGCAGAAACGAACAGAAGTGTGGTGCACGTCTGTAAGCTTAAGTAGGAACAAGTGAGTGATGTCTCTTCGCAAAGCCATGGGCCATAGGGTACAGTAGAGTAGAGGCATTCACTGAGCTCTCATTGGAG
The DNA here is from genome assembly GCF_040938575.1 of Ambystoma mexicanum. Classification (NCBI taxonomy): domain Eukaryota; kingdom Metazoa; phylum Chordata; class Amphibia; order Caudata; family Ambystomatidae; genus Ambystoma; species Ambystoma mexicanum. Next base: position 624,805,823 of record NC_090927.1, on the reverse strand, counting down.
GTGCAAAAACCCACCTAATTGAGTTTCATAGGAGCCCTAAACTCAGCGAACAAAATAACACGCTCAGCTCTAGGCTGTACTCTTCCAGATAAAGGATAGGATGCATGCACATTGGCAGGGATGTCATGTTCCTTCATACATATAAAGCCCAAGCAAAAGGGGAGGAGGGAGGAAACTAAACAGCAGCAGAGTTGCCTGTGCATTAAGGCCGGAGGGGATAGGGATGAGAGCAGAGTCCTGAGCAGAGCAGCAGCAGGAGCAGGAAAGACAGCCAAGCTGAACAGAACTCGTAAACCCCAGAATGTGCCATTTCATTTGAAGCACTGTCTGTTCTAAACATGAGTGAAGGGTGGGGCTTGCTGAGTGCATTTGGACGGATGGCATGTACTATAGTGTAGCATAGTTCTATGAGACAGGTTACACATGCTGTTAAACTAAAACCACCACTCGTTCTATTATTGGTCTATTCAAACATGCTCTTTATCTGGTTCATGGGTGTGATGTTCGATCTTTGCGTATTTGAAAATAAGAGCCCTCGGAAGATGGGGAGGGGCATTAAATACATTAACATAAGTGCATAACAAGAGTTGTGTCAGAGTGGTATCTTTGAGTCAAAGAACTTTACAGTTCCTGGCTGTATATGGTGGTAAGCGCACAAACCTAAGCAGGCCTGTCTTTTAGCGCCGACACACAGACTATGGTGAATGTTGACATGAAATGACCGATTATCAAGGGTCTATTTTCACAGCCTCAAACGATGTGGAGATAAGGCTCATGGTCACGCCTAACTCGTAGGAAATCAAGTCACTGGCTGTCAGAAGCCTCTGGGACATGGTCCTTCACGAAAATGCAAGATATATGTGGAGTGCCGGGACGGGCCTACTATAAGTACATGCGATTAACCCATGAATAAGGTCACAGTTCCCTGCTCTAGACAAGATACCCACTTGATCACCCACGAGGCAAACGTATTCTCTGCATGCATACTCAAAGTTCACATCAACCCTATACAAGGAACTAACAGCCTTCGGATCTACGAAACTCCCCCGGCTCAGAGGCAGGTGGGAGGGAGAGGTGGGGATACTAGAGCCGGAAGAATGGGTTGAAGCGCTTATGTTCCCAAGAGAGATTGGAATGGCTGCCAGATTACGCTCGATTCAATTTTAAAGTATTCCAAAGGGTATATTACCAACAGAACATCACTGGTGTGATGGGAGGGTTGGGGGGGGGGGGGGGGGTATTTGGGGGGGGGGGGGAAATAAACCCTCGGTAACGGTTTAAGGTGTGGGTACTTTATCGCCCCCCCCCCCCTCCATGCAGGAATGTGCTCAGCACAGGTATCCTGGGGTAAATGTACTGTCGGCAATGACCCAACGGGTGTGGGTTTGGGGGGGGGGGGGGGGGGTGTCCCACCTCACACCGGCCTCAGTGGACAACGCCTTTATGAATTACTTTTACAATGTCACATGATTCCCGTATATACGTGATTGAGCAACCAGTGCCGACAGTACCCAGTGTTTTGTTTACTGTAATATTACCAAAATAAATCAGAATAACAAACAAAAACAGAGCAATCCAAGGCCCAAACTGAACGTTCACGATGATAATGGGAACATAACTAGCAGAAATAACCGAACACCAAGTAAGGCAACTCAGGGGGTGGCTTCGGCTCCGAGAGCTCCCAGGTACCAACGCTGATGCACCGGTATAACTGATCTCCACGTAACCGAAGACTGCGTGATCCAAGCTGATCTGCAGCTGTGGACCAGCTCACGTACCTCTAGAACCTAGGGTTCACAAGCTTTTATGCTTGGCGCCTTGCCGAGATGCATAGGCGGACCTAGCAGCAAAATGGCGGCGGCCCCGAACGGACTAATTGTGCCTATCAACTCGGACAACATGAAGCGCTGGCTCCGAGGGACACCAAAGCTACTCCGGCACAAGCGCCGGAATTTCCCAGCTCCTCCTGGCACCAGAGCGTCCCGACATCTCACCAGCCACTGTGGAAAGGACTTCCTGCACTGAACCTATGCAGCCCGCTCCGTCGCACTCAGCCACCACCACGGCAGGATAGACAGACCTAACCACCCTCCGAACTGAGCGGGAGCAACTCACCACAAAGTGGGAACCTGGGGGCGACAAAACAGACACCTCTTCAAGGACACACTCCACCCGAAATTGGGCTAACATTGCCACGGATAGCCTAAACAAAGCAGAGGGTGCAGTGACCTACCAACGGACCAACGGCTACACGCCACCTCTTCTACTTATCTGGAGCCACCAGCTAAATACACCAGCCATTCAAAGCCGGTCCTTGTATCCGGATCCCTCATCCTCACGAGCGCCCTGCACCCTAGAAATACTACCAGTCTTTTCTAGAAGCAAACACAGGGCACAGATAGTTGGAGGCATGCTCTGTACTACCCAGGCACCCAACCTTCAGTGGAACTAACAAGCCCCGCACCTCACGAATCTGCAACGGGGAAGGGGACAAGCCACCTGACGGTAACGAGCAACGCCTGAGCCTTGAGTGAAGCACGAGACGGCCCCCTGTCACCCAAGTCCCCACTCCATAAACTTGCCGCCCATCCTCCCACCCCCCCCCTCACTACGGACACAGGGATACGCCGCCCAAACATCGGACCAAGTGGCCAGGAGACCTCTCAAGACATACTTCACCCCCAAGCCCAGGAAGGCATGCAAGTCTGCACCAAACACCAGGCAGCCCGCTCCACCCAACAGACAGGCGACACGAAGCACGGCCACAAGTAGTATCCTCCTGCTTCGGGACCCATTGGAGCCAGCCTCTCCTCCCCAAAGGATGCCCAGACTGCTACAAAAGTCCCCAGCCGGCACCCAGGAAACACACACCAGGTGAGCCACCGCAAGGTAAGGCGGCACCCGCCGCACAGCCTGGGGGACCGACCCACCCACACCGCACCGCGTGAACCATCCGCTTCCTCTCCAGCCTACTGAAGGCTTGTGGGGGTACTGGAAACGCTGGCAGTGGCGAACCCTAGCACCCACCTCAATTGGGCAAGTAGCAGAACTCAGGCCCTTGAACTTGAACCCTCCTCCAAATTGTAACACCAGCACAATCCCACGTCCTGTAAAACGGCAACCAATCCACCACCCATAGCTTTGCTGCAGGGGTAGAGCCCTGGAGGGAGAGTCTACCCACCTAGCCCCGCTGCTCCCGTATCCTGCACACAACTAAGACCTTACCTGCAAAGGTGAACTGTAGCACTTCAAATAAGGCCACAGCCCGTTGCCACGACAAAACACTGGCAAGAACATCGTGGGGGGGGGGGGGCACCCTGTACCACTGCATTAACACCCTAATAAACTAGCACCCATTACAGCCAATTCTAAAACAACAAACGGGGCACTAAAGCCACAGTTCCCGCCCACCAACGCAGCAGTAACCAAGGCACAATGACCAAGAACCTTAAAATGGCAAAGCAGACAGACATTGCTGCACTGGTGACAACCCCCATGGCAGAGAAAACAAGAGGGGACAATAGCAGGACCTCACGTACCACGCAGACAGCGCACGACCAAGTACTACAAACGGTCAAGTAATCAGACCTACAAGAGCTACTTTCATCCATCACCAAGGAATATCAGAAGGGAACCGAAGAGGTGATTATCAAGATCTCAACCCTGGCGGGGGGGGGAATAGAACCCAGGACAGTGGAAATCGAAACCACACTCTGCGAGCAGAACTTCGAGATTGGTGAGGGGGCGGAATGGATTGCAGCACTGGAAGCCAGATGCAAAGCACTTGAATCCAAACAGGAAGAAGCAGAGAATCAATCTAGGCGTAACAATATCCGCCTGCAGGGAATCCCGACAACCATCGCTGATGAGGAACTGGGAACTTATGACCTATTTTGCTTTATTCTGACCCTCCCATATCAATCCCCCTCAGCCCCCCCTCGAGAGCTGGACAGAGTGCATAGAACAAGACCGAGAGAGCACAGCCACTTCGTCGGGTGGAGAGACGGTGCAGAATCAGAGGCCCCTCATCAAAGATCAAAAAAGAATAACTGCCAAGTGTGGAACCCTCACCCTACTTAACTGCCACAACTCAGGTCCACTAGGAATCGGCAGCAGAAAAAATAATGAAGTGTATCCCGGTCGAGCTGCTGATTACCCCTAGCTGTAATATATTGCCCCAACAGTGCACAAGATCGATTTCTTTGCAACATCCTACCCATCATTTCTACCTTCACCAATGGCCACCTATTAATATCGGCGGGGACTTCAACCTTACCTTGGATCCGAACATAGATAAAACGCTGCCCCCAACCAGAGAAAAGTCACTGGGAATAGCAGAATTCCTAAGGGAAAGAGACCATCGACATCTGGAGATTAACCAACAGAGGGGCCCGAGACTACTCATTCTTCTCTGACATCCACAAAGGGTATTCAAGAACCGACCTGCTTCTAGCGCTCTTTCCATGCATAAAAGATATCCAAATCGGGAAAAGGATTATATTAGACCACGTACCAGTTATCCTGCGAGTACAGGGGCTGCCGCATCACCCACATAGACTCCGGAAACTGCCTGACCACATCCTAACGGACATTGCATCTAGTACGGAAATATATCGGAAGCACGGCCGAACTAAGAAAACACGAACGACATCTCAAATTCAATCATCTGGGACGCAATGAAGCCAGTAATCAGAGGTGTGGCATGTGCGGCTTGACACAGACAACTGAATTCTTTTTTTTTTTTTTTTTTTTAGATTTAGCTGATTGTTTAAAAGTGCATATAATAGCCAAAAGAACAACTTTTAAGAGAATACTAACAGATACATAAGCAACGCAAGCAACGCATAAGAAGGCATATAACAAAATAGAAAAAGGAAAATAAAAACGAAAATTAGAAATTGTAAACTGCAAAAAAGGAAAAGATTACAATAAAATCAACTGATCGTTTGATCACATTTTTCAACCTTATACATGGCATAGTTTCAACATTGCATTGCTTATTTCGAAGTTATGACTTTGGCCATAGGTTTCGACAACTGAATCAGCGACAAGCAATATTGGAGGAGAGAGTAGCAGAGCTAGAAGTCACTTCAAAAGACGCCAAACCACAAAAACTAGCAGAGATTAAAAAAAACAAAAGCATCATTGCACATGCATCTAGCAGACCGGTCAGCCGGAGCCCTGGCCTACACTTAACAATATTACTTAAATAGCAACAAAGCTAACCGCTTGCTGGTGCACAAGCTCAAGAAACTGCATTCACGGAACATCCAGTGCCTACTAGACCGATCCTGTAAACTATGCGAACTCTGAGATACAGGAGATGACGGTATACCATGGGGACTGTAAGAGTATTTAGCATTTTTTTTTATGCAGCACCACTGCATGGTTTGGTGCATTGCTATAATGCGGTACAGCAAGGCATGTGTTGCCAGTGTGACATGGACATGTAAATGAAAACAGGCTATTCAGTCAAAAACGATTTCTACATCTAAAATGCAAATTTTTTTTTTTTTCAACAGTTAAAAGCATATTTTTTTTTCTCACCTGAAATTCCTCTGTTGCAGGAGACAAATTTGAGGATTAATGAACTAACCTCATTAACAATACTAACAATTCTAACTCATTAATAATATAATGTGTTCTCCAGTGCAAAATGAGATGGAAAATGACAGGCTCTGAAAGTCATTTTAAACGCGCATCCAGATTTTTTTTTTTTCTTTGCTTCCATCTGCGCTCTGTCCACAGTATTTGCAGGAAGCAAAGACTTGAATAAGCAGGAAATCAGTTTGGTTACAGTTGCAACTGTATAAGCCAAGCCATTGTTAAAGAAAAGGAGGGTAGGACATGATAGAATTTCATTGGTTGAACTCGTTTGGCAGGCTGTAACAGAGCTTTGCTAATGAATCTCGGGGAAGAAGAGAGGAGAAGACATTTTACACAGCTGGGAGAAAGACCTGGCTGGTGGCTGGGGATTTTCCTGATTGAAAAAGCAGATACCAGTGCACTGCTGCAGAGACTGGGAATTCCAGTCAATAAGCCCCGGTTTGAGTGACGGCAGATGCTCGTCCTTGCTGGGGTGATTTAAGAAGAATTCATTGAACCACTTCCAGAAGGCGACCAGCCGACGAATTTCACATGCTGGACAGGCCTGATAATTATATTACAGAGTGTGGGGGCAGTGTGTATGTGTGCAAAACTTTTCAGTCAGCATGGAAGAGGGAGCTCCAGTGTTTTATCAACAGGTTTAATGTTGCGAATTGAATATGTTCTCGCCGCTCTCTTCTCATTTTGTTACAGATAAGGTTAATGTGCAATTTCCATTTATTTCTGTAAAAAGAGTAAGATCGTGTTGAAATGCAATTTTTTATAATACACAAAAAATCTGAAAGCGGACGGATAGTGTGTTTTATTTTTCTCTTATTTATTTGTGCATCTACCATTACAGTACTGATAATATGGGGAGAGGTTTAGACAGTGCAATTGTCATTTTTAAGCTAGCTAAAAATAAGACTTCGCGGTAGCTGTGTGCATGATCCCATTCAGTATTTAAGTGTAGGTTTTCTGAACGGAACATAATAATGATATAATGAAATAGACTGCTGCTGGAGGTACATGAGTCAGCAGAAAGAGGCCCTGGACATAGTTCACCGATGTAGATAAGTTGATGATAAATACTGCATGTTAGCTCGCTGTCATAGATAAGTCAGTGAGGACAGCCCATGGTGGCACTCCAATTGAAAATGTGGTGTTCCTGAAATGTAAGCCTGAGGTCTCTCTAGTGATCACACGAACAAACTAAGCAAAAATAAGGGGTTCTGGATATTGGGGCCACATATAAAACAAAGGAATTATGCTCACCAGAAATACCACCAATAACGCATACCAACATAATGTATACCACTAAATGTATGTATACTGTAGTACTATATACCAAATCTAATCTGAATGCAAAGAGTGATTATTACTGAATTATTTTCGTTTTGCCGGTAAGAAAATACCGCTAGGCCCCAAATCTATACAAAATACCCTACAGGACATTATGACAGTCGCCCAACAGACAAGACGGCGCGGCGCAGCTACAATACCTATCCACGGCACCAAAAAGCTGGTCACATCCCCAACTGGAATCCCTCCGACTCCCCATTACGACCGAAGAGGTAGGGGACACTATTCGTTACCTGAGAAACACAGCCCCAGACCCGGACAGGCTTAACAACCCAATTCTACAAGAAGTTTGCCCACATCCTAGCCCCACAACTAGAAAGCCTATACAACTCATTCCTCGCAACCGACTCCACCACCCCATCCATGGAGGAATCCCCGACGGTCCTCATACCAAAGCCGGGGAAAAGCCCGGACTAGTTCTCATCATACAGACACAATGCTGTTGACTATGCAAATGTGTTTGTGAAAATTCTTGCGCGCAGACTGGCGCAATTCCTCCTGGACAGGATACATTTGGACCAAACAGGCTTCCTCCTGTGACGTAACGCACAAGACAACACACAGCAAACAGGGCTGGGCTGGAACTGGCAGTCATATCACTCGACACACACAAAGCATTTGACATGCTAGATAGGGCTATATAAGGGAGACCCTCCAACACTATGGATTCAGCCCTAATTTCGTGAAGTGGACGTTAGCCAATTACCAACATCCCTCCACAACACTTGGAATAAATGGCGCCAGATCAGCTAAAATCAACATTTCTAGAGGCACCCGGCAGGGATGCCCCCTATCACCTCTCATATTTGCTCTCAATGGAGCCGCGCCAGTAGAACCCATCAATACACAGGCTGGAATTTAGAGGGGAATCCTATAAAACAGCCTTATACACAGACAATGTCCTACTGATGGTTATGCATGTCAAAGCATCCATGAAGGCGCTGTGGCCAGAGTTATTCCGGGAAGCATCTGGATTTAAGGTTAACCTAGCAAAAGCTACAGCAATGGGTGTCAACATAGAGGGCACTCAAAGCACTAGCAGGCATATACCCAATCCCTTGGGCGAAGTCCCAAACCAGCTACCTGGGAGCCCAAATACCAAATAAAACGAGACTACACAAAGCAAACTCCCCCCCCCCGCCTGCCCGCCCGCCCGCCCCCCACCCCCAATTCAAAGAACTGAACAGAGATCTAGAACGCAGGCAAAAGCAGGAAGTCTCAGGGGCCAGAAGGAACGCCGCACTGAAAAGGATTTGGCTCCCTAGGTTAATCTTCTAATGCTTAGCAATCCCAGCTACCATCCCGAAGGCCATCCAGAAGCTACAAGCGAGCGTGCTGAAATATATCCAAGGCATAAAATAAGCGTCATCGCATCGCTATTTGCAATATAACGCCGGTTTGCTGTGTATTTTAACAATCATGTTACAGTTACTGCGATACGATTTCCTAAAAAAATACGCTTTTACTGCCTGCCTCTGCACAGCGTGCACTGCAAGCGAGGCAGAAGCACCCAGGCTGGGCTCAAAACATTGCATCAATGTCGGATGCAGCTTCACCCTGACGCGAGAGGAGATCTTCGCCCCCGCTCCCTCTCACACTCTGGCATCAACTTTGTAGAGGTAAGTCACTGAGTGCTAGGGAGGTTTGGGTGGGGGAGCTGGGCCCTTTTGATTTGGAATCTGTTGGGTGCTGGGTGTAAGCCACTTGCTAACACCAGCACCCTTTGTAATAACGCAGCCTGCTGCTCGTAGAAGGCCTTTCAAAAGGTCTTCTGCAATCAGCAGGCTGCATTATTACGGCAGGGGCTGCTGCTAGCAAGTGGCTGAGAATAATATTTCTCCAGCCCGAATGGGCAGGAGAACTATCATCCATCACACCCAGCACGCGCCGTAATAACGCAACCTGCTGCTCGTAGAAGACCTCTTGTACGAGCAGCGGGCAGCGTTATTATTTTCTTTAGACTGGGTAACACTGTGGCATCGCCAGGAATCAAATTTAGGAGGCGCACTGAGGGGGCCAAAGAAAAAAGTAGGGGGCACAGACAAAAGTAGAGGGGCAGCCTATGACTGTGTGGTCGTCACAAGCACTCCTGCAGATAGGCTTTTGTGCATGCCAGAACTACCCACACCCCACTGTACCTCCCCTCCCATCAGAATGCAGGCACGAAACTATTCAGTGACTAATATGGCCCATCAGCAGTTTCGTGGCTACATTCTGATGGGAGGGGCTGCAAGCTGCTCGATCACTACTAGCTTTGAGACAAAGGAGTATTGCAGTGCGATAGGCAGACATTGGCATGGGTATGCATTCATTTCCTCTTACAGACCACCCAGCTTATGGCGATTTTGCGATTTGCAAAAAAAACGCAAAATTTGCCTTTTCCCGCTATGGCCGCTATAAATCATTAAATGAGCGCAAAAAAGACACATTAGCTTTATGTATCTTTTTCAAGCTCATTTAATGATTTATAGCATCCACAGAGGGGTTGCCAATTGCAGCAGCTCAAAGGTTAACAACTCCACTGAACAAAAAGCAAATAAACCGAGGGGCTTCAGTTCAAAGGTGTGAACCAGGGTTGACACCTTTGAATTCAAGCCCCTCCATGGAGCTGATCGAGCTGTAGCCCTCTCCCCCCTCCACACCCCAAAATGTTAGGCTGTGGTGACTCAGCCTGGCTGTCCTAAAGAGCGTGGCCAGACAGAACGGGACACAAATGACAAAGGCCTTGCAATTAATTACCATAGCAGCAGCTGGCAATTCCTATACACAGTTACGTTAAAATCAAGTCAATACTGTTGGATTTGCAAATGCTTGTTTTTAGCAGGACTTCAGTGAAGGACACTCATAGAAACTATCTTGGGGAAGGAACCCACGTTTTGTGTTTGGCAGAGGTACTGGACCTGATTAAGTGTAACAGAGTTATTCTAGGGAGGGTCTGCACTGACACCAAGCTTGCCGAGACCAAGCTTCGGCAACAGCAGTATCCCATATCCTCTTCACATGGCAGCAAGCTCCTGTAAAGCGCATTGCTGCCACAGCTGTGCTGTGACCCTCACCAGTGATGTGGTCTGTCCACCGCACTAAATGACTTAAAGGATTTAAGGTGCCAGGAAACCTGGCAGGATTACTGGCAAGAGCGCTTACTAGATCCCTTGAGCTTAAGAAGCATCTTGAGGGACCCCTTCCCCAAATAACACAGTGTTGCTGTGGAGGATTAAGGCTTTGGGAGCAACTCACAGAACACTAGCAGCGATGGACCGACTGTGGGAGCACCTCAGAGTGTTATGCGGTTTCGAGAGTGCTTCCAGAGGAGCAGGCAGTGAATCTGGTAGAAAGCTGGAATAGGAACTCGGAAGGAGGTGATTTTCAGACGCAGGTGACCCACAGTGAAGACTAAGAGCTAAAGGAATTACATAAATGCCCTGAGTTATGCAAAACAATTCTAGCAGTGCGCAGCAACAGACTGGGAGTATAGATCTGGGGGACGAATGCTGGCGAGGGAAGTGCCTTCAGCCTTGGAGGCAAGCCAGATGGCCTGCAGAGGATGCTCCTGTCCTCCGCTGAAGGGAGGATTCTCATGGCTCATTTGGATGGGAGACTGAGTCCTTTTGAGATTATCGTATCGACGTTGTCATCTTTAATTAAGATACACCTTCCATTTACTTTTATAGGGATCCCACCACCCCCATGCCATCTTTGGATTTCCTCTTTCTTCACTGCACTCACCCACTATCTATACCCAACGCTTCACTCCCCAGTCTTTTAAAATTTTCGATTTTGGTACTGTCAATTTAGGCTTTGAGGGTGTTTATCTCCACTTCAATGTCATTGTTTTGAAATGTGTGGACCTAACCCCGGAGGACTGCCCGTACACATTGGGTTCACATGCCATGACTAAAGAGTGGTAGTGAAGCAGTGATGGGCTTCCAGAAATGGACCATAAGGGTTAACTTAAGGTGTGCCTGGACGCACCTGTGTGAGAGGATCTCAGTAGGGGGATAGCAGAAGGGGCGCATTTTAGAATTTAGGTAGATCAGCAGAGCTGTGTGCGTGTGTGCCTGTACTGAAAATGCAGGGGTTATAGCTGGGCAGCATTATGAAGGTACCAAAGCAGGAGTTGCGTAGAGTGCTGAAAGTCAGGACTGAGGTTGACTGGTAGAGCTATATTTAGTAACCCATAGAATAAAAGAGGAGCTGCAAGTCAGGACTGATGTGATTAGGGGAGATGGGATTGAGACCAAGTACTGAAACTGATGTAGCTCAGGAATGGACGGGGGTGCTCAGAAAGCTATGCAATCAGTGCCATTATAGTGCTTATAAATCAAGTGGCAGAAGGCATTAACTCAGAAGACTGCTTTGAAAAACAATGACAGGCATTTCAGGCTCACAGTTTGATGCTATTGCTCGATAAAGTTAGCTCAAAGGTTTGTTAAAAGTTCTCCACATCACCTCAAACATTCCTGTTTCAATGTGCAACACTCTGTACTGTTCAAGTTCTCTGTTTTTGGATAAAAAAGATGTTAAATGATGTATTTTTCGACAATAAATAATGCCGCAAAAAAAAAAACTTGTGTGCCGCAATTTTTTCTTTTTTGTGCCGCAAAATTTTCCATTTCATGCCGCAATATCCTGGAGGGTCTGCTCTTAGCAGTGAGACTAGACAGGCTAATTGCTCACCACATTTTTTAAAAGGTACCTTTGGAGAGAACAGAGTTCCAGTCTGCACGATATTCTATGCATGGGAATAGTTTTTTTTTTTTATATGTCCTTTTAATTACTATTACGAGTTGGCAGAAATCCTATCACTCCCAATTAAACGTGACATTTCTACATTAACCTCCCTCTAATTTAAGCAAACAAATGATTTTGGTCTCCATATAGAAGTTATTCTCTCACTATATTTTGTTCCACCTTCCATGACCCATTACGTTACTGCATTCCTTTTGCCAGACAAGCCTCTTACCCTTTGCATACCTTTAAGGCAATTCCAATGCTTGCCAAACCTCCTTTACCTCCATGGCTGCATTCATCTGAATGTCCCGTCTCTTAATGCCTCCATACCATTAATGCCTTCTTGCTTTTTCAACTTCATCCTTTTTGAGCATTCATGCCTTCTCTGATAACGCACGCACGCACGCACGCACCCCAAATTTGGTAACGTGCCAGTTATACCTTATGCCTGCCACACCTTCCAATTCACATGCATGCCTTCTTATGCATATATAGTGGTATATGCCTTGAAGGCAAGGATCGGAACAAATAACGAATCAATGTTACGCAACACATGCTGCACAATTCACATATCACAAATACTAGAAGAAAGGCTCAAACTGTGCGCAACTGTAAATGACCTTTGGCGAGTAAGAACCAGTGTGCTGGGTGCATGTTTAGAATTGAGGTGGCAAGTAACTTAATAACTGGCACGTGACTTGCTAACACCCAGCACCCGCCGTAAAAAATGCAGCCTGCTGCGTAGAAGGCCTTGCAAAAGGTCTTCTGCGATCAGCAGGCTGCATTTATTACGGGCACCAACCGAAAAAGTGCTCCACCGTGAATTAATTCCTTTTGTGGTGATGTTTGAATAACCTAAGGGGGGAGGGGGGGGGGGGGAGTTTGAGGCAAATTGTACATTTTAATCCAGCAACACTGGTCGAAACTATTAACCATTAGGGCCACTTTGATGAGCTACTGCACTCCAGTAACTCAAACTGGCCCACATTGGCCACAAAAAAAAAAAATAAAAAATAAGTGGCTCACTTTGACCCAATAAAAAGCATTTTTGGTTAAGCCATGGGCCTATTGCCCTATATAGGCCAGTCTGAGCAGCCTGCAGTGGTGCAAGGAGGTTAGCTGCCAAATTTATCACGAGGCAGGCAGCCAGAGCATGTAGGAAGCTTTACACTGGCCATAACTTTAACGTGAGCACTGCAAAGCGCATATTAAAACTCCCAGAACGAAAACGGACTCTGCTTTGCAGACTGGAACCAGCTGCTGGACCTCCTGCCCCCTCACCACCAGAGGCTTGAGGCCTCTTGTTTGTAAAGGCGAAAGGCCCCCCAACGCTGCCCCAGATTGCTGGGCTGGGTGTTGGCAAGTGGCTGCACTGGCATTTGTTTGCCTGTCGATTCGAGGCCCCCCCAGAGTGAGTGTGCATTGTTGTGGGTAGGTAAAGGAGTTGCTTTTTGCCCATTTTGTAGGAATTGGTCTGCAGTGTAGAGGAAAATTAGGCAGAGAGGACATTTCCACTAGATAACAACGGGCCCGAGAGGTAAGCAAAGCCTACCCCAACTTTTTAATTCTAAAAATATCTTTAATGTAGACAATTCAAAGGCCTTCTGCAAACAGGGTGGGTTATTGGTGCAGGTGGCTGCGCTGGGAATTAATCTTCTCCTGCCCGTTTGGGTGGGAGAAATATCAATACCAGCCACTTGGCTTGCTCCTCAGCCCGGCACTGCCGGTGCTGGCAGAAAGCCTCCTTTCAATCACAATTTAAAGAAGATTAGCTTTTCTGAGCAGGCTGTGTTACAATTACAGGGCTGTGTGCATTTGGTGGGCTATTAGTCCCAGAGCCCTTTGCTAGCATGCAGCTCTGCACCGATAAAGCCTGCAGAAGGCTAATTTGTTTTTTCCTGTCAGCAGCAACTACGACTTCCAATGAATAGATTTGTGATCATCATGTTAGCACGAATCAGAATAGTGCTTGAAAGCAAGAGGAAACGGGAGACCATTTAGCAAAGATACCGGTCAAGAGTCCCATGACAGACATTGCACGGATGTTATACTTCAGGAGGTACATAGAATTAATTTCTGCATTCTTGCCAATTATATACCTTGGGGTACAACTAATTCTGATGACATTCAATTAGTACAAAAATAATAATCAAATTAGTTCAGGGGGAGTGGCTAACCGCCATGTAGAGAAGTCGGGTCTCCTGTGAGCTCTGCTTGATGTGCCAGTGATGAGCTGTTTTCTTGGGCTTGGAGGAATCACCGGACCCTGTGAGTGTTAGGGAGAATTCCCCTTTAAGGCTAATTTCCCAAACCTATTGAGTTCCCCCAGCAGCTTTGCTGGATTTTTGGGGTTTGGTTTTTTCTCCTGCTAAGAGTGAAACTCTTTTCCTCCCACTCTTAGGCATGATTTGAGGTACGTCTTTGACTTTGTATGTGCTTATGGGCTATAGGGTCTTTTACTCCATAGGGAATCTTCTATTTTTGTGTATGTGTTACACAACACCCTCAGTGCAGTAACACAGGGGTGTCATAGTGACCCCCAAACATAGACCCCATACCCTGGGACTGACTACTGTCTCCCAGGGCATGTAAAGTCACCATTGACTTTACTAGTCCTAAATTGTGAACAGAACCAGTACAAACCATCATAATGTGTAGTACTGGAAGAGGTTAATTATATGGCCCCTGGGTCTGTTCAAGGGGGCACTGAGCAGTTCCCCCCCCCCCCCCTTGTCGAGTTTCTGGCTGGTGGCAGTGGTTTCCAGGCAAAATATTCCACTGGAATATTTCCTATGGGATTTTGCCATCGATTTTAAACGCACCACTTTTTGGTGCAATGTGAAAGATACCACGGATTTATTTAATATATAATTAACGGTTGGGTCTTTTTGCCAGAACTCTTCTAAAATGGCGTTCGTGTCCATCTCTGTAACTCTGACCATGGTCGAGCCCTTTGTTCCACTTGCTTCTCCACAGAAGCCCTCCAAATGGTGCCACTCTGTCTGGGTTCCACAGGATGTGTGGTGAGGGGAATTGGCACCCTGGACTGCGTTGCCTTAACAACTCAAGTCGCACTCTGTTCTGATTGGGCCAGTGGTGAGCCGCATGTTTGAGTGACAGCTAGGCTGTTGAATGGGTGTTTTTCTGCATAAAAGCAGGGCCTTTGGGACTAGAACTTCAGAAGTCACCACAGGGCCTAAGAATCCGAAGAGGGAAGAAGCTGAGCCATCTGCAACGACGACACCACCGGTGAAGCCCTGCTGCAACAAACTCACCACTTTCCCCAACGACAAGAGAAGATCTTCTGCTGGACGAGTCTTCTTCCTCCGAGCTGATGGCACCAACCAGTTCGCCCCTCTCGCCTTCCAAAGACGTCTCTTGGTCGAATCGCCTATGCCAAGCACCCCGGCAGCCGGATACCCAAGCTTCACCACTGTGACCGTGGATAAAAGGAACGCACCTTTTACCGACAAACTCTGCGGCTGGTTTCATCCCTGTGCAGTGCATCGACTCCACGTTTCCTCCTCGACGAGATCCTCTTCCCCTGGTCGAAACAACGAACTGCAACCACTGCCAGGAACAACTGCCACAGCTGGAGCTTCCTCTCTTTAAGGTACTATGTCCTGCCTGGCCTCCCTTTCTTCTGTTTGCCCAAGGTGACCCTTAAATCTTTGGCTTTCCAACTGGGTTGGCCCCAGACAGTCTAACTTTACCTTCTTGAATCGCCCCAACATCTTTTGAACATTCTGCAAAAACTTTTAGTGCATTTTAAACCGTGCGATCCTGGGCACATTTCGCTTTGCTCCATTTAAAGTGGGCCTGGCCTATGAACTTTGGCTCTACAGTGTATACTGCCTTTATTCCCTTGCTGAGAACTCTTGGGACTCATTTTATTTCTATGCTCTGCCTTTTTCTCTCCCTTTAATTTAACTATTGGAGTGCCATCTAGGTTACGCGCTCACATCCATTTTAACAAATCGTGGTCTTTTAACTCTAATAGTCATCAAGGGAGGCGTGTATACTTTACCTGACTGTTGTAACCTGCTTTTGATTCAGAGTGCTAGTATATTGCCTAAAGTGTGTTTAAATAAATTATATACTTTATACAAAGCTCCGGTCAGTGTCTGTTTGCTCTACTGTGTTTTTAGCCCCATTGTGTATACTCTATATACTGCCTTACTCTTCTTGAGAGAAGTCTGACTGACTGCTCAGCCACAGCTACCAGGTAAATCTGGGTGGTACAGACTTCTACCAATTGGGTTTACTGCTTACTCCTGTGGTCTTAATCTTTTTGCAGTGTTCCCCAAGGGAACTGCACAGGATTCTGCCTAACAGCGAGCCACACCATTTGCTGTGGATCCCATCCTGAAACCCAGCAATCTTTTTACCACGCCTGGGAGAGGCTGCAAGCGCCGTTTCCCGTGAGCCGCCGCACCAGAAGCCAAGATGGCGGCTCCCGCGTGCTGATCCCCTGGAGGGGCTGGAGCACACAGACGTTGCTGGGGTTGCACAAATCGATGAACTGACATGGGGTGCCGGTGAGCTCAAGCAGGCCTCTCGCTCCGATCCCGAAGGACCTGTCCGGCCCATGCGTGCTGTGTTGAAGGGTGCTGCGGCCAAGTCGAGACCTACCCAAAACAGCTAATAGTGTTCAGCTGACCAGATACTACGACCAGAACTTTGCCTTCAAGTGCATAGAGGCCATAGACTAACCTCTCACACGTCCGGTGTCAAGTTGATTGAACACTGCCCCGCATTTCTCTCTGCCTTACCACACGTAGGGAAACACCGAGTTGAACAGCATTCTCATTAATCCTTACCCCGCATGGTATCTTACTCCAGTGGGCCACAACCTGCACGTGAATCCAGCGGTAGACAAAATACACCCTCTGGACCCTCAAGATAGCGCCTGCCCAACGCATTACCACAAACGGACCCGGCCTGAGCAGATAATTGATTGAAGAGCACCAGTGTACCCTGTGATTCCAGCAGTGACCTTCACGCAGCAAGCTACAATTGGGACCACAATGGCAGGCAAGCACCACTGAACCTGCCCCCACGCCTGAGACTTACTGATCATGCCCCCTGCGCCTGGGCTGGGAGGATGTCACCACCGGACAAAACGTCAGGGATGGGAGCTAGGTCCAAGCAGCGCCAGACCCCCGTAGACGCATTCACGGCCAATGGGCCCTCTGACCCAGAGTGCCCAGATATGGCAACTGCGGAGACGAGATCTGATCCTGCCGAAGCAGCGACCAAACCCAGCTCCTTGAGGCCATCAAGCTGTTCCAAGCAACTATGGTAAACAAAATCAATGCTGTGGCCACAGACCTGGGCCTCCTACGCCAAGACTTCCGCTCCTTGGCTGGTAGAACCGAAGCACTGGAGACCCAAGTCCGCGAAAATACATAAGCAAAAACCCAGCTCCTCCACGACGTTGATGGCCTCCAGCAAAGAGTCAAGAACATAGAGGATAGAGCTGAGGAGGCAGAAGGGCGGGCACGCCGGAACAACATTCGACTCCTTGGCCTGCCGGAGGGTATTGAAGGCTCTGACCCCCCCACTAACTATGTAGAGAACCTCCTGCTGCAGGAAATCGGTGCAGAAAAGCTGTCGCAAGGCTTCTCCATTGAGAGGGCCCATAGGTCACTCGCTAAGAAACCACCGCCGGGCGGCCCACCCAGGCCCATGATAGCAAAAGTACTGAACTACAGGGACCGAGAGTTCATATTAGCTTACTCACGATCAGGAGGCCAGATCCTGAGGAACTCTGCGAAGATCGCGATTTATCCCGCACAGTTTATACATACAAAAGCCAGATTGAAAGCAGCGGGATTGCGTTACATGCTTCTGTACCCCTCGCGATTAAAGGTCATACACAACAGGGCCCACCTGTTTGATACCCCGGCACAGGCCCGTGACTGGATGGATGGGCAGCAGCTCCCCAACACTGAGGATAAGAGGCGGAAGCCGCATTGAGCCATCCCCCAAGGAATGCAGGAGAACCCTCGCCTAAAGGAAGCTGCTTATCAGTAGATGGCCTGAGCCTAAAATGCAGCTGATATGATCCTCTGTAGCGGGACACTGGAGCCAGAGTTCACTCCACCCCCAAGAGTTCCTTTTTTTTTTAGGGTATGTATACCAGCCCGTAGGGCACCCGAAGACCATGTATGGTCCAACAGAGCGCAAACAGGACTGTCATAACGAGGGCAACCTCGCTGGACCTGTTCTATGTTTGGGGGTTTGCAGTTACAGGGGGGAGGGAAACGGGGCATTAGTACCAATGTTGGGAACTTTGACCGAGAGACACCGAGCCCACAGGAAAATTCTACAATGGACACACCATCAGTGGGACCTAAGACGAGGCCGGGAATGAGCGACGGACGGCATGACACCCATGGCTGACAGAATAAAGGTTATGACGTGGAACGTCAGAGGCATGAATAGCTTAGTTAAACAACATCGAATATATGCATACCTGCGAAGATGCAAGGCCGGAATTATCATGCTCCAGGAAACACACCTTACAGCGAACAAACTGCAAGTGTTGGCCAAGACATGGCGGGGGATCCCGATTGGATCCTCCTACTCCTCACGCTAGAGGGGTCCTGATCTGGATAGACCCAACCATCCCCTTCAAGGTAGTGAGCACCAAGACAGATGATGAGGGCAGGATGGCACTTGTGCATGGTACTATTGAAGAGAGGGAGCTATGCCCGATTAGCACCTACGCACCTAACCATGACGCTACTGTTTTCTTCCACTCCCTATATTCTCGACTCAGCCCTTATGGAGACAGCATTATGATTTGGGGAGGAGACCATAATTGCACCCTAGACCCCCTCAAAGACAGGTCGGATACCAGGCACTGCCGCCCACCGCCCCCGCCAAAATATTGTCTAAATTAGCATGCCAGCTGTTACTCTGCGGCCGGTGGAGGGAACAGCACCCTGATCAACGCGAATACTCCTTTTTTCCCCCGCCACACAAAGTCCACACTAGGTTGGACTACATCTTTGTTAGTCAGGGGCAATAAGCCATGTTTAGAGATGCACATTTTTTGCCTAGAGTGCTGTCAGACTACTCCCCCCATGTTGGCCACCTGGGATGTGTACCCGCCCAGACCCCCCCCCCCACCCGGTACCCACGTGGAGGCTTAGGGCTGAGGCCCTGCTTGACACAGCCTTTCACAAACACATAAGGGACAGTACTGAAGAATATTGGCGAAACAACTTAGACAGTGTAGAACAGGGGTCTCCAACCTTTACGTTAGCTAGAGCTACTTGTGGAGAGCTACTAGCGGGCGATATCGGGGTGGGAATATTTATAAAACCTCTGAATTTTTACCAATATTTTTCCCCCCCCCCCAATTATTTCCTCTCTATAAACAGATGGTATAACATATGCCTTCACGATTATATTAAGAACTTCAAAAACCTCTTTGTTGCATTATTATTTATTAGTAGCTGTCTCAAAAAGACAGATATTTGTTGGACTACCACACAAATATCCTGTAATTTTTGTGCCCTTCCTTTGCGTTTTATGCAGGCTTTCTTCATGCTAGGCACACTTGTTTTCCGAATGTGCATTTCACATTTCCATAAAAACTTTTTTTTAAAAAAAACAAAAAAAATGTCATTTCCAAATTGAAAAATGCTGCTTGCGTTCACTAGTTTTCGTTGAAATTGTGTTTTTGTCAGGCACCACACATACTCTGTTATTTGTGTGCCCCTCTGTGTTTTAGCACAGGTTATATTTATAAAGATGTTATATGCTTGTCAAACTGGTTAATCACAAATAAATGCTTCTGTTGTGCTGATAGCAGTTTTTAGAAAATTAAACTGTGGGTTTATGGGTGCCAACTTTTGATTTTCTCTACGGGGGCAGAAATATCCCCATCTCCATCCTGAATATAAGCAAGCAACCAGCTCAACCCATACCCTGGCCAAACACATTTTATAGCACTTTTTCTATGATTCCAGTGCTATGCGGACGACACTCAGCTCATTTTCAGGCTACCCTCAGCCACCTCTTCTCCCTCATCTCCGACTGCCTGCCCGCCACCGATCTCTGCCTTAATGCCAGGAAAACCAAGATTCTCCTCATTGGAACACCTGCTCCCTCCTTTCCTGTCACTCTCTGGCCGGCCTCCCTTGGCCCTCCTCCTGCTCCCACCGGTGAGGCTAAAAACCTCAGGGTCATCTTCGACTCCACACTCTCCTTCTCTCCTCCCATCTCTGACATCTCGAAGAAGTCACGCTACCAGCTGCACCTCCTCAGAGGCATTCTTCCTTTCCTCTCCTTCCCCCAGGTGCTCAATGTCTCTAGAGCGCTGGTTCTCTCTAGGCTGGACTATTGGAACATTCTTTTTCTAAATTTGCCTGCTTCTACTCTCCGCCCTCTGCAACTCATCGAGAACAGGACTGCAAGACTTGTCCTTGGCCTCAAGCGCAGGGATCGTATCTCTCCAGGACTGAAATCTCTGGACTGGCTCCCAGTGGCTGCAAGGAGTACGTTCAAAACCCTCTGTATGGTCCACAAGACCTTCTGGGGCCTGGGGCCTCAATACCCTCAGCTCCCTCTTCCAAAATATATTCCTTCTCGAGCTCTTCGCTCATCCGCCTCCAACTCGCTCAGGGTCAGTCGCTTCTCCAAGCAACGAGTTGGTGGTCAATCTCTTTCCTCAGCTGGGGCCCCCCTCTGGAACAGCCTCCCTGAAACTTGAGGAGAATCATCTCCGGAAGCACCTCAAAACCCTTCTCTTTGCTTCTGCCTTTTCTCCTCCTCTCCCCTGCTGACTTCCTGGCCGATACTGAAACTGCACTGGTCACCTGGCAACCCTCCCTGCTCTCAAGCCCAGTCCCCCCATCCCCCCCACCCAGTCCCCCTCCCCCCACCCAGTCGCACACCTGCACTGCCTTCCTGGCAACCCCTCGCACATAGGGACTGTTCTGTACCCCTACAGTTCCACCACTAGCACCTGACACCTGATGTCTGCACTACCCTTGCACTTGCCACCAGCTGGCCGGACGCTACTGATTGTTATTTATTATCGCCATGTACTGCACTTTCCCCTCGCCCCCGCACTGTCCTCCTTCCCCCTTCCCATGCGCGATCTGAATGACACCTGGCCTAGTAGGATCATTGTCCGTCTCCTCTCTGTTCCCCCTCCCTTGCCTCGTCGCGCCTTGAAACACTTATATATTCAAAACTAAATGCTGTATCGTATCATAACATCTCAGCATCGGTCTGTCAACCTGCTGAGCTACCCTGGTAGGCTTCTACTGTACAGCGTGTCTATGGATCGCTTAATGTACTAAAAGTGGGTGTACCTGTGTCATGGAAGTGATTTAAAGTGGAAATGTACAGTGTGGAGTTTGGAAAGGAGCCACATGAAAGAAATTGCACCATTTTTTAAATATTATTTGGAACATTTCCAGGCGAGCAGCAGTGCTACTGTGATATTTTCATTGCGTGGTCACAATGATCCTGATCCTGCCCCAACCCCTCTGACGTTTCTGGCAAACAAGTGCAGCTTGCTTAAGCAAGACAGTGTCGGGGGCGCACAAGGCCAACTCTGGTACTACAGGCGGCCTGCAAAAGCAGAACGTGATATTGACATCTGTGAGGAAATTTGCAAGCAGCTCCATGTGGCATAGCAGCCAAGCTCCCCACCTGCAATTGGGGACGACCAGGGTTTGGATCCTGATCAAGGAAAATAACTGCACAAACACGGCATTAAGTAAAGTGTTTCTTTTTCAGTATTTCCAGCGCGGGTGACGGAAGAGGCTCAGGCGAGCTACTAGTCGCCTGCGATCGACCGTGGCGACCTCTGGTGTAGAACATATCAGCACAGCATGGGAGGCGTACAAGGTATGAGGGGAGAGACGATTGCGGCGGTGGGGGGTGCCCAAATATCCATCATAACTTCCGCAGTAACAAGACATTCTGATAAGTGGTCCCTCCACAGAGGCACCCGGCAAGGATGCCCACTGTCCGCAATGTTATACATCATCGCTGCGGAGCCCTTAGCCGCATATCTCCGACAGGAATACAGAGACATTGAGATAGACGGGGTGACTCACCTCGTCTCTATGTACGCAGATGATACGCTACTGTACCTGCACAACCCAGAGCACCTTTTGCCCTACATTTTAAAGACTTTAGTTGGCTTCCATAGACATACAGGGATCCAGATTAACAAGGACAAGTCCTGCCTCTACCCCCTCGCTGCATTGTACAGAGACGAACACAGATCCCTGCTCCCCCCCCCCCTAGAACTTAAATGGCAGGTGACTTCCTTTAGATATTTGGGTATCACCATACACCGAAATCCAAGCACCGAACACATTCTCAACACGGTCAGGGCCAAAGACTTGTGAAATTTATGGAATTCTGGGGTAAGCTCCCTCTCCCGGTGGCTGGGCGAGCGGGTCTCCTTAAAATGGTGGCGCTCCCTCGATTAATGCACTACTTCACCAACGTCCCCTTCAACATCCCCCCTCATTCTTCAGAGACAAACTCTGCAGGGGTTTCCTATGGCAGGGAGGTAGGCATAGGGTGGCGTTGAAAATTATCCAAAGACCCTACGAGAGGGGTGGATTGAAAGTCCCTAACTTTGAGCTATACTACCTGGCAAGTCAACTGCGGCACGTGATGCAATGGATGGCCGATGAGACCACCACGGACCCTCGACTCCTCCAAACAGCTCTGCTTCGATTGTTACTCCGAGACTTACCATGGGTCGAGAAGGGGGCTCTGCAACATTATCCAAACCTGGTTAAGCTTGGGACCCAGCTCTGGAAGCGGGCCTGCAGAACAGTGGGGGGTCAACGGACCCGCCCGCAGATTCCCATCGCGGCAATCATGGCAAAACTCTCATGGGGCCAAATAGAAACGCGTACCCAGTGGGAACCCTGCGGTGTGGCAGTACTGGGAGACCTTGTTCAGGAGCTTATGACATTCAATGAACTTGGCGAAGCCACAGGACTACCCACAGGCCAGTTCTTGCTCCTCAGGGCAGTTATACAGGCTATAAGGAATAGATGGCCGGAGGCTGCCGACCAGGTCATAGAGAACGAGATCATTGAGACAATGCTAGACACCGCCGAGGGAGGCCATGAAACCTCCAGACTATACGAAGCCTTGATGCAGGGAAAGACCAGGAATGAACTCAAATGCAGGGGGAGGTGGGAGATTGAACTAGGCCTGGAATTCAAAGACAAAGCATGGGAGAAGATAACCCATTATCACAAGAAAATCTCTAGAAATTACCATCTACAACTCATCCAGCTATACATCACCAACAGGGCTTACCTTACACCTGAAGCCATATCAAGGTTCAAGGGTGCTGCAATCCAGACATGCCCCAAATGCAACGAGCCGAAGGTGGGAATGACCCATATGTTCTGGGGCTGTCCAGTGATTAGGAGTTTTTGGGCCCAAGTGAAGGAAAAGGTGGCAAACGCAGAGATTGAAGTGGAAGTTGACGAGCCTGCATATTGGGAAGATACAAGCGAAGCAGCAAGAACAAGCCCCTAAACAACCTTAGAGACTTGATAAGACGCATAGCCATGGGATGGAAAAGCACCAGAGGCCTGAGCGAGGCCCTTTGGTGGGGAGACCTCAAAAGATGGATAGCCGCTGAGACTGCTGCATGGGAAACAGCAATTCAGGTACAGAGGCTGGACTCCAGCGAGGACCTACTCCGTTGGGTGGCGTACCATTGCTCCACCCCGCTGCGCCAGAACGCCTCGGACAGTACAGATAGCCCCGGCCTGTCACACGGCCCAGAGAGGACTGAGGATTCAACTGTGGTCTCGAAGGGAAGGGGGGGGAGGGAAGGGGAACGTTTTAAGTATATTACAATGATAAACCGATGATTGTCTGTTACACTGTTAAAAACCAATAAAGACTTTTTTTATTGCTAATCAAATTAGTTCATTTGCGAATCAAAAAAATAAATAAAATAAAAATGTTGCCAATTACAATCTGCTAATCCATTTTTGAAAATGTATGCCTTTTATGCCTTGTACATCTGGGAAGGAAAGAAGCCGCAGATACCGAGGCGAATCATGCTTTGGAAGGGCGGGGGGGGGGGGTTAGGGCGGCTCAGCGGTGGGCAGCTTAGGTGTCCCAGATGCACCCATGTACGCCCTTGCGGCACGACTCACAGGCGTTCACATGGAACAGAAGCACCAACCAATCACGAGGGACCAAGCGGGAGTCAGAGCCCACTAGAATCACCCACATATTACGAGACCCTGGGATCTCCCTGACTAAGGTCCCCTAGCAGCGACTAGAAACACGGTGGAATGCTGGAAAAGGGCAGCCCGACTGTGGAACTGCAGAAGTACTGTGGGGCCTCTCTCCCAGATCTGGGACAACCCGGACTTCATGCCGGGAACCACTCCAAACAATTTCGATAAATGGAAGGAAGGCGGACTGAAGAAGATACTCTAGCGAACGGCAGCAGACTTTCTAGAGAACGGCACCCCGCTAACCTTCGTAGCCTGCAAAACCAAATTCTCATCTACTAGATTTCTCAAGACGCGATAAGAAAGAACGGAAGCAGAGACCAAACAGCCTTAGAGCAGATGCTCACAGCACACAAACACCCCTAGCCCCACAGGCAAAATATCCACCTTGTACAGACAAGTTGTTGAACCCCCCCCCCCCCCCCCCAAAAAAAAAAAAAAAAAAAAAAAAAAAAAAAAAAAAAAAAAAAAAAGCTTACATGCAGAAATGGGAAAAGGACGTAGGCAGAGAACACAAACCCAAGGAGTGGGGCCACATTTGGGCCAAAGTACACAAAAGATCAAACTGCGTCACCAACAAAGAATGCGCAATTAAAGTTTGCTACAGGCGGTACCGAACACCAGATATCCTCAAATGCAACCCAACAATCCACCCGCAATGCTGGAGAGGATGCTCAGAAACAGGCACACTGTTCCACCGCCTATGCTCATGTCCCAAAGCCACACAGTTTTGGAACGAAGTTCTGAAACAAAATCGATCACGGGCCTCTCGATCCCAAGGGACCCAGGCATAGTCCTACTGGAAGCCACGGGTGTAGGACAATTTCCACGTACGGGCCGCATAGCAGAAATTTTCAAAAATGTATTCCCCCCCCCCCCCCCAAGAAACAAATGGGCCCACGGACAAACTATAAACCAACCATCGCTGTGCGTGACCAGCAACGAACCCCATGAGGCAAAGCGCTCCCTCGCAAAGCGTAATGTGCAAGCAGCGGACTCATTGCTGTTCCCTCCGACCCTCCCCCTTCCTCCAACCCAAGAATTCTTAGTGTTATAGTTACTGTTTGTTTTCCTAAATGGCACATCTAAGCACAGCTCAAAGATGTCCGACGATGTGTGTAAGGGTGCATTGATAAAACCAATAAAAATAAGTTAAAAAAAAAAACAACACAACTCAGTCTAACAATAAAACAAGTGGTGGAAGACTGGACATCGGTTAAGAAAGAATGGAAGAGTGCAACCGCCACAAACAATACAGTCTGTGCTCTTCTCAGACAACCATTTTAATTTGATCTCTCCAGAGAAATCAAAGATCTTGGGTTCTAATACATCCCCTCCACACCCCACTTTGAAACATAACCAATCCAGGACTTTATTGCCTCTGGTCTCCGGTCCCTTTACATTATTTACATTCACAATAATCTCTTTTGTTCTCTACCAGCCCTCACGAGTCTGCAACAACTGGCATAGAAGTCTTTCTAAGACATAGGCCTTTACTAGTTGGTTGACGAGTTAGATCAATCTTAGCACGCTTAGATACCGATGGATTTGGACAATTTGTGCCTAAGTGCGGACTGGGCTGATGGGAGAAGGGGGGGTTTAAAACGAGGAAATAGAAGATTAATTCAGCAAATTCACAATAGGTTCCGTGTCAGTTTGGCAGCCTGCCTCTGCCTTACGAACAGATAAGGAAGTCAACAGGTAGTCTGTTCCGACACTCTTGCCATACTTTCTGGCTGGGGAATTATGGCATCAATAGAGTCGACCCAGGCTGAAAAATCCATCACGGTCTCACATTTAACCAAATCACAAATTATTCCATCTTTCACAGTTTGCCAACCGCTGGCCACGGACACTCCACACCCCCCCCCCCCACTCACAATTAGAAGGGGGCTTCCATGACGACACTGTCCATGCCGTTAGACGCAAAGCCAAGTTTATGCGATCTCTTTGCTCCCTTCGAGATGGGGGATACATTTCCTATGACTGACTTTCATGAACCGGCTGGGAGAGGTCAAGGGGCCCTGTGCCAAACTACATAGTTATAGGCAGATCTGTATCAAATCCATCCTTTCTGTAGCCCATGTCTACGCCGAGAGCCTCTGGCCAACACGTCAATCAGACAATGCTCCCCTGGCATTAAAGGGCACGCTCCTGAAAATGTTGAGGTAGAGAACCCTCCACGGAATCAATAGGACTAGAGGCTTCAATAACACCGATTTGTCTGCCTCCTAATAACAGAAAACATTTTTAGAGTACGATTTCCCTGTTCCTGCTCTAGTAACATGCCTGAAGGTTGGGTATAAGCAATAACAAGAAGCAGCCTTATACTCCTTTAAACGCACTAACTGCAGAGAAGTCCAGCCCTATGCCTTTATTCCCCCCCCTTCCCCCAAGAACAGGCTACCCGGTGGCAGCCCAGGGACTCAATAGAGCATTATGTAAGGAGACAGTTATACAGGGAAACAGTTGCTCAACTTCCCTCCCACAGTAATGTAGCCAGGGATGGTTCCCTCCCACTGTAATGTAGCTAGGGATGGGAGCCTACCTGAGCTCCAATGCTAGGCCGTACCTCTTGGCCCAGCAGGCATGAGCCAATATTTGGCACTCAGCTGTACAAAATGCTATGCGCCATGCTGTTCCAGGGACACACCAGTTCTTCGGAAATGACGGGCACAAAGACAGCACAGAACACTCAACTAAGCTCTGTGATGTTCAGGCGCTTCAAGACCGAATGACATAGCAGACCGCAGAGCGCACATGGCTTCCTTGAATTAGAGAAAGGGACCAAGGACCGTCAAGCCGCACCACCTAGCTGCCGCTTCCATCTCCTTACGCATACATTTCTGCATATTAATAGCAGCACTACGGCCAATGCTTGTGAACAGAGCCTTGAACCATAAGGTCACAGAGAGGGCAGATGAACTCATGCAGAATTAAGTAATCTTCCAGAGTGAGTTTGCAAAGCATACCGATACAGTTAGAGGACAGTGGTAGTGTGAAGAATAAAGGGCCTTTGCACGGAAGAATGCTTAATAAAGCAGTTTCAAAGAAAACACTCAAAAGACTGTTTCCCATGAGACCTGTAGAAGTTGGAGTAGGTGTGGAAGGACTCTTAAGCCCCAGCCCGACCAGTGTTGCTTGTTGGTGAATGCAATATGCTGCCAGTATGGGTCAGAGGAGACAGGTTGTCCTGAAGGTTTCTGGTGATTCGCAGTGCTCTGTTGTCACGATTCCTGCCCCTCATGTCCCCAGCCCTCCAAGATGTCAGGCTGGAGCCAGGCCACGATCACCTACATGGCCCCAAAGGGCCTCTCCATCCCTCCAAAGACCCACTTGGAGTCAGACTTGGCGCTTGTGGCACCAGACTCACTCACTCTCATTGGATAACATTGGGGATTGGACTTGTAGTGCATTGATGGGGACAAGATGGATTCCCCACATATTTTGGTTCCCAGAACTGCATGTGCAGTCTAGTCTTTTGGGTGTGGTTCAGCCCAGAGACACCTGGGATGCCCAGAGACACCAGGGATAACCAGAGACTATTTAAGCCACGCCCAGGCTGAGAAACATGCCTTGTGTTTTCTGCACCTGCAGCGTGACACCGTGTTCGGATCGGTCTCCAGTAGGCCTGCATCTTTCTTCTGCGCTCAGCTCCTGCAAGAACAAAACACCGTTAGAACAGCCTTACCTTGCGGCACTTCTGCCCATCATTCATCGCTTCTTCTGTTCTGCTGGCACCTTCGGCGGAGTCATTCCCATCCCGGCACGCCGTTTCCTAAGGAAAAGAACAGAAAAAAAGGCATTAGTAAGCATTCAGCAAATCTTTGCTTATTTTTAAAGACTGTACGAGCTTCAAACGCTTACCAGAATCCCAACCGCTCTAGGGGAACTTTGTCTCGGGAACATCCATCTGCAAGAGGGAAAAGGCACTTCAGGTTAGCGTGGAAACATCTAGAGGTGCCGCATACCGCGCTTCCACATTTCTTCTTCATAACCGGCATCCGCGCTGAAAACGTTGCGGCACCTAAGACACAGAAAAAGAACTCCGTTCAATGCAAATACGAAAGGGGCCTTCAGCACTACGCCGCCATCCCCGGACGCCGGCCATCATCTAAGGAAGGAAAGGAACGAAGTTAGAGAACTGTTCGACAGGTAAGTATAATGAGTCTTTTGGACTCTTGCCAGTGAAGTAAGGAACAAGTTACTGTTGTTCTCCGGCATGGGTCTGGCATAGATTCACATGCTCATGAATATTCCCCGTTGTCAGGCTGGGAATCCTCGGTAAATAAAA
Source organism: Ambystoma mexicanum (assembly GCF_040938575.1). Classification (NCBI taxonomy): domain Eukaryota; kingdom Metazoa; phylum Chordata; class Amphibia; order Caudata; family Ambystomatidae; genus Ambystoma; species Ambystoma mexicanum. Next base: position 624,777,593 of record NC_090927.1, on the reverse strand, counting down.
AAATTAATTAAAAAAAATAAAAAAAAATCAGTATCAGTTTCGTTTCTGATCTGTCTTTCTTAGTAGTAACCAATCACTGATCTCTGGGTCATACTGCCCCCAGCCAATGACTGCCCTCTCCCTAAGCCCCGCCTCTGGCAGCCATCCTCAGATTTGGTAGCACGCCAAGTGGCAGTATGACCAAGTGAAGAGCCGCAGAGGGGTAGGTGGGAGGGTTCGCATGTGACTCCATGCCAGACCCATGCTGGAGAACAACAGTTACAGGTAAGTAACTTGTTCCTTCTCCAGCATGGGGTCTGGCATGGATTCACATGCTCATGAATAAAAGAATACATAACAGTATACACATGCACAACCACGGGAGCTGGCAACAGGCTCAACATTAAGCATCTCTTACCTCCTCCCCAGGCTCACTTTAAGCGAACAGGTTGCACAGCACTGCTTGGCCGACCCTGGAGTCCCGATCGACGCAGTAGAATCTTGTGAAGGTGTGCGTCGACCTTGACGTAGCAGCAGCCCTGCAGATGTCCAGCAGGGGCACACCAGACAGGAACGCCGTGGTAGCAGCGATCGCTCTCGGACGGCCGGTTTGCCAACCGGTGACAATGCATGATGCAGCCGGAAAGCCATCTTGAAATGAAGTCTTCAAGAGAGCCTTCCCCTGAATCACAGACCCAAAGTTCACAAACAGTTGTGATGTCTTCCGAAAACTTTTCATGCGGTCCACGTAGAACTTCAGCGCTCTAGCTACATCCAGCGAGTGCAAAGTGCTCTCGGCCGGCGTTGAAGGCGACAGAAAGAAAACTGGTAACACCAAGGGCTCGTTGAGGTGGAAGTCCGACGGCACCTTGGGCATGAAGGAGGGGTGCGTCCTCAGCACCACCCTCGTGTCAAGAAAAGTCAAGTATGGAGGCTTGCAAGATAGGGCCTGAATCTCTCCCACTCATCGTGCAGAGGTGATGGCCACGAGGAACGCTGTCTTCCATGACAGGAACTTCAAAGGCGCCGAATGCATAGGCTCGAATTACCCCCCCCCACCCCCTGAGCCTGGTCAGCACCACATTAAGCTCCCGCGCCGGGGCAGGAGACTTCACCGGCGGGAATGATCGGAATAGTCCCTTCATAAATTCCTTCACCAGGCAATGAGACCACAAGGACGTCCCATCGTCCTGGTATATCGGGAGATGGCAGCCAGATGTATCTTTATGGAGGCGTGAGCCAGTCCAGCCTTGGCCAGCGACAGCAGGTACGGCAGCACTTGAGGGGCCGTAATTCACAGAGGGTTAATCTTCCGTGCACGTCACCAGACAGAGAACCTCTTCCATTTATAACCATAACACTTGAGAGTTGAGGACACCCTGGCCTTTGCAAGAACCTCTCTGCAATCAGCCGGGATATCGTACCCTCCAAACTCTAGTGCTGCAGGAGCCAGGCTTGCAAGTTCAGCGACTGTGGGTCGTGGTGGGGAATGGCGCCTCCTTCTCTGGAGAGAAGATCCGTGTCTGCCGGCAGCCTGACTAGCGGGGACGTTGACAAATCCAGAAGGTCCGGGAACCAGACCGGCCTCGGCCACGCCGGTGCGATGAGGATCATCCTGCACCTGGACTTCTTAAGCTGGTTGATGAGGCGGAGCAGCAACGGCAATGGAGGGAACGCGTATAGAAACAGGCCGTCCCAAGGGAACGAGAAAGCATCGCCCATGCTCCTCGGCTGTGGGAACCTGCTGGCGAACCTCTGGCACTTGGAGTTCGTCGCCATCGCGAACAGGTCGATCTGGGGTTTGCCCCATCATTGGAAGAGTCGATCCACTTGATCCTGGCGCAGTTCCCACTCGTGGCACAAGCGCAGCTCCCTGCTGAGTGAGTCGGTGATGGTGTTTCCTGCCAGGTGGAAGGGAACCAGAAACATCCCCTGGGTGACGGCCCAGTGCCACAGATCCTGGGCCTCCTTGGATAGGGCTGGGGATCTGGTGCCCCCCTGCTTCCGTATGTAGAACATCGTGGTGGTGTGGTCTGTGAAGATCCTCACCACTTTGTCCTTGAGGGACGGGAGGAACGACTTGAGCACCCAGAACACTGCTCGGAGCTCCAAGATGTTGATGTGAAGGGACCTCTCCTCCGGGAGCCAAAGGCCTCTTGCGTGGAGATCTCCAGTGTGGGCCCCCCCAACCCTCCAGAGAGGTGTCCGTAGTCAACGTCTCTTGAAACGCTGGGGTTTGAAAGTCCGTGCCCGTCGTGAGGTGAGCCCGGGTGCCCCACCATAGGATTGCCCGACGGAACTCCTCGTCGAGGTGGGTGCGGGGGGGGGGGGGGGGGGGGGGGACCGAGCTTCGCCCCCAAAAACAGTGCTACTTGCGATGGAACCAGGTGGGATTTGGAGTAGTTGAGGGCGAACCCCAGCTCCGTGAGCAACCCGACGGTCCTCGCTGTATGATCGACGGCGAGTTCCTTTGACCTTGCCCGGATTAGCCAGTCGTCCAGGTAGGGGTAGACATGGATCCCCTGCAAGCGCAGCCACGCCGCCACTGGTGAAAACCCTGGGTGCCGACTTTAATCCGAACGGTAAGGCTCTGAATTGGTAGTGGCGTCCCTGAACCACGAACCTGAGGAACTTCCTGTGCCTTTTTAGAATGGGGATGTGGAAGTAAGCATCCTCCAGGTCCGACGACGATAGGAAGTCGCCTTCCTCCAGCTGTCCCAGCACGTGCTGGAGGGTGACCATCCTGAATTTCTGCGCCTTGATGTATTTGTTTAACCGACGCAGGTCCAGGATGGGGCGCCAACCGCCTGTCTTCTTTCTCACGAGAAAGTATCTTGAGTACCCTCCGGAGCCTCCCGGGGACGAGCCTGATGGCACCTTTTTTGAGCATCGCCTTTACTTCCAACAGTAGTTGAGGGACGCGATTCTCCTTCCTGGACACGGGAGGAATGCGAGGGCACTTCTTCTGGAATTCCAGCGAGTGCCCGTTGGCCAGGGTGTCCAGCCAGCATCCCACCGGGGTGCTTCGGTGGGGGCCCGACGACACGCCGGGTCAGTCTTGTTTGGAGGAGGCCTTGCCGCCTTTGCCTCCTTGACGATGACAGCGGGATCCCCCTTGCTTGCCGCGACCTCTGTAGGCCTCCTGGGAAGAGGAGCGGGCTGCCTGGCGGTAAGCAGAGGAGCCACCGCTGGATCCTTTGGAGGCACCCTGTCTGCCTCCAGGGCTCCGAAAGGGCCGTCGCTGCTGAAGTACCCCAAGGGCCCGGGCCATCTCCGAGTCGGTCTTGATGGCCTGTAGAGACTCCTCCACCGCCTTACCAAAGAGGTTGTTGCCATCGAACGGCATGTCCAACACTCTGGTCTGGACGTCCTGGCGAAAGTCGGTCGCCTTGAGCCATCCCCATCGTCAGAGGCAAACTCCGTTGCCCAGTTGGCGAAATCCGGTATCGGCGATGTCAGTCGCCACCTCGCCCTCCTGCAGAATTTCTAGGGCCTCCGCCCTTTTGTCATCAGGCAGGAAATCTAGCAGGGGAGCCATCTTGAACCAGAGCTCCCTGTCGTAGCGGGCCACGATCGCTAAGGCAGTGGCCGCCTTAATCGTCGTTGCCACCGACGAGATGACTCGTCGTCCCATAGAGTCCAACTTCTTGCCCTCGCTGTCTGGGGGGGAAGTGGAAGTTGAAGCCGCCGTGCCTGCTGCCTTCTTCTTAGCCGCTGCCGAGACGACCGAGTCTGGCGTGGGCCCTGAGGCACAAGGTGGAGGCATCGGGACTCGGTACTTCTTCTCGTACCTGTCCCTCTTGGCGGACAGGTGGCAGGGTTCTTGAGGACAGCAAGCCCCTCGTCCCAGATGTCGTTGAGTAAAGGCACTGCGAGGACCGTCTTCCTTTTAGCCTCTCGTCATTGGTATAGAAACCCCTCCTTTTCCTGTTCCTCAGGGTAGAGCTGGAAGAGCTCGGATGCCCTGGTTATCATGGCATGGAAAGAGCCAACCTCGTCGGCTGGGGACGCCCGCCGGGGTGGGGGGAGGGCGGGGGGTCAGCGCCTCGCTCCCCCTTTGAGATCGACCGGGTCCGCTCCAGCGGCCTACCCGGGTTCTCCGACTTCCTCTTCCCCGAACCAGAGAGCTGGCGAGCCCGACCTTCCGGCGCTCCCAGAGGCCGTGGACTCGTGGTGCTTGGCCTCCTGTTGGGCCCCCGTCGCTGGGGCGCCCTCAAAGGACTTAGAAGCCCGCTCAGACTTCTTCGCCTTCTCACTTGCTGTGCCCTTCTCCAGCCAGGTGGCGAGGCAGGAGCGACGATCTTGTTTAGTCCATTCTGAAAGGTTCTTGCAGAACGCAGGCCTTCTCCACGTGCGTCTTGTCCCCATGGAGGCAGTAGAGGCATCACGAATGCTCGTCCTCCTTGAAAACGTTATATAATATGCATCCAGGGCAGTTCCTGAACAGCATTGATCCGGGTGTCGAGCTCCCTTTGTCCTGGGCCATGTCCGTTGAGGTAGGCCGCAGATCTTCCGGAATCCTTCAAGAAGTGTTAACTCGATGAAAACTTCACCCTTGAGGGGCGTAGAAGAATTCCGAAACGGGTCCCCGCTATCGGAAGTAGAAACGGTGGAGCTTGAGGCTCGATTAAACCGAAAAAATGAGAACTACTCCTGAAAAAGCGTGAAAACGCAGTAAAAAAAACTCGAGAGCTAAACACGAGGCCTCCCAACACTTGAGCGTGCAGTAAAAATCTGAGGATGGCTGCCAGAGGCGGGGTTTAGGGAGAGGGCAGTCATTGGCTAGGGGCAGTATGACCCAGAGATCAGTGATTGGTTACTAAGAAAGACAGATCAGAAACGAAACCGATACTGATTTTTTCTTTACCGAGGATTCCCAGCCTGACGACGGGGAATATTCATGAGCATGTGAATCCATGCCAGACCCCATGCTGGAGAACTAGGCAGCAACGAGCCTGCATCAATCAACGCGCCCCTGTGCTGAAAGCAGGGCGGAGAGCACACTTTCCAAGAAAACAAGGCCCAGTCTCCAGTCGAGTAGACTCCAGGGAAGGGTTTGAGGTCGTAAGAGGTCAGAACAGGCTGAGTGACGTCCCTGTGGATACCAGGTGAGCGTTACATCTGTCCCTCAGAAGGGATGGGAGCGGCTTTCGCTTCATTCTGGACAATCCGGCCCGGGTGGTGATGACGGCTGAAGCACGCTCAGCCCTTCCAGGGCTTTGGCGCACAAGCGGTGGCGCGGCAGTAACGCAGAGGTCTACATGCCTGGGGAGGTACTTGCAAGCCTCTTCTGCCCACCTCCCCCACAGGTGTCAGTTAAGTGTTTCAACATTCTTTTCACATGCAAGTTATTCTTGTTAGGGCGCGGACGTGCCATTCTTCAGTTGTGAAGCATTCTTTCACGTCTCATTGAAAGAAGTGTTGCAGGTCGGGGTGGAACATGGGGCATGCTTCGGTTCAGAGCCTTAAATATTTGTATGGGGGCATGTTTCAGCACACAGAGCGAAAGCGTGCAAGAAGCACATAAGAACGCCATTAGGCCACATAGGGACCCGCTATTTGTGGCTGCCATTTGAGTTTATGTTGGTCCTCCAGAATCATACGCTCATGTGGGGAAATACGGGCTAGGATTCATTACCGTAACATTCCAAAACATGTGTATTGCATGTTATATCTTGTATTGTTGCTGCACGTTATTCATGGCCATCAATGCTTCATGTGCTCGCGTTTGTTGCTCTATGTAGGAGGTATGGGGAGTCAGGTAGGGTCCTAATTAAGAAGGGCCCAGCTGATGGAGTTCTGAGTGATACAGGTTGATGATTCAGGTTGTCAATACATGTAGGTTCCCCCCCCCACACCCCCCCCCCATGTTCCCCTACCCAATCCACATGCAATCTTCCTAAACCTCTTTCCGGTGACGCTAACACTCCCTACCCATCCACAACCTCTCACCTAACCCTTTTGCCCACCTTTGGCTACCCCGCGGTGCCTGTGTATAACCAGATCAGGACCCCTGAGCCAACCAAGGTGGGAGGGGTTAACTACATTTGGCATCCGTGGCTAGGAAGGAGTCGAGATACTCCGTGGTGTGACAGGTAGTGCCAAAATGCACAAAGTTCAAGGAGAAAGGGAAGGCAATTGTTATATTTTGTCATGTGTAACCAAGCTGTTCAGTCTAAATTGTTCCCTTCACTTCCACTCACCCTGAATAGCCATTGAGAAGGTAGGCTTTACTGATACATGGTGTAAAGACTGGGGGGCAGGGGTGTAAAGACTGGAGGGGGGGGGGGGTTATCTGTACTTCGGCTCTATGGCAGAGTAGAGGCACAGAGCACCCCAGCCAAGATTCTCCATTTGGTATCGTGGACGAGCAATCAAGGCTTAAGCTCTCAGGATGTGATGCAGGCTGGTTCTTAAGTACAGTGTAGTCCCCAAGCACCCACAAAGGAATCTCCACACACCATGTTAGTGAAAACACAGTGCTTTAAAAATCGGCTCAACTTGAAAGACTCACTGGAGTATCTGGGGATTTGCCTAACGAGCGACCCGCATAAACTATACAAAACGAACATACCCCCCCTATGGAAACAGATGCAGGACAATATGCTCAGGTGGGAAAACCAGGAACTGTTGTGGTTCGCCCGAATCACGGCAGTAAAAATGACTATCCTCCCCAGTCTTCTCTACGTGGTGGGAGCCATCCCAATGACCATTCCTCAGGCCAAAATCAAAGAACTGCAAAACGCGATATCCAAATTCATATGGCAGGGGAAGAAACCTAGGGTCCAGAAACACATGTCGCGCCCATCGCTGCTCGGAGGCCTAGTAGTGCCAGACGTGAAAGGCTACATATTGGCAGCTCAGCTAGCCCCAATGTTACGGTGGGCTAACCCCGAAAATCATAAAGGCTGGTGTCAAATGGAGCAGGCGGCCACAGCAACACCTCTAAAAGCCCTAATATTCCTGAAAACAAGGGACAGAGAGAAAGGGGGCCTTCTCCTGGAAGCGACGAGGTGGTCCCTGCTTAATGGACACTGCCCGGAAAAGGAAGGGAATCCCACGAGGGCTACGTCCTAACTCTCCATTAATGCACAACCCGGATTTCTCACCGGGCCTCCAGAAGAGGTTCTGGGACGGGTGGACAGGAGCAGACCTTACACGATTTATACATTAACGGCACCCCATTGTGCTTCACGGAATGCCAGCAGAAATTTTGCCTAGATGAAAATGAGCGATTCAGATACACACAGGTCAGACATTGGATAACTTGCCCAACAGTGAAACAGGCGGACACAAGGACACCAACAGGCCTGGAACTGACCTTACGGGAAGGGCAGACAACGAAAGGAGTGACTAGACTTTACAGACTACTCTCTAAGGCCCAAGCGGAGGAGGTGCTCCAGTACCAAGAGCGTTGGGACAAAAACTTAGAGGTACCCTTAACAGAGCAAGAATGGAGCCAAATCTGGGCAAGAGAACACTGCACCTCCAGACGCACCACAATCAAGGAATCAGCATTTAAATTATGCCTTTGATGGTAACTGACCCCCCCCACCGCATCCACAAAATCAACAGGTCCTATTCACCCAACTGTTAGAGGAAATGCGGTCGAAAGGCAACCTGTACCACATGTGGTGGACGTGTCCCAAAGCAAATGTATTTTGGAAATAAATATTGAGCCATATTAAAGACATTACAGGGGTGGAGTTGCCGATGTCCCCAAAAACGATACTGCTGGGAGTGCCTATAGAGGGAATATACACGATGACAGGGCCCAGAGCCACTCTGATAACCCATTTGCTATCAGCAGCGAGAATGTCCCTAGTACAGAATTGGAAGGCCGAGTCAGGCCCACAAACTGCATGGTGGTGGGTTAAGATCTATAATGTTATGGAGAAGATATGCGCCCTCACTGCCGGAAAATACACAAAGTTTCTAACAATATGGTCGCCCTTCCATGACCTAGTGAAAGACAGAGAAGCCCATTACTTCAAGCCACGCCTACTCAAGAACATACATGTTATTTGACTCTTTACTGTGTTATACCCAAGACTCATTTACTCACCGGGAAAACCTACCAGTTTGTTCTCTTCAACCCAAAAGTTGGTGTTCAAATATTACAGGTTTAAGAGGGTATAAGGGGGGGGGGCAGGAGGGGGAGGGGGGAGAAGAGGGGAAAAAAAAAAAATGGAACACACTCTGAGGCTAATAAACAAATGTCAACCCGAAGAGTATACAACAGGTGGCTTGCATTATTCTACCAGACTATAAAGACTCAACAAGGGGTAATGTGTTTGTTTCGCTGTTTTGATGTCGTATGCCTTCGATTAATAAAGTTGTTTCAAAAAATTAAACAAAAATAAAGGCTCAAGTTATGTACACAATCACACATTGTGCTCAAAATAATCTAAAAATGGTAAATCTAAACAGTTTATGTGGTATCACAATTACTCTTTGATTCCATTAAAATGCATCAACTGTACTCAGATCAAATGTCATACAAATCAGTTAATAAAGTGAACAAAAAATAGACATAGGAGGAAAGCAGGTTGGTTAAAACAAAAGGCAGAATACTGGGCCCCTACCACTTAGCACAGTTCTGTAGGAGGATCCCCCACCAGGGCAACCTGTAAATAAAGACAATACAAGCCCAGTCCATATATTGTTCAATGAGTCTTATTACCCTCTAAAAAAGGTTCTACCACCCCAATGTACCTGGAATAGCAGAGTTTGGCATTGGGTCGTCAACAGATCCTTCTTGAGCATCTCCCCAAGGCAGGAGCTACGGATCGTCGAGATCCCACGAGGAAATGGTGAACAAAGGCAATGCTAGTTGACGTTCAGTCGTGGACGTCCTGCGAAGATGAGGCATATGGTGCACCTCTACGATAATAGTTTGTTGCCGTAAAGAGTTACAGAAGAACTTTGGCCCAGCAAGGGCGTGGAGTCGTCGGCACCTGTGGTCTTCGGGCGGCGGGAAACCCACGGCGGATTCACCTCGGCGCATAAACAGCCTTGGCAGGACAAAAACGGTCGTCTGTGATGAGCGAGGCAGTCCTTCATTCTTAGGCAAAGGAGCACAGCGGCTATTAGACAGGCTATTTATGGAAGTACCCCCATAAGTCATGGATCTCACTTGTGACAGCCTGGCTAGAAGCAACTTGCAAATCCACTCTTTACTTTAGGAATCGACACAGTTCCTTGAAAGAAGCAACTGTCTGTTTAACACTCATGATTCTAGCAAGATAATGTTTTCTCAGTAATGTAAAAGGGAATTTGTATTTTGTTGACTTTAACCGCCTGCATTTTGGTTACAATGTTATCAAAGCATCTTGAATCACTTTGCTTTACAGGTGGTATTGTGTAAAATGAAAATGTCTTAACAAGGGCTGCATTTCTGCTCGAGTGGCTTTAAAAGAGGCAGCACAGTTGCAGCAGCATGTGCATTTCATACTTTGTTATCTTTTCATCACAGAAGCACACCAATTGCATAGCTAGGCATATGGTCTGAACTCCTTTCTGACCACCCACTGCAAGCAGGTATAATGGATACAGGTAGATATTTTCAGTGGCATAGATGCACTTGTACCTCAACACGACTGCTATATATTCAGCTAAAGTAGCCTAATGTATCAATGGAGCTGCTATACCATAAGCATGTCGTGGCACAATGCCAAATATTCCTAGCAGGGCCGATTGCATCAAGCACAAACCTGTGTTGGCATTTTCTGAAGCGAGCTAAAGTACAGAGCAAGAACAATGTCGGAGCTCTTCCCACCTTCCTCAGTGAGAGAAGATGGCATTGCCGTCATACTTTAATCCCTTCTACTCGGTCTTGCGCTTCAAAACGTCTGCTTCTCCCATGTCCGACTACTGAGTCCCACTGCCAAAAATCTAGCACATTTCCAAAGCCTCATTATGAATCTGACGAACGTAGGCTTTTCCAAACAGGCCATTTATGTCAGGCAAGCCCCACATGGAACTGCCAGCGCCCTAACCCTACGTGCTAGTGTCAGCCTGTTGGGAACGACAGCCCGGTGGGTCAATAACCCTGCTGCAGAGATGGTGTATCCTGTTGGTTCAAATCCTGTTAGTAGGGGAGTTAACGAGTCTGCATCAGAGATATGCATTTAAGATACACAACATTCAATTGTGATAGTTACTTAACTTACAACTTATCAAAAGGGCTACTAACTGTTCAGTGATTGAGAACCACATTTCATCCGGGATGCTCTACATGCAATGGCTCATAACAAACCTCATCAGGGCTGCTATATGTCCGCTCTCCCTTAATACGATTTCAGCTGCGGGCGCACCCACACGGAATCGGATGGCCCCAAGGCACAGGAGTCACGTAGTGCAGCAGGGATACAGCTCCACCCACCAGTTGTCTCCACCTCAGAGCAACAGCTACCTGCTCCTCACATGCCGCTGAGCGAATGCTCCGGAACATGGACAATACTCTCAGGAAGCCAAGTGTCACACTGGTTATTTAATAGATTACTTAAATAAACCCATATTACATCAGAGGATCGCTCCGCTCAAAACACGAGATGCCACCGTGGTTGCGCCACCCTCAAATTATTATTAAAAGATAATTTCTTCAGATCGCACAATATTATAACGCAAGTGCTGCCAACGCCTCGGACTAAGGGCCAGACACATGCTTATCTGTTTGCACAGCTTTGGTCGCAACACAGTAATGACCAAATAAAAAAAATAAAAAAGTATGCCACTGGAATGACTGGATGTCTACAAGACTACAGAAATGACATTTTAATATCCTTAAGCAGAGCAACATCATTCTGCGGAGGGACCCAACCAATGAGGGGGATAGTCCGTGAAAACAAAAGAAACGATTGTTGCAATACAATGTTTCTTGAAACCGATTTTGTGTGCAGTTGATAAGAAAGGCTGTTTGGCGAGAAACCCATTCCTCGTACTGCACAATTTTCGGGCTAGTTTGCTCCTTCATGGCAGTGTTGCTCTGTACACACTGGGCTTTATCTTGAGGGTTGCATCTTATGCCATAGTGCGCTATACTGATATTTATATTGAAGAGCTTCTTATGATGTGCAATGTGCAGTATGGTGGGTTATCAGTGCTAGAGCACAGAAGTTGTGAATGATTCCCAACATTACTACACTGTTTCACCAACAGCTGGCCTGCAGCAGATGTGGACGGCAATGGAGAGTGGGGAAAATGCCTACAGGAAGTGGAGGACAGCAGAACACAATCACTCCAGGTGAGCACCGGTCCAGATTAGCAACACTTGACCATCTGGGAAAAGGTGAATATGTGCCAAAACCATACTAATGCAGGAATACGTGCCGAGGTGCAGAAAGACAGTCTGATCTAATGAACAAAGCAAAAGAGTACCACTGATTAAGAAATCAAAGAAAAATCTAATGTCCCCCACTAAGAAAATGTTGCAACTGGAAAGACGTCAGAACAAAATTAGACGCCATCGCTTCTTGGTTGGTCACCCTGAAGAGCCATAGCCCTTGGATTCTTTTTTTGCAGAAATCCTTTGTTCCTGGATCAGTGGCCTCCATATCAAAGACTCCGAATACCATCATATCACCAAAATCTGCCGAATCTCCTAGGGTTCCCATTTTCAGACCAAGATACAAGGGATCGGTTCTACACACAATTAAGCCATGGATGGTCTGGGACAGTCAAGAATATCACCAGAGGCCATTTGAAGGAAGAAAAGTTTTGCAAACAACAGGTTTTTGATGACCCATTTGAAGAAACTCAGGAGGAGATGAAACCCAATTAGTTGCGATCAGCTTGCTTTCACAAATTCAGTGGCTCACTACTCTGCATGTATTCAACGAGAGGTTGTCCATAATACATTCACTTGGAGGTTTGGCATTAATCAGGGCGATGCAAGGGACCTGCCTACGTATTGACATCTTTCCTGAAGTTTACTGTGTCTTACTTAACCTGCTGGTAGACAAGCCTGTCTTCCTAGGCTCAATTACTTACATTCACCATCCGATTTACACCATTAAGTTTATAATTAATCAACGGCTAATGATACACTTGCTAATTGATAGGGCAATAATTGTGTTTATTTGAACGTGCTCTATGCTTTGAAGTTAGCAGATCCCTCAACCCAGAGATACTAAGACAACATCTCAGAGATGCAAGACGTTATGTGCCGTGGCCTCATTTAGTGACATACATATTTGGGACGATTCTTACAACCTTACAGCAGATATCAGGTGCCACGATACCTTGTCAGCACACGTTTTAAGCACTGTTTTTACACAGGACAGGCCATCTTCTCCCCAGCTAGCTGGGTATGTGTTTGGCACGGAGGGACCCAAATAAGCAACTATCCCATGGTTTAGAAATTGCAGACAGCTATTTAGGCCCAGCGTATATGATCATTTATAATTGCTCTTTCATAATGCGCTTAATACCGGAGACCAGTTTCGAAGTGCGAGACCGGGATTCGAACCTGTGGTGCTATGCGTGGTCTAGTTTCCAAGACAAACTGGTTTCCCGGAGGTATCCTCTAGCCTACAAGCCAGGCTAGCTTGAAGCAAACAGCTACCAGGATCTATGTTGGGCCAACTGGTGCATAAACTATGCACTTAAGTGAGTGTTGTGAAAAATTAGGACACTTTAAACATAATGGACCATTACAAGAAAATGTGCACACTGTACTCACTCCAGGTTCCACAGCCGTAGCTCCTTCCTGCCGGGTGATGGCCGTCGCGCAGGAACTGGTTTGTCACAGGAGGATAGCTAAGGGGCAACGTGCTCGCCATGGCAGCAAGCCGACGTGGAGCACCACAGGTTCGATCCCCGGGTCCGCGCTTAGAAACCTCTAGGTATTAAGCGCATTATAAATAACGTATCAAAGTCTCTAAACCTATTCCTGCATAGGCCCTTTGAAAGTCACATGACTTGACCAAAATACGGTAGCCTAGTAGGCACCATGGCAGCTTGCAAAGAGACAACGACTCGGCCCTACGTCCACACCTCACCCCGATACTCCACTGGCCATGGACCCAACCTACACTACTAAAAGCAGTACAATTGTTGAGCAATGTCCATGCGCTCCTTACCTCCCAGAAACTACAATCGGAAACAACGTGAAGTTACTCATTTAAACTAATGGAACGACAAATTACAAGAAATGAATGAAGCACAATATTAACTATGCAAAAATGTAATGCTCATTTGACATACAAAGTCGACACATGTTTCGACCTCCACAAGGCTCAATACATAGTTTACTTCGTTTTGTCTGGCTTTGGGCTTAGGCCAATGAGCCGTCCGATCAAGAAGGGCTCGGCTGTGCCACATTTCCCCCGCCCAGGCCCATTTGAAATGGAAGACCAGCAGGCTCTGGGCCAAAGATGGGAACGATGGCTGAGGTTTTAATATTACCTAGTTGCTCATGATGAGAGTCCAGACAAGTTTGCTTTGAATCTTGTCAGAGGGGGAAGTAGAGGACCTCATCCCCACATTGTCTCTGAAGAGCAAAGCATGTATTTTGACCCACTGCAAAATGTTGACCATGAGGGCACACATTCAACACAGAAAGTCAAATTAATGGAGAGTCGATGGACGCGTTCGCAACCCGACTGCAGTGGCCCACTGAGTTAACAAGTTCACAAACAAGGACATTAGGTTATAAATCATAGGAGGAGGTCTCTAGAAATTACTCTTCAAATGGTGCAAACAAAACAGAGGCGAGCGTGGACTCCCAAGTGGCGCAAATAGAAACAGGAAAAAGTTGCGAGAGAGGCAGCATACCAAGTCAGACAGGGCGGAAGAGGTGTGCAAATTCAGTCTGCGTGCGTGAAGGTACAGGACAACTGCATTTGGACACCTTTGCACGAGAAAAAAATCACAGGGCCAGGGTGTGTAACGCGCCACCAACATGATTGCAAAGAAGCAGCAGTAGACCTGAACCCAACTTGCGCATGTCAGTGCCCAGAAGAGATGCTGATGCAAGAAGAAACTTGGCGAGTCATGTCCGACAAGTCAGACCGATATCTCCATCACCCACACCTTTCCAGGAGAGAAGCCAACAATATTATGTCAACATCCTGCCAAGTTAGTCTTTGACACTGGCTCCACTCTAATAAACACACGTATTCATCCGAGTTCTGCAAGATGGCACATCTGCCCACATCGACACTGTCGTGTTAAAGGTAGTTCAGTGGGCTGCAAACAGACCCATTCAAAATCATGGAAAGTTTTTGAATGGAGTTAAGCTACAACGGGTGACTCTCCATGGTGGAGCTGCATGTCCTTCAGGGAGAAGTAATCTCCTTGGGAGACCAACTGCCTTAGAGATGGGAAATGCCACTAACATATGCCATAAGACATAAGGTGCCGACGAGAGAGGCATTTCCGCAGCTATTCAGAGGAATTGGGTGTTTGAGAGGGGAACCAGTAACTCTTCATAACAAAGAGTTGGTCGTCCCAGTGGGCCAACAGCCGAGAATGATACTGATTCACCTACAACCGTAAGTTAATAAGGAAATCCAAGTGTCTGCTAAAAGAGGACATAATAGAACCAGCTTGCGGTTCAATTGCAGTGTGCGCCAGACCCGAGGCTATCAGGGCGCAAAATGTAAGAGGGCGTTCAACTTTGCTACATACATAGTATAAGTACAGAACAAAATATACAGACATCAAGTAAGTACAGGTCAAAATATAAGGACATAAGATACAAAATATACAGGCGGAGGGCGATATAGGCAAATATCAAAAGAGATATAGAGTGCCAGTTAGCATAGTTTGCAAGGCAGGATTATTTACAAAATGTGATACTAGCCTGGAACAGTTACTTGTCATTTTCTTTAACCCAGTTGGTAAGATTCTGTCTTAATTTGGTGAATGTTTGGTCCGCTCTCAGTGAAGGTGGCAGGGAATTCCACAGTTGTGCTGACTTGACTGGGAAGCTAGTACCCCCGATAGTGGAGAGTAAATTGTGGTACAAGGATACAGTTGGAGTTGACTGATCTGGTTGAAGTGTTTCTAATGATTCATTTAAATAGCAAGGTGCTTTGTTGTTTAGAAATTTATGGGCAAGGGATGCTGTTTTTAGGCAGATTTTATCATGTGTGGATAACCACTTATATTGCCTTCTAGTTATGGAAATATGTTCTTTCCTGGTTATATTTAGTGCCACACTGAGGGCATTGTTCTGGAGTACCTGTATTCTTTTAATGATGTATTTGTTAGCGCCAATGTAGAGGGCGTTCCAGTAGCCCAGTTTGGACAGTATGAGAGCTCTGGCTAAAAATAAGCAACTGCTAGGGGAAAGTAATTGTTTGCCAGCTCCGATTAATTTACATGTGTATGCAGTAGATGAGGCAGAGTATTCACCTGTTTAGTGAATGTTAAAGTTGAGTCTAAGTAAAAACCTAGAGTTTCACTTCTTTGGCAACTTAATGGAATTCCCATCGATGGTGAAGGATGAATAGTCAGGGCTTAATCTGGTAAGGTGGATGGTAGTGGCAAGGATGATGAGCTCTGTTTTGTCACCGTTCAGGCAGAATCCATGGGTGGCCATCCATGCCTGAACGATACTGTAGATTCCATTCACCAAGGCCAAATCCTTATCATAATCCCCAGTAAGTGGTAAGAGAATCAGAGTATCATTTGCATAGTTTGTGTAGGCGATACCCTGATGGTCCAGATCATCAAAAAAGGGGCTTGGTGAATACATTGTACAGGGTCGGAGAGACACATGATCCCTGGGGCACCCTGCAGGTAATGGGGATAGGGTCCACTGCTGCAGATAGAGAGAAGACTCTCATAGTCCTGTTGCTGAGGAAGGACTGTGGTGGCAGTGCCCAAACCAGAATCATGCACCAGAATTATTCTATGTGTAGATATGAGACAAGCAAATAGAGCCATTGGACGTGAAAGGCCTCCATCTGGACGATATGATTAGTTTATTGAACAGAGCAACAATATTCACCAAATTGGCCAAATAAAAAAAATAAAGGGGCTATCACCAGATCAAACTTGATGAACCATCACGATACATAACAATGTTTACAACTCAAGAAGTATTTTGCTACAAGGCTAGTTTTGGAATATTATCTGCCCGCAGCTGAGATCTTTCAGGAGAGCATCAGGAAAGTGATTTGTTATGAGATAACGAGCCTGGTAAGACAACTTTGTTCACACATCAGGTGACTTGCAAGTGAAACAACGGCGAAAGTAATTGTTAATGGCAAGTTGCTAAACAGCTCATTGAATATAACTGTAAAGGAGCAGATGCAGACATTCGCTTCAGAAAATACCTTCTGCCTTAAGGCGAAAGGCCAGAAAATCCTACACGCCATTATATCTGATAAGGAGTCAGACAGAAAACACCAATAGACACGAATAGCACGTACATGCTCGAGAAGGCTTTTTAGAAGCCAGTGACATGCATTATCCCTTCTCTGAATCAAGGGATATTTTAATGTAATGAAGATAGTCACTGAGCAAATACAAACACTTCTTTCACATGGAAGACCGTATTGTCAAGAAGCAAAGTGACACTTTGAAGCGTTAGGGCTTAACATTCCAGGTAGCGGACATGACCCTCATGTGGTTAGATCCCTTCTTAGATATAAGGTGCAAGCACAAGAGGGGGGGCAATTTGCCCATTGAGCAGCAGACAGGCCAGCGTGGCTGTGGAAGTGGCCAACACAGTGGCAGGGAGGAAATAGCCGAGCCCAGCTAAGCAGAACTCATTTAAACTCAGAAGGCGTTGTTTCATTCGAATCACATCCAGATCGAAAACTTGAGTAAATGTGGGGACTTGCTGAGTGCATATGGAGACTAAAAGGCATATAGGATATCATAACATAGCATAGCTCCTAGGTCACTCATGCGGTTAAACTAAAATGATGCACTTGTTCTATTTTTCATTAATGTAACCATGCTCTTCGCTCACATAGCAGTTTTGTTCATAGGTGTGATGTTATTTTTATTTGCTTCCGTTTTGGCATGTGTAATGCAAATTAGAGCCTGTAGAATAAAAGAATATGAGAGTAGGACAGGGGAATTGAGGCCAACGGGAATGCCCAAATTGCTTATAGCGCACAGGAAGCTGCACAAAGGCGTAGCAACAGCCACCATAGCAAGATGGGTCAGAGAAATTATGTGCTTAGCAGGGATAGACATGGCTACATTTGGAGCGCATTCTGTTAGAGGAGCAATGGTTTCAAAAGCGTTAGTTCAGGGAACGACTGCAAGATATTCCAAGAATGGCCGATTGGACGAGTGATACCACGTTTAAAACATTTTACTTTAAACCGGTTAATGCAGTAGCAGAGTCAGTGGTAAGAAGCTTTGAACAAGCATAATGCTCGCCTACGTCATCACATAGAATGAAGATTCCCCCTGCTAATTGATTCTATTAAAGACAAGCAAGTGAACATTACTTTCCCGCCCTTGATACACGGGAGAGTTAAGGTTGATCTATAATGACAGTGTGCGAGGTATATCATTGTGTTTACTCTAATTTTACTTCCCAGAATAGGGTGTGTATCCGCCGCCCTAACATGAACTGTTGTTTCTGTCATTAGGAGATGATTAAAAGAACATTTGAGATCGCTCTGGGAGAAAGCGAGTCATGGTGAGCAAAGACTGCAAGTCGCTACGCGGATGGACGGCTCAACAGAATGATCGAAGGAGCAGAGACTATGTTGATCTAGTTAAGTCAGTTTTCAGTTGGAAAGCAGTCAAGAAGAGGGAGAGCACAGGAAGTGATGGACTAGGTCACATGACCAGGATACAGGCACTGCAGTGGGCCTAAGGGTGATGGGAAAAGTAGTTTTTGGTTTGGCAGCGCAGGTTTGGTCACAGTAAGAAGGGTAAAAGTGAAATAAAGCAGACGTGTTCACTCTGGCACACATTTCTCACAATACACAACTGCATCAAGTGAATGCTCATTTCATGCCAGGAAAGGGACCAATCCCGAGATTGTGGACGTTATTTCTATCAATCAGGTTTTCCCAGAACTCAAGCAAATGGGTTATACAAAAGTGACAATCATAATCTGAGCCATTAGCACATGAGTGTACAAACACCCACACCCCCTCCCCTGGTTTTCACAAATGGATGTCATGAACACAACATAGCTATGGTTATGAGGCAATGATTAAACCCAATGTATGCGGATCTGGAAGTCAGAATTACATAAAAACGGATAGTAAGGCAGCCAGTAAGCCTTGCCACCCCACTGCCCAGATGCATTTTCCACCAGGATGTGATTTCAGTATCCTGAATGAAATGCTGAACATGGATGGGCAAGTTCAAACCAAAGGGTCATAGCAAGCAAGAATTCTATGCTCAGCATCTATGCTCAGAAAATACTATGACATGTGACCGCTAGAAAGAACCAAGAGTTTTGTCACCCCCCAGCACCCACAAGGTTTGCACTTTATATTTATAGAAAGTGTATCCGAGTACATTAAATGGCGTGGGGAAATATGGTTTACAATCAACGAAATTAGCTTTGGTAGTTGGCCGAGATTAAAAAAAAAAAAAAAAGACCAGACAAACATGTATTTCATGGTAAAGGTAGTCGTCCTTTTACCTACCGACCACAGCGTTACTACACTACATGTTTTGGACAGAAGTTGCAGAATGCGAGATGTTTCACTAAATGGAGGCGCAAGTTACCTCAAAAAAATAAGTAAAGCTTTGCAGCAAGGTCCTCGTTACGATTAATGTACCGTGGTTTCAGCGGGTCTGTGTACAATTATAGGTTTACTGTTCGGACAGCGACTCTTCTTTAGAGGATGCTGCATGAGACCTCTGGGCACAGGAAGACCAGAGCTGCAATTCACACTGGACAAGGCTACAAGCCTCGACATGTTATTTTCCCCGGTTAACTTGGCACGCAGACTAATCCACAGCCCTCCCTGGCTGGCGAGAGGCTCAGGTGAGGGACATGTGACGGCCTGACAGCGGCTCCTTTGTGCTCGGCAGCTTAAAGCGGGCAATGCCGCTGCAACCACTGGGCGGGACCGATGTGAGAGGGGGGCCCCGAGGAAGCACTGACAGGCTGAAATCTCGGCCTTTTCACAGAGATCTGAGGGGGGGGAGGAGGAGGGCGGGTGCTACGCTACAGTACTGGACACCACTAGAGGAGAAGAACGACTTCAGATAGACAGGGTTCCGATTGGAGTTGAAAAGGAGGAGGAGGGTGATGGGGCCACACCACCAAGGATGGGGGTGCATACAAGTGTCACAACATAGGAGCAAGGCGCAGAGAGGCAAACAGCGGGGCCTGGAGTCCCCATGGCGAACCAGATTTGCTTATGGGAGGGTTTTACCCTGACCCTCGACAGGAAAGCGGTCTTCGGTACTTACAGGGCTATGCTTACTCATTGAAGATCGTGTCCTGATCATACAGCCGGTCCCTAGTGCACGGGGTGAGGCGGACTCCAGCGGGAGGCTGGCGGTGTACCATACAGCGGCGGACAGGCTCGGGAGCGCGTCGGCGTAGTCAGCTGCACTCTGCTGCCTCCTCCGCGCGCAGACTCCAGACCAGCGCCGAACCGGGAACGCGCAAGCCACGCCCCCCATGCAGGGAGAGTCACAGACGGCCCATTGTTGTCTGCAAGGTGGATGACATCATGAACCAATGGACAAATCATAAGTCGGAGGAGGCATGTTCAGCGCCCCTTGTCTGGTTTGTACACACCCTCTTCCTGTACCCGAGTACTGTGGTGCCAGCCAGGAACTTGCGTGCGTGCGTGCGCGCGCCAGACGTCACAACGCGGCAACCGGTGCGAACCAGTTGCTGAATCAAAGCGCCGGCTTGGTTGGCAGGGGCGGGGCAGCTGTCAGCAGTGTCGGGAGGAGGTGGGGTTGACTAGTACGTCACCCATGACGTGTTGTGTGAAACGCAGGCACCGTCCAGGGGATTTGCAAAGAAGATTAGAGCACGTTCCTATGAATGTATGAACGAGGTATCGTTATAGAGGGGCCTGTAGATTGCAAACCAACTCATCGGTTGCGTCACAATCAAGCTTTTCACTGCTGGTTACCTGTTACCCTGTAATCTGATTGCTAAACGGGCAATGCCCAATCCGCTAGTGACACAAAGCCTAACAAGTGGTTACAAATTGTGATAGTCATGCAAACGATGTGGCTCACTGAATAAATAAAACTATACTAATTTGCATAGCGGGAAAAGGGTTTATATGGACATACATCAAACAGCAGAACTCTACAGCCAACAAGCCACTGGTATGGGCCCATGCACCCTAGCACTGCAGGCACACGAGTATAGATGGCAACTTTTCATAGTGAGCTGGAGGATCACTTGTTTGTCACACCCATGGGCGGCGCCAGGCATGGGCTTGGGAGGGCTAAAACCATCGCACTTTGTGTTGTGATGTTACATACACTTGTATTAGGTACATAGTTCTTTATGATGTACATATGTTCTGTAACCCTGACCACAGATTTGTGTATGGTTCCAGAATGTTGATGGAACCATACACGAAGATGTCGCATTGATGATGGTTGGCCTCCTGCGGGCTCCTCCCAAATAAACTCTTAAGTTATATATTACTATCGTATACTAGTAATTTATAACTTACACTTCCTAACAATTGGCGACTAGGACTCGTTAGGGAGGGAGCCCCCGGATGCGGCGAAGAACAGCTTCCAATACATAAACGACTGCATCAAAAGGTTTGACAAAGCGGCTGAACCCACCGAAATTATGAAAGCTATATGTGAAAGCAAGTGAAAGGTGAGCGGCACATATCGCAGGCGGATATATGCAAGAAAAGACTGTGTAAGTGAACTTATGTCGATCGGCAGCTTATGAAAAGTTTGCGAGACGTTGGGCCAACCGCAGTAAATATTAGAGAAAAGCACCCTCGTACGTGCTTTGCGTGCTGCCATTTTGTGGATTTTAAACGTTGCCTTGACAACAGTAAATGGAACGCGACGAACTGTTACATTACGGAAAGACGCAATTGAACGTTTCATTGAGTGAAGTTAAAGGAAAGAGGCACATAATGAAATTAGCGTGTGTTTGAAGTGAAACGCAGCGCATGCAACAGTGTTGGAAGCTGCCTGATACAGATGTTGTCATGATATTAACTTGATTCTCAAACTAAGGGATTGAATGCACGGGCATTGAAAAGTATTGAAAAGACGTATTGAGCAATTATCAATACAATTGAAAGTGAACATAGTGAAAAGTACAAAGTACAGTGGAAAGATTTTTCGAATCTTAACTGTTGGATGAGTAAAAGTACAATATGCAAAACATAGCTGCTCCAGTAAAGTTTTTGGCACTGCCGGGAAATCCAGTATGTCCTTGGGAGCAATGTCAGGACAACTTTCAGGTATACTTGAGGGCAATAGGTGGATCTAAGTTCAATGATGACTTGAAAGAAGCTACGCTTCTTAACTGTATAGGTGCAGAGGCACTCAGGATCTTCAGAACCTTGCCTGATTTAGATCATATTGATGAAAGCTCAGGAGATTCGTTGAGTGGAGCCAGAAAGTATGACACAGCAATCGCCAAATTAAATAAGCACTTCAGAAATAAGACCAACATTGTGTTAGAGCGATACAGGTTCTTTTCAAGGAAACAAAATAAAAGTGATGCCTATTTGGCTGCATTGAGAGGGTTGTTGGCTATGTGTGCTTTCACAGGGGTGGCAGATGAATACTTGAGAGATCAACTGGTCTTACACGTAGCAGATCCACGCATCCAACAACGTCTGTGACAGGCAAAGAACCTAACGCTAGAACAAACAATTGAAATAGCAAGATCTATTGAACTAGGTGAGAAGTGTATGAAGGAAGTCCAGAACAAAGTGGAGAATGCAGAAATAAAGTCAGTCCAAGAAATAGATGATGGACAATGTGGCAAGGAAGAAGAGGATTTAATTGCCATAGTCAGGAGATTGGTAAAGTCTGATACGGGAGGTGGATCTAGACAGGAGAAAGAAAATACATACAGATCAACCAACAAATGCTTCAAATGTAGTTGGTACAGACATTTAAATGCGGAGAAAGATTGCCCGGCTTTGTCAGCAGAATGCTATAAATGTGGACAACTAGGCCATTTTAGTATGGTGTGTCGCAACAGCAGGGGAAGAGGCAGATTTAATAACCGCTATGGGAGAAATGCTGGTTGATACGGTAGAGGCAGAGGTAATGCCATGACGAGCATAAAGGTGCTGGAAGAAATTGGTGGCCCAAGCAGCTTGTTGGCAATTACAGATCGGTTTGAAGACGAAGTACAAATACTGGCCTTCACACCAAATTAAGGTAGTCTGGGACCATGGGTACCAATGGAGATCAATGGCATAACCTGACAGATTATGGTTGATACTGGCTCTCCATATACTTTGGTTGATGTGGAAACCTACGTGAACATACTAAAGAAGAGAATGGAAGATTTGCAAATGACCAAGATAAAGGCAACTGGTTATGGGAAAACACCCATTAACATTATAGGTTTTGTTTGGGTGCACCTGAAATTTGAAGGAAGGAAGACATACTGTAGACTATATGTGGCTGAAAATGGATTTTCAATAGTTGGATGGTGGGAACAAGCATCACTTAAGATCAGGATACATCCAGGTGAAGATGTGCCCAATCTATGCATTACTGAGAACAGTTGTAGCACTTCTGAGAACCTAGCCAAAAGTTTTCCGAAAGTGTTCAATGAAAAAATTGGTATGCTCAAAGGTTTCAAACATTGCATCATACCCAAGAGAGGAGCAAAGCCAGTAGTGCATAAAGTGAGAAACATACCAATTGGCACCAGAGAAGCATTAAGAAGTGAATTAGAGAAATTGTGCATGCAGGACATTATTGAACCTATGGAAAGCTCTGAGTGGTTATCCCTGATTGTAATTGTTAAAAAGCCTGATGGATCAATCAGAATGTGTGTTGACCTAAGAGATCTAAATGCCAACATTTGGTTAGACCGCCATCCTCTGCCAAACATAGGAGAAATGTTGACCATGATGAAGCCGGCGAGATACTTCACGACATTGGATTTATCGTCAGCCTATCAGCAGGTTGTATTAGAGGAAGAATCTAGACATTTGACATCGTTCATAACGCCATTGGGAGCCTTCAGATATAAAAGAATGCCTTTTGGATTGGCTTCGGCAGCCACCGTGTTTCAAAGATTAATGCATCACTTGTTTGACGGTCTCCAAGGAGTGCATTATTTCCAGGATGACATTTTGATATCTGCAATGTCCGAAGAGGAGCATGATGCAAAATTGTTAGGTGTGCTGCAAGTCATACAGCAAAAGGGGATGACACTTAAGATCGAGAAGTGTAAGATAAAGAAAAATGAAGTGACTTACTTGGGTCATCGCATAAATGCAGATGGTGTAAAGCCTAAAGAATCGTTGGCTGACACCATTCTTAAGATTCCCGATCCTGTCAATAAGGATCAACTCCGGAGTTTTTTAGGGTTAACAGAATATTATTCTAAATTTGTGGATCACTACTCGGATAGGACCGAAAAGATAGAAAATCTGATGTGCAAGGGTATAAAGTTTAATTGGTCTGAAGGCTGCAAGAAGGAATTTGAAATGATCAAGTCATTAATCAAAAAGGCACCAGCACTTAAAATGTTTGATTCGAGTGCCAAAACCAGGATATCAGTGGATCCCAGTAACATAGGCCTTGGGGGTGTCTTAGAACAAGTGCAAGGAGGTGAAGTAGTTCCCATTGCCTTTGCTTCCAGAACATTAAGGGGGGCTGATAAAAAAATTATTCCACTATTGAGAAGGAGGCCCTGGGTGTCAAATGGATACTAGAACACTTCAAAGGACTCATTTGGGGCATGCCGGTTGAGATCAAAACAGATCACAAGCCACTTATACATGTGTTGAACTCAAAGAATCCTCATATGACATTTCCACGCATAAGGAGGTAGACACTGATGATCATGCAATACAATGTCAATATAAAATATACCCCTGGAAGAACAAATGTAGTGGCAGATTGTTTTTCTTGCCTACCATGTGAGGGTAGCACAAATGATGGTGAGGACAAGGAAGAACTAACAGAATATCAAAACATGGAATGTATAATAGCACATGTGCATCCTAGTTTTTCAAAGGAGTAGTGGGTTGAAACTAGAGAACAAGACCCTGAACAAAGACTGTTGAGGAAAGCTATTGAAAGTGGCTGGAAAGATACTGAGGAAAATATCAAATACTGGGAAAAAATAAAAGATGAACTGACAAGTGACAACACATGTATTTATTGAGGAGATTGGATAATACCTCCAACAAGTATGAGGGAGAGAATTATGAACATTGCACATGAAGGTCATGTGGGTAGAAATTTAACGAAGAGAAGGGTGAGAGAAGCTTATTGGTGGCCTAACATGTGGGATGAATTGGAGGTCCTAGTCAGAGATTGTACTGCATGTGCAGTAAGCGATAAAGGTAAATCAACACATGTCACACCATTGCAGCCAGTAGAAATTCCCAGTACAGTTTGGACAAAACTGGTAATTGATATAGCCGGATCATATGAAACATTGGGACCACAAAAAGTTTACTTTATTGTACTGGTTGACTATACATCCAAATGGGTGGAATGTGGAATTATTGACGAATCCATATCAGATGTAAAAGTAATGACGTTTTTAGAAGAAATTTTTAACAGGGAAGGTGAACCACAGGAATTCATATCTGACAATGGAGCTCAATTTATGTCACAAGAAGTTCAAACATTTTTGAAAGAAAGAGCCATTAAACATAATACAACAGCCTTAAATCATCCCATGGGTAATGGATTAGTGGAGACAATGAATCGCTTTATAAAGGGCATTATTCAGTTAGCCATTGTCAATAATCTACCGTTGAAAGAAATGCTCAAGGAAGCACTCAACACGTATAAGGTTACCCCACATTCAGTAACTGAGGAAGTGCCATTCACTTTGATGAGAGGAAGAATTGCTACGAACAGACTCAGACTGGCTTGGATCATTAAAAGAAGGGACAAAGAAATACATTTGGAAGAACTTGTCAACAAAGTGAAAAGGAAACAAGAAGAATACAAAAATTATTATGACAAGCAAAAACATGTTCAAGAGAGTAAATTTGAGAAGGGTGATTGGGTTAGAGTGAAAGAACCCAAGCGTGTGATGAAAGGGGAGTCAAATTCCGTCCTCCTCAGAAAGTGATGGAGTGTTCTAAAAAATCAGTGATTTTAGAAGATGGCAAGAGGTGGTCTTGTAATGATGTAATCTTGGCAAAGAAGGAGGAAGTATTGAGAAATGAAAGAGAACAAAATGTTTATGGAGAGATATTTAAAGATAAGTCTAATGACCCAAGACCGATGAACAAAGAATATATACAAGAAAAGATAACAAAAAGAGAGCCAAATGAGAAAAACATGGAGGATAATCAACCATCCTCAAGATGTAGGAAAAGAGTGTGGAACTATAAACAAGACTATGTATATTATTGAACATTTTGAGAACCACCAATGCATGGACTCATGGGAGCATACACACAAATGGTCTACACCATTACCAAGTTCATGTATCTTTTTTTGTTTGATATTCAAGTTAAGAAAATATTATAGTTGTTACAGTTATCGTAATGTGTGGGTACAAAAAATATATATTTTTGTTTAAATAATTATAGGGGGAAAGATGTTGTGATGTTACATACACTTGTATTAGGTACATAGTTCTTTAATATATGATGTACATACGTTCTGTAACCCTGACCCCAGATTTGTGTATGGTTCCAGAATGTTGATGGAACCATACACGAAGATGTCACATTGATGATGGTTGCACTCCTGGGGGCTCCTCCCAAATAAACTCATAAGTTATATATTACTATCGTATTACTAGTAATTTATATCATACACTTCCTAACACTTTGAGGCAGCATTCATCACTGCGGTCACGTTTCTCACCCCTGAGAGCAGTGTATTTACTTTATTTTTACCTTTTTTAAGCTTCAAAAGTAAGTAGATATAACACACACAACAAATACAATATATAAATCCTTTAATATTAACTCTTCAAGCTGAGAAAACATTTGTTAACGTGACTAGGGCATCAGCAAATGTGCAGAGAACAAAAGCCTGCCCAGGAGATGATAGCAATAGACCCCCTGTATGGATGCTAAAGGCTTAACTGCTGGGCTCAACTTTTAGTTGTTCCATGGATCCAACGATTACCTATGCTTTGTTTAACTAAATAGCCTGTGTAATGCAGAGGCATGGACGGGTAGGGCCTGAGCTGATCCAGAGGGAAACCGGTAAGAAAAAACTATTTTTGTTTGTGTGTATGCATGTGTGCATGGATTGCATGCATGTATGTGTAACCCTCTCATGTAATCCCTATGCTTGCCCAAGACAGTAGGATCCTAAAAGGAGCGCATGAAAAAGAAATAGGTGAATAAAACTAAGGAGAGCGTTATTGTAGAATATGTATTGGTACCTATAGAAGGATTTGTGACGTGTTTCTTTTCCTGCTGTTGTATGTTGTTGTTACGGTTAGATTCTCGTGTTAGTTCTTTTTATGTCGTTTTCTGCAAATCAGGGTATTTTGCATGGCGATCTACCCTTGGAAAGTGCCTTTCATCCATTTTCTTCTCAATATGCAATGCCAGCATTATGCCGTTGGGGTAATATGGTGGGCGGTGGTACCTTCTGGCTGGAGGGGTAGCAGTTGTGTGCTTGATGTGATTTTACCTCTATTGTATTCACAAACCCCATTCAGTGCGATATGGGTGGAACATCACTGGGGAGAGATAAGCGCAACGGTCAGTGAGGAGGGAAGGAGAAAGAGGAGAGGAGAAAGGGGCACAGCAAGGGCGAGAGTTCAGGTATTCTTGACACTCCTTCTGTCAGCTCTACATAGGCTGTTCTGGCCTAGGTAGGCTTCCCCGACCTGGGGAAAATCTGACAGAGAGGGAAGCGAGACCAAAAACAAGGCGGTGTAGCAGACAGCTGTTCCGCCGCAGGCCGTCTTGTTCCTGAGTGAACATTCAGCACAGAATGACTTCTGTCCTGTGCTGGTTTATCCATTTTGCTGTCGCTTTACTGCAACGAGGTAGGAGAGGGAGAATATGAGGGAATGGGGATTGCTCCTTATGCAGTTCTGTTCTAAACTTACTCTGTTACCCTCTCAGTTTCCACTCAAAGTCTCCCATGTTCAGGCAGTCTACAGTGTTTGTTAACTCATTGTTAACTCATTCTAAATTTAAAACAAAGTGTACACTGATTGGTCCCTGGTTTCCGCCGATCAACTAAGATAGCAGCAGACATTGTGAGGAGGAGGTGTGGAATGGGTCTTTGGGTCTATGCAGTCCAAGCACCTCCCGGCTCCTTGTGTTAGGGAAATAACAAAGGAATAAAACCCAGCTCCTGTCAGCATATACACTAATTTAATTTGAAGCAGAGGAGAACAGACCTACAGTAAACATTCTGACATGTGTTTCTTTATGAGGCCGTGTCAGAGTTCTGGCTGGGTTGCTGCCAGCCCAGGTTGTAACCCCACTTTAAGAAGGGTTTGTGTGAAAATATTGGTGGGGCTAAGGAGCACATGTACAGCTGGGAGGGGATTGGCTCTCTCGGTAACACCCTCTCGGCCAGGACAAACTCCTTGTAGGTATATATCAGTGTGTGTTTCTTATAACCTTGGCAAGTCCAGAACACAAACTGGTTTAGAGAAGCCATCTTTTCTTCAATGGCTGGTTACCCTTTTTATGTTTTGTATGTGTTTGTGGGAGTTTGTCGGGGTGTGTGGCTGACTGCAGCTGCCACTAGGTAAGGAGTGATGTTAAGGACTTATATAACACACTGGAAGTACATTTTAATAGATCAACCAGATCATAAATGTTAAATACAATGAAATGTGTGTAGCATTGGTGAATTAGATTTGTCCAAGCCCAGTGTTACTCAGGATTAACGGGGAGCCCAAGATACTAACTCCTTTATAAGTATGTATTTCTCCAGGCATCTGGTGATGTAAATAGA
The DNA here is from genome assembly GCF_040938575.1 of Ambystoma mexicanum. Classification (NCBI taxonomy): domain Eukaryota; kingdom Metazoa; phylum Chordata; class Amphibia; order Caudata; family Ambystomatidae; genus Ambystoma; species Ambystoma mexicanum. Next base: position 624,749,621 of record NC_090927.1, on the reverse strand, counting down.
CATTAGATTTGTGCATTGTAGTTATGCTACTCAGCCATGGTGCAAACAGTTGTGCTACCTATTTAGTCATTTCATTGAGTCATACACATGCCAATCAGACAGTGTTCATCATTGATGCTATTTATTAATTAATTCAAGTCTGGGTAATACAAATGCCAATCACCCAGTGTTCAGCATTGATGCTATTTATTTATTTATTTATTTAGTAATTGATGTCTGCATAACACAAATGCCAATCAGTCAGTGTTGAGCATTGATGCTATTTATTTTTATTTTTTTATTTTCTTTTTTTTTAAATTTATTTATTTATCGTAATGTGATACAGTTTTTAAAAAATTAAAACTTTACACATTTAACACAAATTTACAGGAAGGTACAAGAAATTAGAATACTTACTTAATAATTAATACATCAGTACATCAAATGTCAATCAATTCATTGGACTTTCTCGTATAAATACATATACTTAATATGTACATTGACAGAAGAAAACCTTAATAACACACTTAATAAGCAGATTTCCCTCAAGGGGGTGTTCAAATTAATCAGATCTTAGGTCAGGTCATTAAGATCAGAGCGAAGAATGATACCTCTTACTGATCACAACTACTCGTTTGTTTTTCGGCAATTAACCAGATGTTAAATAGTGCAATATGGAGCCTAGAGTTTAGCGTGTTAATACAATAATTCCAGAACTCATGAGATCCCAGATGATCCATTTTATGTACATAAGTTCTGAAATACTTAGAATAATGGTGACTCATCGATGGGCACTGTGTTAACACATGCCTTGCTGTTTCAGAGTTAGATGAAATACCACAAACTCTGCAGTTTTTTATAGATTGTCGAGACACATGAACCCAAGGTCTATTTACTAATGTGGGTAAATAATTGATGCGCAGGAGCAAGATGAAACGTCTCAACGCCGGGGAAGGGCAGAGATTGAGATATAATTGACTCTTCTTGAAAGTATAGAGGACATAAGTCACAAAACTATAACTTTTCAAGGTAGCCAAATGCACATGATTCTCCTGCCAGTCCCAAAGTGCGAAGGACTTCTGCAGACAGCAAAACATCTTTTGGTTATCTTGGCCCCAACATGGGGACCAGCCGCTTGCCTCACCTATTTATTTAGTAATTCATGTCTGGATAATACAAATGCTGATCATTCAGTGTTCAGCATTGATGCCATTTATTTATTCATGTTTGGTTAGTACAAATGCCAATCAGTCAGTGTTCAGCATCAATGCTATTTATTTATTTTATTTTTTCAAGTCTCGGTAATACCAATTCTAATCACCCAATGTCCCAATATGTATGTTATTTGTTTATTTATGTATTAAAGTAATTGTTGTTAAAGGGACGTTATGGTTCAGTTGCACTAATAAAAACCTATCAAAACCAGTGGAAAAAGTGTGTTAAAAGGATATTATGGTTACAAGTAAAATCGAAAACCCCCAGAAATTCGCCAGTTATGGTAAGCTAAGCAACCAAAACTCGTGCCACCACTGTGCACTGTTAAGACTAACACTCATGATATCAAAGATGACATCACAAACGTCCTGATCGATCTGGAGACTTTTAGGAACTTTTTGAGGCCAGCTTGGGGTTCGAAGTGTCAGCGGAGTGTGCGACTGTCCGCACAGCGCTCACCTGCACCCCTATAAAAGGCCACATCCCATTGCTGCACCTCATTCTGTTTTTGGCTGACCAGGACAGAGCTGTACTTCAGTTGGTTCCTGGCTACCAGCATTGACTACAGCTACCAGAATTACCTGAGGCCAAAATTGGTATTAATCAGCAACACCTGAACAGACTGCTACCCTGAAGATTGCAAGAGGCATGAACGCGCTTGGAGGAGAAGAGCAATTGAACTGCAGAAGGTACACAAAGCTGGGAACTAGAGTGCGCGCCTCACCCCCTCTTTTTTCTAAATACTGATTCACAAAAAAAATGGATTGCCAGCATCAGTAAGATGGTCTGCATCTCTGCGAAAAATATTGGTGCTACGAAATGTAATGTTTTCATTGTGGAAGGACGACATGCCAACACCTCTCAAAAATGCACAAACAGCCTTGTTGACATTGCACCTTGCTTTCTCCATTTGCGGACCAAATGAAGAAGAGTGTAGCCACATCTGTCTCTGGACAATGCGAGAAAAAAATTACTCAGGAGTTTGGAAACATGCACATGACTTTCCCAAGTGCCTCCTTCATCACAAACTGCAGTGTCATTCTGGTAACATGGCCTAAACTGTTCCCTCCACAATGAACGATAGTAATTGCTGGATGATGGCGTGTCACCAAAGTGGCACAAAGGGCAATCAAGTCCACCCACTTCATGCCGTGCACTCCATACCAGTGCAAATCCACATGATGAAATCTAAGATGTGCAGCCACTCCACAATGCTCTGCATACACCTGCAACCAATGTACCCACGAGTCCCCCAAAATGAAGTGACTCTGCCTCCGTAAAGACACAGCCATAGCCATAGACATCTGCACTCCACTCACCAAACAAACCCTCTGCCACACTCTCTCCTTGCACACCACACCCAGGAAACCTTATTGGCAATCCCCTGACCTCCACAGTCCCATTTCCATGCCTGCCATCCTCAAAAGCCCTGGATGTGGCACATCTGATCTGCAGACTACAGTGGTGTCCGCAGATAAATTGGCCAATTCAAGGGGGTGGGGAGAGAAAATTAACCCAGGGTAGGAGATTTCCACTGTAGTGGTGGCTCTGAAAAGAGCCTTTTTTTACAAACACCTTTTTGTTTTGTATTTTTTTGGGGTTTTCTCTTCTTTTCCTCCTTACTGCCTTACATCAAACTCTTCAAAGCATCCCTTAGATTGCGAAAGAAAATGGCATTTCCAAGGGTGGACAAAGAAATGCCATCTGCGGTGAATTAGTGCAGAAAGACACAAACATGCACACATGCCTCTGTTAACGAGGCACCTTCTGGCATTTTGCTGGGGACAGAGGACAATGGGGTTGTTTCATAGTGCTCTAGGTGATATTCGTGAGAAAACCACCTTTGCACTGGGAAAAAGCAGCATCAGTGCCTTCACCAAGTCCTTCATTGCACTGAGCAAACTTGGAGAGCACTAAAGTAACCCAAATGCTCTCCTCCAAAGTGCACCACTACAAGATCAGTAGCACTGAATCTGGCCTTGTCTCTGCAAAGTGCAAGCACTCCTTGCAAATTGCAGCCATGCACACTGTACCACAAAGCCTACACTCCTTGAAAACCAAGATTGGCAGAAATGCCTCTTCCCTCTGCATACCTCTCCAGATAACACACAAAGGAATCTGCCACCATCCATACACTAACTCTATGCATCTCTCCAACACCAGCCATCGCCACTACACAACCAACACAGCAATGATAAAAAGTATTACCCTCTCTTCCTGTAAAGCACAACCTGAACACCTGATTGGTTAATCCCCACAGTCCCATTTCCATGCCAGGCATGCTGAGAAGCCCCAGATGTGGCACGCCCTGCTGCAGACTACCGCATGTCCACGGACCCGATAGCACAGGGGCAGCCCTTCTTCCCGTTCCAAGTTCGCTCTTTGCAGCACTCCCTCATTGGCTAATGTTAAGCAGTCACACAACCATCCACCAATCACATCCAATAACTCTACATCTAACTCTTTCATCACAATTAAACACTGCAGATTTACTGTTGAACACTCAGAGTACAGGTCTCCTGTAATTCCAAAGCACCTCCATCAAAAAGTACTGTAAAACTCCCCAAGATTTCTGCTTCGAGATTCATCCACATCTGCATCCATCAACACAAACTACAGGCATTCATATATTTTATAGAGTACATTTGCAACTCTTTTACAAATGCATTTGAACAGGGTGCCTGCCACTTACCCTGCATAAGCTACTCATTAAACATACTCTAATTTGTCCCATCTCCTGACATCAAGTAGCAGTTACTTACAATGCTGTGTGCTTTAAAAGTTTTCTTTTAATGCCCACTTGCATAACAGTAGCAAACCACATATTACAATTCAATTTTAGCAGCACTCTCTGTGATTTTTTTGTAAAAAAAAAAGAGAAACCCACATTGGGAACATTTGCACAGCAAGTTCAAGTGCCAGATCCTATGTGAAACTTCAATATATTACCACAGCATGCATGCTTGCCCATATCACCCATTCTAATGTGCAAACTGTTATTTTCTTTTTTCCACCTGTCACTTCTACAACCACTTCTCCCACTAACACACATGCTGTAAAATGCCCTGAATGCACACAGAAAACGAAAACTGCATGTATGTTACCAAAGTATGGCAAGTACATAGATTGCACAATTAACAAAATGCACTCTGCTTACATCTATTAATTACAGCACCATTTGAAGGAAAGCAAACAAATGCATGTGTACATTGGCAACAGTGCTGTCTGTAAATCTTGATAAATAAATGAAAGCTACAGGAATGGATTTCTGCAACATACTGCAATGGCACTCATGTATCAAGCATCTATCTGTGGGGAAGTTAATACAATTCCACACACTAACATTCTTCTTTCTAATCTGTACATCTTTCTGGGCTTCTGCCTTTTTCTCACCCTACTAGGACTTGCATTACTACATTTCCAATGCAAGTAGTGCAACAACAACGCACACACTTGAAAAAGTGTAGCCCCCCTAGGGCATACTTATCACTGCACCACTGTCCCATACCAACACTGCTGATGCTCCCAAGCCCCATTCCTATGCAGTGCTGTGCAATTGCACAAACATACGGAATGACATTTTCCAACACCTGACCTTCCAGGCCAATATGGCCTGTAATATCCTAGTGACACTGTCAAGCTTGCTGCCAAACAAGTGTTCACATCTAGTGGCAACTTGTCTGCACCAACAGCAGTGTTACAACCATATTTGTAATCACGTGCGATGTCACTAACTCTTCCTCCCAGCAAATCCTCCTACAATGTAAAATAATGTGTTCTCGTAGTGCAATTATTGTGCCATTAACACACATACCCACTTATTTCCTTCTTTTCGCGATTGCAGTGAAGAACAGCCTCCTGAAAGATAGAAACGTCTCTACTGGAATATAAAACCCAGAAGAAACCTACTCTTCACATCCAACAAAGTAAGTGCAGTACTGTAGTAATATTCTTCCTGTTACTCAGACAGGGCAGTTATGTTGTGTTGTAGCCTACAAAATTCTATCTAACCCAACAGCATTTGCTTCACTCTTACTCATTGCACCTGAGCAGGTCCACTCTTTGTATTCTCATCTGAACACCAGTATCGTAACACACACTAGTTTTGCGAAAACCTCATAATGTCCTTACTTATTCATGCACAGTACACTGTAATACACACTGAAGCAAACCTTTCACACACCAACACACACAGATACCAGTAGAACCTTCCCAACTAGAAGTAACAGCCCATTGCACAATCACACACCCCTCTATTTATGCCTACCCTGATATTTAGACACTCATGTGCTTGCACTTTGCAGAGACATGGCCAGTTTCAGTGCACACAAATACATTACACAACTTTGAAACCCACACTTTCCTTTTTTCTCCAACAGACAAAAGAGAATGCCTACCGAAAAGCAACTCTGTAGAAAACAATGCAAAAATAGAGCATGCAAAATAGTGATCCGCCTCTAGCAGAGTTTGTACAAAATGTTCAAACTAAACAGCTGATTCAGTCACTGAGCAAAACTGAACCAGCTAGCAGGAAAACAAGTGTGGCCCCTCATCCAAAATTTAAAACTAAAAAGAAATGTATTAAGAAGAATACAACTACCTCTAGTGCTAGCACTGCATCTACCAATGTTAACGTAGCCACAGGTAAGCATTCCAAAACATTTATTTCACAAAAAATGTTCCACTGTAGAGTCCTTCAGAACCTTATAAAAACAGCTGAGAAATCACGCTCAACCCTTAAAACTTACAGCAGAAAACTGATCCTGGAAGCTCTCATAGACAGTGCAATGCTCCTTAAAAAAAGGAAATTGTTTATATTAATTTTAAACAGAATGAAACCACTAACAAAATTAATTAGTAAACTACAAAAAGTACTTCTCAACATGCGCAATATCATATCAACATAGATACCTTTGTAAACTTCTGTGCAGGTGAGTGGATTCACACAACCAGCACAGAGCCTTATTTCAATTAAGCGGCATACAAACAAGAGCAGCGAAACCCAATTGCCATACATACCAGTGGCCGAGGAAATGGCAACACCATTATGGCAGAAGAAACGCTCATTGAAAGAATATCCCCAACAAACTTACAATCAACTCTCTGTTCCACCGTACCAATCCGTCCCGTCTATCAATGGCCCTACACCTCAATGTGTAACGTATGAAAACAATCCTTCAAATCGTTATGGCAATTCCTCAATCACCATGTGAAAGTGAAAGAGAAAATGGGAATGAAAATGTTGCAAACCATGGACTTCTGTCCAGTGCACAAATATACAGGACTGCAAGGACTTTCATTAGCCTGGACTTCTGGGCCTGCTTGCAGAAGCACCTTCCACCACATTAAAATGTTAACAACACATCATTCCACTACACGGAATCTCGTCCAGAGATTGCACTATGCAAAAAGTCCTGCTTTAGAATTGGAGCATTTAAATCACATTCTCCTACATGGCACAGCCAAAGAACTCCTGGAAGCAATAGACCACATCCAAAGCAAATTTTCTGGAAGTGCAGAGCACTTACAAAATCCAGTAACTTTGTAACTTTAGAAAAGAGTAGCAACAACCTCACAGATGCCAACTTCGACGCCTGCAGCCCTTTCAGTCTGTTTTGCTGTGGGCCCAGAAGCTCCGGTAGTGCATCTGCACACGTTGCTTCCTAAGCACCACCATCTTGTCCCGACGCCCGGCCTGACCCCAAAATGGCGGTCGCGATGCGGCACGAAAACGAGGCTGCCTTCAGTTGCTAAGCAACTTTCTCGTTTTTCTACCAATCCTCGCCGCCGGTAGGCGGAAGCCGGCACTCGGAAGAAGGCCCGAAGAAAAAGGCCCTGTTCCACCCTGTGAGCTTCACTTCATCTGCCCCCAGAAGGGTGAGAGGGCCGGAGCCTCTCACTGTCCTCTTCATCTACGACCGACGCAATCGATCCCCTGCAGCAGTGCAATCCATGATGCCTGACCTTAACACACTCTGCATCGTGCATGATCATCTTATCTGGTGAGGCTATTGAATTAACATTTAGCCCCTTCGACGCCTGCAGCCCCTTCAGTCTGTTTTTCTGTGGGCCCAGAAGCTCCGGTAGTGCATCTGCACACGTTGCTTCCTAAGCACCACCATCTTGTCCCGACGCCCGGCCTGACCCCAAAATGGCAGTCGCGATGCGGCACGAAAACGAGGCTGCCTTCAGTTGCTAAGCAACTTTCTCGTTTTTCTACCAATCCTCGCCGCCGGTAGGCGGAAGCCGGCACTCGGAAGAAGGCCCGAAGAAAAAGGCCCTGTTCCACCCTGTGAGCTTCACTTCATCTGCCCCCAGAAGGGTGAGAGGGCCGGAGCCCCTCACTGTCCTCTTCATCTACGACCGACGCGATCGATCCCCTGCAGCAGTGCAATCCATGATGCCTGACCTTAACACACTCTGCATCGTGCATGATCATCTTATCTGGTGAGGCTATTGAATTAACATTTAGCCCCTTCGACGCCTGCAGCCCCTTCAGTCTGTTTTGCTGTGGGCCCAGAAGCTCCGGTAGTGCATCTGCACACGTTGCTTCCTAAGCACCACCATCTTGTCCCGACGCCCGGCCTGACCCCAAAATGGCGGTCGCGATGCGGCACGAAAACGAGGCTGCCTTCAGTTGCTAAGCAACTTTCTCGTTTTTCTACCAATCCTCGCCGCCGGTAGGCGGAAGCCGGCACTCGGAAAAGGCCCGAAGAAAAAGGCCCTGTTCCACCCTGTGAGCTTCACTTCATCTGCCCCCAGAAGGGTGAGAGGGCCGGAGCCCCTCACTGTCCTCTTCATCTACGACCGACGCGATCGATCCCCTGCAGCAGTGCAATCCATGATGCCTGACCTTAACACACTCTGCATCGTGCATGATCATCTTATCTGGTGAGGCTATTGAATTAACATTTAGCCCCTTCGACGCCTGCAGCCCCTTCAGTCTGTTTTGCTGTGGGCCCAGAAGCTCCGGTAGTGCATCTGCACACGTTGCTTTCTAAGCACCACCATCTTGTCCCGACGCCCGGCCTGACCCCAAAATGGCGGTCGCGATGCGGCACGAAAACGAGGCTGCCTTCAGTTGCTAAGCAACTTTCTCGTTTTTCTACCAATCCTCGCCGCCGGTAGGCGGAAGCCGGCACTCGGAAGAAGGCCCGAAGAAAAAGGCCCTGTTCCACCCTGTGAGCTTCACTTCATCTGCCCCCAGAAGGGTGAGAGGGCCGGAGCCCCTCACTGTCCTCTTCATCTACGACCGACGCGATCGATCCCCTGCAGCAGTGCAATCCATGATGCCTGACCTTAACACACTCTGCATCGTGCATGATCATCTTATCTGGTGAGGCTATTGAATTAACATTTAGCCCCTTCGACGCCTGCAGCCCCTTCAGTCTGTTTTGCTGTGGGCCCAGAAGCTCCGGTAGTGCATCTGCACACGTTGCTTCCTAAGCACCACTATCTTGTCCCGACGCCCGGCCTGACCCCAAAATGGCGGTCGCGATGCGGCACGAAAACGAGGCTGCCTTCAGTTGCTAAGCAACTTTCTCGTTTTTCTACCAATCCTCGCCGCCGGTAGGCGGAAGCCGGCACTTGGAAGAAGGCCCGAAGAAAAAGGCCCTGTTCCACCCCTGTTCGCCCCGGGACGCCAGGACTAGGCTACCAGATCCTGCCAGGTAGCAGACTTGTTTAGGCCACCTCTTACACCGCTTGGATGCCCTATACTGCTATCGCACCCCCAACCTGGAGTAACGATCGGCACAAACACTAACTTTGAGCGCCTACAAAAATCTAGCTTTGCTATACCCTTCTTCATTACTGCCTATCATTCTCTAAGCGTAAGTCTATTCTGGGTAAAGCGCATGCTTATAAAGGAATACAACGTCGCATACTCTCATGAACAATCCACTTGCTCTTAATGCTAAACCTCACCTGATTGACACATGTCCTGTATGCATGTGCACAACCCTAATGTGATGGCAATGTGTGAATGTACTCACTGCTCGTAATCAGACAAAACCTACCTGCTGAGGTGTATTTGCCAAAGTAGCATGACCCACCAACATTTGATCACTGTGATATCTACATAGTATGATGTATTATATTATGGCTAAGATTTATCAAACAACTATTGTCACGACACACAGATCAGCCAGTGGTCCCACTAGACCCTATATCTATTGTCATTGACTCTAGGCTTTTCCTACCCAAACCCAGGCGATGCCTAACTCCTCTTCAGCCTACGCACTACTGTGTACTTTGATGCCGCTACACTACACTAGGTGTTGTGCCCTATGGTCGTCTACAAGACCACATTTGATTGATTTGTGTTATGCCTTATGGTCGCCTACAAGACCACATTTGATTGATTTGTGTTATGCCTTTATGGTCACCTACATGACCACATTTGACTGATTTGTGCTGTGCCTTAGGGTCGCCTTTATACCTTATTTGCAACCCCTGCTTACTAGCAACACTGCCCACATCATGCATTGGTGCCTATCTACTGTCATTCACCTATTGTATATCTACACTAGATGTTGGACTAGTCAACCTAATCCACTTCCCTATCAAGACACTTACACCTGCTTACTCATGCTAACCACCACCCCGTGGCCTATCACCATGACACCTGCTAACCTGTATTTGAATGATCCAGCACTCTGGATACGCCACTTTGCTACCAGACCAACACCTAACCAACCTTGTACTACGGCCATTAGAAACACTAGATTGAACTCTAGAACTAGCCTACCCACCTTCCCATGCACCCACTACCCCAGCATCTTATCCAGAAACTCTAGATTAAGAGTCCGCAGCATGAAACAATCGCATACTGGCCACAACCATGCTAATTCGACCACTGACTCAGCCAAGTCAGCCCTTACCCATCTACACGACCTACCTATACCACTTGAAAAATCTTCCCATAAAGACAAGCCCATTAAAGCAGCTTTGGTGAATGCTAGGTCTCTTCCTGCCCATGCTCTCGACATCGCTGACCTTTTATCTCACGAAAAGCTCGACTTCCTCGCAGTCACAGAAACCTGGCTCAATGCTGCCTCCGGCCCATCCCTGGCCCTTGCTATACCCAATGATTATACTATTATTAGATGCGACAGAAACTCCACTCAAACGAAGGGAGGTGGACTTGCCTTCATATTCAGAAATGCACTCGACATCAAAGTCATCCAGGACGCTCAAATCCCCTCAGCTGAATCCTTGTCCATTAAGCTACCGCTATCACCTAACCACACGGCATCTCTACACCTTATTTACCGACCACCAGGTCCCATCTCCTCCTTTATAGAGGACATCGCATCACTCATAACCATAGACACCAAACCTAACTCTCAAACGATTTTACTTGGAGACTTTAATCTTGGTTTCAATGACCCTAAAGACACTAACGCCCATGACCTAGCTAACACCCTATCGGATCTGGGTCACACGCACATTATTCACGAGCCCACTCACATCAAAGGCAGAACACTGGACTGGATCACTCACCTCAACTGCCCTATTGACCTCCTATCCAATGACCCATGCATTTGGTCTGATCATCACATAATAACCTTCTCTATCAAAGCCAATACACCTCACCCGGCGCCAATCATTGCCCCAGCCACCAGCACGAGAAATAAGAAAGATATCACACCTGACAAACTCTTACCTATACTACTCCCCATCCTGAACAATATCGACCCAGAGGTCGACCCTACAGTCCTAGTGGACATCTACAACCAGGCTATACTTAAAGCACTGAACACCATTGCCCCACTAAAATTGCGGAAACCCAAACCACAGCGTCACCTCAACACTTGGTTCACGCCACAACTAAGAGAACTACGTAAAGCTAAGAGAACCGCAGAGTCACATTGGAAGAAACATCCCACAGCCTCCAATAAGACTGAACTAACCCTTGCCTCCGCTAGTTACAAAGAAGCCATCTTTATTGCTAAAAAGGACACATATAACAAAAGGATTATACAAGCGGAATCCAACACAAAGGAACTCTTTAAGATTTTGAAAGAACTTGAATCCCCCATTGCCCCCATAGACAAATGTGTTACAGATGCACTATGGTGTAGTAATATTCAGAAGGCCTTATTAGATAAAATAGCTCGCCTACAATCTAAAATCAACGCAAAAAAATCCCTGCTACTTGCTGACCCGGACTACAAACAAATACCTAACAAATCACCTACCGTTAAATCAACTTCTAAACCTTTCAGCTTCTCACCCCTCTCTATTTGGGAAGTAGAAAACATCATCAGGAAACTTAAGCCATCTAACTGCCAAGGTGATGCTTGCCCTGCCCCGATCATCAAAGCTGCAGCACACGACCTGGCACCATTTATAACCAACCTCATCAATGCCTCCTTCAAAACTGGAGTAGTGCCTGATAACCTAAAAGATGCGTGGGTCATCCCACTCCTAAAAAAACCTACTCTTGATCCAGCCAACCCGTCTAACTATAGACCGATAACAACTGTACCTTTCTTATTAAAAATATTGGATAGAGCAGCCTACTTACAAATACAGGCCTACTTAGAATCAAACAATCTCCTAGGACTTAGGCAGTCAGGTTTCCGGCCAAGACACGGTACGGAAACTGCATTAATAGATCTCACTACCCAGATCCAAATCCTGAAAGACAATGGTAAACTTGCACTCCTCTTATTGCTTGATCTGTCAGCAGCTTTTGACCTGGTCAACCATCAAACACTCTGCCACCACTTGAAAACTGCAGCACACTTCTCAGACGCAGCCACAGCCTGGATCAGCTCCTTCTTGGAGAATAGAACCATGAGGGTCTTCTCTCCCACTGATTCTGCTGAACCCTCTCCAGTACCCTGCGGAGTTCCGCAAGGCTCTTGCGTGTCCCCGACACTCTATAATATATTCACAAAGCCTCTCTTTGATATCCTTGACTATCTGGGTGTCACGTATACCAATTACGCGGACGATACCCAGATACTCATTCCTATCTCGGGGAACTATGAAACAGACAGCAAAACCCTTAATGAAATCTACTCAGTAATTCAAGCTTGGATGGCACTCCACGGACTATGTCTTAATGACGAAAAAACCGAGTTGATCATCCTTGGCACTCACGCCAAACTCAAAAAGCTCAATCCTGCATTTAACTCCTTCACCATTGATGGCAATCTCATCCCTGTGTCAAATAACACTAAAACCCTTGGGGTCTACATCGATGCCACCTTATCCTTGTCCAAACAAACTAATGCAGTAGCATCATCAGCCGCTTACACCTGTAAATTGATCACTGCATGTAGGCCATTCATCTCCTCACCCAATTGCATTACTCTTGCCAGAGCATTAGTCCTTTCCAAGATAGACTATTGTAATGCCCTTTACTTAGGCACTAGCTACAAGAATATCAACAAACTACAAGTAATTCAAAATAATGCCATTAGAGCTGCCCTCAACATCCCCAAAAAAATGCACATTTCGGAGACCAGACGCAAGCTACACTGGCTTCCAGTCAAGCACAGAATATCCCTTAAAACTCTTGCCCTCACACATAAAGCCAGGGCCAACCTTGCACCAGCCTACCTCACCAACCAACTTACACCTCACACTTCATCAAGACCACTTAGAGCAGCACAAGCTAACACTATGTCCATACCGAGATTTAAACTTCACAATTCGGGCGGTGCTAGCTTCCCTGTACAAGCCTCCAAATTATGGAACACAATACCAGCACTTTTGCGAGCAGAACCTTCATTTAACCTATTTAAACATAACACTAAGCGCTGGCTTCACAACATGGACTCTATGTCAGCCTAACTGCCTGATCCTAGCATGATCAACTGTCACTATACACTCGGGTAATTAATATAATTATACTAGACTATGTATATATGCATCTGCATGACTAAGTTTGTACCCACCTGTAACTGCAATGTAACGCAACCCTATTGAATGCCTTCAACTGCAATTGTAACCAGATCTAACTTATGCGCCCGTATGCCCTTGGGCCTGGCCGCGCTTTATAAATAAAATAAATACAAATACAAATACAACCTTCTAATACACACATACAAAAAAGAAATAGCAAAATTTAAAAGCACATCTGCTGAAGTACCAAACCAAGTATGTGTTTGTTGTCGCAGAACTTTATATACAAAGAGCACCAAAACTGTAGATGCAGCGTACAAAATAGAAGACAATGAGGAATCCCGATGGTTCCAATTAGCTCTCTACCTTATAGCAGAAAACAAATATGAAATTGCTAACCACTCAATACTTTGCACAAACTGTGCCACAAAGCTTGATAATAACCAATTGCCTTCACGGGCTATCACTAATAACTTGGAAATATTCCCACTTCCAAAACCACTCCAACAGCTTAATTTATATGAGAGCATTATAATCCAAACAGTACACACATTTCAAGCTATAATACGCCTGCAACCTAAATCAGCCAAGTTCCCTCCGTCTCAATTACTAAAAGGCATTTGTCTCAAAGTAATTTATTTGCCATTAGATCTTAAAGAAAAGTTAGACACTCTGAGAGTGCCATGGCCAACAAGTCAATCCTTGATTATCCTAGTGAATGGACAAAGAAAATTGGCAGCAACTAGTAACAAAGTTAGAGAAGCCCAACAATATCTTAAAGAGAAAAATGAATACTACCAAGAATAAACATTGAAGAAAACCTTAGACAAACCACTGAAATAATTCAGGATTCCTCATCAACTCGCAATTTGAACTTGTAGATCCTATTACAGCATCCAGTATTTTAGCCTAGTATACAATTCACCCACTGCACTTCAAAGACAGCATAGACGATGCACTAGAAACATACCAAATGCGTCAAGGATCTCCAATCAGCATATGGGAAAAAAAGGTAGAAGCACAAGCTTTCCCTCTACTCTTTCCTACTGGAAAGGTGGGAAGGTATGATGAAAGATGCACACAAATAACAGCATCAGAATACTGCTCTTTACAGATGTATTCTGAAGACCCCAGATTCAGACAAAACGTTGAATACATATCCCATCTCCTGTTTGAAAGTGAACTAGCAACTCTATGTTACGGAGTTGCACACACATTGAAATCAGGTTCCAATTTTTTTAAACATGTCTGCTACACAACTACTTCAAAAGGTGCAAGACAAAGATGAAGTTATGCAGTCAAGTATCGCAAATCTCTTGGCAAACATGTGTGGTACGAAAGAATACTGGTTCCAATGTCATGCAGATCTACCGTATATGCTACACAACCTTGGCCTACCCACATGGTTTGTCACTTTACGTTGTGTAGAGTATGCATGGGAACACCTGCACGCCTTCATATGATTAGCAAACGATAAAAAAACAGGAATGGACTTAAAAACACCAGGAGAACTCTGCTCTCCTGACCCTGTAAATTTGTCAAGGTACTTCAACCACCACTTTATTGTCATCCTGCACTTCATCTGTAATAAACGAATTCCTCCCCTCGGAGAAGTGCAACACTTCTTTTGGAGAAAGGTATATTAATCCAGGGGAGCACTGTACATCCACATGCTTTTGTGGATAAAAGATGCTCCTAAATGTGGTCAGGACAGTGATGCCACTGTTTAGCAGTTCATTCACAAATATGTAACTTGCAACATCCCTTCAGAAAGCACACATAGTGAGCGAATGTCAGTCATGTCTTGACAGAAGATCTGCAGGAGCTACTGAACCCCGACAGACCCTCAAAGGCGTGGAGCATTCAACCACTTAATTAACAGCTGAGCACACAACACCCCGGGGGAAGGGGAAGTGGATGCAAATTAACAGATACCTTCAGCGCCCTCAGGGTATCTGTAGCAGGAAAGGAAAAAGAACAACAGTTAACTTAATTACTTGCTCTATCTGCCCTGTTACACATGGACTGTTTATTAATGGAATGCATACCTGTTATTCCTCTGCTGTTTGCCTAGAGGAAGATAATGATTTCTTCTCAGAACTGGAACTTGAAAAATGTTCTTTAATATAGCAGAAGCTTTCTTCGTCCTGAGTTAACTCATCTTAACTAAGAATCATTTTAACTAAATGTCCATGGCCCTCATTACGACCTTGGCGGAGTACCATGGTGCTATTAGCACCATGGTCCATGGCGCTAAGCTGCCAACTCCGCCATGGTGGTTGGCGGATTTACCGCCCCATTCCGACCTTGGCGGGGCGGTAAGTCCCCAATCCCCATTTACCCTTCCCCATTCCCATTTTTGCCCCATAGGGCATAATGGGAGTGGGGAAGGCGTTAATTACGCCACCGTAAATTACGGTGGCGTAATTAACAACGAGGTCCCTTAGCGCCATGGATTTTAACACCTGCTAAAAGCAGGTGTTAAATCCGCCATGGCGCTGAGGGAACTCGTACTCAGGCGGTAAGGGTCGGCGAAGTTTACGCCGGCGTAAACCCCTTACCGCCTGGGTCGTAATGAGGGCCCATGTCTCAAAACTGCCCAACTTACTGATTGAACTCTTCCCTTTAAGAGATGTTACTAATGAAGTGTTCCAAATCATCTCACATATTTTCATATTTTTCTCCTCCTCGCTTTGTTTTAATTGTTTACAGTTTTGAAAACAGAGCTGGATCATACGGAGTGCTGAATTATTCTTCATCAGAGGCACTGTTGTTCCTTATTGACTTGCACTGACTTTATTGTAATTCCTGTTGTGAAAATAATGCTGAGTCTTTAAACATAACCTTTTGGATGCTGAATTATTCTTCACCTTAAAGCACTGTTGCTACTTCATCACCGCACTCTCCTGTCTCCATGAATGAAGGGGAAGTCACTGCGCAAACCGCAAGTTGTAAAGAAATAAATTGGACTACATTTTAGGATTTGCACAGAAGCTCATATGAGAGTTCAATCAGTGCCTTAGTTGCCAGGAATACAAAGATCGGTGCACCATGTGAGGAAAAGCAACTTCAAAGTCCATGAGCCGCCCGGGTGCTGGAAACAGAATAAGCTGACACCGGGTCTTAGGGAGCACCGGAGCTCGACGTAGAGTTCAAGCGATGTCAGTTTCACTGGCCTACGAAAAATGCAGCCATGAGATAAAGAGAAAGGAAATGAACTTCAATGGAAGTCTATGAGTTTCTTATTGCATATTTTTCCGGAGGAGAAGGAAAAAGGTGACGGAGACGCCTGAAACCAAGGAAATAAACCTTCTGCGAGGTTAAGAAAACAAACACACGACACACGAGCGAAGGAAGGCTGACCAACTAAACAGCTGCTCTCTGACTCCTCGATAAAAAGAGAAACTGAACTGTTCTTTTCTTTCCGCAAAACTGTGGGGAAAGAAAATAAAAATAAACAGAATGCTAACCGCTTTTAACTATGTGCGAACTGAAATAAAACAATGCACGCAGCTCCTAACGGATCACAGTTTGTCAGTTTCAGCAATTAACACAACCACAGTCCATTGAACATGTAACTTGTCACAGATATTATATACAGATCTATTTTAAAAGGATTGTTTATCCATATTTGTCATAAAATTAACTTGGCAGGTTCACTTAGCTCTGGATTGAAGACAGTGTCTCTGGTTACTGTTGCCAGCAGGATCTTCACAGCAGTTCATTCCAGTTTAGCTTGATTTCTTGACAAAGCCCAAAAGCTGGAACCTCCTAGAACCTGACCTAATCAGCTGAAACAAAGACAGTGAAAGGCAGTTAAGAATGTTCCCCAACTGGCCTTAAGAGTTCCTCAGCCAATCAGATCACTGATTGGCACCTGCATCCTGGCTTGGGCTGGTGTCCACACTCTAAACAAGGTAGTTAAGGCCCAACCTTTTTGAATATATAGATTACACACACAGCTTCACAAACAATGATTTCTCCAGTCCAAACACACTACCTAGAGAATAACCAATACATCCTTTAATTTGTAAAGCCCTGACAGCTACATGCACACATTTTGCATTCTCAAAGACATAAATGTGGCAAGTATTGTCGACGCAGATATGAAAACAAAGGCAAATTCTACACCAAATGCAGCTTTGGTTTCCCTAGACCAGTTTCAGCAAAAGGACAAGTAAACAGCTTCATGTCTTCTGTTAGACACATTGTGAAAGGCAACCTGCCTAAGAACACATACTGCAATAAAAGAAGCGAAGCGTCAAAGTACATCAATGAATACAATGCAATCATTGCCCTCTTGTGGAATACAAACATACATGTACAGTACATTGCAGACAATTCCACTGCTGTTGCATGATATGTCACAGCCTACCTAACCAAAGCTGAGAAAACAGAGCTGAAAGACCTCTGACCTCTGCGATGACATATCATCTGACAAAACACTGTCACAAAAATTATACAGCCATGGCATTTAAATGCTCTCCCATAAAGAATGTGGTTGCTACGAAGCTGCAGACTATTTAACCGGCACAGGTTTATATGGAAAATCTGAAAACATAGTCTGGCTAAGCCTTGGTCCTGCTGCATCTAGAAAAGAGTGCTCAAATCGTACCAAGACATAGAAACATGAGCCAAAAACAATCCCAACAGCCAGGACATTTTGAAAAACAAATTACTGGAGACATACTACCCAAACAGGAGTACTGCTTTGGAAACCATGTGTCTATACCAGGTAGCCCAACATTTCTTGTACGAGAATAATATTAAATCAGATGGAAAAAAAGTAAACATATAGTCAAAGTTGTGAGGACAGCCTGGTTAAACTTACCAAACCCAGCCTGATTAATCATATGAAGCTATCATTTAAAACTCCTCAACATAGAGAACTTTACTACATGTCCCTACTCCAACTTTTTAAACCATGGAGAAAAGAAGAAGATTTACTGGACACCCATGACTCCTATGAAGATGCTTTCAATGCAAATGAAAGCAGTATAACAGATATCATTTTCAAGCAGTACAAAAACATGTTGGACAATGAACGCCAACAAGAGGCAGAAGTGCAAGCACAACTAAATGAAGACAATCCTGAGGGCAGGCAACCTTCTGTTACAGGAAGCCAAGAACCACTTGGAGAGCCACTCATAATAAGTGAAACAGAATTAGCCATGACTGAAGTAGAAAACACCATGGGCCTCATCACGAGTTGGGCGGTACCCCCGGCAGTATTACTGCTAGGGCTATTAGTGTTACTGCCAAACCCCCTGCTGCTATTAGTGCCAGTTCACTGGTTTGGCAGAACAGTAAGTTCCCCATTGGACACATTCGGGAATTTCCCATTCCCCATTGGGCCCAATGGGGAATTTTCAGCGCTACTTCCACCGGCGGTATTAGCGCACGATAATAGTGCAGAAAATCGGCAAAATCACAGCCGATTTTCCCCCAGCTCAGAGCTGGTGGGGGTAAATCCTGCCAAACCCGTGATTTGATGGACCCTTAAATGCAGCAGTAATAGCGTTACCGCCGCATTTAAGGGTTACCCCAAACTCGTGATGAGGCAGCATGTGTCAGTATGAGAAATCTGAAGAAAACATTGCTCTACTGCAATCACAACTCTATGATGAGCAGCGTAGCATTTTCCTAGAAGTAACTAAATAAATTGAACATGGTGTGCAGCACAAAACTAAAACTTGTAGCTGTCAAAATTATGAACCTGTACTCCTGTATGTAAGTGGTGAAGCTGGTTCAGGCAAAGCATTCTTAATAAAAATCATCAGTAAGTTCCTCCAAAAATTGACAAACAACAAGCTTTCAGCTGTTGTAACAGCCCCCACAGGTTTAGCAGCCTACAACATAGGTGGTGTTACTTTACACTGACTGCTGCTCCTTCCAGTAGAACACCAAAACAAATTAGAGTACTACAAACTTTCAACAGAAGCTGCTATGGAGCTATGCAGAATTCTGAAACAAATGAAAATGCTCCTAATAGATGAAGTGAGCATGGTCTCCAACCTAATGTTGGCTTTGATTCATTTCAGATTGCAAGAGGTCCTTAAAGTGAACTACGAAGAACGCTTTGGAGGAAAGCACGTTATTGTTTTTGGAAATCTTCAATTAACACCAATGAAAGTTGAACCTGTTTTTAAAACATTAGGACACAAACTGTGCCGTAACACACTTAGCAGCATAGGAAATGTAAATCTTTGGCAACATTTCCAATACAGAGAACTAACTGAAAACATGCGTCAGTCTGCAGACCTCACCTATGCTAATATTTTGAAAAGCATTTGGATTGGTGTGCTTTCTAAGGATGCACATTCAATCTTAAATAGTAGACTCATCCATGAGCTATATGGGCATAACATATCTGCTGCTGATGTCATGGAACAATTAGCACACGTAAATGTGAGATGTATGTCCTTAATGCCAACCTTAACAAGCTGTCCACAATTCAATGAAACAATGTTAAAAAAATAAATGTAAACAATAGTGCAAATTAACTCCACAGACAAACTGGAAGTGCACGGTATGACACTGCCTATGTGTCAACAAGCCACAGCATGACTAAATAGCTTAGAAAACTGTATCTCCAACACAGATGGTTTGGAGAAAATGTTAACATTGTGTTTAAACTGTAGAGTAATGCTAAAACGTAACATTGACATGGAGCAAGGTTTAGTTAATGGAGCAGTTGGTACAATTGTTGGCTTCCAGACATATCCACTTGATAACAACATTCAGTTTGTCAACATCCACTCTGACAAACTTTCAGAAGTTAAAAGGATAGGATGCTCAATAGCCCGATTCCTTCTTTTCAAAGACATGTATGTACGCAGAGAACAGTTTTCTCTGTCTACTGAAATCACAACTCAATGATGAGCAGCATAGCATTTTCCTAGAAGTAACTAAATAAATTGAACATGGTGTGCAGCACAAAACTGAAACTTGTAGCTGTCAAAATTATGAACCTGTACTCCTGTATGTAAGTGGTGAAGCTGGTTCAGGCAAAACATTCTTTCTTTTCCAAACATGTTTTCATTGGTTTTTAAACAAGCAAGTTATACATTATGGCATGTAAAATGAGGGTGCTTCAACCGGCACTGTCTCGCTTGAGAAAACAAATCAAAGAAACAAACATAAAACATAAACAATAACTGTAGGTCAGCAGGGAAGGTATAACTGCATGGGGAGACCATAGTTCGGTGAGGGTGAGCCCCTCGAGGCCCCGCGTCAGATTAAGACCTCCTGGAGGTTGATCCTGCTTCAGGATCCTGCTGGGTGAGGGGAGCAGGCACCCTTCAGTTCAAGGCCTTCTCTGTTCCACCTCTGCTTTTGCTAGCAGGGGTTGAACTCCCCAGGTGGGTATCCCAGGCAACTCTTCCGTATTCTATTTCAGTCATATTTGCCCAACCACCATAGAGAGGGGGGTTGTCGGGCCAGGCCTGGGTATGTCTGTGCGTGGTCAAGGAAGGGAGACCAAGTATGGAAGAATTTGTCTCTGTTCCCAAACCTGAGGGGTGTGATTTCTTCTAAGGATGCACATTCAATCTTAAATAGTAGACTCATCCATGAGCTATATGGGCATAACACATCTGCTGCTGATGTCATGGAACAATTAGCACACGTAAATGTGAGATGTATGTCCTTAATGCCAACCCTAACAAGCTGTGCACAATTCAATGAAACAATGTTAAAAAAATAAATGCAACCAATAGTGCAAATTAACTCCACAGACAAACTGGAAGTGCACGGTATGACACTGCCTATGTGTCAACAAGCCACAGCATGACTAAATAGCTTAGAAAACTGTATCTCCAACACAGCTCGTTTGGAGAAAATGTTAACATTGTGTTTAAACTGTAGAGTAATGCTAAAACGTAACATTGACATCGAGCAAGTTTTAGTTAATGGAGCAGTTGGTACAATTGTTGGCTTCCAGACATAGCCACTTGATAACAACATTCAGTTTGTCAACATCCACTCTGACAAACTTTCGGAAGTTAAAAGGATAGGACGCTCAATAGCCCGATTCCCTCTTTTCAAAGACATGTATGTACGCAGAGAACAGTTTTCTCTGTCTTTTGCATATGCAATCACTATTCACAAACCGCAAGGTCTAACCCTAGATCAGGAATTGATTGACATTGGCAGCACAGTCTTTAAAGAAGGTATGAGTTACGTAGCACTGTCACGGCTACGTACACTTGAATTACTATTTCTAGTCAATTTTGATACAAACAAAGTCAAGGCTGACATTCCTTGCATCGTAGAGTACAACAGACTACGTGCACTGTACACACCTCATCTCGATATTTATCCTGTCCCTCAAAAAGGAAAACTTGTTAAAAGAAAAGTAATGCAAACAGAACTTATAAGAGATCTCCAAACAGTACCACCAAAGAAATTGAGAGCAGCTACTACTCCATCAAGCAGCACAACCACAAAAGGATGTAGTGCAACCGCAAATGCACATCCAACAGCACAAAGAAAGAAAAGTATGTCTTCTAAAAAAATAAGTGGAACTCCAGCAAATGACACAGACACCGAACTGTCAGGTTCATTCAAATTTTCCAATACAACTGGTGTAAATTGTTATGCAAATGTAGCAATCAATGTTCTGTTGCAATTGCCACCAATTGTTGAAAACATTTACTTGAACGGCGCAGACCAGTTGTGTTTGCAAATGCTCCTCCTTCATAGAAATGCAACAAACAATCCTGACAACACTTACAGTGTCTCAGGAATAAGGCAGGAATTGGACTACTGTGCGGGAATGGTGAGATTCACCATAAATACACAAGAAGATCCACAAGAATTTCTAATGTACTTACTTTAAGTGCTCAAAAGAAAAACATACCTATAAATGAAATCTTGCATATTTCATGTATGTGGAACCGTACATGCACTCTCTGCAGCCATGTGGCGTAGGATCAAGTCCCTAATGAGCCCTTTGTTTATGTATGAATACCTCATTGTGAATCCATTCCATTTCTCCAGCTGGTGCAAAATGCAAACCATGGCATATTATGTACTGTTTGCAATTCAGCAATCGCTCCACCTTACACATAAAGTCACATAGCCAGAACGTAATAGTAATTCTTTTAAGATACAATGCAGATGGTACCAAAAACAACTAAAAGCTTACTAGCTTCACACATGGCCAAGTATCGCTTGGCAGGAAAACCTTCACAACAGTAGGCATAATCTACCACACTGGTGACAAAACCAGTGCAGGTCACTAAACTGCATACATTAAAAAGAAATGTGGGTGGTTTGAATGCATTGCTACTTCCATTACTCTGAAACAGAGATTACCAGAAAATTTAGCAAATGCCTACTTAATACTTAATAATCCTGAAACCTAAATTTACTCACTGACCTGTAAAAGTAGCATAACCTGCTGCCCGATAGCCACCAACAGACATGTAACTGCAAACGAAAATACACTTCTGCCCTGTGAAAGTTTAGAGGTTAGCACACACAACTCGCCCATGAGTACATTAGTTGCACGGCTATACATTTTTTTCCCCAATGAGCCAATGATTATAGACACAGAAACAACAACTGTGGAAAACACACACTGATATTGTTTCACCCATAGTACTTACAAAGTACTGAGTATGAGGGTCTACAAACTTTCCTCTCTAACCTGTAAAACTACCAACTGTTAGAATATGCCAACTGTGCCCATACCACTGCAATCAATACAGCAACTGACATCTAACTGCACCCATAATACTGCAATGTCACTTGGCAATAGTGGAAAACCTATATCCACCAAGAGGAATGAAGGTGCTTCAAAATATACCCTGCAGAACTGTGAAACTGTGAACAGTTAGAATATGCCAACTGGTATCTAACTGCACCCATAATACTGCAATATTACTTTCCATTACTGCAAAGGTTAAAATCTATTAGCAACAATGAAAGTTCTTCTAAAGATGCCTTTCAAGACTCATAAAGTATCAACAGTCAGAATATGGCAACTAGTATCTCAGTACACCCACAGTACTACAATGTTACTTCCAGTGGTCAAACTGCTAAAATCCACCATCAAGAATGAAACTGCTTCAAAAGATACCCTCGAGAACTGTTCAATTAGCAACAGTTAAGAATACGCCAACAGGTATCTAACTGCCCCCACAATACTGCAATATTAGTTTTCAATAGTACAGTACTCACAATACACCAACAGAAATCAAAGTGCATGAACGGATAGTGTTACAAATTAAAAATGGATGAACAGTTACAATACGCCAAATGGTATCTAAATGCAACCATACCACCACCACTTCCGTAAAGCAACACACATACACCATTTCAATTCCTCTTACTGCAACAGTGCCTGTAACAGAAAAACCATGTAGTTGTGCACCTTAAACATTCCAGTAAGTACTAAACAGTTCAATGAAACATATTGTGACACTTAACGTCAAATAAAGGTACAAGTTTTTTTTTATCCTGCATGGATTATTTTCGCACAGACCCAATGATTATGCAACCGAACACAGTAACTGAGCACATTGCACAGTAAACTTGTTTGAAGCATAGTACTTGTAATGTACTAATTATGAGGGTCTACAAAGTACATGAATATGTGAAATTGTGTAGAATACGAAGTTATGAAGTACCCTGCCTAACATATTATGCTGTTTTTTTCACAGACAAAAAAAACAAAGATTTCTTCTGCATTTCTACATGCAACAAACAGAATGTGTGCCCGCAATGGCACAATATTTAAAAGTGCTATTTCCACTTCAATGGTATTCTGTCACTGTGTTCCAAAAAGTATGCAGTACCTGAACAGTATGTATAATGAGTATATGCATATTAGTATCATGCCTCTTTCTAATAGGCAAATTGCATTTCTATACACATATTTGTGCAATGCTTATGCCCGTGGGCACATTCTTGGGTGCATGGCCCTATTATGCTATGGTGGTTGTGGCCAGCCTCTAGACTCTTGGGTGCATGGCCTATGCCCTCTGGCCATGCACCCAAGAGCCTAGGGGCTGGCCACAACCACCACAGCATAATACAGCCATGCACCCAAGAATCTGGCCAGTAGCCACAACCCACACACATAGACCAGCCACCCGAGTCCCTGTCCGCTTCTGTACACATACTACTACATACTTGCAACCAGTGGGCAGACTCTTGGGTACATGGACTCTCACCATGCACCCAAGAGTCTAGTGGCTGGCCACAACCACCACAGCGTAATACAGCCATGCACCCAAGAATCTTGCCAGTGGCCACAACCTACACACATAAGCCAGCCTCCCGAGGCCCTGTCCACTTCTGTACACATACCATTACAGTACTTGCAGCTGGTAGCCAGACTCTCTGGCCATGCACCCAAGAGTCTAGGGGCTGGCCACAACCACCACAGCATAACACAGCCTATACGAACATCCTCATATCATCTACATTCCACTCCCCTACCCTAATGAAACCTGCCTGCAGTTACCAGATAAGTTGCCCACCCAAGGCCCTGTCCGCAGACTGCCGCGGTGTCTGCGGCCTGCCGCGCTCTGCACGGTCTTCTTCCACCTAACCAAATACATCATATCAACCCTCTTTCATTCCCCACCCTTCCCAGCCCCTATTATCAACACCAAATGCCACAAAAAATGTTTCCCAGCCCTGTTCCACACCACGCTATCTTCGGATATCCGCGGATACAACATGGCAGGCGTTTCGGAAAAATATGACGCACATCACACTTTCCTCCAGCCAATCAGGGGGCACGTTGGGTGTCCGCAGACATCACGCAGCCCTCCGGACATGTCAGAGCCCTGTTCACAGAGCAAACAGGGAAATGGGTCAGTGGAGCGGATCCAGATATTACACATTTTTTTGGAACTACATTTTTCCTGTTTTAAAAAATAATGCTGGGCGGATTTCCACCTAATTTACAAAAGCACGCACATTGGTGAAAATCCGTCCAGCATTTTGGGCTGTAGGCATGAGCAAATGTTTTTTCCCATTGCATCTATGGAAAAAAACATTTTTTGGACCCCCCTATAACTTTCCCCCACCTTGATGAAACCTCACCAAACTGACCAAATTTCAGAGCAGGCCATATACTTTTTTTTGCAAAGTTTGATGAGGATTAGTCCATTGGGGGCCAAGTTATAAGCCGCCCAAAAAAGTGTTCTTCCTATGAGCTGGGAAACTTAACCATAACTACACGGCTGCTACCGCAGGCCATGTAATCTATGAATTCATATAAAGGTATGTAAAGACTACCCATCCAAGGCCATATGAAGTGTTTTTATTGAACCGTTTGGAGATGTTAATGTATAAAAAGTGACTTCTCAGTGGCTACACACAAAGGAGTAGTGACGTTATTTCATGCAGGTGGGTTTCTGCCATGACCATGCTCTTTCAACATTGTATGTTCATCACACCCCTATAGGCCTTGGTTAGTGTCAATAGATAAAACTGCCCTCTGGCTCTTGTATTTGCACATTGTGCGGTAAGGGATGTGCCTATAAGTTCCCTCTCCTGAGCCTTTCAGGTTGCCGAATTAGTGTATGCAAATCCCGGCACAGACAGACAACTCCGTCTTACATATGCATGCGTGTCAGGCAGTGTGTAAGTGTGTGTATGTATGTTTCTATGCAAGGGGGTGTCTGTACTTCACCCCACCACAATATTTGGGAACTCTGCATATGTCCGTCCACCTCTCTAAAAGGACATATTATAAAGCCCCCTGCCCAAAACAATAGCAGAATCATATCAATATGATCTTTATACTTGACAGAAAGCAACATAAATGTGAAGACACAGCCTTGCGAGATCAAGGCACTGCCGTGACCCAGTGAGCTGGCAATGCGCATGCACACAGCTCGGCGCAAACAGCGCAGTGAGAGAAGAAAGCGACCGAAGGAGGAAGCATACGCTCCCGGGCGCTCCTCCTATCAAGTGGCCTGGGCCTCGTATGCAATGCGACAATCAGAGACTTCCAGAGACTAAACCACTGACTTCTACAGTAGTGAAGCAACTGTTGCTTGTTTCATAGTGAGCTCGTATAGCAGTGAATTAACTGGTGCATGCAATAAGCTTTGCAGAGACTTGTGATTAAACTCATCACTCCAACTACTGTGTTGCGTTTTATGTAAGCCCACAACATAACTGGTGTCGAGGATCAAGGAAACTGCTCACCAAATCAAGCATGCAGGGTGCAAGCCTCCCGCGGCATTTCTGCAGTCCCTAGGTAGGCGTGTGATACCATGGCTGCAACAGGAACCGCTATTTTCTACATTCCTGGAGGCCATGTGTGGCATGGACTATACTGCTGGGAGAAAGAAGGCCATGTTCCTCAATTATAATTATAATTGTTCTTTTATAATGCGCTTAACACCAGCGAGTGGTCTCTAAGCGTGGGATCGGGATTCAAAACTTTGTTGCGCTGCATTGTCTTGCTTCTAATACAAACGCATTGCCCCTGACCTATCCTTCCTCCCCCGATTCCATGGGGGTTGAAGGACAAAAAGTATTTGCTGGCTTGAAGCCTGAACCGACAGATGGGGACGATGACGATGACGATTTATTCAATGAGGCCGGTCTGCAAAATTATGAAGAGGTTTTCGAACAAGGAGAATACCGTGCTGCACCGATTGAAGTTCTACACCAGAAAACAGGGGAATGCAGAGCCAGTATACAACTACATCACCAGGATGCTTGTGATGGCTGCTCTGGGCGTGTTTGGAGAGAATGCTGAGAACATGATATGTGACATGTTGGTTGTGCACACGAACTGCAGAAAAGTGGAGGACAAATTCATACTCGAAAAGGAGCTGAATTAGATAAAGCCGCCCACATCACTAGAGTGGAGGAAGAGACCTCATGCAGGTGCAAAGAAATGGCGGTAACATTGCCATTCACTGATGTGCATGCAGTACAATGGAGGGGCAATGTGACAAACCCAGACGCGAGTTCCATGATGAAAAGGAAGGGAAGAGCGAACTTCTGAAATGCCACAGATGTACCAGCACACGCCACTTGGCAAATGACAAAGACTCTCCCGCAAGGAGTAAAGAATGCTCCAACTACAGGAGATATGGTCATAGTGCGATAGCCTGTAAATGGCAGGGAAAGAAAGTTACCTACATAGAAGTGAAGGAGATGATGAGGGCGAGGAAGATAGGCCTACTATCATCGTGGCGAACAGTTTGAGGGTGAGAAGGGAGAAGGAAAAAGCCTCATTTTATAATGAAGGTGGACTGCAATGAATCTCGAGTGATGGCTGGCTCAGGATTAGATTAAACCACCCTGCCCATACAAACATACAAGGACAGGGTGGGTCAGCACAAAGTAGAGATAAAAAGCACCAAACACAGACCCACTATGTTTGGGGGAGCCTCAGTGAAAATGTTAAGCTACATAATTGTGGGCATCGAATTGAAAGGCAGACAAACTACGACCAGAGTTTATTTCTCTGAAGAAGGTCCGGCTGTCTTGGGGTGGGATGACCAGCATAAGCTGAACATCAGGTTGGATCCCAGCACAGACGATCAGGTGCGCTCATTCAAAACAGGAGGACCGTAAGTGTCAAAAGATGAATTTCCTATCCTGTTTTCTGTAGTGGCAGGAAAAAGAAAAACCTATGTCCACAAGATCTTTTTATGACCAAATGCAATCCCTATCAAGCAGGAGGTGGACCTGTACCCGCAACCGCGAAGAGCCCAAAATTATTAAGGAAGGTACTCTTGAGAAGGTGGAGTCCTCCAAATGGTTGAGCCCAGTGGTACTCATCAAGAAACAGCCGAACGATATCAGAGTGTGCATTGACCTGCACTGTCTGAAATTCGAGGTAATAACCAACAGTTATCTGCTACCCTGAATAAATGAACTAATTCTCATGAGGAAAGAAGACACATTATTTTAAAAACTGGATATCAGAGACGCTTACCACAGATAAGCCTGCACAAAGAATCCAAACCGCTAACAGCATTCATTACCTATTTGGCAGCTACCAATACATTTGCTTGGCCTTTAGTATGTCATCAGCCACGTCAGCGTTTCCAATGATGATGGACTTACTACTGCTCCACATAGGCAATGTGTCATACTTTCAAGATGACATCCTCATCTATGCAGAAGACACAGAAACTCACGATGCAGTCCTAAGGAAGGCACTAGAGAAACTTCAGGAGGCAGGGGTACTCCTGAGATACGAAAAGTGCGAGATTATAGCAAGTGAAGTGGAGTACCTGGGGTATAAAATCTCGAAAAATGACATCAGTCCCAAGAAGAATCTCATGCAAGCCATAGTTAAAGGCCTAACACTGAACTCAAGAGACAAGCTAAGATCCTTTCTCGGACTGGCGCAGTACTAAGCAAAATTCGTATCTCAGTTTTTAGTGACCACAGCTCCATTGAGGGAACTCCTGAGAAAAGGGGCAGAGTATGAATGTCAACAAGAGCAAAAGACAGCTTGTGAGGAGGTCAAAAATAGAAGAGTAAATGCTCTGTGCCTGAAGCCATTCAGCTCATCATGGAAAACGTCAATAACCATTGACGCCAGTGCTTATGGGCTAGGAGCCACACTGACCTAGAAGAAAGGTGACGCAGAACATGCGGTTGCATTTGCCTCTAAAGCACTGTCGGATGCATACAGAAAATGACTGCACTGTGGAAAAGGAAATGCTCTCATGTGCTTGGGCAGTGGAGTATTTCAGGACTTACGTATGGGGCACAAAGTTTCACTTGGTAATAGACCGTAAACCGTTGATTCACATGTTAAGCCCAGGAAGTATGAAGACGTCCACTCTGAGACTGGCAAGAATAGCAGCCAAACTGCAAGAGTACACATAGAAAATAATGTACTTAAGCTAGTGGCATGTCCAGGAGTGGCCTGAGGTGGCACATGCTACCCCTGGAATCTGATTTGCTGCCTCAGGTGCCACCCATTATCCTAAACTATGATCATTATGTGTGTGTGTTCATACATCATGCCACCCTTACATAAGTCTGTGCCCCACTTGGGCCACCCCAGTCAAAAGAGCCTGGGCACGCCATTGCACATAGCAGGCTGGAAGAATGCTCAAGCAGACTGCATGTCGCGTTTGCCAGATCACAGAAAGACAGCCACCACGTTCCTCAAGGATGAATGTGTGGTGGCATCAGTGAGTGATTTAAGAAGCAGCGAATTTCTAGAAATTAGTGAGAATCATTGGATGTAAGAGTCAGCCAAAGATGCTACCCTCAGAAGGGTTACCAAATGGGCTCGTAATGTGTGGCCCAGTGAAAGGATCATTCCAGAAGGATTGAGGCTGTACTGGAACCCGTGATTTGATGGACCCTTAAATGCAGCAGTAATAGCGTTTCCGCCGCATTTAAGGGTTACCCCAAATTCGTGATGAGGCAGCATGTGTCAGTATGAGAAATCTGAAGAAAACATTGCTCTACTGAAATCACAACTCTATGATGTAGAAGTAACTAAATAAATTGAACATGGTGTGCAGCACAAAACTAAAACTTGTAGCTGTCAAAATTACGAACCTGTACTCCTGTATGTAAGTGGTGAAGCTGGTTCAGGCAAAACATTCTTAATAAAAATCATCAGTAAGTTCCTCCAAAAATTGACAAACAACAAGCTTTCAGCTGTTGTAACAGCCCCCACAGGTTTAGCAGCCTACAACATAGGTGGTGTTACTTTACACTGACTGCTGCTCCTTCCAGTAGAACACCAAAACAAATTAGAGTACTACAAACTTTCAACAGAAGCTGCTATGGAGCTATGCAGAATTCTGAAACAAATGAAAATGCTCCTAATAGATGAGGTGAGCATGGTCTCCAACCTAATGTTGGCTTTGACTCATTTCAGATTGCAAGAGGTCCTTAAAATGAACTATGAAGAACGCTTTGGAGGAAAGCACGTCATTGTTTTTGGAAATCTTCAATTAACACCAGTGAAAGTTGAACCTGTTTTTAAAACATTAGGACACAAACTGTGCCTTAACACACTTAGCAGCATAGGAAATGTAAATCTTTAGCAACATTTCCAATACAGAGAACTAACTGAAAACATGCGTCAGTCTGCAGACCTCACCAATGCTAACATTTTGAAAAGCATTTGGATTGGTGTGCTTTCTAAGGATGCACATTCAATCTTAAATAGTAGACTCATCCATGAGCTATATGGGCATAACACATCTGCTGCTGATGTCATGGAAGAATTAGCACACGTAAATGTGAGATGTATGTCCTTAATGCTAACCTTAACAAGCTGTGCACAATTCAATGAAACAATGTTAAAAAAATAAATGTAACCAATAGTGCAAATTAACTCCACAGACAAACTGGAAGTGCACGGTATGACACTGCCTATGTGTCAACAAGCCACAGCATGACTAAATAGCTTAGAAAACTGTATCTCCAACACAGATGGTTTGGTGAAAATGTTAACATTGTGTTTAAACTGTAGAGTAATGCTAAAACGTAACATTGACATGGAGCAAGGTTTAGTTAATGGAGCAGTTGGTACAATTGTTGGCTTCCAGACATATCCACTTGATAACAACATTCAGTTTGTCAACATCCACTCTGACAAACTTTCAGAAGTTAAAAGGATAGGATGCTCAATAGCCCGATTCCTTCTTTTCAAAGACATGTATGTACGCAGAGAACAGTTTTCTCTGTCTACTGAAATCACAACTCAATGATGAGCAGCATAGCATTTTCCTAGAAGTAACTAAATAAATTGAACATGGTGTGCAGCACAAAACTGAAACTTGTAGCTGTCAAAATTATGAACCTGTACTCCTGTATGTAAGTGGTGAAGCTGGTTCAGGCAAAACATTATTTTTTTTCCAAACATGTTTTCATTGGTTTTTAAACAAGCAAGTTATACATTATGGCATGTAAAATGAGGGTGCTTCAACCGGAACTGTCTCGCTTGAGAATACAGATCAAAGAAACAAACATAAAACATAAACAATAACTGTAGGTCAGCAGGGAAGGTATAACTGCATTGGGAGACCATAGTTCGGTGAGGGTGAGCCCCTCGAGGCCCCGCGTCAGATTAAGAGCTCCTGGAGGTTGATCCTGCTTCAGGATCCTGCTGGGTGAGGGGAGCAGGCACCCTTCAGTTCAAGGCCTTCGCTGTTTCATCTCTGCTTTTACTAGCAGGGGTTAAACTCCCCAGGTGGGTATCCCAGGCAACTCTTCCGTATTCTATTTCAGTCATATTTGTCTAACCACCATGGAGTGGGGGGTTGTCAGGCCAGGCCTGGGTATGTCTGTGCGTGGTCAAGGAAGGGAGACCAAGTATGGAAGAATTTGTCTCTGTTCCCAAACCTGAGGGCGGTGATTTCTTCCGCTGCTATTATGTCCCAGCATTTAGTCAACCACATTTGGACCGATGGGCCCACTGGGTTTTTCCAAAGCCTTGCCACTGAGATCTTGGCGGCAGTGAGCAGGTGCGAGCAAAGTTCTGCTCTGTGGCCTGATCAAGGGAATTGGCCCTCGCCGCTTGCTCCGAGGAGTACGATACCTGGGTCCCATGGGATTGATAGGCCCGTGATCGTGTTGATTTGATCTAGCACTGCTTCCCAAAATTGAGTCGTCTTGGGGCATGTCCAGAGCAGATGGTATAGTGTGCCTTTGTCTGGGCAACCTCTCCAGCACGACGGTGGGATCGCCGGGTTGCATTTACAGGCAAAACATTCTTAATAAAAATCATCAGTAAGTTCCTCCAAAAATTGACAAACAACAAGCTTTCAGCTGTTGTAACAGCCCCCACAGGTTTAGCAGCCCACAACATAGGTGGGTTTACTTTACACTGATTGCTGCTCCTTCCAGTAGAACACCAAAACAAATTAGAGTACTACAAACTTTCAACAGAAGCTGCTATGGAGCTATGCAGAATTCTGAAACAAATGAAAATGCTCCTAATAGATGAGGTGAGCATGGTCTCCAACCCAATGTTGGCTTTGATTCATTTCAGATTGCAAGAGGTCCTTAAAATGAACTATGAAGAACGCTTTGGAGGAAAGCACGTTATTGTTTTTGGAAATCTTCAATTAACACCAGTGAAAGTTGAACCTGTTTTTAAAACATTAGGACACAAACTGTGCCGTAACACACTTAGCAGCATAGGAAATGTAAATCTTTGGCAACATTTCCAATACAGAGAACTAACTGAAAACATGCATCAGTCTGCAGACCTCACCAATGCTAACATTTTGAAAAGCATTTGGATTGGTGTGCTTTCTAAGGATGCACATTCAATCTTAAATAGTAGACTCATCCATGAGCTATATGGGCATAACACATCTGCTGCTGATGTCATGGAAGAATTAGCACACGTAAATGTGAGATGTATGTCCTTAATGCCAACCTTAACAAGCTGTGCACAATTCAATGAAACAATGTTAAAAAAATAAATGTAACCAATAGTGCAAAATAACTCCACAGACAAACTGGAAGTGCACGGTATGGCACTGCCTATGTGTCAACAAGCCACAGCATGACTAAATAGCTTAGAAAACTGTATCTCCAACACAGATGGTTTGGTGAAAATGTTAACATTGTGTTTAAACTGTAGAGTAATGCTCAAACGTAACATTGACATGGAGCAAGGTTTAGTTAATGGAGCAGTTGGTACAATTGTTGGCTTCCAGACATATCCACTTGATAACAACATTCAGTTTGTCAACATCCACTCTGACAAACTTTCAGAAGTTAAAAGGATAGGATGCTCAATAGCCCGATTCCTTCTTTTCAAAGACATGTATGTACGCAGAGAACAGTTTTCTCTGTCTACTGAAATCACAACTCAATGATGAGCAGCATAGCATTTTCCTAGAAGTAACTAAATAAATTGAACATGGTGTGCAGCACAAAACTGAAACTTGTAGCTGTCAAAATTATGAACCTGTACTCCTGTATGTAAGTGGTGAAGCTGGTTCAGGCAAAACATTATTTTTTTTCCAAACATGTTTTCATTGGTTTTTAAACAAGCAAGTTATACATTATGGCATGTAAAATGAGGGTGCTTCAACCGGCACTGTCTCGCTTGAGAATACAAATCAAAGAAACAAACATAAAACATAAACAATAACTGTAGGTCAGCAGGGAAGGTATAACTGCATTGGGAGACCATAGTTCGGTGAGGGTGAGCCCCTCGAGGCCCTGCGTCAGATTAAGAGCTCCTGGAGGTTGATCCTGCTTCAGGATCCTGCTGGGTGAGGGGAGCAGGCACCCTTCAGTTCAAGGCCTTCGCTGTTTCACCTCTGCTTTTACTAGCAGGGGTTGAACTCCCCAGGTGGGTATCCCAGGCAACTCTTCCGTATTCTATTTCAGTCATATTTGTCCAACCACCATGGAGTGGGGGGTTGTCAGGCCAGGCCTGGGTATGTCTGTGCGTGGTCAAGGAAGGGAGACCACGTATGGAAGAATTTGTCTCTGTTCCCAAACCTGAGGGCGGTGATTTCTTCCGCTGCTATTATGTCCCAGCATTTAGTCAACCACATTTGGACCGATGGGCCCACTGGGTTTTTCCAAAGCCTTGCCACTGAGATCTTGGCGGCAGTCAGCAGGTGGGAGCAAAGTTCTGCTCTGTGGCCTGATCAAGGGAATTGGCCCTCGCCGCTTGCTCCGAGCAGTACGATACCTGGGTCCCATGGGATTGATAGGCCCGTGATCGTGTTGATTTGATCTAGCACTGCTTCCCAAAATTTAGTCGTCTTGGGGCATGTCCAGAGCAGATGGTATAGTGTGCCTTTGTCTGGGCAACCTCTCCAGCACGACGGTGGGATTGCCGGGTTGCATTTACAGGCAAAACATTCTTAATAAAAATCATCAGTAAGTTCCTCCAAAAATTGACAAACAACAAGCTTTCAGCTGTTGTAACAGCCCCCACAGGTTTAGCAGCCCACAACATAGGTGGGTTTACTTTACACTGATTGCTGCTCCTTCCAGTAGAACACCAAAACAAATTAGAGTACTACAAACTTTCAACAGAAGCTGCTATGGAGCTATGCAGAATTCTGAAACAAATGAAAATGCTCCTAATAGATGAGGTGAGCATGGTCTCCAACCCAATGTTGGCTTTGATTCATTTCAGATTGCAAGAGGTCCTTAAAATGAACTATGAAGAACTCTTTGGAGGAAAGCACGTTATTGTTTTTGGAAATCTTCAATTAACACCAATGAAAGGTGAACCTGTTTTTAAAACCTTAGGACACAAACTGTGCTGTAACACACTTGGCAGCATAGGAAATGTAAATCTCTGGCAACATTTCCAATTCAGAGAACTAACTGAAAACATGCGTCAGTCTGCAGACCTCGCCTATGCTAACATTTTGAAAAGCATTTGGATTGGTGTGCTTTCTAAGGATGCACATTCAATCTTAAATAGTAGACTCATCCATGAGCTATATGGGCATAACACATCTGCTGCTGATGTCATGGAACAATTAGCACACGTAAATGTGAGATGTATGTTCCTTAATGCCAACCCCAACAAGCTGTGCACAATTCAATGAAACAATGTTAAAAAAATAAATGCAACCAATAGTGCAAATTAACTCCACAGACAAACTGGAAGTGCACGGTATGACACTGCCTATGTATCAACAAGCCACAGCATGACTAAATAGCTTAGAAAACTGTATCTCCAACACAGCTGGTTTGGAAAATATGTTAACATTGTGTTTAAACTGTAGAGTAATGCTAAAACGTAACATTGACATCAAGCAAGTTTTAGTTAATGGAGCAGTTGGTACAATTGTTGGCTTCCAGACATAGCCACTTGATAACAACATTCAGTTTGTCAACATCCACTCTGACAAACTTTCGGAAGTTAAAAGGATAGGACACTCAATAGCCTGATTCCTTCTTTTCAAAGACATGTATGTACGCAGAGAACAGTTTTCTCTGTCTTTTGCATATGCAATCACTATTCACAAACCGCAAGGTCTAACCCTAGATCAGGAATTGATTGACATTGGCAGCACAGTCTTTAAAGAAGGTATGAGTTATGTAGCACTGTCACGGCTACGTACACTTGAATTACTATTTCTAGTCAATTTTGATACAAACAAAGTCAAGGCTGACATTCCTTGCATCGTAGAGTACAACAGACTACGTGCACTGTACACACCTCATCTCAATATTTATCCTGTCCCTCAAAAAGGAAAACTTGTTAAAAGAAAAGTAATGCAAACAGAACTTATAAGAGATCTCCCAACAGTACCACCAAAGAAATTGAGAGCAGCTGCTACTCCATCAAGCAGCACAACCACAAAAGGGTGTAGTGCAACCGCAAATGCACATCCAACAGCACAAAGAAAGAAAAGTATGTCTTCTAAAAAAATAAGTGGAGCTCCAGCAAATGACACAGACACCGAACTGTCAGGTTCATTCAAATTTTCCAATACAACTGGTGTAAATTGTTATGCAAATGTAGCAATCAATGTTCTGTTGCAATTGCCACCAATTGTTGAAAATATTTACTTGAACGGCACAGACCAGTTGTGTTTGCAAATGCTCCTCCTTCATAGAAATGCAACAAACAATCCTGACAACACTTACAGTGTCTCAGGAATAAGGCAGGAATTGGACTACTGTGCGGGAATGGTGAGATTCACCATAAATACACAAGAAGATCCACAAGAATTTCTAATGTACTTACTTTAAGTGCTCAAAAGAAAAACATACCTATAAATGAAATCTTGCATATTTCATGTATGTGGAACCGTACATGCACTCTCTGCAGCCATGTGGCGCAGGATCAAGTCCCTAATGAGCCCTTTGTTTATGTATGAATACCTCATTGTGAATCCATTCCATTTCTCCAGCTGGTGCAAAATGCAAACCATGGCATATTATGTACTGTTTGCAATTCAGCAATCGCTCCACCTTACACATAAACTCACATAGCCAGAACGTAATAGTAATTATTTTAAAGTACAATGCAGATGGTACCAAAAACAACTAAAAGCTTACTAGCTTCATACATGGCCAAGTATCGCTTGGCAGGAAAACCTTCACAACAGTAGGCATAATCTACCACACTGGTGACAAAACCAGTGCAGGTCACTAAACTGCATACATTAAAAAGAAATGTGGGTGGTTTGAATGCAATGCTACTTCCATTACTCTGAAACAGAGATTACCAGACAATTTAGCAAATGCCTACTTAATACTTAATAATCCTGAAACCTAAATTCACTCACTGACCTGTAAAAGTAGCATAACCTGCTGCCCGATAGCCACCAACAGACATGTAACTGCAAACGAAAATACACTTCTGCCCTGTGAAACTGTAAGAAGTTAGCATACACCAACTCACCCATGAGTACATTAGTTGCACTGCTATACATTGTTTTCCCCAATGAGCCAATGATTATAGACACAGAAACAACAACTGTGGAAAACACACACTGATATTGTTTCACCCATAGTACTTACAAAGTACTGAGTATGAGGGTCTACAAACTTTCCTCTCTAACCTGTAAAACTACCAACTGTTAGAATATGCCAACTGTGCCCATACCACTGCAATCAATACAGCAACTGACATCTAACTGCACCCATAATACTGCAATGTCACTTGGCAATAGTGGAAAACTCATATCCACCAAGAGGAATGAAGATGCTTCAAAATATACCCTGCAGAACTGTGAAACTGTGAACAGTTAGAATATGCCACCTGGTATCTAACTGCACCCATAATACTGCAATATTACTTTCCATTACTGCAAAGGTTAAAATCTATTAGCAACAATGAAAGTTCTTCTAAAGATGCCCTTCAAGACTCATGAAGTATCAACAGTCAGAATATGGCAACTAGTATCTCAGTACACCCACAGTACTACAATGTTACTTCCAGTGGTCAAACTGCTAAAATCCACCATCAAGAAAGAAACTGCTTCAAAAGATACCCTCGAGAACTGTTCAATTAGCAACAGTTAGAATACGCCAACAGGTATCTAACTGCCCCCACAATACTACAATATTAGTTTTCAATAGTACAGTACTCACAATACACCAACAGAAATCAAAGTGCATGAACGGATAGTGTTACAAATTCAAAATGGATGAACAGTTACAATACGCCAAATGGTATCTAACTGCAACCATACCACCACCACTTCCGTAAAGCAACACACATACACCATTTCAATTCCTCTTACTGCAACAGTGCCTGTAACAGCTAAACCATGTAGGTGTGCACCTTAAACATTCCAGTAAGTACTACACAGTTCAATGAAATATATTGTGACACTTAACGTCAAATAAAGGTACAAGTTTTTTTTATCCTGCATGGATGTTACGCTCACCTGGTTCCCACGGGGGCGTCGACCGGAACTGGGCCGTTGTTGTCTCCACCAGCGTGACGTGTAGCGCCGAGATGACTGACTGGACTGGCCCACTCAGCCTAGTTTGTCTGGCTCGCAGGAATATTCTTCTGCAAAGGAGAAGAGGAATTAACCACCCGTGGAATTGAGTGTCAACCCACCTTCCCCACTCACGTTGTCTTCCCACAGATCACTCTTGATGTCCCCTTCTTAGTCTCACCTGATGGTTTGGAAGGATGAGCTCTCCATCCTGCGTCAACCGCAGGGGCGCGTTGATGACCAGTTACTTCACTGGCGTAGAGGAATTGGTGAGTTCCAGTATTGACTCTAAAGTCCAATTGTTCATAAGAGTTCAAATGTCTGATCTTCACTCTGTCCGATTCCTTGCAGGTTGCCGATTAATCCACTCGAAAATTTCCAAATGGCAATTGGTAAGATTCAGGTAAGTCTATTGTGGTTTCCCCTTAGGGGCCGGGGTACGGCGATGAAGCAGAGTTGACTGCGCCGACCCGAGATGAGGTGAGTACCCCCCGTGGTAAATCAGGTAAGTCCTTGGGGGTAGCTTGTATAGCCTTAGAGAGTCCCCTTGCTCACCTTGCTGTCTTTGTCTCCTTAGGTGTCGGAGGGCGGCCGCGAGATGGAGAGAGCGTGATGGAATGCTGAAGTACCGCCAAGCAGGTGAGTTCAGCGCGGCGCCGTAGGAATGTGAAGTGATGCTTCAAAGACTTCTGTCTTTCAGCTGCGTGGCGAAATGGATCAGGATTCAGGTAAGGATTAAAGTTAAAACTCCTGTTCTAACCTTTATCCTTCTTTTCTTCTTGTTTCAGGAGTCCCAGGACTGAAGCGGGCGTGGAATGAAGCTGCTGAAAACACGGTGAGCGTTACGCTGCAGCAAGCAGAATAACGCGAAGCACGTGTGGCTGTCCGGGCATGGTTTAAATAGCCTTGGAAGAAGATCCAGGTAAGTATTCTTCCACAGCCCCACCCAAGTAACAAAATAGTCCCTTCAGTAAAATAGTTCCTCCTAAGCCTCATTTGGCTTGAGTCTTCATGCAGCATAGTCTGCCTCAGGTGAGTATGCAGCATGGACTGCTTCAGGTAAGTTATCAATAATGAGCCTGGCGCCCATGGCACCAGGACTGACTTTATCTTTATGAGCCTGGCGCCATAGGTGCCAGGACTGCACCCACACAGCCCCTAACTGGGGCTTTTGGGCATGCTCCAAGTGGCATGATGCCTGCTTCCGGGGCTTCTGGGCCTGGTCTGGTCTTCCGGGGGCTGGCATCATGACAGCACTCCCCCTCAAGGCCCCTCCTAAAGTCGTTCTCCCCCTTGGCCGTGGTTTGTCTGGAAATTCCAGATGGAACCTCTTCACTAAACGGGGTGCATGCACGTGGTCACTAGGTTCCCAAGACCTTTCCTGCGGAGCATAACCTTTCCAGTCAATTAGGTAAAAGAGTTTTGATCTCACTCTTTTTGAGTCCAAAATATTCTTGACTTCGAACTCGGGCTCCCCGTCTATAAGGATAGGTTCAGGTGGAGTGGTTAGCCTAGTTCCTGGTTGCACTGGCTTCAAAAGAGACACGTGGAAGACGGGATGGATTTGCATATGAGCAGGTAGGTCCAACTTGACGGCCACTGGGTTAATATTTGCCTTGACAGAAAAAGGTCCCAAATACCTGGGGTTAAAGGTCCGAGTACCCTTGAGCGGTAAGTGCTTAGTGGCTAACCATACTTGGTCCCCTATTTGGTATTGAGGAGCTTCACTTCTGTGCTGATCGGCATCCTTTTTGTATTTTTCCTTAGCCTTTTGCAAATGGATGGTTGCTTCTTTAAAGGCTTGTGTAATAACAGCGTGGAGATGGTCCACTGCGGGCATCTCTAAATGCTGGGGTGAGTCCAAATCCGAGGTTCGAGGATGGTGCCCATAAATGGTAAAAAAAGGACTTTGTCCAGTTCCTGAGTGTACGGAATTATTGTACGCATACTCTGCGATCCACAGAATGCCTTTCCAATTCCCCTCAGACTGATGTAGCATACAACGCTGATGTAGCATACAACGGAGGTACTGTTCAAGAGTCTGGTTGGTCCTCTCCGTTTGACCGTCGGTCTGAGGGTGGTGACTGGTCGAAAGCCTAACATCAATTTGTGCCAGTTGGCAGCATTTCCTCCAAAAATGTGAAATTAATTGACTGCCCCGATCTGAAATTAACACCGAAGGAAAGCCATGCAGGCGGACAACATTTTCAAGGAATTCCTTGGCCAGGACTGAAGCTGAAGGTATCCCTTTTAAAGGAATGAAGTGGGCAATTTGAGAAAAAAGATCTACAATAACTAGAATGGTATTGTAACCTTGGTACGGGGGTAAATCCGTGATAAGGTCTAATGACAAGGTATGCCAAGGGGTAGGTGGTATGTCTAATGGTTGCAATAATCCAGCAGGTTTTTTCTTTTGCCCTTTATTTTGTGCGCAAATGCCACAAGACATGACAAATGACTTGACATCCTTTCGCCAGGTGGGCCACCAAAATTGCTTCCTAATTTTAGCTTTGGTTTTTGCAATACCCGGATGCCCTTCTATTAAGGTGTCAATTTAATGGGAAATGACAAGTTCCAGTAGTTCTTTTTACGGTAAAAATAGCCGGCCTTGGACATAAGGTAAATCATCGATGACAGAGTACTCTGGACCTTTCTTTGCCCAGTCCTGTAGGGCAACGGAATCAAAGAGTTGGGGGATCTTGTTTTGAATGTCCTCCAGTGTCTGTATGGATGTCAGGCCAAGGATTCTCTGTTCCGGAATTATGGGTACGGGTTCTAAAGTTATTTCTGCTTCTCCCATTCCAATCCGGGACAAGGCGTCTGCTTTACCATTCTTACAACCTGGTCGATAGGTTCTTACAAAATCAAACTCGGCGAAGAACAATGCCCAATGGAGTTGGCGCGAAGATTGGGCTTTGGCTGTCTTTAGGTATTGTAAGTTGCAGTGATCGGTGATGACCGTGATGGTATGTCTGGCACCCAGTAGATAGTGCCGCCAAGCCTTGAAGGCGGACTTGATGGCCAGCAGCTCCTTGTCAGTTATGGCATAGTTTAATTCGGGGGCTGAAAATTTTCTTGACCAAAACGCCACTGGGTGAAGCTGGTTAGTTTCGGGATCCTTTTGGGAAAGGACTGCTCCCATGGCTGAACTGGATGCATCTGTTTCCACTATGTAGGGAAGCTCGGGGCGCGGGTGTCTTAATATGGGAGCAGATGTGAATTTAGCTTTTAACTCTTGGAAGGCGTTCTCGGCTTCCTCTGTCCACACAAAGCGTTTGTTTTTTCGCAATAGCGTCGTAATGGGATGTACAATGTGCGAGAAGTCTGGGATAAACCTGCGGTAGAAATTGGCAAAGCCAAGCATGCTTTGAACTCCTTTGATTGAACTTGGCGAAGGCCAATTAAGAATGGCATCCACTTTTCGTGTATCCATCCGGATTCCTCTCGGGGTCAGAATAAATCCAAGGAATTCCACTTCCGTAGTGTGGAAAATGCACTTTTCCAGTTTAGCATATAATTTATGCTGGACTAACTTCTCTAGGACTGCTCGGACGTGTTTTATATGCTCAGATTCTGATAAAGAGCATACTAAGATGTCGTCGATGTAAACGACCACACAAAC
Source organism: Ambystoma mexicanum (assembly GCF_040938575.1). Classification (NCBI taxonomy): domain Eukaryota; kingdom Metazoa; phylum Chordata; class Amphibia; order Caudata; family Ambystomatidae; genus Ambystoma; species Ambystoma mexicanum. The sequence goes on along the minus strand of NC_090927.1, from coordinate 624,708,587 downwards.
GTTGATAAGCTCTCGGAGGACATCGTTCATGAAGAACTGGAAGGCTGCTGGTGCATTGCATAGTCCGAAGGGCATCACCTGGCACTCAAATATTCCGTACTTGGTGCGAAAAGCAGTCTTCCATTCGTCACCCTCTTTGACACGTACCAGATGATATGCCCCCCGAAGGTCTAGTTTTGTGTATATACAAGCGTCCTTCACCTGGTCTAGTAGTTCTGGGATCAAAGGCAGTGGGTATCGATTCTTGATGGTTATCTGATTCAGTGCGTGGTAGTCTATACATGTTCTAAGGTCGCCTTCCTTTTTCGGTACGAAGAACAAAGCTGAAGATGCAGGGGACTTGGACGGGCGAATGAAGCCATTAGCAAGGTACTGGTCTAGGTACTGGCACAAATGGAGATTTTCGGGTTCCGTAAGGGCATAGATTCTGCTGCAAGGTGATTGTGCTCCAGGTACAAGATCTATTTGACAATCATACGATCTGTGAGGTAGTAAGGTGTTTGCCTGTTCCTTTTGGAAGACATCCTGAAAGTCTTGGTATTCAACAGGTAATTGTATGGCTACTGGAATTACTGGGGCCAGGACTGAGTTTTGAGTTTTCCTTGGGCAGCAGGTGTGAGCACATTCTGGGAAGGTTAGTCTCTTCTCTCGCCAATCAATACTGGGATTATGTTTTTCCAACCAAGGTATCCCCAGTATCAGCTGAAACTGTGGGGCCTTGAATAAGTCAAACACCAAAGCCTCTTGATGCCCATCTTGACTCAGCAATGTCCTCTCTGCAGTGGAATGAGTTACGGGTCCAGAGGCAATTTCCGTTCCATCTACAGTGGTGACAACATCGGCCGTGGTCTTGCGGGTGAGAGATAGATTCATCCTGGTAGCCAATTCCCAGTCCAAGTAATTTCCTATGGCTCCACTGTTTACGTACGCCTTTACCGCGTGCATGCATGATGGCTGCTCTGGATCTACAAGGACCATGGGTATGGTGAAATGCGAGGTCAGAGTGTCCTTCTTTAAGCTCGGCAAGCGGACCTCTACGCTTGCCGGGCGTGGTCGTTTCCCGAGTCAGATTTCACATGGTTTTCGTCTGCTGCTCCTACAACTTTCTTGGGTGGTTTTACAGGCCAGTTCCGAAGAAAATGACCAGTAGTTCCGCAATATAAACATAATTGCAGTTGCCGTCTTCTATCTCTTTCCTTCTGGGTTAAGGGTCCTTTAATCCCCCTGATTTGCACAGGTTCTGAGACATCTACCCCCTTGGAGCTTACGTGGGTTTTAACCAACACCCTGTTCTCAAACTGGGTTCGGTCAGCCTTCCTGGTTTGAAGTCTGTGAGCGAGCTGGACCACTAGATATATATATTCAGCACTGTCTTGAGGCGGGTTCACGATTTGGGCCAAAACATCTTTGAGTTCTCCCCGAAGTCCTCGATGGAATAATGTGATTCGCTTGGCTTCAGGCCATTCGGTTTCCACTACTAATCTATTGAAAGTTGCAATGTAAGATAAAAGATCCTGGTTACCTTGACGTAGGGATAAAAGTTTGTTGTCCAAAGCCTGTCCTCGGGAGTGTCGGGCGAATAGTCTTTCCATGCTTGTTCGAAAACCCTGGAAATCTCGAAGAATCGGGTCATCCTGGTTAACTAGTGGAATGGACCAATCTGCCGCACTGCCGCTGAGATATGACAGTACAAAGGCTACCTTGGCCTGATCATTTGGGAAAGCTCCAGGTCTACATAAAAAGTGCAAGCGGCATTGATTCATGAATGTTTCAAACCCTTTTGGGTCTCCGGCAAAGCGTTCAGGCGGAGCCAAAGGAACGGCTCCAGGTAAATCTTTCTGCACCGGGTTACTCGATGGTACAGGAGCTGGACTTGCCCCAAGTCCTGGTAGAGGTGTTTGTCTAGCCTGGCTCTGTAATAGTTGTCTGGCCAACTCATCAGTTCGTTCTTTTGACACTATCAGTTCCCTCCTGAGGGCATTGGTTTCTTGGCGGGCGGAATGCACTTTGGCCCTTAATTCCCCTAATAATTGGGCCAACTGATCAGTTTCCGAGGTCTCCATGACGCCCAGGTGGGTATTTGTGGGTAGGCTTCGCGTTCTGTTACGCTCACCTGGTTCCCACGGGGGCGTCGACCGGAACTGGGCCGCTGTTGTTTCCACCAGCGTGACGTGTAGCGCCAAGATGACTGACTGGACTGGCCCGCTCAGCCTAGTTTGTCTGGCTCGCAGGAATATTCTTCTGCAAAGGAGAAGAGGAATTAACCACCCGTGGAATTGAGTGTCAACCCACCTTCCCCACTCACGTTGTGTTCCCACAGATCACTCTTGATGTCCCCTCCTTAGTCTCACCTGATGGTTTGGAAGGATGAGCTCTCCATCCTGCGTCGACCGCAGGGGCGCGTTGATGACCAGTTACTTCACTGGCGTAGAGGAATTGGTGAGTTCCAGTATTGACTCTAAAGTCCAATTGTTCATAAGAGTTCAAATGTCTGATCTTCACTCTGTCCGATTCCTTGCAGGTTGCCGATTAATCCACTCGAAAATTTCCAAATGGCAATTGGCAAGATTCAGGTAAGTCTATTGTGGTTTTCCCATTAGGGGCCGGGGTACAGCGATGAAGCAGAGTTGACTGCACCGACCTGAGATGAGGTGAGTACCCCCCGTGGTAAATCAGGTAAGTCCTTGGGGGTAGCTTGTATAGCCTTAGAGAGTCCCCTTGCTCACCTTGCTGTCTTTGTCTCCTTAGGTGTCGGAGGGCGGCCGCGAGATGGAGAGAGCGTGATGGAATGCTGAAGTACCGCCAAGCAGGTGAGTTCAGCGCGGCGCCGTAGGAATGCAAAGTGATGCTTCAAAGACTTCTGTCTTTCAGTTGCGTGGCGAAATGGATCAGGATTCAGGTAAGGATTAAAGTTAAAACTCCTGTTCTAACCTTTATCCTTCTTTTCTTCTTGTTTCAGGAGTCCCAGGACTGAAGCGGGCGTGGCTGACGACTGGAGCTGCTGAAAACACGGTGAGCGTTACGCTGCAGCAAGCAGAGTAACGCGAAGCACGTGTGGCTGTCCGGGCATGGTTTAAATAGCCTTGGAAGAAGATCCAGGTAAGTATTATTCCACAGCCCCACCCAAGTAACAAAATAGTCCCTTCAGTAAAATAGTTCCTCCTAAGCCTCATTTGGCTTGAGTCTTCATGCAGCATAGTCTGCCTCAGGTGAGTATGCAGCATGGACTGCTTCAGGTAAGTTATCAATAATGAGCCTGGCGCCCATGGCGCCAGGACTGACTTTATCTTTATGAGCCTGGCGCCATAGGCGCCAGGACTGCACCCAAACAGCCCCTAACTGGGGCTTTTGGGCATGCTCCAAGTGGCATGATGCCTACTTCCGGGGCTTCTGGGCCTGGTCTGGTCTTCCGGGGGCAGGCATCATGACAATGGATTATTTTCGCACAGACCCAATGATTATGCAACCGAACACAGTAACTGAGCACATTGCACAGTAAACTTGTTTGAAGCATAGTACTTGTAATGTACTAATTATGAGGGTCTACAAAGTACATGAATATGTGAAATTGTGTAGAATACGAAGTTATGAAGTACCCTGCCTAACATATTATGCTGTTTTTTTCACAGACAAAAAAAACAAAGATTTCTTCTGCATTTCTACATGCAACAAACAGAATGTGTGCCCGCAATGGCACAATATTTAAAAGTGCTATTTCCACTTCAATGGTATTCTGTCACTGTGTTCCAAAAAGTATGCAGTACCTGAACAGTATGTATAATGAGTATATGCATATTAGTATCATGCCTCTTTCTAATAGGCAAATTGCATTTCTATACACATATTTGTGCAATGCTTATGCCCGTGGGCACATTCTTGGGTGCATGGCCCTATCATGCTATGGTGGTTGTGGCCAGCCTCTAGACTCTTGGGTGCATGGCCTATGCCCTCTGGCCATGCACCCAAGAGCCTAGGGGCTGACCACAACCACCACAGCATAATACAGCCATGCACCCAAGAATCTGGCCAGTAGCCACAACCCACGCACATAAACCAGCCACCCGAGTCCCTGTCTGCTTCTGTACACATACTACTACATACTTGCAACCAGTGGGCAGACTCTTGGGTACATGGACTCCCACCATGCACCCAAGAGTCTAGTGGCTGGCCACAACCACCACAGCGTAATACAGCCATGCACCCAAGAATCTTGCCAGTGGCCACAACCTACACACATAAGCCAGCCTCCCAAGGCCCAGTCCACTTCTGTACACATACCATTACAGTACTTGCAGCTGGTGGCCAGACTCTTTGGCCATTCACCCAAGAGTCTAGAGGCTGGCCACGACCACCACAGCATAACACAGTCTATACGAACATCCTCATATCATCTACATTCCACTCCCCTACCCTAATGAAACCTGCCTGCAGTCACCAGATAAGTAGCCCACCCAAGGCCCTGTCCACAGACTGCCGCGGTGTCTGCGGCCTGCCGCGCTCTGCACGGTCTTCTTCCACCTAACCAAATACATCATATCAACCCTCTTTCACTCCCCACCCTTCCCAGCCCCTCTTATCAACACCAAATGCCACAAAAAATGTTTCCCAGCCCTGTTCCACACCACGCTATCTTCGGATATCCGCGGATACAACATGGCAGGCGTTTCGGAAAAATATGACGCATATCACACTTTCCTCCAGCCAATCAGGGGGCACATTGGGTGTCCGCAGATATCACGCAGCCCTCCGGACCTGTCAGAGCCCTGTTCACAGAGCAAGCAGGGAAATGGGTCAGTGGAGCGGATCCAGATATTACACATTTTTTTGGAACTACATTTTTCCTGTTTTAAAAAATAATGCTGGGCGGATTTCCACCTAATTTACAAAAGCACGCACATTGGTGAAAATCCGTCCAGCATTTTGGGCTGTAGGCATGAGCAGATGTTTTTTTCCCATTGCATCTATGGAAAAAAACATTTTTTGGACCCCCCCTATAACTTTCCCCCACCTTGATGAAACCTCACCAAACTGACCAAATTTCAGAGCAGGCCATATACTTTTTTTTGCAAAGTTTGATGAGGATTAGTCCAGTGGGGGCCAAGTTATAAGCCGCCCAAAAAAGTGTTCTTCCTATGAGCTGGGAAACTTAACCATAACTACACGGCCGCTACCGCAGGCCATGTAATCTATGAATTCATATAAAGGTATGTAAAGACTACCCATCCAAGGCCATATGAAGTGTTTTTATTTAACCGTTTGGAGATGTTAATGTATAAAAAGTGACTTCTCAGTGGCTACACACAAAGGAGTAGTGACGTTATTTCATGCAGGTGGGTTTCTGTCATGACCATGCTCTTTCAACATTGTATGTTCATCACACCCCTATAGGCCTTGGTTAGTGTCAATAGATAAAACTGCCCTCTGGCTCTTGTATTTGCACATTGTGCGGTAAGGGATGTGCCTATAAATTCCCTCTCCTGAGCCTTTCAGGTTGCCGAATTAGTGTATGCAAATCCCGGCACAGACAGACAACTCCGTCTTACATATGCATGGGTGTCAGGCAGTGTGTAAGTGTGTGTATGTTTGTTTCTATGCAAGGGGGTGTCTGTACTTCACCCCACCACAATATTTGGGAACTCTGCATATGTCCGTCCACCTCTCTAAAAGGGCATATTATAAAGCCCCCTGCCCAAAACAATAGCAGAATCATATCAATATGATCTTTATACTTGACAGAAAGCAACATAAATGTGAAGACACAGCCTTGCGAGATCAAGGCACTGCCGTGACCTAGTGAGCTGGCAATGCGCATGCACACAGCTCGGCGCAAACAGCGCAGTGAGAGAAGAAAGCGACTGAAGGAGGAAGCACACGCTCCCGGGCGCTCCTCCTATCAAGTGGCCTGGGCCTCGTATGCAATGAGACAATCAGAGACTTCCAGAGACTAAACCACTGACTTCTACAGTAGTGAAGCAACTGCTGCTTGTTTCATAGTGAGCTCGTATAGCAGTGAATTAACTGGTGCATGCAATAAGCTTTGCAGAGACTTGTGATTAAACTCATCACTCCAACTACTGTGTTGCGTTTTATGTAAGCCCACAACATAACTGGTGTCGAGGATCAAGGAAACTGCTCACCAAATCAAGCATGCAGGGTGCAAGCCTCCCTCTGCATTTCTGCAGTCCCCAGGTAGGCGTGTGATACCATGGCTGCAAGAGGAACCGCTATTTTCTACATTCCTGGAGGCCATGTGTGGCATGGACTATACTGCTGGGAGAAAGAAGGCCATGTTCCTCAATTATAATTATAATTGTTCTTTAATAATGCGCTTAACACCAGCGAGTGGTCTCTAAGTGTGGGATCGGGATTCAAAACTGTGTTGCGCTGCATTGTCTTGCTTCTAAGACAAACGCATTGCCCCTGACCTATCCTTCCTCCCCCGATTCCATGGGGGTTGAAGGACAAAAAGTATTTGCTGGCTTGAAGCCTGAACCGACAGATGGGGACGATGACGATGTATTCAATGAGGCCGTCTGCAAAGTTATGAAGAGGTTTTCGAACAAGGAGAATACCGTGCTGCACCGATTGAAGTTCTACACCAGAAAACAGGGGAATGCAGAGCCAGTATACAACTACATCACCAGGATGCTTGTGATGGCTGCTCTGGGCGTGTTTGGAGAGAATGCTGAGAACATGATATGTGACATGTTGGTTGTGCACACCAACTGCAGAAAAGTGGAGGACAAATTCATACTCGAAAAGGAGCTGAATTAGATAAAGCCGCCCACATCACTAGAGTGGAGGAAGAGACCTCATGCAGGTGCAAAGAAATGGCGGTAACATTGCCATTCACTGATGTGCATGCAGTACAATGGAGGGGCAATGTGACAAACCCAGACGCGAGTTCCATGATGAAAAGGAAAGGAAGAGAGAACTTCTGAAATGCCACAGATGTACCAGCACACGCCACTTGGCAAATGACAAAGACTCTCCCGCAAGGAGTAAGGAATGCTCCAACTACAGGAGATATGGTCATAGTGCGATAGCCTGCAAATGGCAGGGAAAGAAAGTTACCTACATAGAAGTGAAGGAGACGATGAGGGCGAGGAAGATAGGCCTACTATCATCGTGGCGAACAGTTTGAGGGTGAGAAGGGAGAAGGAAAAACCCTCATTTTATAATAAAGGTGGACTGCAATTAATCTCGAGTGATGGCTGGCTCAGGATTAGATTAAACCATCCTGCCCATACAAACATACAAGGACAGGGTGGGTCAGCACAAAGTAGAGGTAAAAAGCACCAAACACAGACCCACTATGTTTGGGGGAGCCTCAGTGAAAATGTTAAGCTACATAATTGTGGGCATCGAATTGAAAGGCAGACAAACTACGACCAGAGTTTATTTCTCTGAAGAAGGTCCGGCTGTCTTGGGGTGGGATGACCAGCATAAGCTGAACATCAGGTTGGATCCCAGCACAGATGAATAGGTGCGCTCATTCAAAACAGGAGGACCGTAAGTGTCAAAATATAAATTTCCTATCCTGTTTTCTGTAGTGGCAGGAAAAAGAAAAACCTATGTCCACAAGATCTTTTTATGACCAAATGCAATCCCTATCAAGCAGGAGGTGGACCTGTGCCCGCAACCGCGAAGAGCCCAAAATTGTTAAGGAAGGTACTCTTGAGAAGGTGGAGTCCTCCAAATGGTTGAGCCCAGTGGTACTCATCAAGAAACAGCCGAACGATATCAGAGTGTACATTGACCTGCACTGTCTGAAAATCGAGGTAATAACCAACAGTTATCTGTTACCCTGAATAAATGAACTAATTCTCATGAGGAAAGAAGACACATTATTTTAAAAACTGGATATGAGAGACGCTTACCACAGATAAGCCTGCACAAAGAATCCAAACCGCTAACAGCATTCATTACCTATTTGGCAGCTACCAATACAGTTGCTTGGCCTTTAGTATGTCATCAGCCACGTCAGCGTTTCCAATGATGATGGACTTACTGCTGCTAAACATAGGCAATGTGTCATACTTTCAGGATGACATCCTCATCTATGCAGAAGACACAGAAACTCATGATGCAGTCCTAAGGAAGGCACCAGAGAAACTTCAGGAGGCAGTGGTACTCCTGAGATACGAAAAGTGCAAGATTATAGCAAGTGAAGTGGAGTATCTGGGGTATAAAATCTCGAAAAATGACATCAGTCCCAAGAAGAATCTCATGCAAGCCATAGTTAAAGGCCTAACACTGAACTCAAGAGACAAGCAGATCCTTTCTCGGACTGGCACAGTACTAAGCAAAATTCGTATCTCAGTTTTTAGTGACCACAGCTCCATTGAGGGAACTCCTGAGAAAAGGGGCAGAGTATGAATGTCAACAAGAGCAAAAGACAGTTTGTGAGGAGGTCAAAAACAGAAGAGTAAATGCTCTGTGCCTGAAGCCATTCAGCTCATCATGGAAAACGTAAATAACCATTGACGCCAGTGCTTATGGGCTAGGAGCCACACTGACCTAGAAGAAAGGTGACGCAGAACATGCGGTTGCATTTGCCTCTAAAGCACTGTCGGATGCATACAAAAAATGACTGCACTGTGGAAAAGGAAATGCTCTCATGTGCTTGGGCAGTGGAGTATTTCAGGACTTACGTATGGGGCACAAAGTTTCACTTGGTAACAGACCGTAAACCGTTGATTCACATGTTAAGCCCAGGAAGCATGAAGACGTCCACTCTGAGACTGGCAAGAATAGCAGCCAAACTGCAAGAGTACACATACAAAATAATGCACTTAAGCTAGTGGCATGTCCAGGAGTGGCCTGAGGTGGCACATGCTACCCCTGGAATCTGATTTGCTGCCTCAGGTGCCACCCCATTATCCTAAACTATGATCATTATGTGTGTATGTTCATACATCATGCCACCCTTACATAAGTCTGTGCCCCACTTGGGCCACCCCAGTCAAAAGAGCCTGGGCACGCCATTGCACATAGCAGGCTGGAAGAATGCTCAAGCAGACTGCATGTCGCGTTTGCCAGATCACAGAAAGACAGCCACCACGTTCCTCAAGGATGAATGTGTGGTGGCGTCAGTGAGTGATTTAAGAAGCAGCGAATTTCTAGAAATTAGTGAGAATCATTGGATGTAAGAGTCAGCCAAAGATGCTACCCTCAGAAGGGTTACCAAATGGGCTCGTAATGGGTGGCCCAGTGAAAGGACCATTCCAGAAGGATTGAGGCTGTACTGGAACCCGTGATTTGATGGACCCTTAAATGCAGCAGTAATAGCGTTTCCGCCGCATTTAAGGGTTACCCCAAACTCGTGATGAGGCAGCATGTGTCAGTATGAGAAATCTGAAGAAAACATAGCTCTACTGAAATCACAACTCTATGATGAGCAGCGTAGCATTTTCCTAGAAGTAACTAAATAAATTGAACATGGTGTGCAGCACAAAACTAAAACTTGTAGCTGTCAAAATTACGAACCTGTACTCCTGTATGTAAGTGGTGAAGCTGGTTCAGGCAAAACATTCTTAATAAAAATCATCAGTAAGTTCCTCCAGAAATTGACAAACAACAAGCTTTCAGCTGTTGTAACAGCCCCCACAGGTTTAGCAGCCTACAACATAGGTGGTGTTACTTTATACTGACTCCTGCTCCTTCCAGTAGAACACCAAAACAAATTAGAGTACTACAAACTTTCAACAGAAGCTGCTATGGAGCTATGCAGAATTCTGAAGCAAATAAAAATGCTCCTAATAGATGAGGTGAGCATGGTCTCCAACCTAATGTTGGCTTTGATTCATTTCAGATTGCAAGAGGTCATTAAAATGAACTACGAAGAACGCTTTGGAGGAAAGCACGTTATTGTTTTTGGAAATCTTCAATTAACACCAGTGAAAGTTGAACCTGTTTTTAAAACCTTAGGACACAAACTGTGCCGTAACAATCTTAGCAGCATAGGAAATGTAAATCTTTGGCAACATTTCCAATACAGAGAACTAACTGAAAACATGCGTCAGTCTGAAGACCTCACCAATGCTAACATTTTGAAAAGCATTTGGATTGGTGTGCTTTCTAAGGATGCACATTCAATCTTAAATAGTAGACTCATCCATGAGCTATATGGGCATAACACATCTGCTGCTGATGTCATGGAACAATTAGCACACGTAAATGTGAGATGTATGTCCTTAATGCCAACCTTAACAAGCTGTGCACAATTCAATGAAACAATGTTAAAAAAATAAATGTAACCAATAGTGCAAATTAACTCCACAGACAAACTGGAAGTGCATGGTATGACACTGCCTATGTGTCAACAAGCCACAGCATGACTAAATAGCTTGGAAAACTGTATCTCCAACACATATGGTTTGGCGAAAATGTTAACATTGTGTTTAAACTGTAGAGTAATGCTAAAACGTAACATTGACATGGAGCAAGGTTTAGTTAATGGAGCAGTTGGTACAATTGTTGGCTTCCAGACATATCCACTTGATAACAACATTCAGTTTGTCAACATCCACTCTGACAAACTTTCGGAAGTTAAAAGGATAGGATGCTCAATAGCCCGATTCCTTCTTTTCAAAGACATGTATGTACGCAGAGAACAGTTTTCTCTGTCTACTGAAATCACAACTCAATGATGAGCAGCATAGCATTTTCCTAGAAGTAACTAAATAAATTGAACATGGTGTGCAGCACAAAACTGAAACTTGTAGCTGTCAAAATTATGAACCTGTACTCCTGTATGTAAGTGGTGAAGCTGGTTCAGGCAAAACATTCTTTTTTTTCCAAACATGTTTTCATTGGTTTTTAAGCAAGCAAGTTATACATTATGGCATGTAAAATGAGGGTGATTCAACCGGCACTGTCTCGCTTGAGAATACAAATCAAAGAAACAAACATAAAACATAAACAATAACTGTAGGTCAGCAGGGAAGGTATAACTGCATGGGGAGACCATAGTTCGGTGAGGGTGAGCCCCTCGAGGCCCCGCGTCAGATTAAGAGCTCCTGGAGGTTGATCCTGCTTCAGGATCCTGCTGGGTGAGGGGAGCAGGCACCCTTCAGTTCAAGGCCTTCGCTGTTTCACCTCTGCTTTTGCTAGCAGGGGTTGAACTCCCCAGGTGGGTATCCCAGGCAACTCTTCCGTATTCTATTTCAGTCATATTTATCCAACCACCATAGAGAGGGGGGTTGTCGGGCCAGGCCTTGGTATGTCTGTGCGTGGTCAAGGAAGGGAGACCAAGTATGAAAGAATTTGTCTCTGTTCCCAAACCTGAGGGCGGTGATTTCTTCCGCCGCTATTATGTCCCAGCATTTAGTCAACCACATTTGGACCGATGGGCCCTCTGGGTTTTTCCAAAGCCTTGCCACTGAGATCTTGGTGGCAGTCAGCAGGTGGGAGCAAAGTTCTGCTCTGTGGCCTGATCGAGGGAATTGGCCTCGCCGCTTGCTCCGAGCAGTACGATACCTGGGTCCCATGGGATTGATAGGCCTGTGATCGTGTTGATTTGATCTAGCACTGCTTCCCAAAATTGAGTCGCCTTGGGGCATGTCCAGAGCAGATGGTATAGTGTGCCTTTGTCTGGGCAACCTCTCCAGCACGATGGTGGGATCGCCGGGTTGCATTTACAGGCAAAACATTCTTAATAAAAATCATCAGTAAGTTCCTCCATAAATTGACAAACAACAAGCTTTCAGCTGTTGTAACAGCCCCCACAGGTTTAGCAGCCCACAACATAGGTGGGTTTACTTTACACTGATTGCTGCTCCTTCCAGTAGAACACCAAAACAAATTAGAGTACTACAAACTTTCAACAGAAGCTGCTATGGAGCTATGCAGAATTCTGAAACAAATGAAAATGCTCCTAATAGATGAGGTGAGCATGGTCTCCAACCCAATGTTGGCTTTGATTCGTTTCAGATTGCAAGAGGTCCTTAAAATGAACTACGAAGAACTCTTTGGAGGAAGGCACGTTATTGTTTTTGGAAATCTTCAATTAACACCAGTGAAAGGTGAACCTGTTTTTAAAACCTTAGGACACAAACTGTGCTGTAACACACTTGGCAGCATAGGAAATGTAAATCTCTGGCAACATTTCCAATTCAGAGAACTAACTGAAAACATGTGTCAGTCTGCAGACCTCGCCTATGCTAACATTTTGAAAAGCATTTGGATTGGTGTGCTTTCTAAGGATGCACATTCAATCTTAAATAGTAGACTTATCCATGAGCTATATGGGCATAACACATCTGCTGCTGATGTCATGGAACAATTAGCACACGTTATTGTGAGAAGAATGTCCTTAATGCCAACCGTAACAAGCTGTGCACAATTCAATGAAACAATGTTAAAAAAAATGCAACCAATAGTGCAAATTAACTCCACAGACAAACTGGAAGTGCACGGTATGACACTGCCTATGTGTCAACAAGCCACAGCATGACTAAATAGCTTAGAAAACTGTATCTCCAACACAGCTGGTTTGGAGAAAATGTTAACATTGTGTTTAAACTGTAGAGTAATGCTAAAACGTAACATTGACATCGAGCAAGTTTTAGTTAATGGAGCAGTTGGTACAATTGTTGGCTTCCAGACATAGCCACTTGATAACAACATTCAGTTTGTCAACATCCACTCTGACAAACTTTCGGAAGTTAAAAGGATAGGACGCTCAATAGCCCGATTCCTTCTTTTCAAAGACATGTATGTACGCAGAGAACAGTTTTCTCTGTCTTTTGCATATGCAATCACTATTCACAAACCGCAAGGTCTAGCCCTAGATCAGGAATTGATTGACATTGGCAGCACAGTCTTTAAAGAAGGTATGAGTTAAGTAGCACTGTCACGGCTACGTACACTTGAATTACTATTTCTAGTCAATTTTGATACAAACAAAGTCAAGGCTGACATTCCTTGCATCGTAGAGTACAACAGACTACATGCACTGTACACACCTCATCACGATATTTATCCTGTCCCTCAAAAAGGAAAACTTGTTAAAAGAAAAGTAATGCAAACAGAACTTATAAGAGATCTCCCAACAGTACCACCAAAGAAATTGAGAGCAGCTGCTACTCCATCAAGCAGCGCAACCACAAAAGGATGTAGTGCAACCGTAAATGCACATCCAACAGCACAAAGAAAGAAAAGTATGTCTTCTAAAAAAATAAGTGGAGCTCCAGCAAATGACACAGACACCGAACTGTCAGGTTCATTCAAATTTTCCAATACAACTGGTGTAAATTGTTATGCAAATGTAGCAATCATTGTTCTGTTGCAATTGCCACCAATTGTTGAAAACATTTACTTGAACGGCGCAGACCAGTTGTGTTTGCAAATGCTCCTCCTTCATAGAAATGCAACAAACAATCCTGACAACACTTACAGTGTCTCAGGAATAAGGCAGGAATTGGACTACTGTGCGGGAATGGTGAGATTCACCATAAATACACAAGAAGATCCACAAGAATTTCTAATGTACTTACTTTAAGTGCTCAAAAGAAAAACATACCTATAAATGAAAACTTGCATATTTCATGTATGTGGAACCGTACATGCACTCTCTGCAGCCATGTGGCGCAGGATCAAGTCCCTAATGAGCCCTTTGTTTATGTATGTATACATAATTGTGAATCCATTCCATTTCTCCAGCTGGTGCAAAATGCAAACCATGGCATATTATGTACTGTTTGCAATTCAGCAATCGTTCCACCTTACACATAAACTCACATAGCCAGAACGTAATAGTCATTCTTTTAAGGTACAATGCAGATGGTACCAAAAACAACTAAAAGCTTACTAGCTTCACACATGGCCAAGTATCGCTTGGTAGGAAAACCTTCACAACAGTAGGCATAATCTACCACACTGGTGACAAAACCAGTGCAGGTCACTAAACTGCATACATTAAAAAGAAATGTGGGTGGTTTGAATGCAATGCTACTTCCATTACTCTGAAACAGAGATTACCAGAAAATTTAGCAAATGCCTACTTAATACTTAATAATCCTGAAACCTAAATTTACTCACTGACCTGTAAAAGTAGCATAACTTGCTGCCCGATAGCCACCAACAGACAAGTAACTGCAAACGAAAATACACTTCTGCCCTGTGAAACTGTAAGAAGTTAGCATACACCAACTCGCCCATGAGTACATTAGTTGCACTGCTATACATTTTTTTCCCCAATGAGCCAATGATTATAGACACAGAAACAACAACTGTGGAAAACACACACTGATATTGTATCACCCATAGTACTTACAAAGTACTGAGTATGAGGGTCTACAAACGTTCCTCTCTAACCTGTAAAACTACCAACTGTTAGAATATGCCAACTGTGCCCATACCACTGCAATCAATACAGCAACTGACATCTAACTGCACCCATAATACTGCAATGTCACTTGGCAATAGTGGAAAACTTATATCCACCAGGAGGAATGAAGGTGCTTCAAAATATACCCTGCAGAACTGTGAAACTGTGAACAGTTAGAATATGCCAACTGGTATCTAACTGCACCCATAATACCGCAATACTACTTTCCATTACTGCAAAGGTTAAAATCTATTAGCAAAAATGAAAGTTCTTCTAAAGATGCCCTTCAACACTCATGAAGTATCAACAGTCAGAATATGGCAACTAGTATCTCAGTACACCCACAGTGCTACAATGTTACTTCCAGTGGTCAAACTGCTAAAATCCACCATCAAGAATGAAACTGCTTCAAAAGATACCCTCGAGAACTGTTCAATTAGCAACAGTTGGAATACGCCAACAGGTATCTAACTGCCCCCACAATACTGCAATATTAGTTTTCAATAGTACAGTACTCACAATACACCAACAGAAATCAAAGTGCATGAACGGATAGTGTTACAAATTAAAAATGGATGAACAGTTACAATACGCCAAATGGTATCTAACTGCAACCATACCACCACCACTTCCGTAAAGCAACACACATACACCATTTCAATTCCTCTTACTGCAACAGTGCCTGTAACAGCAAAACCATGTAGTTGTGCACCTTAAACATTCCAGTAAGTACTACACAGTTCAATGAAACATATTGTGACACTTAACGTCAAATAAAGGTACACGTTTTTTTTATCCTGCATGGATTATTTTCGCACAGACCCAATGATTATGCAACCGAACACAGTAACTGAGCACATTGCACAGTAAACTTGTTTGAAGCATAGTAATTGTAATGTACTAATTATGAGGGTCTACAAAGTACATGAATATGTGAAATTGTGTAGAATACGAAATTATGAAGTACCCTGCCTAACATATTATGCTGTTTTTTTCACAGACAAAAAAAACAAAGATTTCTTCTGCATTTCCACATGCAACAAACAGAATGTGTGCCTGCAATGGCACAATATTTAAAAGTGCTATTTCCACTTCAATGGTATTCTGTCACTTTGTTCCAAAAAGTATGCAGTACCTGAACAGTATGTATAATGAGTATACGCATATTAGTATCATGCCTCTTTCTAATAGGCAAATTGCATTTCTATACACATATTTGTGCAATGCTTAGGCCTGTGGGCACATTCTTGGGTGCATGGCCCTATTATGCTATGGTGGTTGTGGCCAGCCTCTAGACTCTTGGGTGCATGGCCTATGCCCTCTGGCCATGCACCCAAGAGCATAGGGGCTGGCCACAACCACCACAGCATAATACAGCCATGCACCCAAGAATCTGGCCAGAAGCCACAACCCACACACATAAACCAGCCACCCGAGTCCCTGTCCGCTTCTGTACACATACTACTACATACTTGCAACCAGTGGGCAGACTCTTGGGTACATGGACTCCCACCATGCACCCAAGAGTCTAGTGACTGGCCACAACCACCACAGCGTAATACAGCCATGCACCCAAGAATCTTGCCAGTGGCCACAACCTACACACATAAGCCAGCCTCCCGAGGCCCTGCCAACTTCTGTACACATACCATTACAGTACTTGCAGCTGGTGGCCAGACTCTTTGGCCATGCACCCAAGAGTCTAGGGGCTGGCCACAACCACCACAGCATAACACAGCCTATACGAACATCCTCATATCATCTACATTCCACTCCCCTACCCTAATGAAACCTGCCTGCAGTCACCAGGTAAGTTGCCCACCCAAGGCCCTGTCCGCAGACTGCCGCAGTGTCTGCGGCCTGCCGCGCTCTGCACGGTCTTCTTCCACCTAACCAAATACATCATATCAACCCTCTTTCACTCCCCACCCTTCCCAGCTCCTCTTATCAACACCAAATGCCACAAAAAATGTTTCCCAGCCCTGTTCCACACCACGCTATCTTTGGATATCCGCGGATACAACATGGCAGGCGTTTCGGAAAAATATGACGCACATCACACTTTCCTCCAGCCAATCAGGGGGCACGTTCGGTGTCCGCAGACATCACGCAGCCTTCCGGACCTGTCAGAGCCCTGTTCGCAGAGCAAACAGGGAAATGGGTCAGTGGAGCAGATCCAGATATTACACATTTTTTTGGAACTACATTTTTCCTGTTTTAAAAAATAATGCTGGGCGGATTTCCACATAATTTACAAAAGCACGCACATTGGTGAAAATCCGTCCAGCATTTTGGGCTGTAGGCATGAGCAAATGTTTTTTCCCATTGAATCCACGGGAAAAAACATTTTTTGGACCCCCCCTATAACTTTCCCCCACCTTGATGAAACCTCACCAAACTGACCAAATTTCAGAGCAGGCCATATACTTTTTGCAAAGTTTGATGAGGATTAGTCCAGTGGGGGCCAAGTTATAAGCCGCCCAAAAAAGTGTTCTTCCTATGAGCTGGGAAACTTAACCATAACTACACGGCCGCTACCGCAGGCCATGTAATCTATGAATTCATATAAAGGTATGTAAAGACTACCCATCCAAGGCCATATGAAGTGTTTTTATTGAACCGTTTGGAGATGTTAATGTATAAAAAGTGACTTCTCAGTGGCTACACACAAAGGAGTAGTGACGTTATTTCATGCAGGTGGGTTTCTGCCATGACCATGCTCTTTCAACATTGTATGTTCATCACACCCCTATAGGCCTTGGTTAGTGTCAATAGATAAAACTGCCCTCTGGCTCTTGTATTTGCACATTGTGCGGTAAGGGATGTGCCTATAAGTTCCCTCTCCTGAGCCTTTCAGGTTGCCGAATTAGTGTATGCAAATCCCGGCACAGACAGACAACTCCGTCTTACATATGCATGCATGTCAGGCAGTGTGTAAGTGTGTGTATGTATGTTTCTATGCAAGGGGGTGTCTGTACTTCACCCCACCACAATATTTGGGAACTCTGCATATGTGCGTCCACCTCTCTAAAAGGGCATATTATAAAGCCCCCTGCCCAAAACAATAGCAGAATCATATCAATATGATCTTTATACTTGACAGAAAGCAACATAAATGTGAAGACACAGCCTTGCGAGATCAAGGCACTGCCGTGACCTAGTGAGCTGGCAATGCGCATGCACACAGCTCGGCGCAAACAGCGCAGTGAGAGAAGAAAGCGACTGAAGGAGGAAGCACACGCCCCCGGGCGATCCTCCTATCAAGTGGCCTGGGCCTCGTATGCAATGCGACAATCAGAGACTTCCAGAGACTAAACCACTGACTTCTACAGTAGTGAAGCAACTGTTGCTTGTTTCATAGTGAGCTCGTATAGCAGTGAATTAACTGGTGCATGCAATAAGCTTTGCAGAGACTTGTGATTAAACTCATCACTCCAACTGCTGTGTTGCGTTTTATGTAAGCCCACAACATAACTGGTGTCGAGGATCAAGGAAACTGCTCACCAAATCAAGCATGCAGGGTGCAAGCCTCCCGCGGCATTTCTGCAGTCCCCAGGTAGGCGTGTGATACCATGGCTGCAACGGGAACCGCTATTTTCTACATTCCTGGAGGCCATGTGTGGCATGGACTATACTGCTGGGAGAAAGAAGGCCATGTTCCTCAATTATAATTATAATTGTTCTTTTATAATGCGCTTAACACCAGCGAGTGGTCTCTAAGTGTGGGATCGGGATTCAAAACTGTGTTGCGCTGCATTGTCTTGCTTCTAAGACAAACACATTGCCCCTGACCTATCCTTCCTCCCCCGATTCCATGGGGGTTGAAGGACAAAAAGTATTTGCTGGCTTGAAGCCTGAACCGACAGATGGGGACGATGACGATGACGATGTATTCAATGAGGCCGTCTGCAAAATTATGAAGAGGTTGTCGAACAAGGAGAATACCGTGCTGCACCGATTGAAGTTCTACACCAGAAAACAGGGGAATGCAGAGCCAGTATACAACTACATCACCAGGATGCTTGTGATGGCTGCTCTGGGCGTGTTTGGAGAGAATGCTGAGAACATGATATGTGACATGTTGGTTGTGCACACCAACTGCAGAAAAGTGGAGGACAAATTCATTCTCGAAAAGGAGCTGAATTAGATAAAGCCGCCCACATCACTAGAGTGGAGGAGGAGACCTCATGCAGGTGCAAAGAAATGGCGGTAACATTGCCATTCACTGATGTGCATGCAGTACAATGGAGGGGCAATGTGACAAACCCAGACGCGAGTTCCATGATGAAAAGGAAGGGAAGAGAGAACTTCTGAAATCCCACAGATGTACCAGCACACGCCACTTGGCAAATGACAAAGACTCTCCCGCAAGGAGTAAAGAATGCTCCAACTACAGGAGATATGGTCATAGTGCGATAGCCTGCAAATGGCAGGGAAAGAACGTTACCTACATAGAAGTGAAGGAGACGATGAGGGCGAGGAAGATAGGCCTACTATCATCGTGGCAAACAGTTTGAGGGTGAGAAGGGAGAAGGAAAAAGCCTCATTTTATAATAAAGGTGGACTGCAATGAATCTCGAGTGATGGCTGGCTCAGGATTAGATTAAACCACCCTGCCCATACAAACATACAAGGACAGGGTGGGTCAGCACAAAGTAGAGGTAAAAAGCACCAAGCTGTCATGATGCCTACCCCCGGAGCACCAGGCCAGGCCCAGCACCCCCAGGAGCAGGCATCACGCCCCCGGGTAAAAGCCCAGCAGCCCTTTATAGGGGCTCTTTGGACTCTGTCCTGGCGCCGTTGGCGCCAGGCTCATGTTGGACATCAGTCCTGGCGCCATAGGCGCCAGGCTCATAAGGGGAAGTGTTTGGTGCACTTACCTGAAGCAGACCATGCTGCACACTCACCTGATGCAGACCATGCTGCATGAAGAACCAAGCCAAATGAGGCTTAGGATGGACTATTTTTCTGAAGGAACTATTTTGTTACTTGGGTGGGGCTGTGGAAGAATACTCACCTGGAACTTCTCCCAAAGCTATTCAAGCCACGCCCGGACAGCTACACGTGCTTCGCGTTGTTCTGCATCCCAGCAGCTGAACGCTCACCGTGTCTGCTCCTGCATCTGGACTCCAGCCACGCCCGCCTCGAACCTGGAACACCTGTAAGGGAATAAGAGAAGAGAAAGGTGAAAACCAAGAACTTATTCAACCCTCTTACCTGCATCCGGAATCTTCACGCCAGCATTCCTGAAGGGAGACTTCCATTTAAAAGCACCTCGTTGCTCGCTGCAGCGCCGCGCTTCACTCACCTGTTCCCGAGACGCCGCCCGACTCCATCGCGGCTCTCAGCACCGGTCGCCACATCTCTGCACCTAGGGGAGAGAAGAAGAGACAAAAGGTGAGCAAGGGAACACAAGAGGAAAGCCGAATTTTCAGCCATATTACTTACCGGCTTTTCTTGGTGAACCATTCCACATCTCGGGTCGGCGCCGCATCTTTGGCAGGTACCGCACCCCGGCCCCTATGGGGAAAGGACAAAAGACATTACTGGGGAATTATAAAGACATTTAGAGGGGTCGCCACATCACTAACTCACCTGATTTACCACCGGCAATTTGACCCCTCAACGCATCGCCTTTGTTCTGCACCTGAAATAAAGGACAGAAAAAACAACATAAAAGGAGGTTCACACTTGAACTTTTGCATCTTCATACTTACGGCGTATCGCTCAGAAAAGTCAAGTGGATGTGCCAGCGCCATTCTGAAAACCAGTGAAGCAGCTGGACGAACGCGCGCCCCTGCACCAGAAGCAGGATGGAGAGTTCATCCTTCCAAACCATAAGGTGAGCTTAAACCGGGGGTTTTGGAGGAAGTCAGAGAAGAACGAAGGGGGAAAGGGGGGAGCAAGCACACTATTCAGCAGACAGATAATCCCCTTTCTCATCTGCAGAAGGATATTCCTACGGGCCAGACAAGCAAGATTTGGGGGTCCTGTTCAATCGGTGGTCCGAATTCTGAGCATCACGCTTGAAGAGGCCACAGCAACCCAGACCAGACCAGCGCCTCCGTGGGAGCCAGGTGAGCATTACACAAACACAGACCCACTATGTTTGGGGGAGCCTCAGTGAAAATGTTAAGCTACATAATTGTGGGCATCGAATTGAAAGGCAGACAAACTACGACCAGAGTTTATTTCTCTGAAGAAGGTCCGGCTGTCTTGGGGTGGGATGACCAGCATAAGCTGAACATCAGGTTGGATCCCAGCACAGATGATCAGGTGCGCTCATTCAAAACAGGAGGACCGTAAGTGTCAAAAGATGAATTTCCTATCCTGTTTTCTGTAGTGGCAGGAAAAAGAAAAACCTATGTCCACAAGATCTTTTTATGACCAAATGCAATCCCTATCAAGCAGGAGGTGGACCTGTGCCCGCAACCGCGAAGAGCCCAAAATTGTTAAGGAAGGTACTCTTGAGAAGGTGGAGTCCTCCAAATGGTTGAGCCCAGTGGTACTCATCAAGAAACAGCCGAACGATATCAGAGTGTGCATTGACCTGCACTGTCTGAAAATCTGCTACCCTGAATAAATGAACTAATTCTCATGAGGAAAGAAGCCACATTATTTTAAAAACTGGATATCAGAGACGCTTACCACAGATAAGCCTGCATAAAGAATCCAAACCGCTAACAGCATTCATTACCTATTTGGCAGCTACCAATACAGTTGTTTGGCCTTTAGTATGTCATCAGCCACGTCAGCGTTTCCAATGATGATGGACTTACTGCTGCTCCACATAGGCAATGTGTCATACTTTCGGGATGACATCCTCATCTATGCAGAAGACACAGAAACTCACGATGCAGTCCTAAGGAAGGCACTAGAGAAACTTCAGGAGGCAGGGGTACTCCTGAGATACGAAAAGTGCGAGATTATAGCAAGTGAAGTGGAGTACCTGGGGTATAAAATCTCAAAAAATGACATCAGTCCCAAGAAGAATCTCATGCAAGCCATAGTTAAAGGCTTAACACTGAACTCAAGAGACAAGCTAAGATCCTTTCTCGGACTGGCACAGTACTAAGCAAAATTCGTATCTCCGTTTTTAGAGACCACAGCTCCATTGAGGGAACTCCTGAGAAAAGGGGCAGAGTATGAATGTCAACAAGAGCAAAAGACAGCTTGTGAGGAGGACAAAAATAGAAGAGTAAATGCTCTGTGCCTGAAGCCATTCAGCTCATCATGGAAAACGTAAATAACCATTGACGCCAGTGCTTATGGGCTAGGAGCCACACTGACCTAGAAGAAACGTGACGCAGAACATGCGGTTGCATTTGCTTCTAAAGCACTGTCGGATGCATACAAAAAATGACTGCACTGTGGAAAAGGAAATGCTCTAATGTGCTTGGGCAGTGGAGTATTTCAGGACTTACGTATGGGGCACAAAGTTTCACTTGGTAACAGACCGTAAACCGTTGATTCACATGTTAAGCCCAGGAAGCATGAAGACGTCCACTCTGAGACTGGTAAGAATAGCAGCCAAACTGCAAGAGTACACATACAAAATAATGCACTTAAGCTAGTGGCATGTCCAGGAGTGGCCTGCGGTGGCACATGCTACCTCTGGAATCTGATTTGCTGCCTCAGGTGCCACCCCATTATCCTAAACTATGATCATTATGTGTGTGTGTTCATACATCATGCCACCCTTACATAAGTCTGTGCCCCACTTGGGCCACCCCAGTCAAAAGAGCCTGGGCACGCCATTGCACATAGCAGGCTGGAAGAATGCTCAAGCAGACTGCATGTCGCATTTGCCAGATCACAGAAAGACAGCCACCACGTTCCTCAAGGATGAATGTGTGGTGGCGTCAGTGAGTGATTTAAGAAGCAGCGAATTTCTAGAAATTAGTGAGAATCATTGGATGTAAGAGTCAGCCAAAGATGCTACCCTCAGAAGGGTTAACAAATGGGCTCGTAATGGGTGGCCCAGTGAAAGGACCATTCCAGAAGGATTGAGGCTGTACTGGAAAGTAAGTGAAAACATTTATGAGGTCAATGGGTTATTATTGAGAGGGGATCAGGTGATATTGCCTCTAGGAATGAGGAAACTGATTCTGTGCCGAGCACACTCTGTTCTTGTAGGTGGCAATATGACCAGACGAAGTGTACGAGAGTCGTACTGGTGGCCGTACATGGACCAAGACATCAGAGTTATGACAGAAAGATGCCATGCATGTGTTCAGGGGGTTGCCTCAGAACTCACCAGTAAAAAATGACAAAAGTAGTCAAAAAAGAGTGTACACCAGGCAAGAAGTAATGCAGTTTTATTCAGGGCCCCAGACCCAGCTGGCACAGCAATATTCAAACAGAACGTGGAACAGAACTGCATGAAAAGGCGCTGTCAAAGAGACACCCCTAAATCAAAAGCTTTTATAGTCATTTAAACTAATTAACATCAATCATTTTGCAACATTGAATGTCTCCCCACAAGAAGCTGATTGGTGAAGGCATATCATACCCCTATAAAGGGCATACATTATCTTCTATGATTGGGTCCCACAAACCTTACCACACCACCCCTAGCTCCCCGTTGTGATGTCACAACCCAACCCCCAATTCCCACATCATAGTGCCAATTCATTGAAACATTTGAGATGATCAGTGGAACTTTGTTCATCTGTCCTGGTCATCTCATCTACGGTCTCATGAGAATGTTTTCTACCATGACACTGTCAGAGCTGTCAGCCAAGAACAAGTTACTGTGTAAAAGTTGCACTTTAAGAACTCTTCGACCTTCTTCCCAGGCAGAAATCTATTTAGGGGCAATTTTAAACCGCCATGGGCCTTCTGAAACCATCAGTAAATCATGCATCGTACATTAATATACCACTCATAAAATTATTGTACTTATATTGCTTTCCGGCAGGACCCATGAGCTCTGCTTTATGATCTCGAAAGTAACAAGTTGTCACGACCCACATCCAGAAACCCCCCTGGCAAGCCCATGGGCCAGGAGGGGTCTTGGCTCGGGTCTCCAACAAACTGAGGCATCCTTTGCCTAGGCCCTCTTGGGGCCAGTCCTGGCGCCTTTGGCGCCAGGCTCATACTTGATAAAGACTTGTGTTTAGGGAACTACTTTATTTCAAGTGCCAGCCAACATGGAGGCATCCACATAGCTTGGCTCCTTGGAACCAAGCTATGCGGTATAGTGTTTTGGGTGTGGTGGCCTAGGGACTATTTTACCTGGACTACTTTCTTGAAGCTATTTAAACCACACCCGACTTGGATAACACGCTTCGCGTTACTTTGCAATCTTGCAACGTGACGCTCATTGTGTTCAGCTGTACCCACGAACCTCGGAAGAACAGCATCTGTAAGGAGACAAAAGAACATTGTTACCTGCAGCAGCTTACCTGTAATCTTCATCGTTAGCTGCCCACAGCTCCTGCGAACAGCTTCCTAGAATCAGCGCTTCTCCCAGACCGACGGATCTGCAAAAAAGGAAGAAACAAGATATTAGAAACTTTACAACATAACGAATTGTGCCGAAAAGCTTACCTCGCAAGTCGCCCCTCAACCAGCATCGCCTCCGGATTTCACACATCGGGTGAGCACCGCGATCTATGGGAAAGAAAAGACAACGGGTTAGCACAGGCAAGGCATCATAGCGCTGCGCATAGTGCCTACTTACTGCATCATAGCGCTCTTTATACGCCATCATTTACCGGCGAGACCCAATTCAGCCAATGTATCACACTGGACGTCCGTGCACCTAAGGAAGAGAAAGAGACATTTATTAAACCAAGAAAGGCATGCAAGAATAACAACAATATACAACAGCAATAAGACCTACCTGAAAGACTCAAAGCGGGCCGGCATCAGTGAAGTAACTAGATCGCATTCGCCCACAAAGGACAACGCGCCCCTGCCAAGAAGGCAGGACGGAGAGCACACCTGAACTAACAACAAGGTGAGGAGAGGCCCAGAGGGGCTGTGGGCATGCAGGGTGTTGGGGGGCTGCTTACCTCAGTTGCCCAATCTTGAACATTGCCCACCTGTATTCCAGGCAGAACTCCCCCCCCGGACACACCTGGGAACCGCAGAGAAGAATACCAGAGTCCCAACGGCTGGGTGGCGTCCCCGTGGATACCAGGTGAGCGTAACACAAACATTATTTGCTTCCTACCATGCGATCCTGAGATAGTTGGATATGCAATGTGCTACCAAATGCTACGGCTTCTAGCAAATTAATGAAACAAGCACATGTTTCTGAAAAAGCATGCTTTGAAGCCTGTTTGCTGTGCCTCAGCCGAATGCAAAATTTTGTATACTTACCTGTGACCCATCGTTATTATCTATGTTTCTTTAATGTGAGACACTGTTATTAAGGGCATTCTCGAGCCTATTTCCAAATTACTTTGTGGCTATCAAGGAAGCCCCCTCCCGTGCAGAGTGCTACTCCTGGAGCTGATACGTTTGCACCTTTTTACCATGCTGAACTTACATTTTTACCACATTAGTCCCCTTTTATTAATCTATCAAATTTTTCCCTCACCATTTCCCTTTCTGCTACTTTATTTTTAAGAATCCATATCTTTTCTAATCTCGTCATGTCACCCCCAGCTTCTTCCCAACCATCCAATGAGTCACATAAGCACACCCCTGTCAGTCATTAAGACATGAGATCCAAAATTGCTCATAGTTTTCTAAATCCTCAGACTTTGTTCTAGCCTATCCATCAATATCATCCTCTGCATTGTCCCGATTTAATTAATTAGTACCCTTCTCTTTTTTATCAACCTTATCAACACTCAGGGGCAACATACATCTTCCTCTTCATTTGTTAGTATAAAGTCTCAAAAGATGTTTGCCAACGCAGAAGGTGACGAGTGTGAGGACTAATGCGTGGACAGTCACTCAAAATGTTCCAGAAAGCCAGGTGGGCACCCATGTGAAAAGGTTGTCCAGCCAGTTACTTGACGGCACTCCATTAGCTTCACCTGTCATTTTGTGTGTGGAGTATCTATATTTTACCGATGGCTGCTTTCAATGTTTTATTCACAGCCTCTCCATCGGATATTACGATGCAACAGGGGCTCTCAAACTTGGCATGGATTCCACCTTCTATAGCAGTTAGAAGGTCGAGAATGTAACAATTTTGTTGGGCCACGAAACTGTAGTGACCTCAACTCTACCTTTATTGCATTTAGGCCTTTTGCTCTTGAAATGGCCAATTGCAGCAGCTCACAACGCGTAAGTTGAAGCCATTTCGCATTGGCAGCAGTCTGCACACCTGGAAGCAACAGGGATGTAAAAAAAGTAGCAGCCTCGGAGAACAATCGGAATTCATCAGGGATAGCGGACACATTTTCTGTACTCTTTTCTGACCAATATTTATTCTCCCTTCTCTTTCTGCTGAGTGATTTTTGCTTCCCTCTTTGCTGCACCACTCTTTCCTGTAGCGCAAGTTCCATGGCAGTGCTGTTTTGGAGCATCATCAAGGCAGGGCTGTGCAGAGTGACGATTACACAGAACCCACTCCAATCAGGTGGAAGCTGGGCATAGGCCTTCCATCCACAGGCCCACAACGCGTCCATGAAAGCCGCTGTCCCCTGTGTCAGCGCCGCACTCCTCATCACCTTGGCACAGCCTGAATGAGTCCCCAGATGGATAGACCCACTCAACCTGAAACATAGAGGAAATCGTGGCAAGCTCTTCATGTCAACTGGTTGGTGTTTTTTATTTAACCAGGTCAAATCATGTACGTGTTTTTCCCAAACTGCCGTGCAACTGTCATTCATTTTAGAGACCACATTTTGTTCTAACCCCACCAAACCTTCAGCACAAGATTGCATTATTCACCCCTCCCATTTGCCACCATACCACACTGCCCCTTTTATTCTGATAAAAGGTCATGCGTGACACCATGGAATGCTTTGCCCCTACTTATTTATGTAATGCAATTTTTTGTGTTCACTTATTTTTAGCTCCCCCTTTCAGAACCTTCTGTTACATATTCCACTATCATATTTTTTCTCTCTCTTTTTTCAGCCATTTGTTTAGTTTTACGTAATTATTGGCATATATATTTTTCCCTTCATCCATCCACTGTACTGTGACATTTGCTCCTTGGAATAAACCCATAGTTTTGCAGAGGTTTAGGTGCATTAGACATCCTGCCTCCTCATAAGGCACACGCTGAGGCAGGAAAAGCTTGGGCTCCCCATTACCTGTGGGATGAGTGGGATGAGTGAGCAGACATATCATGTGACTTTGGCCCTTTCTCTTCCCACCCACAACATTTTGTTGTACCAAACATTTTGAGATGATAAACGTTGCCCTTTTTCAGTGTCATTATGAAAACCCTCTTCATCCATTAAACTCTTCTTTCCTCTTTTCACACTGTCATTTAGCTGTGTACCACGTTTTCCTTTCAAAACCAAACAAAACAAAAATACTAATCCTGTACTAAGACATGTTAATATTATCACACTCCAAAAGACTGAACATTTTTGCTGTCTCCTCATACTGCCATTCTCTTTAAAAACATGATCTCCTTCATCCTTTGCTCACCTTTTATAAAGTCTGCTGAAAAAAAAGTTCAGCTCTATTCCTCTTGTAAATTGGAGGCTGTGCTCTCGTCTTTACACACATTTGTGTTGAGTAGGTTACTGTGTGGGCCCAGTGAAGTGCTCCTCTTTCCACTTCCTGATGTGTTTTCTTTTATGTACAACCTGTCCCCTAGATAGAGAAGTGCTGCTTGCGGAAACTGTCGTCTTTGATCACTTATTTGCTCTGCCGGAACTCTCAGCCTTGTCTGCAGGGATAAATATTGAATAGATGTTGAGATAAGTATGAAACTCTCCCTCCAGAATGCTAAAAGAGGACTGAGCATCATAGATTATACTTGACAGAGGTATATGCACATGCATTCCCAGCCTGTAACACTCTCATGTTGTCATGAACCATCAGACGCGTCCCTTTTGGACTTCCTGGTCCCTGACACATAGGGGCTTGCACTCAGCAGTTCTCCCAACATGGCCGTCAAACACGGAAGGCTGTTTACCAGCTTCCGTCGGATGCTGCACGTTCAATAAAGAAGCCACGCCCCGCGGGCCCACGCATCTCAACGCTACCGCATGCAGTGGCTTGACGTACCCTATCGTAGTTCGCTCTCAGCAACTTCTTTGATTCCTGTTTTCCTAGCTCCTATTTTTCCTCCACATTCATTCCCTTCCTCTTTATTACCTCTTGCATCCTGTATCTCTGTTTACCCGTCTACAAGTACACTCTTCATCATTTTCCAGGACTTCCCGGACATTCTGAACGTTCCAGGAGTCAGATCGCCGGACGCACGCTGGAACCCGAGGACGTACGCACAGGGTTATACAAGACCCGAACTGTGCGCAAGAAGACTCCATCAAAGCACTCCAATAAACAACACAGACAGGTGAGAAGGGGGGAAACCTGTGACAGATTGAGACGCCAACAAACTGCAATTGATACGGACATGGAGGCGGCAGTTCAAGACCTCATGCGCGGCATGCAGGAGTTAACAACAGAAGTGCAGAATCTTAAAGCCGAGAATGCCGCTTTGAAACAATTAGTCCTGTCCCGTGATTCCGCGACCAAGGAAAGCGTATTGCTAGGCGGGGTAGTAGATAAATATGACGGTTCTTCAAAAACCCTTTGTGGATTCCTTGATTCGTGATTAGTCCACTTTACCTTTAAGCCCGACTACTTCTCTACCCCCAGGGCAAAGGTGAGCTTCATGATTTCGCATCGTTCTGGAAATGCATTAACTTGGGCTACGCCCTTAGTTATTTCTGGAGATGTCCTCCTGGATGACTATGATGGATTCGTACGGGCTCTAAAGACCATGTTTGACCGCCCAGAACAGGTCTACAGTGCCCAGGAACGCCTACTGGATTTCCAACAAGGTTCCCAGGATATGCTTACATATGTGACACGCTTTAAGCAACTGGCCAAAGAAGCAGATTGGTCCTCAGAAGCCTACTTTACCCTTTTTCGAAGGGGTCTGAATGAAGAAATAAAAGATGAGCTAGCCAGAGTGGCTCGCCCAGGTTCCTTCCAGGCTCTTATGGACCTCTCTTTACAGATAGACTTCTGTATCCAGGAAAGGAAGGCAGAAAAGAAGAAGACTAGAGTGCCTTACCAAAAGACCTCCATAGAACCTTCCTCTAAGGCTGAGCCCACTCCTGCCTCCACTACAGATCCAGAACCCATGCAACTGGGGGCCTTCCACGGTCCCATATCCTCGCAAGAAAGAATGCAACGGATTCATACTGGGCTATGTATGTATTGTGCCTCAGACAAACATCTTGTGAGAGAATGTCCCTTAGCTCCTCCTGGGCGTTCGGGAAATGCCAGCTCCCGATCCTAGAAGGAGCACAGCTTCGGGAGAGAGATGTTTGCTCCACAACGATTCCATCCTTGAACTCTCCTGGACAAAACAATCTTGTGCTCTTGCAGGCCTTTCTATCACCATCCAAGAAAGAAACCTACCCCATTTTGGCATTGGTGGATTGTGGAGCCATGGGGATATTTACAGATCAAGATTGGGTCACTACCCACCACATTCCATATGAAACTCGAGGCATTATGCAACCTGTAGAGGCTATCGATGGAAGACCTCTCTCTTCAGGACCCATAACCCTACAAACCAAAGAGATCCAGCTCTCGATAAACCATCATCGAGAGGTGATCAAATTTGACATCATAAAGTCTGCCCATTACTCAATGGTACTGGGTATGCCCTGGTTACAGAAGCACAACCCATACATCAACTGGGCAGCAGGATCCTTGTTTCTTGGCTCAGAGCATTGTATCTCTCACTGTCTATCCCTGGATTCCTTGTCGACATCTTCTGAAGGTACGCTGACAGACCAGCAAGGCCCATTCACGGTCTCAAATATTATCCAGGTTCCTAGGGCCTATCAGATTACACTGATGTACTTTCAACTGCCATAGTTCAGGCCCTACCCCCTCACAGACCTGAAGACTGCGCTATTGATACTGAACCCTCGGCAGTCATTCCTTTTGGAAGGATGTTAATTCTTTCCGAACCAGAGAAAAGGGCCCTCCGAGAATACTTGCATACCAACCTTGAAAATGGCACCATACGACCATCCAAATCTCCAGCGGGAGATTTGTTGTTTTTTGTTCCCTAGAAAGATACTAAGGAGCTTAGGCCTTGTCTTTATTATCGAGGTCTAAATCAATGCACCCTCAAGGACCGCTACCCATTGCCCTTAATCTCAGATATCCTGGAAGCAGTGAGAGGAGCCGTAATCTTCACGAAATTGGATCTCAGAGGTGTCTACCATCTGATCCGTATAAGGGAGGGTGATGAATGGAAAACAGCCTTTAGAACACCTTTTGGTCACTTTGAATACCTGGTCATGCCCTTCGGACGCCAATTTCCCAGCGGTCTTCCAACGTTTCATGGACCGGGTGTTCTCCGATATGCTGTTCCTCTTCGTCATAGTTTACCTGGACGATATTCTGATATACTCCAAGGATCATCTTAAGCATGAAGAGCATGTTAAGGCAGTCTTACAGCGACTATGTGAACACAAGCTCCTGGCTAAACCCGAGAAATACCTTTTCCATTTCTCTACTGTTCACTATCTAGGATTTGTCCTTAGTGCAGAAGGAATTGGAATGGACCACTCAAAAGTAAAAGCCATACTATCCTGGCCTGTTCCAACTACCGTGAAACAGATTCAATCCTTCCTGGGGCTTGCCAACTTTTACCGGAAATTCATACCATCCTTTTCTGAGATAGTTCAACCGATCATTACATTGTTGAAAAAAGATACTCCCTTCCTCTGGACAGCAGCCCAAGATGAAGCGTTCCAACGATTGAAGGAAGAGTTTACACAAGCCCCCATCCTGGCTGAACCTGACATCAATTGACCTTTGCTAGTGGAGACAGATGCCTATAACTACGCCATAGGAGCAGTTCTAAAGCAGGTATTCAAGGACAATTTAGAACATCCCATTGCTTACCTTTCACGAACCCTAACTCCAAGCAAGTCTCATTATTCTGTTTTGGAAAAGGAACTGTTAGCCATCCGTCAAGCCTTCACATAGTGGCGTCATCTACTTCTGGGAGCAAAACATCCTGTTCAGGTCCGTACAGACCATCGGAATCTTCAAGTTTTACAATCTTTGGAATGTAGGAATAGTCGTCAAGCCTGTTGGGCCTTCTTCTTTGCCCAATACCAGTTCCAGATCCATCATGTCCCTGGAACACAGAACATAATTGCTGACGCCTTATCCCGACGTCCCTACTACGAAACTCTTGAAGATCGGTCCTTCCCAAAGATGTTTCCCCACACAATTTTTGTAGCCCAAGCAATCAGCCTCCTGGAAGACATTCGGATGCAAACCCAGTCCTCTGAGATCTGGAAGGAATTTACAGGGAAGAATCGATGGAATCTTAGAACAAGGGACGGTATCTGTTCAAGAATAATGGCCTGGTCATTCCCACACAGAGACTACAACAAAGGATTATAAACCTCTGTCACGATACCCTTCACTCAGGACATCGTGGCATCACCAACACTCTTCGTCTAATACAAAGACAATTCTGGTGGCCAAGAATGAAAGTTGACATTTAACTGTACATCCAAGCCTGTGCAGTCTGCAATCAGAACAAACATGATAACAAGAGATCGGCGGGCCTCCTACTTCAACCTACGCTACCGCCAAGGCAGTGGGAATCTATCGCTACGGACTTTATTGTGGAATTGCCACCTTCCAGGGGATACACGACTATCATGGTCACCATTGATTTATTCACTCACATGGCTCATTTTACACCATTGTATAAACTACCATCTTCCTTAGAACTCGCTGGAATCTTTCTGGAACACATATTTCGACTTCATGGACTCCCTTCCAAGATCATATCAGACAGAGAACCTCAATACATCTCTCAATTTTGGAAACACGTATGCCGTATACTAGGAATCAAACACGCCCTCTCTTCATGTTATCATCCACAGACTAACAGAGCTGCTGAACGTGTGAACCAAACCCTAGAGCAATATCTTCGTTGTTTCACCACCAAGGTACAGGATGATTGGTCACTCTTAATACCAGTGGCTGAATTCACCTACAACAATTCGGATCACTCGGCTGTTAAGACCAGCCCTTTATTTTGCAGCCAAGGATTCCATCCTTCGGTTCTACCTTCCATTCTCCCACATCCTATACCAGTACCTACAGTCGACTCCTGGATTGAAACTCTCATCACCGTACACAAGAAACACCTAGAAAGGGCCCAAACTAATACCAAGCATTATGCGGACTCCAAAAGAAGACCAGGGCCTTCCTATGCAGTGGGTGATAAGGTCTGGCTATCCTCAAAACTACTGCCTCGACATTTACGGCTGAATAAGTTGGCTCCCCGGTACTATGGCGCCTTTTCCATAAAGGAAATCATAAACCCAGTGGCCTTCTGACTCAAATTACCAGACTCCTGGAAGAGGATCCATCCAGTGTTTCACACGTCTCTAATGAAACCATACGTCCAGTTCTCCCGGACTGCCCCGAGGTCTACCCCTGTAATTGTCGATGACCAACTGGAATACGAAGTGTCCAGAATATGTAACTCCAGGTACAGACGTGGTCAGTTACAGTACCTGGTTGAGTGGAAAGGGTACCCTCCTAGTGAATGCACCTGGGAACCGATCTCAAACCCAAATGCCCCCAGATTACTCAGAAGGTATCATTTTATACACCCGGGCAAACCCAGAGGGACAGGCCTTCGGAGGAGGCATGCTGTCATGAACCATCGGACGCGTCCCTTTAGGACTTTCTGGTCCCTGACACATAGGGGCTTGCACTCAGCAGTTCTCCCAACATGGCCGTCAAACACGAACGCTGTTTACCAGCTTCCGCGTCGTAAGCTGCACGTTCTATAAAGAAGCCACGCCCCCACAGCCCCACGCGTCTCAACGCTACCGCTTGCAGTGGCTAGACATGCGCTATCGTAGTTCGCTCTCCCCAACTACTTTGATTCCTGGTTCCTGGCCCCTATTTTTCCTCCTCATTCATTCCCTTCTTCTTTATTACCTCTTGCATCCCGGATCTCCATGTACCCATCTCCGAGTACACTCTTCATCATTTTCCAGGACTTCCCTGACATTCTGAACGTTCCAGGAGTCGGATCACCAGACGCACGCTGGAACCCCAGGACGTACGCACAGGGTTATACAAGACGCGAACTGTGCACAAGAAGACTCCACCAAAGAACTCCAATAAACAACACAGACAGGTGAGAAGGGGGAAACCTGTGACACATGTGGAGTGATATGATGATCTCCTCCAAGTGAATTCTGCAAAGCAAAAAGTGCAAGAAGCAAGCAGTGCACCCAGGATTTTCCAAGCATTTGCCGGAGCTTAGCTGAGCGCATTTTTAACAGGCCATTCATCTTTTCAATGAAACCGTTGGCTTCAGGGTGATAAACCATGCCCAATTTGTGCCTTAGCCCCAGGAGAGTTGTGTAAGGAACTCATGGTGGCAACAGCAAAGACAGACATAAGTGATCACAAGTAAGGGTTGGAAAAACGCCTAATCTAAACCTAAATCTAAGATCAAACCATAAAATAATAATAAGGCAGTCCTAGTGGTGCTGTGTCAAATAAAAGGGCCTATTCTAAAAGATAACTATTGCCAATCCTTACAGCTAAGTACAGAAAGAGTATGGGATAGTGTTACAAGAAAAGTCAGGATGTTATAGGGGGGTATCCCTTCCCATGTTTTGAGCATGGGACAAGGCG
This sequence comes from Ambystoma mexicanum, assembly GCF_040938575.1. Classification (NCBI taxonomy): domain Eukaryota; kingdom Metazoa; phylum Chordata; class Amphibia; order Caudata; family Ambystomatidae; genus Ambystoma; species Ambystoma mexicanum. Next base: position 624,675,448 of record NC_090927.1, on the reverse strand, counting down.
GGACTCCTGAGCACAGCACACTCTCAGGCTTTCCCAGCAAAAATGTACTTTCCGTATGTATGCTGGGTGATGGCTTTTCGCCCCTGGGTCCCCTCTTCTGGGCTCAGACCCTTCTCAAATGTTAGCCTTCCTCTGCTGGGTTCACTACGGCTTTTATTCCAAAGATTACACTTGTTGCATTCACAAGTCTCAATGTCTTTTTAAACAATCCACTGTGGACCGCCCTCAATGGGATTCACTCGTGTCAACACAATTTTCATTGGAGCATCATGCTTCACCCCGTTCTGCAGGCATCCCTCAGCCGGGTTCACGTTTGCCAGCTACACAGTTCCTTCTTCTTAAGTTGTGCGTCCCATGGACGCTGCGTACCTGTGTTTCCAGGAGACTTGCGCACAGGAGTAGCCAGATCGTTTGAGTCGTAGGCTGGCAGATGGAAGGCAGCGCAAAGAACCGGCCCCAGTTCCGCCCTGATAACACAGGGTTGAAAGGGGACCAGCTCCTGATGCTGCCACGGATGGACCCTTCCCTGTTTTTAACGTGACGCCAGAACAGTGCATTGCACTTCCATCTGCTGGGTATGCTGGGCAGGATACCTAGTGATCCAAAGTTGCTGCGATGGAAGTGTAGGAGTCCAAGAGCACTAGCACCCAAGCAAGGAATGGAGGCAGCGAGGCAAAACGGAGAGGAGAGGAACTCCGGTAATGAAAGCAAGTAGCCAGATTAGGAAGCAGGAAGAAGCTGGCAAGGCGGGAAGGACAGGGGACAGCAACTAGGAAAAGGTCGGGACAAGGAGCCTAACCCCAGGGCAAGGACCGGGAACCAAGGACCACAAAGGCAGAGACCAAAGGAGGGAAGAGGCAGAGGCAGGAGGAGGAGAAAGGACTAGAACAACCACATCCCAAGAAGATAACAAGGCTCAGGATACAAGGAGCAAGGGGAAACTGGAATGAACAATACGAGTCCAGGAACGAAGCGGAAGGTCAAGAACCGAACCGCATTGAGACGTGGTTAGTTTCCAGACTTGATTGCTTAAATAAGGACTCGGTATGGAAACGAGGCCTGACATGCAATCTGGGCTAGCGCATACGCGGAAGCAGAGCCACCAAGGGAACGAGGCTTGAAACGCAAGCTCGCTCCTCAACGGCACTCACGGTCGGCGCATCCGCACGAGCCCACACAGAATGGGATGACACCGTGAGACGGGGAACTTAGGAAAGCACATCTCCTCCACACCCGGAACCGGGGATACAGCCACCAGGCTCGGGCTCGCCACAACGTACCCCCCTGCCTCCCAGCCCAGGTAGGTGTCCTAACACTTCTGCTTTTTCACAATGCAGGATTTACTTCCCTTAGCTTTCCAATTATTTGCGGGGCAAAGACTTTCGACTGTACAGTGGGTTGTACCTAGAAGGGGCGGTAATGGTGTGAGTCGCTGTGTGGTGGGGTGTGTTCCAATCTCTTGGAGCGGCGTGTGTGCGTATGGAAGGGTGAGAGAGAAGGGCGGGGGTTGATTCTTGTTTTTATTGTTCTAAGTAAGCGGCAGCATGCGCGGTGCATTAGAGCGCCTTTGCGGGGCTGGTAAGGGATAGACGTCGCGCGCATGGGAGGAGGATCACCAATAGAGCACATGTATAAGACCCTGCCACTGTATCGTGACAGGGTGGAAAAATATCATAAGCAGTGGATTGCGGAGACCTTAGGAGGGGGGATGCCCCGCCCATGGCCAGGCCAGGGCTCGCACACACAAGAAACAAGAGCATTTGGAACACAGGTTCACATTTTTAGTAGCAACATATAAAGGGAAGCAGTTACAGAAGAGAAAAGAGATCCTCAATCTTTGTCGTATGTTCAAAAACACTGAGGATCAAGGTAAGGGAGTGAAAGCGCAGAGACAGAGAAGTGAGAAGTGCAGGAAGAGAGAATGGAATGGTGGGGCGCAGGTAAGGACCAAGGGATAATATCCCTTGACACCATATCCCGCAGAAGGGTACACTAATCCAAGCTACGTGCCCGCTACAATAGGGATCCCTCCCATGGCAGAAGGGTCCCCCGCAATGTCAGCACCATTACAGGCTACCGCTCCCCCACCTCTGTATACCCACCCGCCTGAAGCACGAGCATCGATGAAGTACAGGACTAGGGACTTTCAGGATTGGTTGACAGGGTTGCTAGCAGAACTGCAGAGGTTACAGACATCCTTAGAAACATGAAGGGACGTAAGTGCAATAAGAACGGGGACGGGAGAGTGGAAGTCAGGGGAAATATTGCTCAAAATGGACGTTGAGGGTATACAACGTGTAGGGGTTGAGAAGGAAAATAGCCTGTGTGGGTGGATTGTCTTGGGAGAGGAGGCTACGGTGCTCGGAGAAAATGTGGAGGGAGGGGATGCTGGCACATTCACAGAGGACCTGAGTGAAGACGAAGGGACGGGTGAAGAGGCGGCTCAAAATACCCCACAAGTATAAGGCAAATGGGCAGGAGGAAGGTTAAGAAACAGAGCTGGCTGGATGGCATTGGTGAAAAGAGGTGTTGTGAAGAAAGGTATGGGAAGTAGAGGCAAGGTGCAGATGGCCCTTATACATAAGGGGCAAGGGAGGACGCAGTACGTACCTTGGCCTCAAATGGATACAAATAATTTAATTAAGGCTCTCCCACAACTTACAGCAGGGGCGAGCAAGTGGATATACGAAAATCAAAAAACAAACAGCAGGGGTACCCCTGGCAATAGGGGATCTTAAGAGTTTACTGGTTGCCGTAGTTAGGGATCAAGTTGGAAATGCATGGATTAAGGCTGGATACCTGGGAGTAACTCTAGGGGACGATGCACATGATGGAGCGCTGTTTAATGGAGTTAGAGCAAGGGTATGGGATGAATTATGTAGAGCCTTTCTGGACACCCCTGATCAACAGTCTTTTATGCAATATACCGTAGGTGATGATGAGGACCCAGCTGGATTTATTCTTAATATGCAGGAGCAGTAGAGAGCGGAGATGGGAGGGCCGTGGCATCAATCAATACCATTCTTCTATGTTATTGTAAAGAGGAGTTTGCCGAAGGAAGTACAGAAGGCACTGGATCAGATTGTGGGTATTGAGGCGCAGGGCTGGCTGGAAATACAGAGCATAATAGTGCATCATTGCAAAAAAATGAAGGCGCGGGAGAAGGAAATAGCACAAAGGCGTCAGGGGGATGAAGTCAAGATGGTAGAGAAAGAATTGTCCAAAAGTGGCAATTCAGGTGTCTGTGCCAACGCCAGTACAGGTAGAGGGAACAGAGAGTATGCAGCAAGTTGTGAGTGCCATTATTGCAGTGCTCTGGGCCGAAGGAGGACCAGGACAATGGGAAGTGGGGCCACAGTACCCCGGCCCACAGTGGCAGCAGGGAAGGCCGCAGCGAGGGAGAGGGGGATTTTTGAGGAGCAAGAAGAGGAGGGTTTGAACCCAGGGGAGTGGGATTCGGACAGTCTCAATGTTGGAATTGTTTAAGGTAGGGCATTTTACAAGGGAGTGCAGGAGCAGGTCCATGGTAGGGTATAATTATGGGCCGCAGCAGCAGGGCCAAGGGCCCCAAGGACCTCAAAGATTACAATACCAGCAACAGGGTCAAGGGTACCAGAACCAGGAGTATCCTCAGGGGCATACCAAATCTATAATCAGCAACCCCATGTACCATACACACAGGTGAGGCACCCACCGCAGTAACAACAGGACAGTGTTGCCCTGGTTCTTAGGGCACCAGGTGGGGACGCCACTCACTTTGGGAGAGCAGCAGTAGTAGGAGGTAGCCCCTTCTCGTTCCCTGGAATGAGCATGTATCCTGATTAGGACAGCCCAAAGAGACCACTTGCGTGTCCGGTACTGCCGACAACTATCCACCCTGCAGAGGAACTGTTGGTGGGGCAGAGATAGGAAACAAGCAATTCATATTTATGGTGGATTCTGGTGCAACTAAATTGTGTATTATGGAAGGCAACTTTCCACTATCCGGAAAATATATTGACGCACAGAGGTTCTCTGGGGCTATTTCCTAGGCTCCATACACTTAGGAGTTGGACGTAAAGGTGGGAGGGAAGATAGTATGGGTGCCCCTACTATATTCAGAGTTCCCCTGTCAATCTACTGAGTAGGGACCTTATCCTTCACAGCCCATGGAGTAGTGTGTTCCACTCCTGGAATATATGCTGTAAAGGTGATGCTGATTATCCACACAATGACAAGCGAAATGGTGGTCCGTGGGATTCCTGTAGACCTGGACATGTTTATCTATGGTATTACGGTAGTTGTGAAGGCAGTGCCCCAGAATGTCAAGCAATGTTTGCGAGTGCATATGGATTTCATTTTCCGTCCAACTGTGTCGCCCGAGGTTGTGGCAGGAATGATACTATCGCTGGACCTCCAGGGGTTGGTAGTGTCGGGCAGAAGGATTGTCCTATTAGGGTTGGATAAGGACGGGGTGAGTGGTTCACAGTGCTTTTTGTAGACCCAACAGTACTGCACAAAGGAGGTGACGAATGATGAATTGTTTGAGGATAACAACAAAGGGGGGAAATAATACTGGAAATGTGCATCCCTTGTGACATATTGGTACAGTACTGTAGAGTGCAGTGCCCCTTAATGGCAGTAGTAACTGCATCCCCATTTTTCAAAGAAGATTTACGGCACGTGGCCCTGCAGTTGTAGACTATGAATCCACATAATGTAGTGTTGTTGAAAGATGTACCACCTGTGTGTATAACCCTAAAACCAGATGCAGTGCTGCCCCAGGTAAGACAATATCCACTGTCAAGAGAGGCGGAGGAAGGCATCAGAAAGACCATACAGGCTCTCTTGTGCTAGCGGTTTATCGTGCCATCTACGTCCCAGTTTAATACGGTGATATATCCGGTTACAAAATCAACAAGGGCAATTGGAGAATGACCCAAGACATGCGCCCCCTAAATGACGTGGTACAGAAAGAGTTTCCAGAGGTTCCGAATCCTGGAATGATTTTATGCAGCATCCCCAAAGAGGCTACTTATTTCAATGTGGTGGATTCGAAAAAATTAATTTTTCTCGATTCCACTCCATTCAGAGTCAAGGTACCTTACGGCATTTACGCAGAGTCAGATGAGGTTCGAGCATACTAGATTACCTGAAGGGTATTTTGAGAGCACAAGCATATTTAACAGAATACTACACACTGATTTAGGGAATATTCAGGTGCACAGTACGGTTATCCAGTAGGTAGACTATATGCTAGTGTGTAGTGACAATGAACAGCATTGCTGAAGAGACTCTGTTGCACTGCTTCAATTACTAGCTTGTAAAGGATACAAGGTTGACAAGGCCAAATTGCAATATTGCCAGCAGGAAGTAATTTATTTGGGTCTGTTTATATCAGTGAATGGAAGACGATACTACCTGACAGGGCAGCATCGGTATGTGCTGCCCCCAGGCCCACCTCAGTTAAGGAGATGCAGAAGTTCCTGAACGTGTGCAATTACTGCAGGGCCTGGCTCATTGATTACGTGGCATACACCAGGCCACTTTTGCAGGCCCTAAGGGAAGCACAGAAAAGAACGGACCACACATTATTGTGGACGGCAGAAATGATTAGACAATTTGACGATTTAAAGGAAGTTATCAGTTCGGCACCCATACTGGCTACCCCAGACTACACACAGGAATTCTTTTTGTTTTCACATTCTGATATTTAGCTCATGACAGCAGTATTGACACAGAAGAGCACTATCGGCCATAAGCCACTGGCCTAGTATAGTTGTACTCTGGATGCATTGATGCTAGGGCAGTTCACGTGTAAACAGGCATTAGCAGCTACTGCCATTGTTATAGACAAAAACTCTGTGATCGTAATGGGGTGTTCAGTAACGTTGTAAGTAGAACATTCTCTGTTTGCTATTCTAGAACGGTCCAAGTCCACCCTGACTACGCAAAGGTCATCAGCATATGAGATCATCATCTCGAAACCTCACATTCACGTGGTTAGGTCTAAGATGGTGAGCCCTGCCACCTTTTGAACAGACATGCCTATGACAGAGAACTTGACAGTACACAACTGTGCCAAAGCAGGGGATCGTGCTTTGACAGAGGGTATGGTACCTTTCGTTGATGGGTCGTCCCCAATTGATCAGGAGGGCGGACAGAGGCCGACAGGGGCAGCAGTGGTACGACTTGAGGGAGTGGAGTACAAGATGGTGGTTATGAAGAGGTTGCCTACACACTATTCCGCACAAGCGGAAGAACTTGTGGAGCTCATCGAAGCACCGAGAGCGTAGCAAGGGTGTCATGTTACGATATATTCCGACAATCGTATGGTACAACAATTTTACACGCGGGTTTCTCCTGTTGGAAGAGATGAGGTTCAGAAGGGCAGATGGATCTCCAACACAGCATACTGTGCTGTTAGAAATGCTGATAGAAGCGTTATCACAGCCATCTGTTGTGGCAGTCATCAAGTGCACCTTCCATAGTCGCTGGACCGATGAAATATCAAGGGGGAATGCAGCCACTGATGCGGCAGCCAAAATGGCGGTGTATCAGTCAAGTGAAACATCCACTGAGTAGATATGACTGCCCCACGGACAGACGAGCGTCCAGTGCCTTACACCACATTGCCCATCTACAGATTATTGAGCTTCAAGGTAGGGCGCCTGAGTGGGAGAAGGAGTTGTGGTTACGGAGAGGATGTAAGCAGTCTCTGACAGATCTGTTGTGGAGGCAGGAGAGCCCTGTGAAGACGGTGATGCCCCGGGAATTGCTAGAGGTAGCATTTGAACAATTGCACTATCCATCTCATAGATCGAAACAACACATAGATGCAGACATACAGGAGGATTGGTTCACACCGAATATCCAGCATCACTGATATGGTTGTCCATTGTACCACATGTCAATGTTTTAGCACAGGGATGATACTACGGACATTACGGGGCATATTGCCCTGGCCTGTTGGGCTGTTCAGTGAGTTACACATAGACTATGCTGATATGGGGGAGCGTTGTAATGGATCGCGGTACCTCATTGTGGTGATCTGTCCCTTCTCAAGGTGGGTAGAAGCACAGCCATGTGCGCACCCAGATGCCAAGTGTGCTACAAGGTTTGTGGTGCAGGAGGTTTTCCCGTACTTCCCGGAGTGTGCGAGGTTCTGAGGTCAGATAATGGCACGCATTTCTTCAATGCGTTATTCCAGCATGTTACAGCACGGCTCAGTATTAAGCATCGGATGTGTTCAATTTATCACCCACAGGCACACAATGGAGTTGTGTAGAGAATAAATTACCTCCTTAAGAGTAAGTTATCTAAATTGTGCACCACATTGAAGTAAAACGGAGTGTACTGTCTGCCCCTGGCCCTTTATTTTTGTTTACGCACGCAGCCAAGCAAAGACCACCATCTGTCGCCTCACGAGGTGGTTACTGGTCGGCACATGCATACCCCCATTTCCACTGTAAGAAGGGCTTCTGATGCACACAGGGCTGCAGCGGTGTTAGGAGAGGAAATCAAAGACTATTTGATGACACTAACTTGGCCCATTAAATGTGTCAGATTGCACCTCCCAGAACCGTGACTACAGAGATGCCCAATGCTGCACAGACAACATGGACAACATGGACAGATCCTGAGCAGACCACTGCTGCCAGGGGATTACGTCTATGTCCGCAACTTTGTGTGCCGCTGGAACAATCCCCGGTTCCAGGGAGCGTACGAGGTGGTGTTTTGTACTCCCCTTGCGGTTAAAGTCAAGGAGTTGCACTACTAGATCCACCTCACTGAGGTTCGTAGAGCACCTCCAGAGAGCACAGTTGTCTTGAGAACAGGGCTAACAGTACTTGTACCCCGAGCACCTTACTGGCCTGTCGAGATGAGACACAGGCGTAGTGGCACATCCAAGTGGCAGACCAAGGATCAGCTGCTAGCTCCACACCTTTCTTTTTCCGGGAGCGCTTTTTCTCTTTTCCTGTCTCTCTCTCTCTCTCTCTCTCTCTCTCTCTCTCTCTCTCTCTCTCTCTCTCTCTCTCTCTCTCTATCTCTCTCTCTCTCTTTCATCTCTTTTTGTCTTGCACGTCATACCCTCTTGTTGTCCTGTGGGCCTGTGCTTCTATTGCAGGTGAAAAGAAGATGGACCCAACTCACGTACATAGGTTGTTAAGAAGGGACCCGAGGTGTAGATACACAAATGAAAGATTATGGAGATTTATCTATTTTTGTTGGTTAGCACTTGCTGGAGGATTGTGTGTGATATTGCTAGCATTGTTGGGGGTGGATTGGGTCATGGGTTTATAGGAGGGGTCCTAAGAAGAGGGTAGTGGGGGAAATAGGATTGTATATTATCCAAATGGAACAATATATATAAATGTTAATAACGCAAGTAGAGTCACATATTTTAGTACTAATGTAAACAGAAATAACAACAATTGAAACTGATTGAATGATTCCAATTTGCAAGTTTCATCTATAAAGAAAGTAGAGAATGGAGGGTTTACAATGAGAAGGGGACTGTCAACCACAATGGAAAGATACAATGGTATTTCTGATAGGATTACTAAAGTGACGATTCTTGAGAATGTGTTAATAGAATGAAAAGAGAGGTATGATGAAAGTATGACATGTATCAAGGGTTGGGCTTTGATGTGATTGAGGATATTCATCACCCTGAATTCTCTAATTCCTGGTACTCTGATATGAGTGGTGTGGGGGAGAAATGCTGTAAATGGGAGCTGCTATATGTGTTCACTCATTCCGCACACGTCAGGAGCTCCCAAGGTGTTAGTACCGCAAGTAGTCCCAATAATAGAGGCACAATGCCCGGTTCATCTTGCGCTATCCAGCATAAAAGGAACGTTCCAGACACACAGTGTGGAATTGCAAATAGTGGGCCGGATTTCGTAAAGTGTCCCGAAGACCAAAGAAACATCAAGTAGGTGGAATTACCTTATCTGATGGTGAAGGGACGGAAGTATGTTAATAATAACTGGCAGGACAGCACACTAACTTGCTTGGTAGAAGGACTGGTAACATATAGCAAGGACAGAATAGCACGAGTGGTCAACTTCTCTGTACACATCTGGACAGAGCAGATCACAAAGCTAACGTGGATTGCAACGATGGAAAAGCCGGTGCAAGTGCACAAGGAAGAATAATACAAGCTCTGTTTCTGCAGCAAGGTTACAGTCTCTATTGGCACAAACGAACATTGTAATAAGACTCTCTTGAACACAGATATGAAGAAAGGAATGGCGGCATTGATGGATTAATACTGGATCTGGGGGCGACAAGCTAACTTGCACCTCCCAGCGTCATGGAGGGGCTGTTGTTCTCGGGCCACATTGCATTCAGCGCTATTGGTAGTCCCAGAAGAGCACCTAAAGGGGGGAGTGCTGCCTGCAGAGAGGCCAACAAGTTTCCCCACAATATTTATTTTATTATTTATTTATTTATTTATAACGTGTCATAGCCCACAGGCATCATGGTGCACAAATACATAAGCACGTTACAGCTCAAGACAGGACAGAGAGAAAGTAAGGCACTGGGAATTATTCAAAGCGTAGCGTTTTTACGTTTTTTCATAAGGTAATAAGTTTTGCTTCAGAGCGCATACACATGGAGAGAGTATTCCATGCACTGGTAGAACTAAAAGGGAAGGATCTACCATTTCCAGCATGTGGAATGGTAAGAAGATGTGCTGAGCGTGATCGCAAAGTTTTGCTAGGGTTACGTGATTTCAGAGTGCGCTTGAGATAGTCAGGGGTATTACCATATACGCCCTTATGAGTCATGGTTAGGGTTTTAAATTGGATCCTTCTTTCCACAGGCAAGGAGTCGAGCTCTTTCCAGAATTTAGTGATGTGTCCTTTCTTAGAAATGTTGTATATTATCCTGACACATCATTCTCGATAATCTGTAGTTTGTGAACATTTTCCTTACTAGCTCCACTAAGTAGAGCTTTGCAGTAATCCAGCCAGGGCATTATTATAGCTCTGACCAAAGTTTTACAGTTATTTCATGAAACAAGCAGACTAATTTGCCACAGGATTCTGAGCTGGTAGTGAGCATTTTTTGCAACATTATTGACGTGAGGGTCAGAGCTAAGGGATGCCTCTAATACTGTGCCAAGTGTTTTTACTTTTTCGACCACTTGGATGGAACAATCATCCAGTTTGAAACTTGCATATGTCTGACTTAACTTACTCCTTGTCTTTTTGGTACCAAATATTATGAGCTCAGTTTTTGAAGAAATCTAGCCACATCCAATTACTAACCATCAATTCTCTGATCGATGTGTAGATGTCATTAAGATTGACTGAGTCAGTCACATAGTCTCCACTAAGGTCCATTATTTTTTTTTAAATGCATTTTATTGGCCTTCATAAGGTATACATCTCGCAGTTAACAGCTTACAACTGTATTACATTGCCGTTATTTATGGTTATGGCAAACTATTCAGTTTATAACAAAAATAAACAGTTAACTAAACAGTGAACGTAAATTGCCTTCCTTTGCTTCAGCAGGTTGTGTGATATCCTTTGGTTTGGGGATATGATTTTATTCCATTTCTGTACAGTTGTGGGGCAGCGGGAGCGTCTAGTTCACCTCTTATCTGTGTTACCTTTCAGTCTGTATCATGTTTAATTATTTTCTCATGTTCAGGGGGGCATGTCATCCGACGGGATGAACATGTCTCTTATTAAGGCCTTCCATTTCCTGCTGTGCCAGTGCTCCATGCCTCCGTTTCTGCTGTGGCTCATCGTTCCATTTCGCTTTTCCATCGTACATATTGTGGGCCAGCCTTTGATTTCCATGCCGTTGCTATTGATCTCTTTGCCAGTATGCATGCCATGTCCATTAGTTTTGCGGTGTGTTTGCTTTTGCTCCACCTAAGATACATGCCTAGAAGACAGACTTTCGGGGACCAGGTATATCTGTTGACTCCTGCTTTCTTACAGGTTTGCTCAATCCTTGCCCAGAGGTTGCGCGCTTCCCACATCCCCAGAACATATGCATTAAGTCAGCTTCCCCACTGACACACCACGGGCATGTTGCGTTAGCCTGTGTATTGAAGATTGCCACACTTTTCGGGTTCATGTATGTTCTATATAAGACATTCATTTGTATTAGTCTGAATCTGGTGTTCCTGGATACCTCTTTAAGGTGTCTCAGTGCCCTTTCCCCCTCCTCATCTGTGATAGTCTCACCAAGGTCCACCTTCCACCTAGTTTTAGTTTTAAGTGTGTTACTCCGGGAGTTAGGACTATCGTTAAATTGGGTATACAATCTTGACACTGGCCTCCATCCATCCCCTAATTTGTAGAGCTCTGCCACCAGTGGGTTTGTTGTCGGTTCAATTGGCCATCCTTCCCATCTCGTCTTGGCTGCGTGTTTAACCTTTTGGTACCACAGAAATTGTCCCTTTGGTAGCCCCTCCTGCTCATAAAGTGATTCCAGTTTCCTAAACTCTCCCTCCACATACATGTCTCCCCAGTTGTATAGGCCCATACATTCCCATTGTCTTGTGGTGTGGAGGTTGGTTGGTGTCAGTCCCACCTCTGCCATTATTGGTATTTCGGGGGAGTAAGGATATGCTAAGTGTAAGAGAGCCTTGGTCCTGTTCCATATTTTTCTACCCAGCGTAGCTAGCATGGGAGTGTGTTTTTTAGGGTCCTCTGGGGACCATAGTATTGGGGCGGTCAAGTCCCTGAGGAGGTTGGCCTCATTGGTGGAATCGTCTGAAAGCCATCTGGTTATATGACTGAGTTGCGCCGTCAGGTAGTACCTTTCAAAGTTGGGGAGTTGTATACTCCCCGCACTACATGGAAGAGTTAATGTGGTCAGTGCTATTTTGTGGCATGCCGCCTCCCATATGAAGTCTCTGATCAGGGCCTCCAAATTCCAGAAAAAGGCGGCTTGATATAGTAGCAGACATTCAAGAAATAATAAAGGGGCCTTGGTAAGATAATCATTTTGGCAATTGACACCCTTCCCATCATTGATAATGGTAGTTTGGACCAAAATTTCATCGAATTGAGGATCCCCTGTGTCACCGCCACTGTGTTGTGCTAGTGCATAAGTTCTGGTGTGTGCCTGATGTGAACCACAAGGTATTTGAATGTGTCCGGTTGTCATTGTATCCCCACCGCCGGCAGGCTTTCGATGGCAGTCTCCCTCAGGCCTGCCAGCGGGAACATGCATGACTTCCATTTACTGAAGTGTATCCCAGAGTAGCGTGCAAAATTGTCTAGTACCTCTAGGATTACCGGAGCATTGTTCTGTCGGTCTCTCAGGTATAGGAGAACGTCGTCTGCGTATAGTGAGATTACGTGGTATTTCCTGCCCACCCTTATCCCTGCGTCCCAGAACTGTCTTCTAATATAGGCTGCCATTGGTTCTAGCCCCAGTATATAGAGAATGGGTGACAGTGGGCAACCCTGACTAGTGCCCCTTTGTATGTCCCAGGATTTTGAGATCATTTTGCCCATCTTCACTCTTGCTGTAGGGTCTTTATACAGTATTTTTATCCACCTCACAAATCCTTCTCCAAACCCAAACTCCTGCAGTACCTCTATCAGCCATTCCCAATATATAGAGTTGAATGCCTTAATGGCATCTAGTGACATCACCGCTAAGGGTTCCTTCCCTCTGCTAGTTTGGTCCATAATGTGCTGCAGTCTGCGTAAATTGGCTGCCGTGTTGCGCCCCGGCACGAAATCACTTTGGTCCTCATGTATAAGGCTTTCTATCCCCCTAGATAGGCGCTTGGCCAGAATAGTGGTCAATATTTTGATTTCGTAATTTAACATCACCAGTGGGTGAGATGAGTCACATTCGTCGTTTGGCTTGTTTGGATTAGGGATTGGGACTATTAGTGTTTCCCTCATGCTTTTGGGCAGGGTCCCACCTCATAGGCCTCCTGGAACACCTCATATAATATCAGTGTCAGTGTTGATTCGTATGCCTTAAAGAACTCCGGTGGGAGCCCATCTGTGCCTGGGGTCTTGCAGTTGGCCAGTGATCTAATTGCTTCAGTGATATCCTCTGGGGTGATTTCCTCATCTAGGGCCTATCATTGTATCATGCTCAGTTGAGGGAGTTCGATTTCTTCCAGTGAATCGTGTATTTCTGTCAGGGGCACTGGAGTGCCATGGGCGTATAGTGTGGTGTAAAATGTTGCAAGAGTGTGGTTTATTGGCTGCTGTGTGTGTTGCCCCATTCCCTTCCTTGAGTGTGGTTATCGGGTGTTTCGGGTGTTCCTGCCTGCACAACCATGCCAGCAGTCTGCCAGGTTTGTCCCCCTCCTTGTGTATCTTGGTGGTGCGAGCTGTGTAGTCAAACTTAGAGAGTCGCCCTCACTTTAGTTAGCATTCTGTTCTGCCCTCTGCCAGTTTCGCCTCCTCTGTCTTGGTTCCCAGGGACGTAGTCTCCAACCTTTTTATCCTTTCCTCCCACTCCTCTAGTTCTCCCTTCAGTTTATTCCTTATGCCTCCTGCATTGGCTATGGTTTCTCCCCTTACCACTACCTTCAGGGCCTCCCAAACTGTACTCCAGCGTTCCACACTGCCACTATTGATCTCAATATGTTCTGTTAGTTTTTTCCCAAGCACCTCTCTAAATTCCCAATCAGTAAGTGCATCTGTTGGCATTCTCCACATCGGGATGGGAGGTCTGTGGCCCGTCATTGCCCAGTGCATAAGTAGGGGTGAGTGGTCAGAGATTGATCTGCCCATGCATTGTATAGATTCCACCTGTGCCATGTGTATCTTGTCTATGAGGATATAGTCTATCCGTATGTGCAGGCCATGTAGTGTGGAGTAGTGTGAATAAGCTCTATCTCTAGGGTGGTGTTCCCTCCAGGCATCTACAATGTCCAATTGGTCCAGCATGGTATTTGATGCTATTGAGGTCGTTTCAGCTCTGTTTTTTGGGGGATCAGATCTGTCGCAGTCTATGTCCCTCACGCAATTCAAATCTCCTCCCCAGATGTATAGTCTCTCCGGGTGCATGGCCAGTTTGGGTTGTGGTTTCCTGAGATATGCCTGCATATGTGTTTGTTATGCAAATTGCTGTTTGCTCCAGTATGCCCCAGAGTATTATATATCTGCCTTCCGTGTCTGCATCGATCCCTAGTAGCCTAAAGGGCACTCCAGGGTTAATCCAAGTGAACACCCCTCTTGCATATTTGGAGTAAGGAGCCCCGGTTCCTTGCCCCCCCCAGCTTTGCTTCAGTGTGGCTAGTGCCTCTGTGGTAAAATGGGTCTCCTGTAGTAGTGCAATGTCCACTTTTTTCCTTTTTAGGTAAGATCTAATTCTGTTTCTGCGTAGGTAGGTCCCCAGCCTGCGCACGTTCCATGTCAGTATGTTAAGGTGCACTGCCGTTGTTAGTCTTTGAACCCCCAGATCTGCTCCTCCCTCTGTACTGTGCATTTCAAGTATATCGCGGTCACAGCGGCCCCATCTTTGCTCCGCCCCGCCATTAACCAGCATAGTACCAAGTGTGTTCTCTTCCCCAACCCTCTTTGTAGTGTTTGAAGACTGTTGAACAGTGTTAAATAGTTGTAACAACTAACATAAACCACACAACAACACCCAGCAGTTGCATCTCTGATGCATAGCTCAAGTGTCTCCGCGCTGGTCTGCCCACCACAGGGTGGCTAGCGCGAATGTTTGCGTGCCGACTTCAGGCCCGCATTAGTCATTCTGTGGGTTGGGTGGCCAAGCTCATCCCCAGCCGTTTGGACAATGTACTCACGGTCATTCTTTTACTGTGTTCTGTTCTATTAGTAGCAGCTCCTTCTAATCTTGCTTCTCCTCGGTTTCTCGCTCTGCGGCAGCGGTGTGCTTCAAGGGTCTTTTTCCTTCCCATTGGCCAGATTGTTGTGCTCCAGCCACATGTTGGCAGCCACAGGGGTTTCTAAAAATATTGCTCTCCCTTTGTGAATCACCTTCAGTCTGGAGGGGTAGAGTAGCATGTATTTCAGGTTCAGTTGTCTGAGGCGTGCTTTTATCGGGACGTACAAGTTTCTAGCTCTCTGTACAGCTTGAGTATAGTCAGGGTATATATTTATTTTGGATTCACCCCGCTTTAGTGCCCCGCCTTCTCTCGAGTACCTGAGTATGATCTCCCTGTCCTGAAAATTGAGGATCTTCGTGATTATTGGGCGAGGATATGAGCCCGGTGGCGGTTTCTTCTGAGCAGATATGTGGGCTCTCTCCACCGCAAAGCCTTGTGAGAGCTTGCCCGCACCAATTTCCTGCTGCAGTAGGGATTCCACATATTTGGTCGGGTTCAGGCCTTCTATTCCTTCTGGGATTCCGAGCAGTCTGATGTTGCTGCGCCTTGCTCGACCTTCTGCCTCCTCAGACCTTGCCTCCAGCATTGTGACTTGCCTCTCCAGTTCACTTACCTTGGATTTTAGGTCTGTTGTGGCCTCTGTTGTCTCTTGTAGTCCAGCTTTGGTTATGGTTACGCTTTCCGTCAAATTCCTCGCATCTTGTCTCATTAGCTGCATGTCTGTTTTTAGTTCATCAATTTTCGTGTCTATGAAGGTCCTTAGGGCTGCTTTGGCTTCCAGCACTTGCCCATCTCGATTGTCAGTTTCAGTGGGTTTTTGGGTTTCTGGTGTAGGCATTTCTCCTTGCGACTTGGGTTTTTGTTTGGATACCGAAAATGAGTCCATTATTGATGCCTTTGCCTTATTTTTGGTGGAAGGCATATCTTACTGGTGCTGTGGGTGCAGGCTCTGTGTTGGTATAGTTAGTTCTGGGGACCGGAGGGGGGGCTGTATCCCAGTGATGCAGGACTGTGGGGTTATAAGTCTAACCGCTTTTATGTTCCCTTCTGGGGCAGGGGGAACTATGCAGCGTCTGTGCCTCGTGTTCATCTGCTGCCCTTGTACCTCTCGTGCTTGAGCGTCGCCACGAGCCTTGTCCTGCAGCTCAAATTCCCCTACTTTGTGTCTGGGCCTTCCCTATGTTGTTCCGAGCTCTACCATTCTATTGTGCCCCCGTTTGCTTGTGCACTTCCTGGTGTGCAGCTTGGTCTTGTTTGCCTATGTTGTTCTTGGGCGTTTTCCTGTGCCGGTGCAATGGGCAGTAGGGTCCGGATGTGTGCGCTGTAGTCATTGGCTAGGGCCAGCTCTCCCTCTGTGTTATTTTGCCGTGCGGTGGGGCACTGCTGGGCCTTGTAGCGGCTTTGTTTCTTGCTTGTTAATCCCCAGCTGCGCCAGCTCTTGGTCTGAGGTTACTCAGGTGACCTGTTGTCGTTAGTGTAGCATATAGGCCCTTGGGGGGAATTTCTTGTGCTGTGCCTTCCTTATATAGGTGTTCTTGCGCCTGCTTAAGGCCCTGTGCCGTTGCTGGCTCTTGTTATTTAGCCCGCGTATCATGCACTGCCACAAAACTTCTTTCACTTAGTGTCTTGGGGGTGCTATATGATTGGGCTCAGGCCGTCTCTGTTTTTGCCCCTAGCGCGTTGATGCCCCCTCACCTGCTGCACCTCCTACCTTGCACTCGGTAGCATCTGGTGGTCCGGGGCACTTCTCGATCGCGTCGCCTTGCTATTTGCCCATCTGGAGTGGGCTTTTGCCCTGGTCCGGCAGCCAGTCGGTGACCTTCAGGGTCTGCCGTTCGATTTCCGTCTCGTGCCTCCCAGGTACGCCTCATTGATCTTTTTTCCTCCACAGCTGCAGGTCTTGTCTGGCATGGGTCGTCCGTGAATCATCAGGGGCGGGCCCCCTCTTGTCAAGCTTCTCTGCTCTTTGGCTCTGGCAGCCCCCTTCCTTCCTTAGCGAGTGTCCTTCCCACGCCGTGTCATGCCCAAGGGATGGGGCACCGCTGTCCACTGCCTGATGGCTCCTCCTCACTGCGCTGCTCTGTTCACCGCTCCAGAAGTTATTCTCCGTCATCGCGGGTCTGGGTTTTCTCGGCCTCTGGGGGTCTTCCCGCTCCTCTGTAATCTGCTGCGTTGTTCCGGCGGTGGCAATCGTGTCTTGCTCTCCTTCCGCTTCGGCTGGGGTGTGCGATCTCCGCCTTCTTCTTATTCTTCTCCTGGAGCAGTTTGTGGTTCCCAGTGCGGTTCTATTGCCTTATCACTTTCCCGCTGGATGCCCCCCTGCCGCCTGGCCAGGAGCGTGTTTTGCTTCGCTGCAATTTGCTGCGTTGTTCGGGGAGCCGGAGCAGTGGTTGGCCCATCCCCCCTCTCAACTGCTGTCTTTGGTTGCGCCCGCCATTTTTTCGCCCGCCGGGGAAGATCTTCTCAGGGGAATTTAGCTTGGTTTCCCACTCCGATTTTCTCCGGTCTTCGCACTAGTTGTGCAATAGAATTTCCGCCAGCGTTCGATTCGTTTTGTGGCCAGTTTTGTGCACTTTTGCCATGCGTTAAGGATCTGTTTCTAGGATCCCAGCTGGAGCTCCAGACCAAAGCCTCCTCACACCATGCGTGTCAAGCCACGCCCCCCTCCACTAAGGTCCATTATAAATTGGAAGTCATCTGTTTAGTTGGTGAAGTGGAGACCCTTTGCCTCCAATTTCTCGCAAAAAGGTTTTATGCATATTTTAAAGAGGGTTGGGGAAATACACGCCCCATGAGGCACTCCACAATTAATGGGAGCTGAGTCAGAACAGGCAGTACCTCAGCAGATTCTGGAGCTTCTTTCACTTAGGAATGAATTTATCCATTCGATGGTGTGGTTTGAGCCGTTTCCTGTTTTAGCTAGTGTTTTAAGCAGACGTGAATGATCAAGCAAATCGAACACTGCTGAGAGGTCCAAAAGGATCAGCAGCCCAGTTCTGCCTTCATCCAGACCCTCCGACATTTGGGTCTGCAGGTCTAGCAGGGAACTTTCTGTCCCATAGTTGCCTCAGAACTCAGATTGTTTTGTGTGAAAGCCGATGATATCTCAAAGTGGGAATGCAGTTGCAGAATAGCAGCCTTATCCAGGATCTTTAGCAAAAATTGAGTATTAGTGATGGGCCTTAGGTTTGCTGGGTCATTTGTGCTGAGACCAGGTTTCTTAATGATAAGGGTTACTGCTACTTCCTTAATAGTTGTAGGCACTTTTCTGTGCAAAAATGAGGCGTTGATGAACCTGGCAAGAAAGGGGGCAAAAATGTTGCTATTCTTTAGTATAATCTTAGCTGGAAGAAGATCTCCTGGACAGGAAGTACGCCAGATATTAGCTAGTCTTTTGGCTGTTTCCTCAACGGTAGTACCTTTAAAGGAAACGCCTGAAGACACACTTTTTTCCCCTAGGTCAGTACCTGTTCTTCTGGCACAACCTGAAGATAACAGCTTGGTCCCCACAAAAGAGCCTTGCATCCTGCTAGGAAAAGGACAATTCCAGCAACCGCAGAGAATGAAAAGATCGAATTACATTTCTAAAGACTCTTCCACTTTGCTTGCTGAAATATCAGAAGAATATCGGCTCTTCAGCTCAGCAGAATCCTTTTTTGCTTCTTTACTCTTGCCGTGGGTCCAGGCAGCAGCCTGCAGTAAATGGCTGCAGATCGTGTGGTGGGAACTTGTCCAGCTGTAAACGACACAGAGAATGGGTTCAACATGATCAAGGTTGAGTTACGAGCACTACGACTTACTACAATGCAGAACAGATATGTGCTTGATATGTTGACAGCCCACCCGGTTTGCAAAAAATGTGGCGATTCCTGTTGCACGTTCGTACCTCAAAAGACATGGAAAATGTATCATTATCCCACATCATTGTAGCTGTCCATGGCCTAGGTGTTCATATGCTGAAGGAGGGAGGAATTTAGGACAATAATTGGCTAAGAATGACTTTCAACTGGGCCCCATTGTCGCTAGGAGCAAGCGTGAAGATGTTAATGCTCATCATTGTATTCATCCTGGTCGTTTTCTGCACGTGTCAGCTGGTTCTTCGATGCTGTGCCACTGTGGCACCTGAAAACGCAAGAATTATGGTATCAATTAGGGGTTCAAAAACACCTCCCGAAACAAAAAACATTGAAGTACAGACCGAGGTCCCACAGGGTGGCCAAAGTATGAAATGTGTCCCATCCCGTAAGGAGATGAAGTGGATCCTTTACACCACACTGTCATTTCACAACCCCCTAATCCAGAAAATTACGCAGAGATTTGGGTGGACCTGGCAGGGGAGGGGGATACATTTACATGACTTGTTCACCTGAAGAGTATGTGCATAGGGGGGAACTTTTGCAATCATTGTGTAGGGCGTGGGTGCCAGTAAAAAGGAATAAGCCATATGTGGATGTAGAAACTTTGAAGTGGGAGCACAGAGCTATTCCAGAATTAGTTACTGTAGGAGTAACGAAAGGGGAGAATGTTGGGAAAGGGGTAGCCCCAGCCCCCCCAGCGCTTTAAAGTAAGGCGAGATGCATTGGAGGCACTGTAATGAACCAGGGGGGAGGGGGCCAGTGAAAGGGGTGCCTTCCCGTCCAGCAGGACCCCATGCTAACATCAATTATAGCGTATACATATGGTGTGGTCCAAGGTGCGGGTGGTATCGCTATTTTGCATAGATATTAATATTCCTAGGTAGAAGTGAAGGCTTGCGCGGTATGCACGATAAAGTTGGCATGGCATGGACTAGGCCCACATCCATGCAGCAACGGAAATCTCCAGTCATGGGCGAGGACAGTTCGCACCCCCAGCCGCCACACTGTTTTTCCATTCTTCTTGAGAGTGTTGTGAAGATGTGTCTTTCATCCAAGTGAAATGTGCCCTGCAAGGCCGCGATCAGAGGCCGGCACCTAGTGGGCATGTTATCTCACTTTGGCCAAAGCATGACCCGGCCCATTCCCGAGTGACCACGAGTTATAGCTCATATAACTGACTAAACCCTAAGATCCCTGAATTCCATGACACCAGATGCCCTTTGACCATCAACCCCAAAATAACAAGTCCTGAAATGGTCAAAGAGTATGGACAGGATGTATTGGTGCAATGACAATCTTGTGATTTGTATTGAGAGATGCTGGGAGGGATACATTATATTTCAAAATGAGGGTGGAGATCTTGGAGTCGTATGGCGCGGAGGGAGGGAGTGAAATGTGCGGGTGAAGGTTAGAGTGCCCTGCAACCTCCCGTGTGTCTGTTTTGAAGCCTGCCAAGTGTACGGTATTAGTGATAAACAAGCTGTATAGTAGGAATATAATTAATTTGTTGTCTGACCTTCGACGTGAGAAGAAGATGAGCCCTGCAGCGCCCATGTGATGTAATATGGACGGACTGGGCTGGGACCAATAAACTGCCATCCCATATGGATAGAGGCAGGGGGTCCATTCAATTAGCCGCATGGGTTGTCACCACATGTATTGCATCATTATGATGATGTTTTGCCTTAAATGTTTCTGCTTGTACCTCTTTTTGGCAGATGTTCTTGGCAGCAAAGTTCTTTGCTGTTGCTCTCATCTGTGCATCAGATTAAAACTTGTTATCCTCACAAGATCGATTTGGCCCTTTCTTCCCTAGCGGTTGGTATTTTCTCTGGTTTAAGCGTACAGGGGCTTGCTTTCAATTGTCAGAAAGAATTGTATCTGGGATCCCCCACCTTGGGAACACCTCCCTCACCAAGAATTTTGCTGCTGAACAGGGACCAGTCTCAAGCTAGCGTGAAAATGGACACACAGCTATAAGCATGTATCTGTAAGAGGTACATCTCTTGCATATCGACATAGTCTATAAATAAGTGCCGGAAGTGCCTCTCCAGGTGCGCCACTATCCCTGTATTACTCTTAAAAGTGTGACGTAATAGGAACTTCTGGTATACATTTATTTACAAATTCAGAAACATTCTTGTATAAGTTTGGCACAGACCAATCTCTTCACTTATCATCGCAGCCACATGCTCTTTTGATACGTGGGCAGGGTAGTGGAGCTGCTCTAGTGCCACTTTCAATAACTGTTTTGGCATTACCACCTTGCCTGTGCTATCATGTTGGCAAATTAAATCTGTTGTAGACAAAGAACATCCTCTTTTCTTCCACAATTCTTTTACATCATCTGGTGCTTCTCCCTGCAATTCTTTTATTTCTACTATTGGGGTTGCATTGAAATTGTCAGGCAATGCATCTTTTTCCTTGCTAGTTTTTTATCAGTCCCATAAGAGGTATTTTTTCTCCTTCACTAGGTAACAGCACATCTGTCCCATCTGGCAGAAATGCTGCTTTGTTTTGCTGCTTTGTCTGCGTTTTCGTTACCCAATGAAATCAAATCGTGCCCTCCTGTGTGGGCCTTGCACTTTATTAAAGCCAATTATACTGGGAGTGGTAACACTTCTAATACGTGACTCAAGAGTGCTGCATGCTTTTGCAGTATGTACTGCTGTGCCATCAAATTTTTTAATTCCCTCCTTTCCCACCTTGCCATTCCTGAATGCACAGTGGATGTTACGTATATAAAGTCATAACAAATGTTAGCCACCTATCCCTCTGACATATTCTGTGACTCAATTAATGCCATTAACTATGCTGCTTGTGCAGAGTAGTGTGCTGGTAATCGTGTCTGTGAATACACTATCAACTCCTCTTCCTTGTGCATTCCATGTTTGTGCCACAGGGCTGAACCAGAATGTCTTGGTCCTGTACTTTGGTCAATACTTGAACTCCCATCATAAAGATCATGCCCCCACCTTCAATCGCTTCCTCTTTTACCATGGTGTTACCTTTATTTCTGTCTATGCAAATAACGCAATCATGTATGTAATCTCCCTCCTCAATTTTTTCTGCAATTAATTCTGCTGGGTATGTTGTTCTGCACCTCACCACCTCTAATGCAGGGTTGCGTATTACTTCGCACCCAGAAAATCTCTGAGTTGTCAGTGTTGATTTGGTCCTTTCTAATATTGCAAACAGTGCATGTTCCACGTACAAAATGACGGGGCACCCCATTGTAATTGTGGAAGCTTTCTCAATTGCAAATGTAGCAGAAGCAAGTGCTTGCTCGCATGGGAAGTGTCCATGCATTACTGGATCTAGTGATCAACTTTTATAAGCCAGTGGCTTGTGTCCCTGTCCCTTCTTTTGTGTTAGTACAGCTGTCATTACCTTACCATCTGAATGGGAAAACAAGTGAAACTTCCCATTGTAAATGGGTCTGGCCAATACTGATGCAAGTGCTAGCACATTTTTGAGCTTGTCAAACTTTCACCCATTTCAGCTGTCCATTTTATGTTGCTTTTGTTTTTCTGGGCTTCTTTTAGATCTTGCAGTAATGGCCTGGTGTAAGTGGAATAACCATAAATCCATGCCCTGCAATAATTGCACAGATCTAGAAACTGGTGCATTTCTTTCATTGTCTTTAGTCTGGCTGCTTTATGTATTGCATCAACTCTTTCTGTTATTATTTGTCTCCTGTCTGCTGGCACAATTTGGCCCAAGTAAACTACCTCTTTTTGACAATACTGCAATTTCTCTTTGTCCACTTTGTATCCTTTGTCCTCAAGTAATGTCAGTAGTGTCACTGAGTCCCTTCTGCATTCCTCTTCTGTCGTGCTACACACTAAAAGGTCATCCACCTATTGTATCGCTGTGCTCGCAACCTGTAAGTTACTAAAATCCATTTGTATTACTCTGTTGAATAGACTGGGTCCCTCACAGTACCCTTGAGCCATTTTTGTGTCTTTGAATCTGGTCCCGCAATAGGTAAACACAGTGAGATACCTGGAATCTGGATGTAGGACAATGGAGAAAAAGACATTTTTCAGATCTACAACTGTGAAGTAGTGTGTCTCTGCTGGAATGCTACAATAATTGTCGCAGGTTTGGAACTAATAGGTATTCTGCCTCAATAATGTTGTTAAGGGGGCGTAAATCCTGTAAGAAACACCACAACCTTCCCTTTGACTTTTTGATCGGATAGTCATGTTGCAAGGTGATGTGATTCTTGTATTATACCTTGCTGCCAGAGGGAATGCAGTATCTCATATATGCCCACATCTGCTTCTCAGGAGAGGGGGTATTGCTTCACTCACGGTAACAGGTCTCCTTCTTTTAATGTGATGTGTACTGTCCCATCCCCTTTTAGTATGCCTACATCATGGGGTCCTTTTGTCCATAGGACCTTTGGAACCTTCTTCAGATCCTCCTGCAATTATGTTCATTTATTTCTTCATTAATTGTGTCATGTGAGAAACGGCTCTTTCTTTTATGTGCACTGGACACTACCTCTCCCTCCTCATCATCTTTGGTAGTAAACAATTCTGTGTCTGTTAATCCTGTCAGTGTCAGGGTAAGATCGATACATAAGATTGATCGCCACTTCATGTTGTCGTCATCAGTAGCAACCAATATAATCATGTCTTTTGTCAGTACTATTTCCTCTAGGTATAGCAGTGTACATGTGCCTGAAGAAGCAGTAGAGGGCCTCCGTGGTCTGAACAGAAATTCATTGGATAAGTGAAACACTTTTTGTTTAATTCCTGTAATCCATCCCAACAGCACCTGTACCCCATACAAAAACACCTGTGTTTGATTGGGTATCCCTCTCAACGTGTTGTGTGCTTAGTATGCCTGTATCAACACTGCCACCTTGTCTCGGTACATCCCGGGTGTGGTGCACACCATACCTTTCACTGAAAATTAAATTGTGGCATTTAGTTTGCTTAGCAAGTCTCTTCCTAAAATGTTGAGAGGTACATCTTTCGAATACAATAATGGTGCTACAATATGCTGCATCCCTATTGTTAATGGCAAATCTTTTGAGGAACCTTCAAAATTGTCCCCGAAAAGTCTTGTGTGTCCACATTTTTGTTGAGTAAAAGAAATCCTTCTTCTTTTATACATGATCTGGTCGCCCCAGTGTCTATGGGAACGGAAAATCCCCTCAGTGCTATTTAAAATGCTACCTCTGGCTCCTCTTCGGGGTCTTCAGTTACTGCTAGGACAGGCCACACTCGCACTTCCCTTGGGCACCCCTATTGGGAAAATATGTTTGCAGAAGATGCGAATGGATCACTGCCCGCTACTGTCACTCCTGTGTATTAGAACACTGCATTCTGTCCCAGTATCATATCTTTTTCCTGTACCTGTGTCTGTGCTGGTGTTTAGAGTATGCTCACTGTACCTTGCATTCACGCCATCTCCCCTCCTTGCACTTGTCCATGGGCTGGCGTAACCTGTGGCTGTGCAGGCAATGTGAGAAATCAGAGGGTGTGTCACCCGCTAGTCCCTGGGGATCTCTCTCTAAGGTGGCCAGGGAATGGCCATCGCCTTTGGATCCAGACCCTTAGTGTCGACCAATGCAGGAGGATCACCTTGGTGAGGGGTCCTTGAGGAGTGGGAGTGGGACACCTGAAGGCGAGACGCGGCAACCCTTTCCCTCTAACACCTTTAACCCCTCCTACCAGGGGACCTTTACCCCCCCTTCCCAACACAAACACTGCAACACAGATGGCCTGCTCTGGGAGAAAACAGACTAGTACCTGAGCAATGTACCTGACCTGTCCCACTACCATGGTCAGGCAGAGTAAGGCAATTAGCTCTGAACACACTCACCTGACTTCAATTGAACTTCCCCACATCGATAAAAGGCGGGGCAGGAGACCACACTTTAAGCAGGCAAAGCACACAAAGGAGCAGTTCTTCCCAGGCAGCAGCTGAGCCAATGGAGAGAGACGGCAGATCGAGAAAGGAGAACAAGGAAGGAGATACCCTTGACCTTTTCGACGAGTGATCTTTATACTCCTAGGAACTTGAAAACAGCACGTGTAAGGCCAAGAAGGGACATAGAAGAATCCTGCATTGTGTGTCTGAGATATCCAGGGCCCTCCTGCATGACTGGCTGAGTTGGGTAGTAGCAGGAGCTGCCGTGGTATCGTTCTTGGCTCCAAGATCAAAGCCACAAGCAGAGAAATCAACACAGCTGTTGAGTTGAAGGAAACTGTATGAGGCCGGTCTGTATTGAAGCCAAGGTTGCAAGCAGCAACATTGTTAAACAAAAGAGTGAACGTTGAAGCATTTGATGAAAGACGCGGGTAAAAGCCAAACGGTTGATGAATTAGTTGAACATTTAACGCAAACTAAGATACAAGATAGTAGAGAATTTGTGTATAAAAGGGATCCGAGCCCAGCTGAGGGAGACCCAGGGTGAACAGTGCATGTGAGACTTTGTAAGCGTGAGACTCCTGAAGAGAAAAGAACTTTGATGTTGTGTTTTGTATCCAAGGCATTCTACCAATAAGAGACTTTTGAACGGAAAGAGACTTTGTCGCAGAAGGCCCTGGTTTATATCCTGAACTGCATCTTCATGCTGGAGAAGCCCCGTGCTGAAAATGTGGGAAAGGGAAGCTAATGGTCCAGCTGTCCTGACATACTATTTGTTGAACACTCTTTCTTTTACATATATCATTTTCTCACACCATTTGTTTTGGAGGTAAGGATTGACAATAGTTTTTTTAGTATAGGCCCTTTTATTTTGACAGAGACTCCACTAGGACTGTGTTATTATTATTTGATGGTCGTAGCTTACTCCCATCCTTAGATTTAGGGTTAGATAGGCGTTCAACCAACCAATTGAAGTTCAATAAACACCCTTGAACTGTGATCACTTATGTCTGTCTTCACTGTTTGATACCATGCCTTCCTTACAGCAGCAATTGCAGTTCTGCCCAGTGAATTATGAATAAAGAGTGAAGAAAGATAATTAACCCATGAAATTCATGAGCTTGGAAAGAATAAATATATTCTTTCCTGTCCCTGTACCTTTCTTCCCCACAAATTCCCTTTCTTCTTAACTAATATTTTCCTCACACTTTATTCCTGTCCCTAACTTCATTTATTTTGGGATTTTATTCACTTTCTTACAGTATGGATTGATTGAATTGTGTGATAATATGTTTCTTTTTTCATTGTGAGTATCAATTTGTATATATACTGATGTTTCTTTCCTTTTGTAATCATTTGAATAAATTCAATTATAATTTCTTGTAGGCTAATAGAACCTTATTTTGGCTTACATCAAAATCGCAGTGAAATAACTATAACACTGAAAAACTTTAAACAAACTTTTGTGATTTTTAAGAACTTGTTTTTCATTACGGTGGAACCTTTTTGTCTTACTGCTGTGATATCACCTACATCTGTTGAGGTGTCTGCATCTGCATATATGCCTGCTGTTGCTGCACTCCTTGCTGCCCTGCTTGCGCAATACGTAGGAATGTTCGGGCCAAATGACCAAATTTGCTGCACGAAAAACATTGTCCTCCAACCCGTGGCCCATCCCCCTGTACCCAACTCCCCTTCCTCTTGGATAATATACTCTTCCTGTCTGGCCCTGTCCCGTGTAATTGTTTACTCCTCCTGTGTATGAAAACCCTGGCTGTTGTGTGTTTGTGAATGTCCGTTGTTGCTGCATCTGCACCGTTCCCCACTGCTGATTATAAGGTGTTTGCATGTGTCTTCCTTGCTGTGTTATGACTGTTACTGGGAGCCCACTTATTGGCTGGGTGGGATAAGTGACCCCATGAGCACTGCTCCTACCATGCTTATTTTAGCCACTTTTTTCTGTGCTAATTTATTTTCTGCTTTTACCGCGTTGTCTGCTATCTCTTTATCTTTCTCCTGCTTCCTTTTACAATAGCGCCCAATTGTTGCCTGTATCTCAGGCCTTTCTGTCGCTTCAATCCCAACAATTTGTTCTAGAGAAACCTGCACATCCGTGGGGTGCCCCCTCATTAAGATGTGATAAAACAAAGGTATTTTGTCGTCCCAGGACTGTTTATTTTCCTGTCTCCACATCTCTTGTATGGTTCTGAAGGCAAGTCCCTGTTTACACACACTCCAGAATGAATACAACCCTCTAGGGAAATAAGCCAGGAGCTAGCTTGCAAGGATAACAAGTTGTAATGGTACAGAATACAAAATATCAGCAAAGGACTCTGCTGCTCGAGAATGGTCTGGTTAAACTCAGTACAGGCAGGAGTTTAAAAGGCTATTCAGTATCATCACTATACAGTAAAAACTGGCGTTACTGGTTGGCGAGATCATATACATGGGCCTGCTTCATAGGGGACGCCAGGCTACAATTGGTTCACATTTCTGCTGTCTTTCAGTTCCCACATGGGTCAGCTGGGCTCATCTCTCCATGGAGTGAAGGTCAGGTTGCTCATAAAGTACATTGTACAAACTATGCTAGCATGCTAAGCCTACCACTACATCACTATGGCATGTACCTGGCAGGCTTGGGGATTGGTGCCAGAGGAAGGGAGGAAGAAATACAGTCAGACTGACCCACACATTCAAGGCTTTGTTGATCCCCGCTCCTCTCGCAACCAAGGTCTCCACCCTTGCTTGATCTATAATGGGGCTCATTACAATACCGGCAGCAGCCGTGCTAGTATAACAGGCACGGCTGCAGCCGGTATAATTTTTTTCCAGCGCCAGAGAATGGGCAATTACCGGGTCATTACGGCCCCGCCGGACCCGGTAATTGCCCATTCACGGGCACCAGAAAAAAAGGCTCCCAATTCCCATTTGAGCACCATAGGGCTCAATGGGAATGTGGAGGTCGGATGCACCGGCACCATTCAGAATGTTGCCGGTGCATCCGACATGCTCTGCTCGCAGGTGACGGTACGCCACCCAGGTCA
Source organism: Ambystoma mexicanum (assembly GCF_040938575.1). Classification (NCBI taxonomy): domain Eukaryota; kingdom Metazoa; phylum Chordata; class Amphibia; order Caudata; family Ambystomatidae; genus Ambystoma; species Ambystoma mexicanum. The sequence goes on along the minus strand of NC_090927.1, from coordinate 624,647,879 downwards.
GAACTGGCAGGCGGGAAGGCACCAGCAAGCAGAACTCATAGTTTACCGGTCCAGTAACAATGGTACCGGCAAGCTTACCGCTCAATGTATCCATCCCTATACCTCGTGTTACAAAGGATCTGTTTTATGCTCAGGGGTAAAATAGTCCCTCATGCTTATATCTTTTATGGTTACTTGGTTTATGCTTGGGGCTGGGGGGTCTCTCACTATCATGGAATGCAGAGGTTTGAGGGTCGAGTCAGTGGTGTGGGCTCTGGCTCTGAGTTGGCTGAGCGGGGGTTGGAGGCCTGCTGGCAGCTTGGGTAGGATGAATGGGCACGACGAGGAGCCTGAAGTTGTCTCACAGCCTTGCAGGGCGCATTCCTCCTGATGATACTAAATGTTTGCAACAGTGATGGGATAAGAGGAAAGTGAAGTTCCATGAGAACTGGTGGAGCAGACTCATTCTGCCTTAATGATTTCAGGCCTAGTCAAATCTTTACATGGAGCTCAACAGGTGCACTGTGGCCATGCAAGCCTGTGCCTCTGTCATTACAAAATGGCATTCTTTTCTATGGGCCTCATTATGACCCAGGCGGTAAGTTACCGCCTGGGCCGTGACTTTACCACCATGGCGTAAACTACGTTTACGCCATGGTGGTTGGCGGACTTACCGCCCCATTCCGACCTTGGCGGGGCGGTAAGTCCCCAATCCCCATTTACCCTTCCCCATTCCCATTTTTGCCCCATAGGGCATAATGGGAGTGGGGAAGGCGTTAATTACGCCACCGTAAATTACGGTGGCGTAATTAACTCCATGGTCCCTTAGCGCCATGGATTTTAACACCTGCTAAAAGCAGGTGTTAAGTCCGCCATGGCGCTAAGGGACCTCGTACTCAGGCGGTAGGGGTCGGCGCTGTTTACGCCGCCGTAAAACCCTTACCGCCTGAGTCGTAATGAGGCCCTATGTGTCTTCTAAGGTTATGCATCTGCTGTATGCGCTATATAATATATCGGCAGTGGGTTTCATAGGGCGGTTCTCTCCCCCCTTGTACAGTATATTATTTCATAGGGGATTCACCTCACCTTAAAGCGCCTAGGGGGTGGGATATGCTAATTTCCATCCCAGGATTCCCCCTTTTGTTACTTCCACAGTAACACACTCTCCTCCCCCATATTTACGCTTCTTTTCTAGCCTTACTGCTTCCTCCTATGCAAGTATTCCCTTTATTGGCATCCAGGCCCTGCATACATGTCTCAAACTCTCTCCTAATCGTGCATATTACTCTGGTGTACATGTCATGTAAATGCAGCCCCCATCTCCAGCCAAATGAACCCACTGATGCAACTTTGTAATTTTCAGGGTCAGGGGGAGGGACAATAGTTGTGTGGTATAATTGGTTGACTATGGGCCTCATCACGACTTCGGCGGTAATGCGGGGGATTGTCCGCCGGACGTAATTAGCGCTAACGCCAATGTCCCCGGCGGACAATCCGCCAAATCACGACTTATCGTGCACGTGCCCCGGTCCATGGCGGTATCGCAAATAGTGCGAACCTTTAAATTCAGCGCACCGTGCGATACCGCCATATCGCGCTCATAGCGCGCGGGAAACGCGTCACCGCCGGAACAGGAAACAAAGCGGTGGCCATCTTGGAAATCACAATCCATCGGATATCACAGTCCCGGGAAGCCATCCACGCCATCCAACCCCAAAACATGTCTCAGGAGCGCACTAGGGGCAAGACTGCCCTGTACAGGGCGAGAAAGCCCAAACTCAGTGACCAGGAGCTAGCTGTACTGCTGGAGGAGGCGGAGACACACCATGAGGAGCTGCAGCAGCACAAAACAAGTGGCCAGCGCAGAGCACAAATCTGGCGCAACATCAGCCAGAGGGTCACTGCTGTGGGGCGCGTGCCGCGGGATGGGGAGGATTGCCGCAAGCGCCTGAACGACCTGCGCGTGCGAGTCCGTGGCATCCTGTCACAGCACAGGAGTGCAAACAGGGCCACTGGAGGAGGGCCACCACCACCCCACCCAAACTCACACCATGGGAGGAGAAAATGAGTGCCCTGATAGATGTTGGTACCATCGAGGGCATTGGTGGAGTGGAGGCAGGCACTGGAATGGATCCAACTGCAGGTGAGTCCCACACCCGAATGCATGCAGCTGAAAGAACCACACATGCAGAACCCAAGTGAATGAATGGGAGGAAATGTGTGTGAGGAACAGCATACACCCATAAGTGAGGCCTACATCCATTGAACCGTAGTGCTGCCAAGACTACCCTGCATGTGCAGTGCATGAATGACAGGGGCAGGGGATAGACATCCATAGCCATAGGACAGCTACGTTGAGTTGAAGTGCGCATGAATACACCCCCAAAACCCTGAGCGCAGTGCACCCCAACCACGCATGCAATCTTGTCACTCTGACATTCCCATGCAGTCTACCTCCATACCCACTCACAACAAGCACCACATGGCGACAGAACAGAATGCTAGGAGAATGCGTGAATGATACTGTCTTCAATCCTACTTGTTGGCATGAACTGCATCACACAAATATATGTAGCATTGAACTCAAACCACACCCTATGTACCCCACAGGAACACGTCGATCCCAACGGGATGAAGATGATGGGGAGGAGGCCACACCATCACAGCGGCCACGGCACCGCCCCTCCACCCGCACCACCACCCCACAAAGAGGCCGCATGGAAGGGAGACGAACCAGGCCAACCCCCACTACACCCAAACGCAGCCCTACCAGACAGCAGCAGCACCCATATGGCCGCAGGGAAGCCACTAGTCACAGCCCCCATGCTGAGGGACAGTGCAGTGGATCAGACCCCGACGTGGGAGGAACATCTCCACATGGTCATCAGGCAGGAGGACAGCACTTTCCCAGAAGCAGTGACGCCGAAGAGATGGTCACACCCCAGGGGAGCCCAAGGCCAGGCACACAGCTTGCACAAAGCCCACATCTGCCTGTGCGTCATGTCTGCACACCACAGCCGGACGTGGATACGCCATCATATGGCAGCCCAGAGGACCGGCACTCAGAGCCTGGCAGCCCAATCCAAGCCGGCCCAATGTCCCCATGCAGCCCCCCACCCGACAGCGCACAAGTCACAGGCCAGCACATGACACACCAGGGGTGCCCTTCATCACAGGGGCTGCAGTGATGGGCCGACTCGACATTATTGAGGCCAAACAGGCCAGGGTGGAATCAATGGCCAATGTGCAGAGTCATCACATCAAGGCCGTCAGTGCATCAATATGGCATGGATGCAAATACATAGCGCGGGACAATGCGCGCACATGCAGAGTCGTTGAACAATGTACCGCTGCCCTGACAGGCTTCGGGCAACGAGTGAGAGAGTTGACGGAGGCAGTCTCAGCACTTGCTGAGCAAACAAGGAAGAGAAACAACCTCATGTAACAGCACATTCTGGCTGCCGCTTCAGTCCCTTCGACATCGACCACACCCACATAGGGTTCCCTCGAGCCATCTCCTAGGCGCCGGTCTATGCGCCACCTAAGGGCACGCACACCAGAGGGGCCCGGAAAAGGAAAGCGCCCACGACCATCCTAGTGGTGCATGGCATCGTTGTTGGTGCCCTGATAAGACACATGTGCCTATCTGCACAGTTGGGGGTAGTTCACTGGGGGCAGGGGGGATTGTGCGCTGGGTGTTTACTGGGGGGAGGGGGGATTGTGTGCTGGGTGTTTACTGGGGGGAGGGGGGATTGTGTGTTGGGTTTTCACTGGGGGGAGGGGGGATTGTGTGCTGGGTGTTTACTGGGGGAGGGGGGATTGTGTGTTGGGTGTTTACTGGGGGAGGGGGGATTGTGTGCTGGGTGTTCACTGGGGGGAGGGGGATTGTGTGCTGGGTGTTTACTGGGGGGAGGGGGGATTGTGTGCTGGGTGTTTACTGGGGGGAGGGGGGATTGTGTGCTGGGTGTTCACTGGGGGAGGGGGGATTGTGTGCTGGGTGTTTACTGGGGGGGGGATTGTGTGCTGGGTGTTCACTGGGGGGAGGGGGGTTTGTTGGACTGAAAATAAATCACGTTAGAAAAATCACAATGCATGGACAGTAGTGATTGTTACAAATGCAATTTAATGTTGAAGTGACTTATTTCCAATGTACCCATTACCCATTTCTAAAAGAATCCATCAATCAATCCCTGTCTGGCCAACCTCCCCTCCCTCAGCCCTATCCTTTGTGCATGTGCAACACCTTATGGCACTTCATCGCCCTCACTACCATCCTCAGGTGGCTTCACATGAGCATCAGGGGGCAGTGGCACATTTCTGCGACAGCAGATGTTGTGCAGCATGGCACATGTCAGTACAATTTTGCCAACTTTTTCTGGTGCATACATCATTGCCCCTCCCGTGCGGTGGAGGCACCGGAAGCGTGCCTTCAGCAGTCCAAATGCCCTCTCCACGCAGATCCGTGTACGGGCATGGGCAAGGTTGTATGCCCGCTCCGCCGCCGTGTGTGGATGGCGCACAGGGGTCATGAGCCACATGTACTGGGGATATCCAGAATCACCTGCAGGGGAGAGAAAGCCGGTATGGGGACAAGGTAAGTCCAGTGGGTGTACATAGCTCTGTCATCAGTGTGATTTTGCCATATTTGTCATTTGGCCTATAACATTGTGGAGTGTGCTGTCCTACGGGCACGATTGAATCAATGGGGTACTCTCCACTTGGTACGCCTCTGTTTCTGGATGTAACAGTACTCATTCACTTGTCGCTGGATAAGGGGGCCCTTCCATCTACTTCTGCATGACAGAAGTGGCTGCCTCATGTGTCATTGCAAATCCATTTGGCTACAGTTGTATTTGCTGGTTGTCACTGTTCTGTACTGTTCTCCATGCGTTTCCCTGGCCATTCTGGGGACAGTGTTCGTGGGATGTACATTGTCATTACTTAGCCTTCTTATGCGTGGTGCATTTGTGGATGTGCCAGCTTATGGTTTGGAATTTCATTACTGTCGGATGGCCAGGGTGGGATTTCTGTACTGTGTTAGTGTTGGGAGTCATGGTACTACTCACACAGGAGGCTTTATTGTGGTGGGCCTTCCATATGTCACTGTGCCGCCACATGTCTCACATCCTGCATGGGTGTGTTCTGCTGTGTTGGACATGTCCAAGGTTTATCGTGCAAGGTGCTTGAATGTGAATGCTGCAGTAATGCTGCTGCCTATTGGGAATAATGGATTCTGTGACAGGCACCATCAGTTGTGGATTGACATGCTTTATGGTATACATTTGTACTCACCCAGTAGCCATGTGTTTTGGCCTCAGTGCCTTTCCATGTACGCCGGCAGGGTACTGTTGCGCAGGACCATGGAGTCGTGGGTGGATCCTGGGTAGCGGGCACAGCAGTGGCTGAAGGTGAGGTCAGGATCACATGTCATCTGCACGTTGAGGGAATGGTACTGTTTCCGGTTTCTGTAGGCAGCTCATGTGCCTTGGGTGGTATGTGTGCCACATGTGTGCAGTCCAGGGCTACTATTACATTCGGGACTTGGGCAATGGCATAGAATTGACCCTTCAGCTGGTGCACCTGTGCCTGTGTGGCTGGCAATGCAATGTGTTCGTTCACATGATTCAACAGTGCATCAAGCACCTGTGCCAGCATGGCACTGAATGTGGACTGGGCCATTCCATGCATCATGGCAACGGTATGTTGGTAGCTGCCAGTCCCAAGAAATTGAAGCACAGACACGAGCTTCACTAGGGGAGGTGCTGCCGTGCTGGTGGCTATGTGGCTGCCAATGTCACCCTGGATTGTGCCCAGCAACTGGGTGATGGTTGCCCTATCCAGCCGATATTCTGTCACCAACTGACATCAGTCAGGGCCCAGGGTGTTGGCCTGACCCTGGGGATGGCTGACCGCCTTGCTGGTGCTGCTCTCCTCCTCCTTCTCCTCATCCCCACTGCCCCCTGCACTCCCAGGGCCCTGGCCTGGTTGGCTGGCCTCTGTAGCTCCAGGCGCAGCAGGTAGAAGTCAACATCAAGGCTCCCAGCTCCAAATGGCAGCATGGTGTTGGGGAGGGTGTGTTGTGCATGGGTGGCTCCTTTGTAGGCCTCTGATTTCCATTGGTTCCACCTGGGCCCTTATTGCTGTCTCCTCCCTGCTCCTGCCGGTGTAACAGTGTTGGGGAGGGTGTGTTGTGCATGGGTGGCTCCTTTGTAGGCCTCTGATTTCCATTGGTTCCACCTGGGCCCTTATTGCTGTCTCCTCCCTGCTCCTGCTGGTGTAATGGTGTTGGGGAGGGTGTGTTGTGCATGGGTGGCTCCTTTGTAGGCCTCTGATTTCCATTGGTTCCACCTGGGCCCTTATTGCTGTGGCCTGTGTTCTGTTACCTCCAGCTTTTTGCTGGAGGTATTTTCAGCGTATTATCCACCGCTTTTCTGGCGCTAATAGCGCCTACGCCGGTCTCGTGATTGCTGATGTTTTAGCGCAAATGGTTCCTGGCGCTGTTATGGCCGGCGCTTGTACAGCCGGCTGTACTTGCGCCGGCTATAATGGCGCCGGCGATATTTGGACTTGTGATCCGACGGACCCTTAAAATCAGCACTAATAGCGTTACCGCCGATTTTAAGGGTTACCGCCAAAGTCGTGATGAGGCCCTATATCTCCAACAGGAATGGGGACCATGTGGTGAACGGGACAGTTTGTTTGTACTTCCTTTTCCTTTGTATCACGAGGTACCCTAGTATTGCCAATAGAAAACATCATCATTATGCTATTAGGCACTGCGTTGGTACAACACCAGAGACCCAATTGGCACGTGCAGAAGATCACTAAAAGAAACACGATGATGGGCACCAGCATTTTCACCAATGTCCCAAGCCATGCCAGGGCCCAGCTGCAGGCCAGGAAAAACCAACCTGCTTCTTAAATGGCAGCTTCTTTTTTCATCTTCACCTCTAGTTCATGCACCGCCGCAATAACGTGGGATAGTGTCCCATTTTCAGTATCTTCGGAGGTTATGAATGTGCAACATGAACTCCTGAACATTATGCAAACACCTCCTTCCATTTCTGTCAGTAGATCCAGCAAATACCTGTTCTGCATTGTCATTAGTCTAACAGCCCTCAGCTCCACTTTGATGACGTTGAACCCTTGCTCAGTATCGCTAGCCAACTGAATCAGCTCCTATCTCACAATTTGGAGGCATTTTGCATTGGCTCGCGTCTGGATGCTGGGTATTAGAGATGCAAACATTTCTCTGCAAAATTATAGAGCTTGTATTCATTAGTTATTTGCGTGAGCAGTTCGGATGAATCTGTTGATATGTAATTCGATGATCTTTTCATTTTTTGCAGGTGATAATACAGTTCTTTCTCAGGAAGGATGCGAAAGTTTGGTGGCGGCATTGTGTGCTGTGCTTCAGTTGTTGGGGACACTGTGGGTGCTTTGTCAGGCAGGGGTCCGCCTTTTAGGTGTTCTTCTGGGACTACTAACAGTGTTGAATGCAGCATAGCTACTGGATAATATCCCCTCCAATAAGGCGGGAGGTGCAAGTATGTGTTACGCTCACCTGGTATCCACTGGGACGCCACCCAGCCGGGTTACTCCCTGGTATGCTTCTCAGCTTTGCCCTGATGTGGTCTGCGGGGAAGGTTCTGCCTGAAAATACAGGAGGACTGTGTTCAAGACTGACCGACTGGGGTAAGTATCCTCCCTCCATCCCCGTATGATTTCAGTCCCTCTGGCGCCCGCTCCTCACCTCGTGATAGAATTAGGCGTGCTCTCCGTCCTGCCTTCTTTGCAGGGGCGCGTTGTCTTTCATGGGCGAGTGTGGTCCAGTTACTTCACAGTCACCGGCCCATTTGATATTGTTCAGGTAAGTCTGATAGCTGTTCTTTAGTTTTGTTGCTATCCTGCATGCCTTTCTTTATTTAAAATGTCTCTTTTTTCTCCCTTAGGTATGCAGAGCTTCAGCGCGGCGAACTGGCTTGGTTGAGCCCTGCTGATAAATGATGGCGCATTAAGAGCGCTATGATGCGGTAAGTAAGCGCTATGCGCACCGCTGCGAAGTCTTGCCTTTGCTAACCTGTGTTTTCCTTCCTTGTAGGTCGCAGTGTTCTTCAGCGCGAGTGGAATGTCCGGAGTGGTGCCAGCCGAGAGGCGACGAGCCAGCTAAGCCTTTTGAGCAGTTCGTGATTTGTAAATGTCTCTACTGCTTTCTTTAATGTTGCCTCTATCTTCCTCTTTCAGGTCGTTCTGTCCGGGAGGTGTGCAGATTCGAGGAAGCTGTTCTCAGTAGCTGCAAGTGTTTAAAGATGAAGACTGCAGGTAAGATGCTGCTGCTAATGATGTTCCTTTTGTCTCCTTGCAGGTTCTGCTTCTCCGAGGTTCGAGGGAATAGCTGGACACGGTGAGCATCAAGTTGCAAGCTACAAAGTAACGCGAAGCGTGTTGTCTTGCTCGGGTGTGGTTTAAATGGCCCCAAAAAAATAGTCCAGGTAAAGTAGTCCATAGGTTACGACACCCAAAACACTACACCGCATAGCTTGGTTCTTAGGCACCAAGCTATGTGTATGCCTCCATGTTGGCTGACAATACAATAAAGTAGTTCCCAAGCACATTGTTTTTCATGGTGTATGAGCCTGGCACCATATTCGCCAGGACTGGCACAATGAAGGCTTTTGAAGACGACGCCAGGCTCTAGTGGCCCAAGTCCTGACTCCACCTGGCCAATGGGTTTGCCAGAGGGTGTTTTGGGCGAGGATCGTGACAGCACTCCCCCTAAGGCCCCTCCCATGGTGTTCCTTCTGTCTGGCCCAGGTTTCGTTGGGAAGTTCCGATGGAATTTCCTTATTAGACGTGGTACGTGAATATTCTCACTGGGCTCCCAGGATCTATCTTGTGGTCCAAATCCTTTCCAATCGACGAGATAATATAGCTTGGTCCTAGAGTATTTAGAGTCCAAGATATCTTTGACTTCTAATTCTGGTTCTCCGTCAACAAGTATGGGTTTAGGTGGTGTCCCAATTCATGTGCCGGGTTGCATTGGTTTCAGGAGGGACACATGGAATACCGGGTGGATGTGTAGATTAGGTGGTAAATCCAGTTTCACGGCTGCTGGGTTGATAATTGCCTTAATGGTATAGGGTCCTAAGAATCTGGGATGAAAGGTCCGGGTTCCCTTGATGGGTACGAATTTAGCGGCTAACCAAACTTTGTCTCCTACTTGATAATCAGGGGCCTGTTTCCGATGTTGGTCGGCGAATCTCTTTTGTTTTTCTTTGGCATGAATAAGGTGTTCCTTTGCCCTTTTGAAAGCCCGAGTAATGGTTTTGTGTAGAGTCTTTACTGCTGGCATTTCCAAGCAGGCTGGAAGGTCTAGTTCAGAGGTACGTGGATGTCTGCCATAAAGGGTATAGAAGGGCGTTTGTCCCGTGCTTGAATGCAAAGAATTGTTATATGCATATTCGGCTATCCATAGTAGGTCTTTCCAATTCCTTTGTTCGTGGTGCAGCATGCACTGTATATATTGCTCGAGTGTCTGATTGGTTCTCTCGGTTTGGCCGTCCGTTTGGGGATGGTGTCTGGTAGATAGTCGAACGTCAGTCTGCGCAATTGCACAACATTTTTTCCAGACGTTTGAAATAAACTGGCTGCCTTGATCCGAGACCAGAACCGAAGGGAAGCTATGTAGCTTAACCACGCCCTCCAGGAACACCTTTGCTAAAGTGGCTGCGTCTGGGAGGCCTTTGAGAGGAATAAAATGGGCCATCTTCGAGAATAAGTCCACAACTACAAGGATGGTGTTGAACCCTTGGCTTGGAGGTAGATCAGTGATTAAGTCAAGGGAAAGAGTGTGCCATGGAACTGGAGGAATGTCCAATGGTTGTAGGAGACCAGATGGTTTTTGTTTCTGTGATTTATTTTGTGTGCAGACGCCGCAGGACTGAATATAATGAATGATGTCCTTACGCCAGGTAGGCCACCAAAATTTCTCTTTCACCTTAGCTAGGGTTTTGGCGATCCCAGGATGCCCTTTGATCAGTGAATCGTGATAGTTTGAAATAATATGCTGTTGTAATTCCTTCTTGGGTACATGTAGGCGACCCCTAAAAAAGGGTAGACGGTCTTTGATGGTATATTGTTCTCCTTGAGTTTGCCATGCGAGGTAGGCATCAGGATTCATTGTCCGTTGGATTTCTTTTCGTAGTTCTGCTTGTGTTAAGGCTGTCGTGATACCCAAGAGTTTGTCTTCAGGTATAATAGGTACTGGGTCTGGAGTTGTATATATTATTTCATCTATGCCCATGCGAGATAAGGCATCCGCCTTTCCGTTTCTGACTTCTGGGCGAAATGTGATTACATATTCATATTCGGTGAAGAAAAGGGCCCACCGTAATTGGTGCGAGGACTGGGCCTTGGCTGTTTTGAGATATTGCAGGTTTCAGTGGTCTGTGAAGACTGTAATGGTGTGTCTGGCCCACAGAAGGTAGTGCCTCCAGGCTTTAAAGGCGGATTTTATAGCCAGGAGTTCCTTGTCCGTGATGGCATAATTAATTTCTGGAGGTGAGAACATTTTCTACCAGAAGGCCACAGGATGTAGCTGGCCGGTTTCCGGGTCTCTCTGTGAAAGGACAGCCCCCATTGCGAGACTGGACGCATACGTTTCAAAGACATAAGGGAGGTCTGGATGAGGATGTCGCAGGATTAGAGCGGAGGTAAACCTTTGTTTAAGTTCCTGAAAGGCTTCTTCTGCTTCTTCGGTCCAAGCAAACTTTTTATTGTTTTTTTGTAATAGTACTGTGATTGGGTGCACAACCTGGGAGATGTCTGGGATGAACCGGCGGTAGAAGTTCGCAAAGCCCAGCATGCTCTGTACCCCTTTCAGAGACGTCGGTGAAGGCCATTTCAGAATGGCATCTACCTTGTGCACGTCCATTCTGATGCCTCCTGGAGTAAGGATAAAACCAAGAAATTCTACTGCGGTGACATGAAAAAGCATTTTTCAAGCTTTGCAAACAAGCGATGTTGACGGAGCTTAGTGAGGACTGAACGAACGTGCCTGACATGATCTTGTTCTGAGGCTGAGTATACTAAGATGTCGTCTATGTACACTAAGGCGCACACATCAATTAACTCCCTTAAGACGTCATTCATGAAATATTGGAATGCTGCAGGAGCGTTGCATAACCCGAAGGGCATGACTTGATATTCAAACAAGCTGTACTTAGTACGGAAGGCGGTTTTCCATTCATCTCCTTTTCTGACTCGGACCAGGTGGTACGCTCCTCGAAGGCCCAATTTGGTATAAATCTGGGCATCTTTAACTTGGTCTAGCATCTCAGGGATAAGAGGCAAGGGGTAGCGGTTCTTCAGAGTGATCTTGTTCAATGCGCAGTAGTCAATACAGGTTCTCAAGTCTCCTTCCTTTTTCGGTACGAAGAACAAAGGACTGGCTGCGGGGGACTTGGAAGGACAGAGAAATCCGTTTGCAAGCTACTGGTCTAAATAGAATTTCAAATGAAGGTTTTCTGGTTCTGTGAGAGCGTAGATCCTGCCGCAAGGGATTTGTGCACCAGGAACAAGGTCGATCTGACAGTCATAGGGCCTGTGCGCGGCAATGTATTGGCTTGGTCCTTTCGGAAAACATCCTGGAAATCATGTTATTCACTTGGCAAGGTATTAGTTGCTCCCAGGGTTGATACTGTCGTTGCGGGAGTCATGGGGATACAGACGTCGGGTTTCTCCTCTTGTTAATAGCAAGCATGGGAGCAGTCATCGGGGAAGGTTAATTTTTGTGCCTGCCAGTCTATCAAAGGGTTGTGAGCAACCAACCATGGCATCCCTAGTATTAGCCTGAACTGAGGTGCCTTGAGGAGATCGAATGAAATAGACTCCCAATGTCCGTCCTGGCACAGCAAGGTTACCCTGGCTGTGTTACTTGTCCGGAAGCGATTTCTGTCCCATCCACAGTGGTTACCTTGTCCATAGTTGGCTTAGAACACAAAGGAAGCCCCATCTCTGCTGCCAGTTCTTGATCAATATAATTTCCAACTGCTCCGCTATCGATGTATGCTTCAACAGCCTTCTTGATGACTGTTGGTGGTTAATTAAGATCACTGGTATTGCAAAGTGCGAGGTCAGCAAATCTTTCTTCTCACTCGACAAACTGACCTCTACGTTTGTCGAGCTTGGTAGTTTTCCAATTCCTTAGCTTCATACTTCTCTGTGGCACAGACCGTTCTTCTTGGGGGTTTTACTGGACAGCCCTTCAGGAAATGTCCTGGTTTCCCACAATACAAACAAAGCTGTTGTTGTCTTCTTTTGTCCCGCTCTTGTTTTGTTAATGGAGGCCGTATCCCTCCAATATTTTCAGGTACATGGGGTGTGTTTTCCCTTGGTCGAACATACACGGTCCGAGGGTCTGACTTAGACCGGTCTGCCTTTCGGTCCTGCAACCAGTGGTCTAGATGCACGACCAGATTTATGAATTCTGCACAGTCTCTGGGTGGATCAACCACCTGGGCTAAGACGTCCTTTAATTCGCCTCGTAAGCCTCGATGGAATAACGTGGTTCTTTTGTTTTCTGGCCACCTAGCTTCGGCAACCAGTCTGTTGAAGGTAGCAATGTACATTAACAAGTCATAATTCCCCTGTCGGAGGGATAAGAGTTCATTGTGTACTGCTTGTTCCTGGGTATGGCGAGCAAACAGTTTTTCCATTTCTCTCTGGAACCCCCCAAAGTCATGTAATAGAGGATCGTCATGGGTTACCAACGGCACCGACCAATCTGCTGCACTACCACTCAGGTATGATAAGACAAAAGCTACCCGAGCTTGGTCATTTGGAAATGCTCCAGGCCTACAAAGAAAATGAAGGCGGCACTGATTGATGAATGCCGCATTCTTCCATGGGTCGCCTGAGAACCTTTCTGGTGGTGCCAGGGGCACTGTTCCAGGTAACGTGATCTGTACCGGAGTGGGTGGTATGGCAGGGTTTTGCATCGTTCGATTGCTTACAGGTAGAGGTGTCTGTCCTGCCTGTGATGGCAAGTATTGCCTGCTAATCTCTTCATTGCATTCTTTGGTCACTATTAGGTCTCTCCTGAGGGCATTAGTCCCTTGTCGGGCAGAATGAACCTCATCACGAAGCTCTCCTAGTATTTGGGCCAATTGGTCCATTTCTGATGTCTCCACGGCGCCCAAGTGGATTTGTTATGGGAGGCTTTGCGTTCTGTTACGCTCACCTGGTATCCACAGGGACGCCACCCAGCCGGGTTACTCGCTGGTATGCTTCTCAGCTTTGCCCTGATGTTGTCTGCGGGGAAGGTTCTGCCTGAAAATACAGGAGGACTGTGTTCAAGACTGACCGACTGCATACTTGCCAACCCTACCGATTTAGGCGGTAGGATACCGCTTTTTAAGCAGTCCTACCGCCTACCGATTTTTTGACACCAAATACCGATTTTTTTGGTAAAAAAAATTTTTTTTATTTTTTTTTACATTTTTTTTTTTTTTGCCCACGCCAGCTCGGGGGAGTCTTTCAAGGGCTACCCCGAGCTGGCGTACCGGGAGAATGCCCGGCATGCAGGCTTTTAATGTCAAAGGCACCCACGGCAGTGGGCTAAAGTGCCCCTCCGCCGCGGGTGCCTTTGGCAAAAGGCGCCATTAGTCCCCCACCACGCCAGCTTGGGGGAGTCTTTCAAGGACTTCCCCGAGCTGGCGTAGCGGGAGAAGGCGTGGCATGCAGGCTGTTAATGTCAAAGGCACCACGGCGGTGGGCTAAAAGCGCCCCTCCGCCGCAGGTGCCTTTGGCAAAAGGCGCCATTAGCCCCCCACCACGCCAACTCAGGGGAGTCTTTCAAGGACTTCCCCGAGCTGACGTAGCGGGAGAAGGCACGGCATGCAGGCTGTTAATGTCAAAGGCACCCACGGCGGTGGGCCAAAAGCGCCCCTACGCCGCGGGTGCCTTTGGCAAAAGGCGCCATTAGTCCCCCGCCACACCAGCTTGGGGGAGTCTTTCAAGGACTTCCCCGAGCTGGCGTAGCGGGAGAAGGCGCAGTATGCAGGCTTTTAATGTCAAAGGCACCCACGGCGGTGGGCTAAAAGCGCCCCTCCACCGCGGGTGCCTTTTGGCCAAAACGCGCCATTAGCCCCCCACCATGCCAGCTCGGGGGAGTCTTTCAAGGATTTCCCCGAGCTGGCGTAGCGGGAGAAGGCGCAGCATGCAGGCCTTTGATGTAAAAGGCGCCCACGGCGGTGGGCTAAGGGCGCCCCTCCGCTGCGAGTGCCTTTCACAAAAGGCGCCATTAGCCCCCCACCACGTCAACTCCGGTGAGTCTTTCAAGGACTCCCCCGAGCTGGCGTGATGGCAGAAGGCGTGGCAGGCGCCTCATTGTCATTGAATGCACGCGCGGCGGTGGGCTCATTCAATGACAATGGGCTGCTGACGCGCCCTATTCCTATCATTACCTCATCGCCTGACTATTTTTGAAACTTTAAGATTCCTACAGATTTTTGGTCACAGAATGTTGGCATGTATGCGACGGGGGTAAGTATCCTCCCTCCACCCCCATATGATTTCAGTCCCTCTGGCGCCCTCTCCTCACCTTGTGGTAGAATTAGGCGTGCTCTCCATCCTGCCTTCTTTGCAGGGGCGCGTTGTCTTTCATGGGCGAGTGCCGTCCAGTTACTTCTCTGACACCGGCCCGTTTGATATTGTTCAGGTAGGTCTTATTGCTGTTCTTTAGTTTTGTTGCAACCCTGCATGCCTTTCTTTGTTTAAAATGTCTCTTTTTTCTCCCTTAGGTATGCAGAGCTTCAGCGCGGTGAACTGGCTTGGTTGAGCCCTGCTGGTAAATGATGGCGCATTAAGAGCACTATGATGCGGTAAGTAAGCGCTATGCGCAGCACTACGAAGTCTTGCCTTTGCTAACCTGTGTTTTCCTTCCTTGTAGGTCATGGTGTTCTTCTGCACGAGTGGAATGTCTGGATTGGTGCCAGCCGAGAGGCGACCAGCCAGGTAAGCCTTTTGAGCAGTTCATAATTTGTAAATGTCCCTACTGCTTTCTTTAATGTTGCCTCTATCTTCCTCTTTCAGGTCGTTCTGTCTGGGAGGCGTGCAGATTCGAGGAAGCTGTTCTCAGTAGCTGCGAGTGTTTAAAGATGAAGACTGCAGGTAAGATGCTGCTGCTAAAGATGTTCCTTTTGTCTCCTTGCAGGTTCTGCTTCTCCGAGGTTCGAGGGAATAGCTGGACACGGTGAGCGTCACGTTGCAAGCTGCAAAGTAACGTGAAGCGTGTTGTCTTGCTCGGGAATGGTTTAAATAGCCCCAACAAAATAGTCCAGGTAAAGTAGTCCCTAGGCTACCACAACCAAAGCACTAGACCGCATAGCTTGGTTCTTATGAACCAAGCTATGTGATGCCTCCATGTTGGGTGACAATACAATAAAGTAGTTCCCAAGCACATTGTTTTTCATGGTGTATGAGCCTGGCACCATAGGTGCCAGGACTGGCCCCATGAGGGCTTTTGAAGAGGATCCCAGGCTCTGGAGGCCCGAGTCCTGACTCCACCTTCGCAATGGGTTTGCCAGAGGTGGTTTTGGGTGAGCGTCGTGACAGTATGCTTGTTGGCCGCACACTCAGTAGTAGTCCATCAGTGCTGCAGTGCCTTTTTTGAGGTCTGGAATTATCACAGCTCTATTACACCGTTCGTTTGACCTGACAGAAATTGATGGGGAATGCTGGCTTGCGGTTGGAGACGCAGTCTGTGAATCCAGTGTGTCAGTGGTAGAGATCAGGTAGGCTATGTAGGGGCCTCAGATGTCCAGGGGGCGGGCGTGTGGAGGTAGTGTCTTTATGAAGCTGGTCTCCACATCCTGACAGTATGTGACTTCATTCAGCCAGCGTTGCAGGTTTGGCAGAGGCCCCTGCACTCAGCTAATCACAACTCTTCTGCGCGTTAAAACAAATAGTAAGTCTGCTAATTTCCGGTTAGCGCTAGGCAAGTATCTGGTTAGGCCCAGCAGCGCCAGTATGGGATCATGGTCCAGTTGCGACCCAATGATTGCTGAAATTTTCTCCAGTATTGTGTTCCAGAACGTCGCTACACCAGGGCATGACCATGCCAGGTGCATGAAATCTGTGTCCGGTGCCCTGCAGTGGCAACAAGATGTGGATATTGTTGGTCGTTGAGCATGAAGTTTGGCTGGTGTGTTGTACACTTGGTGGAGATAATGAAAGTGAATTTGTTTATATCTTGTGTTAAGTGCAACTTTCTGAGTAAGTCGAAGTATGTAGTTCCAGTCTTCGTCTGCTATGGTGGTTCTTAACGCTTTCTCCCATCGTCTTCTGGATCTAGCTTGTGGTGGGCCCTCTTCGGTCAGGAGTGATTTGTATATATTTGCCACCAGCCGACCTTCTCCCTGAGCTTGAATCGCCCCGTGAAGCAGTTGCCAGGTGGGTGGTTGGCGTGGTAAGGTGGGAATGTTGGTTTGAAGAGTCAGGCATAGTCTAAAGTAGATTAACATATCTAGCGCATCATCGCCGCCCATGTCTCAAACCTGTTGTGGTGACAGGAATCTGCCCTCTGCCCTCTGGGAACAGGTCATCTAGGGTTTTCACCTGCACCTTGTCAGTCCATTGTTGAAAGATATTTTCCTAGGTGATGGGTATTCCTGGTATGCACCTCACTGGGATGAGGGGAGAGAATCTAACCTAGACTTCATTCTTCAGAGCCCTCTTTTTCCAGATTGTGTATGTGGTAGCGACAATGTTCATCTGCGTGCATGGTGTCTGCAGTTGGCCAAAGATGACCGCCCGGACAAGGTAGGGGTGACGCTAAAGCCCTCTCTATCTGGACATGAGGCCTGATAAAGTGTATGGCATACCAATGGCTAAAGAATTGTGCCCGAGCGGCCCAATGGTAGTGCTCCAGGTTGGGGAGAGCAAGCCCCCATGTGTCACAGGAAGGGTCAGTGTGGAGTAGGCTACTCTCACAACCTTGCCCGCCCATAGTATTTCCAGAATTATGCTTTTGATGCATTGGAGAAATCACTGTGTCAATATCAAAGGGATGCTCGAGAACAGATACAGTAGGTTAGGCAGGATAATCATCTTGGCCAGGGAGACTCTACCACAGAACATAAGCGAGAGGAGCTTCCATCTGTGAACTTTATTTTGGATGAGTTCTATCGCTGTCTCGTAGTTGTCTTGCATAATGTCGCGACTGGACCTAGACAGGAAGATCCCCAGGTATTTAATTTTCGACTGTTGCCAATGGAAGCCAAAGTCATCTGAGAACTCTTAGGTGTTGGCAGTCAGTGGGAAGATTATAGATTTCGAGTTGTTAATCTTCAGTCTTGAGAAGTTGCCAAATCTGAGTACGTCGTGCATTACAGGGTTCAGGTTTTCCACTGGATCGAGCTGGAAAAAAGTGCGATGTCGTCTCCATAAAGGGATATGATCAGTTTGTGTGGTCCCAGAGAAAGGCCCCTGTGCAGGTGGCGGAGGCGAAGATCGGAGGCCAAAGGTTCCATAACTAAGGCGAACAGCAGTCCTGACAATCAGCATCCCTGTCTTCTCCCTCTTCGTAAGTGGATTTCAGCTGAGCGTGTGTTACCCAAGGTAATGTTGGATGTCGGTGGTTTATACAGGAGAGTGATTAATTGTATGAATTGTTTTCCAAGACCCATGCGTTCTAGGACTGTGAAGAGGAAGGGCCACTCGACCGCATCGAAAGCCTTTTCGGCATCGAGTAACACCGCAATCGCCTGACATTCCGGGTCGAGGGCCTCCATGACACCGAACATTCTTCTTATGCCAAATGATGTATTCCTGCCTGGAATGAAGCCCGCTTGGTCTGCCAGTACCCTAGCGGGCATCAGGGGAAGCAACCACCTTGTCAAGATCTTCGCCAGCATTTTATTATCCAAGTTTATTAGTGAAATGGGTCAATAAGATGCACAGTCGTCTTTGGTTTTACCGGGCTTGTGAAGGAGTATAATGTTAGCCATCTAGAGAGTTGGTGGTAAATTTCCTTTGATCAGGGCTTCGTTGTAAACTTGTAGCAGCAGCGGGACCAGAAGATTTGCAAAGTTTTTATAGAATTCGTCAATTAGGCCGTCTGGGCCGGGTGCCTTTGCATTCAGTAATTCTTTGATCACTTCAAGAATCTCTTCTGAGGTGATGGGCTCGTTGAGTGGTCCTCGAAGTATAGCATCCCTCCAGTATAACTCAAAGTCATCTAGATATTGGGCCAAGTCTGTAGGATCGGCGGTGTAGTGAGAGTTGTATAGTTCTTAATAGAACTTGTGGAAGGTTTCCACTATGTCTTATTCGGAGTAAACAAGATCTCCCGATTGGTTCGAGACTGCTTCAACCATCGTGGGTTTTCTCTTGGCTGCCACTAGCCTTGCTAGGAGGGTTCCGGGTTTCTGTCCTTTGTCGTATTGGCATATTGTATTGTTCCTGGCCATAAATTTTGACTCTCTTCCTGCTGCAGTTCTAAAGGTTTCTAGTTCCGTTTTAAGCTCTGCCAGAGTTTGAGGGTCTTTGGATGTCGAGAGTTTTCGTTCGAGTTCCTTAAGGTGAGTTTCACTTAATGTCAGTTCTCTCTTTATCAGCCTGAGGATCCCGTTTTCTTTAGCCAGGGATACCCCCTTGACATAGTACTTCAGAGTTTCCCACAACGTACCCGCTGATGTCACTGAGCCTTGATTGACCTCGATAAAGGTTGAGATTTCAGCACGGAGTTCGTCCACAAAGACCTGGTCCTGGAGGGTGCCAGGTTTGAATCTCCAGTGTGGTTTTGTTTTGTTGGTTAGTGATGTGTTGTATTCAAGGGTTACGGCTTAGTGGTCGAATCGGGATCTAGGTAGAATTTGGCACTCCCCCCATCGAGGCTGGCTGTGTGAGGACACAAGGAGGTAGTCAAGTCTCGTGCTGGTTTTGTGGACCCAAGAATAGTGCGTATACTTGTGGGTCGCCCAGTGCTTGGGTCTCCAAATATCACTGAAGTCGTAGGCTTTGCATATTTCGATGATCTGCATACTCGCCTCGGAGCTACGAGTCATTGAATTGTGCGATTTATCTTTCCTAGGATCTAGTGGTGTGTTTAGATCCCCTCCCCAAATGATCGTGGCTTTTCCGGCTGAGTCTAAGTGTGTCATCACCCAGTCGTAATTGTTCGACCCATCTGTATTTTGGCCATAGAATTTCACAAGAATAATTTCTTCCCCGTCTATGATTCCTCGCACCAGTAGCGACCTGCCCTCAGGATCTTTTTGGGTCAGGATTAGCTTGAATTTTGTTTTTTTGTTAATTAAGATGGCAACTCCCCTGGCGTAGGAAGAGTAGGATGCAAAGTATCTGTGACAGCCCCAGTCTCTGGCCCAGGTGTTCTCAGAGGTAGGGTGTAGGTGTGTTTCTTGAAGTAGGGCTATGTCAATCTTGTGCCGACGCAGATATTGACACATTTTCCGTGTTTTGGTCAGCTGGTTGCCTCCCCTAATGTTCCATGTGACTAGGTTGAATACCCGGTCCAGCTCTATCCTTACAGCTGCGTATCTGAAATCTTCTGTGCCCTCGATGATGTACTGATCTTTGAGGGGTCGCCTGATGTTGGTCGGGAAACAGTGACGCAGGGTTTGAAACTGGGAGGCTAAGCGGGACCGGGAACAGGGCGACCGGGCCATGTTCAGTGCATGTTTGAAACGATAAACTTTACTCAACTTGGCAATCCCCAACATGCCTTCTGTCATCCACCCATTGTCGCGGGCATCCCCCAACCTGCCCGTCCTCTTCTCCCCCTCTATTAACGCTAAAGTAAAATACAGTAACAGCGCTGCGCAAGGGGAGCTTGTAGCCTCCCAAGTTGTGGGGCTATGTGTCTTTTATTAAGTTGTGGGTCTCCGGTGGTGGAAGTGTCTTGGTCTCATTTTATTCTGCTCTCTGTTTCGTGATTAGGGTGGGTTCCTCCAAACTCTGTCTCCTTGTGGCAGTCCAGGATTGTTATTGAGGGGCTTTCAGCCGACCTGATCCAAATAGGAGTTGGCCTCCTCAGGTGATTGGAAGAATTGGGCCTTCCCGTCATATTGAACTCGAAGCCTGGCGGGAAAGAGCATCGAATAAGGTATCTGGTTGTCCCGTAGCCAATGCTTAATTCTTGTAAAGGATCTCCTTTGTGCTTGGACAGCGGGGGGAAAAATCTGGGTAAAAATGAATAGTGTCGCCATCGTACTGGAGCTCGCCCTTCTACCTCGCGAGCCGAAGGATTGTGTCCCAATCTTTGTAGTTTAGAAGTTCCGCAATGATTGGGTGAGGGGGGGCTCTGGGGACCGTTCTGGCGGTCGGAATTCTATGAGCCCTTTCCACGAGGAATAGATGTGATAGTGCTTCAATTCCAAAAAGTTCAGTGCATATCCTTTCAATGTGATCCTCCATTCTTGACTGAAGTTGTTGTTCCCTGACCCCTACTAGTCTTACGTTGTTCCTTCTGGGACGTCCTTCCAAGTCTTCGTTCCTCGCATATACTGTTTTCATTTGAGTTTCTAGCGTCGATACTCTGGCTGTCAGAGCTGCTGCGCCGTCATCCAGGTCTGACGCTCTGAGTTCCACTGTGTCTAGGCGTTTTTGCATGTTTGTCGAGGCGATGTTGTACCTGGCCCACTTTTGAGGAGAGGCCATATATTTTTAGGAAATCGGTCAATCTACTTGTGTCCTGTTTATCACTATTCGTTGTCCTGTCTTTTTGTCAGCGCTCTGATGCCCATGGGCTTTCAGCGCTTTACAAATAAATAAATAAATAAATCCCAGTTTTCAACTCGCGGAGGATTTCCTTGATATCAAAGGATTGAGGGAGCTCTTCTTCTAAGGGTGCACCTTGTGTGGGAGATTCTGGCCTGCTGTTGGGACGAGGTGTCCTGGTCGTCGTTCCGGATTCGAAATTTAACTTAGGTTGAGATTTGTCAGTTTTCCCCATGTTGAGTGTGGGCGTCCAGGGAGCTCTGGGCTGTTGTTGAAACGAGGTGATCACTGAATTGGTCAAGACTAGCTGGGTTCTGGGAGATTTCCTCAGGCTAGTTCTCCTGGGTGTTAGAGGAGAGCTAAGTCTATGTGAATGGGCCCTTGGTGGGCAGCCTTGTAGTTGTAATCAGTCGGTTACAGCAATGGGAACATGCTGCTCAGGGCGCTTGATCACTGCTGCAAATATAAACTGATAAAATCGCTGCTCGACGGATTTCACTTTGCTGTCCCGTGGTGGAGGATGTGATTGGCCTTTGGTCAGGTTGCACTAGTGTGCTGTCTCTTGACTGATCTGCTTTATGGGCGCAGCTGACAGGGCAGTATGATCTGGCGTTTTCTAGGCCAGTGTAGTATCGACTTTCTTTCAATCCTTTTAGTATGGCCGTATAAGGAGACACAGACTGCTTGAAGTTTGGTCTGTGGCGAAAGTGCTGTTTGTTGGGTGTTGTTAGTACGGGGTGCCTCATATGACAAGCAGCGTTGGGTAGCAGGGGAGTCGGCGTGCCATTTACCCAAAATGACAATGCATGGGCACAGTACCTTTCCCTCGAAGGGTCGTCGTCTCGCTGGCCGGAGTGGATTCTGTGGTCCGCTGCAGGTATCTACAGGCAGATTTACCGCAGGATTACAGTTCGGGTCCAGATGACACGATCAGCCTGAGTGTCTCTGGAGCGTAGGGGCAGTGCTCTGCAAGGGACTTTGATGTGACGCTCGCTGGTGCCGCCTGCGATCGCCACTCGCCCCGTCCCGTGGGTGAGGGACGCCAGAGAGCGACCCTCGGAAGGGGGCTTTCCCTCTTCTTTGATGTAGTGCGATGGCCACCGTCACTGGGGCACCAACATTGCTGTATGCGTTGTGTCTCTGTCGTTCAGAGCCAAGCGCTGTTACACTCACCTGGTCTCTGCGGAGGCATTGGGGCACGGTTGCAGCCCTCCCGGGGGTGAGGTCGCTTGTGTCCGACTTCGCCCTCTGCGCATATGTGGTGACTGGTGGTAATATGTGATGCTGCCTCGGACTGCTCCTGCATGGAGAATAGGGGGCGTGAGTATGCCAGCTTGTGCGCCTGATCCCCTTCCAGGCCCCTTCTCCCAAACCGTGGTACCCGTGGGATGCGCTGTCCCTGGAAAGCTCACCTGTTGATTAGTTTTGGCGAGCACTCCGTCCTGCTGCTTCTGGCAGGGGCGCTTGTATGATCTGGACCGAGTTCCTTCACTGGCCCCTTGCACGTGGTAGTCCAGTCCTGCTGGGACTAAGCCACTATACTGCAGATAAGTGTTCCTGTTTGCCTTTGTGTTTCCTCAGCTATTTTTGTTGTATTGTAAAGTTTGTTGTCTTGTACTGCTGTCTGTTCCACTTTTGATGTTTGCTCTTTTGCTTTCTTCCCTTGCAGGTGATGTTGCCAGCCCGGCAGAAGTTGCGGAGCTCAAGGCGACAGCTGGAGGGAATGAGGAACAAAGCTGCAGCGGTACAGTAGCTGGTAAGTTTTTAACTAGGGGGCATGCAGGGTTTAAATGCGGCGTGGCCCTAGGACGGATGTTCTAACCTTGTCTTTCTTCTTCTTCACAGGGTCTAAGTTCGTGGATGCGGAGTGCAGTGCTGCGGCATCGGGATCAAGATCACTGGATGTCAGGAGATGAGTCTGCAGATGAAGTGATGAAGCACCAGTTTTCTGGAGGTGAGTATGCAGGAGAACGCCTGGTTTCAAAGGTAAGTAAACTGGTCCAAGTGGTGGTGAGCGTCATGTTGCACGCGAGTGCACCGTAACGCGAAGCACCGGCCTTAAGGATGGAGCAGCTTATATAGCTGAGCTTCTGAAGCCACTCCCACCAGGTTCAGCCTGCCTGCCACACCCTGCCACACCTGATGGGTCAGCACATGAAGACCAGTCCTAGGGAGCCACACCCGATGAGTCAGCACATGAGGATGTTCTCTGGAATAAAGGCTTTCAGCTCCTGGAAAGTTCTTGTTAAATAAAAGCACTTCTGCACTAAAATAAAGTAAAAGCACTCCTGCACTGAAATAAAGTGTTCCTGCTCACATCTCTATATGAGACTGGCGCCAAAGGCTCCAGGACTGAGTCCAGCCAGGGCCCCTGTGTTTATAGGTCCCAAAGGGACATAAGTGAGTCAAGTGATCCATTGCCCCATCACTAGATGGTGTAGTTTTTGTGTTCTGAGGCCTGTGGCCATGACAGCACTCCCCCTCAAGCCCCTCTCATGGGTGGTTTCCCCCGTGGCCCTGGTTTAGTGAGGTTATTGCGGTGGAACTGCCTGATAAATCGTGGAGCGTGGACATGCTCACTGGGTTCCCAGGTCTGATCTTGGGGTCCATAACCTTTTCAGTCTATAAGGTAGTATAACTTGGACCGGACCATCTTAGATTCTAGGATCTTTTTAACTTCGTATTCTGGTTCTCCTTCAACTATTCCGGGATCCAGTGGAGTATCTGTCCATGTACCTGGTCTCAATGGTTTTAGGAGGGAGACATGAAACACCGGGTGGATCCGCATGTGGGCCGGTAATTCTAATTTCATGGCTGCAGGGTTGATCACAGCCCTGATAGTGTAGGGTCCCAGATATCTGGGACGGAACACCTGTGGTCCTTTCAGGGGGATGTTTTTGGATGCTAACCAAACCTTGTCTCCGACTTGGTAGTTGGGAGCTTCCCTTCGGTGTCGATCCACAAACTGCTTCTGTTCTCTTTGACTCTGGCAAGTTGCTCTGCTGCTTCCTTAAAAACCTGGGTGATGGTTTTGTGTAAGGTTGTTACAGCAGGCATTTCTAATGATTCTAGTGGGTCGAAACAGATGTCCGTGGATGTCGACCGTACACTATGTAGAATGGGCTTTGTCCCGTACTGGTGTGAATGGAGTTGTTACATGTGTATTCTGCTAACCAAAGTATGTCCTTCCAGGTCTCCTCGGTTTGTTGCAGCATACACCTTATGTATTGCTCGAGGGTCTGGTTAGTCCGTTCGGTCTGGCCGTCGGTTTGGGGGTGATGGCTTGTAGATAACTGGAGGTCGATTTTGGCAATTTAACAACACTTTTTCCAGAATGCAGAGACAAACTAAGTTCATCGGTTTGATATCAATATTGATGGGAACCCGTGTAGCCGGACAATCTGTTCCAAAAACACAGTAGTCAGAGTAGAAGCAGTTAGGAGACCTTTCAGGGGAATAAAGTGGCCCATTTTGGAAACAGATCTACAACGACTAAGATGGCATTGTATCAGTTACAGGGGGGAAGGTCTGCAATATAATCCATTGATAGCGTATGCCAAGGGACTGGGGGTGCTTCTAAAGGATGTAGCAGACCTGCAGGACTGTGTTTTTGGGACTTGTGTTGTACACAGGTGCCACAGGCTGCGATGAACTGGACAAAGTCCTTTCACCACGTTGGCCACCAGTAATTTTTCTTTATTTTAGCTTGGGTTTTGGCTATTCCTGGATGCCCTTCTACTAACGAATCGTGATAGTTTGCGATGATTTGATTCTGTAATTTCTTATCCAGGATGTACAATCGTCCTTGGTAGGTTGTCCACGATCATAAACCAGTCTCCCTTCCCTAACCATTCCTGTTGCACTGGTGCACTCATCAAGTGTTGCAGGTAAGATATTAAGTTGTCTAGAGTGGTGGCTCCAGCAATCATGCCTTGGATTCATCTTTCAGGGATGATGACCACAGGGTCTGGTGTGGTGAATGCCTCTTCTCCCTCACTCATGCGAGACAAGGCATCCGCTTTTCGATTGCGTACTCCTGGTCTATAGGTGATGACAAAGTTGTATTCCCCACTCACTCCAAAGGCCTCACCCTTGACTGGGTCATGGATCACAACTGTGCATCCAACATTATCTCAAACACCACCTTTCCATGGATGGACCACAATTGCATGGAATTCCTTATCCCCATCAACCCCAGACCCAAGACTCTCACCCACGCACCACCTGCCATAACAAGAAGTTCTAACAAACTTAACGCAGATAACTTGCGACCCTACCTCAAAAACCCCTGCCTAGTACCACCTTTCTCTCAGGACCCAAACATACTAACAGCTATCTTTAATGATACTCTCACCAATGCCATAAATTATATAGCCCCACATGAAAGCAAGAAAGAAAAAAAATCATTTCACTGCAACTCTTGGTTCTCGGATGAACTTCAAACCCTCCGAGCACAAAAGCGTCAGTCACTAAAAAACTGGCGAACGGATCGCAGTGACCTAAATAAGAGCCTTTTCAAACAGATAGCCCTCCAATACAAAAAAGCCATCTTAGAAGCAAAATCCAACTCTTTCAATGATAGGATTTCAAAGGCCAATTCCCAAGCTAAAGAATTATTTGTAATCTTTAATGAACTAGTCACACCCCCGGCTACTGCAGATGAGATAACTAAAGACAAAGCCTGGTGTGCGAGCATTCAGTCCGCCATGCTCAACAAAATAAAACTCCTCCAGAATAAACTCCAAAACCATTGCAAGGCCCTCCCAAACCAAAAAGCTAACTGTCCTACACAAGACAAGTGCAGTAATCTCAATTACGCTCAATTCCACTTCAGAGACATCACTGAACCAGAGGTTCTTAATCTCATCAAAAACCTCAAACCATCTCTCTGCAAAGCAGATATCTGCCCTACCAAAATCATCAAGGAATGCGCTAACGACCTAGCACCCCTGATTAGTGCCTTCATTAACGCTTCATTCCAAACAGGAACTGTCCCAAAAATCTCAAGGAAGCCTGGGTGCAGCCACTTCTAAAAAAGGCCACACTTGACCCAGCGCAACCCAACACCTACAGACCGATAACGTCAGTCCCGTTCCTCTTGAAAATCCTGGACAAAGCAGCTCATAACCAGATCCAATCATACATAAAAGCTAACTCCATACTAGGCAAAAGGCAATCTGGCTTCCGTGTCGGGCATGGAACAGAATCCTCCTTATTAGATCTAAAAAATCAAATCTCACAGATCATGGACAAAGGCAAACCCGCCCTGCTCCTCCTTCTCGATCTATCAGCAGCCTTTGACCTGGTAGATCACCAAACACTTAACACCCACCTCATTCATGCAGCCCATTTCTCCAAACAAGCAGCATCCTGGATCACATCCTTCCTCGAAGGAAGAGCCATGAAGGTCTACTCCGACACAGCAAACGCAGATCCTACTACTATAAACTGCGGTTTCCCCCAAGGATCATGTGCAGCCCCCACCCTCTATAATCTCTTCACAAAACCCCTCTTTGACCTAGTTGACTCCATGGGTGTTGCATATACCAACTATGCAGACGACACTCAAGTACTTATACCTCTATCTGGACTCTATCACCAAGATGCTGCAGCCCTTCATAACATCTATGCTACTATCCAAGCATGGATGGCAATCAATGGCCTCTGTCTTAACGGGGAGAAGACTGAAATTCTCATCCTTGGGCAGAAAAACACAATAACAAAGCTAAGGGGGCGTGGCTACAAGAGCCATGTGAGGAGTAGAGTTCTGGGAGAGCTCCTGCGATCCGGAACCTGATCCTGATTAGAAGTGCACATGTGCACGCATTTATGCCCTAACGATTTGTGTGTTCGTCCATGAATGTGGCGCACACGTATCCTGCGAATCTGGAGCCTGGACTAAGGAAGGGGACGGCCCTGCGGGCATCGGTGAGCCCAAGAATCCCGGGGCTGAGACCCCAAAATGGCAGCCGTGAGGAGCGAACAAAGGCGCCAGCCTGCAGAGCAGAGACGGCGGCGGCACTGCGCCGAAGAAAATACAGATGCGACAGTGGAGCACCGAGGCCCCTGCGACACTGTGATGCTGGAAATGCATCGGCGGGACAGGGCCTCTGTATCCTTATCCTTTACTGCTTTTTATCGTGTGTTCTGTTGTGTTTTCCGCGCAGGAGTTCATGTGGGACTCCTGGCGGTGCAGCTCTCTCTCTCTTGGTTTGGTGAACAGACCCGTGGGATACCCTTATGGCACCCATGGGTAGGGGTACAACCCTGTGTCCCTAGTGTATGTTTTTGGGCACCTGTGTGTGACCCACAGAGCAGGGTACGGGCTGGTGGCAGCTCCATGCTGAAATGACTGGTGCCCTGACCGTCCTCCATTTTGGGATGCCCAGGCCCTGTCATTGGAATCGGTAGATTCCTGATGGAGACAAAATGGCCCCCATGGCCTCTTGCCTTCCATCACCTGTTACCTTGATCTTCCCGAAGTCCTGGGAAGCCCTGCCTCTGTCCCTTCCCCCTGACTGGCTGTTGGGTGGAAGTTCCGTATATGGTAGTGTGGGGAAGTGCCGACCAGACTGGCTGGAGCCTTCTCAATGACCGTATGTTGTGGGTACGCCTGTGGGTGGGACCTGGGTGAATGGAGTGTGTGACGAATATACATTCTATGTTGTGGCTGTCTAGTATCTGGTGGTTGACACAATGGTTGAGACAGCCCTGTCCGAAACCGGTATGAATGCAGCTTGGAGTGTTGAATGGCTCGGTACTTGTCCCAATACACATAACTTGTTGTGAGTGTCTGGAGAGAAGTGAATGGCCTGAGTACCTCGTGTGCCTGATTGGCTGCCTGCCTGCATGAATGCCCGTAGTCGTGATTGGATGCTTGAGTATGACCCAGCGGAATGAATGGGAGATCAACACTGTATCTGGGGACCTCTCACTGCCAGGAATCGTGCTCGGAAGCTGAAGTCCACTACAACGAGTAACTGGAGTAACTGAAGCTTAACATTGAGCCCTGCTGGACGAGAAGAATTGCTGTTGCTCTCCTTCACAATCTGAAAGCTGCTGTGACTCAAGAACCGACCCAGAGAGGACCTGGTAAGGCGCCCTCTTCCCGAGCTATGAGGGACCATCGTGCACAGCTGATCTTTGCCTAGGCTCCCTGATAGACAGACCTTCGACAGGCTGCCGACCCGATACAGAGATTGCTGCGGAACTCAAAGGAGAAGCGCCAAGACTGTTGTCCACCACTGTCGCCGACTGCCGTCACCGACTGGAGCCGCCGCGCTCCCTTTGCCTAAGAACTTCCTTGATCCAAGGACGCTCCTGTCCACATTGTTGCCGCTGTATCCTGCCGGAGAAGGCCTGACTGTCGACGCGCCAAGGAGCACAGTTCTTCCACTCTTTGCGGTCCAGAACTATTGACATCGAGGTGCCCCGCACGCCTCTTCCTTGCAGGACGTTTATGCTTCCCCATCAACGAGCACCGCTAGGAACGACGCGGCCAGTTCACTGTCGTAGCTCGACCTATTCTCTGTCGGACGTTCGACGACCCGTGACTCCTGCCTTAAAGGGAGGGCACTCAAGAAGGGTTGTCGATTTCCCCGACGAGGAACTCTACAACCCCAGGTGCTTTGGGGTTGCAGAACTATTGGAAAGTCTAGTGGGAACAATATATGGACCGGGCTTGTATCTTTCTTCTACAGGTTGCCCAGGTGGGGGGATCTCCATACAGAGCTGTGTTTAACGGTAGTTACCAGAATTCTGCCTATTGCTCAACCATCTTGCTTTCCTTCCTCTCTCTACTGCTGGTTTCCTCTTTATTTTGATCTGTGTGTCATTCTGACCATGTGCCCTTTAATGAGATCTAATAACGTTAGTGGTACCACTTTAGAATTGTACATATTTACCATTGTTGATTTCCGGAGTACAAAGTGAGTTATCGTGATCGTGTATATGACTTTGAATATTAATTATATAAAGACTGTGTGTTAAACCAATACAGTGTGTGGACATTCCTTCGTGGGTGCTTTGGGACTACACTGTACTTAAGAACCAGCTCGCATCACCTCTTAAAAAGCTAGGCCTTGATTGCTCGACTACGCCTACCAATATTAGAGAATCTTGGCAGGGGTCTCTGTGTCTCCCCTCTACCATATAGAAAGCGGAAGTACAGACCCCTCCTCCGGTCTTTACAGACACCTGCTGAGGCACTGAAGCATGGCACCCGGAGGCCAGAAAGTGCCTGCAGAGGTACAGACCCGCATTTCGGACCGCCCAGAGGCTGGCTGCAGCGGGGCATGGCTGCCCCTGACGCCGTGGTGGGTGCGGGACCAGCTGCACCAAGCCGGGGAAACCCATCGCCGGATCAAACCTGTACTAACACTCCCAAGGAGCACTAAAAGTGGTCTGCGGAGAGCGCAGACGTGGTTCGGACGTCCGGGAGCCCTGCACGTCTGAACACCGGATCGCTCTTGGGAGCGAGAAAAACAAAGACGGCCTGAGCACTCCCTCATATGCAGGAGTCGCTGCGGGTATAACGGAGGAGGGGGCCAGCGGTGAAGTAACCCGGCCGGGGGGCAGGAGCACTACACAGAACGCGGGACCCGCACAGCCCAAACGGGCGCATGCCCCACCCAAGTGCAACATACAGTTCTGACGAAACTAGTCCAGCAATCAAGCCCTGAGCTGCGCCCAAATATATGGACACACGTGTGGCGCCCGCATAAGGTAGGTGGTCACAGAAGCCACCAAGGAATTAGCAATGTGCCCCACATGACCCTGAGCTACGAACAGCAGTAACAGGGGCAGGGGGAGGGCGAACATCCCCTATCCTATGTCTGAGATGAATGCGTGGGCACAGTGAAGCGAGTCCGGCGGAAAGCCCCATAAACACCACCGTTGTGTAGGAAGTGACAGCCATTTAGCGCGGCTCACGGTTGACACACTTGGGGCCAGCGCACACACTTGGGGAGCTCCATAGGTACTGGGGTGTGTGCCCATGGACCTAGACCAACAAGGGGTAGGGCTCCAGTTTTGAGCGGATCGAATAGCCCAAATAACTACGTGGGAGGACACAGCCCACTCCAGGAGCAGAACTGGTAGCTTGTGGGCACTCTCAACACGTCCTGCTCGGGCCCTCACATTAACAGCAGTCTAACCCAAGACCAGAGGCCACAAGTTGTGGGGCTTGCACATACAGCTCTGACACACCACGATGACTAACAAACTCCCCAGAGCAAAGAGCAAGCAACCCACACTCGACGAATATGCCAGAACATCGCAGAGTGCGCAAGGGGCCAGGAGTAAAGACAAAACCCTCTCTGGGGGCACAGACACTATGGGCAAAGACCAGGAGATCCTTGCTGCCGTTGCTGATCTGAAAGTGGCTTGGGAAACTAAACTAGGGTTGGCCATGAACGAGCTGAAAGAGGCATTAGAACTCAAAGTCGGGCAGTACAAGAGGAGGTGAATCTTCTCCGGCAAGATGTCAGATCGCTGGCAGAACGCACGGGGGACCTAGAAAAAGAGGTGGCCCTGAACACAGCGGCATGTGCAGCCCACAAATCTGAACTTCATGCCCTAGTACAATGCGTGGGCAACTTGGAAAGCAGGGCAGAGGAGGCGGAAGGACGCTGCCAAAGGAATAAAATACGTATCGTGGGATTGCCTGAAGGAGCCGAGGGTTCCAACCCCACGGAGTACATTGAATCAATTCTGCTGCAGGAGATAACCGGGGGAGTGCTGACCCAGGGGTTCGCTGTGGAAAGGGCGCACAGGGCCCTGATGAGAAAGCCATCACCGGGAACCCCCCCAGGCCGGTGATAGCCAAGATCCTGAATTATCGTGACCGGGAGAAAATCCTTGGATACTTCCAGAAGGGTGGAACAATACAAAGGGCGTCGGCAAACATAACCGCATAACCGGATTACACCTTGCAAGTGCAACGCCGACGCATGAACTTTGGGGTCGTGAAGAGAAGATTGCATGAAGCAGGCAATAAGTACATGCTGATCTACCGGCAAAACTGAAGGTGTTTCACAAGAGCAGAACTTTGTTTTTTGAAACCCCGGAGGATGCCATGGGATGGTTGGATGCGCAGAGCTGCCCCCAAGAATCGGGTATCCAGACAGAAGAAGGCGCAGATAAGTAACGTGACTGGGGCACCCGCAGTGTCACAGTCTAAGACATTGGGACTTGATTATAGTACAGGACATAGCCAGCTGGAGGGTGCGACTAGCGCTATACATGTAGGCATGATCCGTGAGCACGAGAAACTTAGATAACTGCGCGGGAGCCTTACAGAGCCAGCCCTCATAGCCCCATAACGAGTAGATTAACTAGGTCACGTGTAGTCCGGTGACAACCTGCCAGGTTCCTGACCTCGGCATTCCGAGGCTGGACCAAACGCGGGCGAGTCTGAGATCCAGGAATGGAGCTGGGCACTTGTTGGGGTTGGGTTGGGTGGGGGGAGGGAAGGGGTTGTGTGCAGTGGTTTAAAGTTGTGAAGGGGGAGGAGGGAGAGTTAGTTGTGGAGTTATTGTTGGAAGTGGGAGGGGAACAAGCCCAATCTTGTGTTAAACCAGGCAGGAGGGGGAAACGGGGTGGGAAGGAGGGTCAACTTGCAGATGGCGTCGGGTAGCCTTAGAGTGGCGACCTGGAATGTGAGGGGCCTCAACAGCTATTTGAAGAGAAATAAAGTAATGATGTATCTGAGAAGGCTGAAGATTGATATAGCACTATTACAGGAAACCCACCTCACTAGGGAGAAGCTGGAGTTGGTACAGAGAAAGTGGAGAGGGATTACCACCGGAGCCACATACTCAGCTCACGTGAGGGGGGTCATCACGTGGGTGGCACTACATGTACCATTCCAGCTGCTTCAGACCACAACAGACCCAGAAGGCAGGATGACTGTGGTACGGGGGATGTTGGAAAACAGGGAAGTACGCCCCTAACCAAGACACAACAGCCTATTTCAGGACTTTATATGGCAAAATTAGCTCCTAGTGGACGGCACGATTGTATGGGAGGGGACTTTAACTGCACATTAAATCCCAAAATGGATAGATCAGATGGTAAACCAGATAGGCCCACTCCGGCTGCAAAGGCATTACAGGCTCTGCTGAGAGACTTTGGACTCGAAGATATTTGGAGACAGCTACACCCGGCAGATAGGCAATACTCACACTACACGGCCCCACATAATCTTTACACGAGGTTGGACTATATGTTTGCCTCTTCAGAGCTGGTAGGAGAAATGATGGGAGCGGAATACAAGGCCAGAGTGCTCTCTGACCACTCTCCCTTGGTCCTGGAGTGGCAACACCAGCCCCCTAGAGCGAGGAACCTGACGTGGAAGCTTAGAGCGGAGGCTCTGCAGGACTCGGTATTCCAGGAGGACCTGAGGGAGGCGATTATCGAGCATTTCGACACTAACACAGGAAGTGTGCAATCGGTAGGAACCTTATGGGAGGCGTTCAAAGTAGTAGTACGGGGCGCGGCCATATCCAAATCCAAGGAACTCCAAGGGGGTATAGAACGGGAGTTACAGGAATCAGAGAAGGAGCTACAGGGCTTAATGTGTAAGTGGTGCACCTTGCGGGAAGACGGGGAAAGGATGAAGCTGCTGCAACAAGCCAGCATTGAGCACTGGGATAGATTATGCAAGCTGAGTTATAAGAAATACATGGAAAAGCAACATGCGGGAGGAGACAAGCCGGGCAGGCTGCTGGCCTGGTTATATAAAAATGAAACACCACGACCAGTGATCAGGGAAATTAGAGGGGATGAAGGACAGATCTGAGATACCCAAGAGGGAGTGAATGAAGGGTTCTCCAGATACTATAGACGTCTTTACGGGGATGTAGGGGATGAGATGGATCAAGAGATACAGGAAACACTCGAAGATATAGACTTGCCCAAATTAGACGCTCAGGAGCGGGAGGACCTGTATGCCCCAAACACATTAGATGATTTAGAGATAGTGGTCCAGCACCTGCCCACGTGTAAATCCCCAGGGTTGGGCGGTCTTCCTAGTGAATTCTATAAAACATTCAAGCAAGAGGTGCTCCCCCCGTTGCTGCCCATGCTTAATGAGGTGTTCGAGCACGGTGTACTACCAGAGTCTCTACGTAGGCGGTGGTCATCCCGATCGCAAATCCGGGTAAGCCAAGCACAGACTGTGGGTCATGCAGACCCCTATCGATGCTTAACCAAGACAGCAAAATCCTAACGGCAGTGCTGGCTAACAGGCTCAAGCGAGTTATCGGTAAATTGATACACCACGATCAAACAGGCTACGCCCCTGGCAGGAATATAATCGACAACCATAGGAGACTCCACCACATTATTGATCATACAGAAAAGAACCCCGGCGAAATGGCAATAATCTCGCTGGATGCTATCAAGGCCTTCGATTCGGTGAGATGGCCTTGGTTGCTAGCGGCTCTGGGGGAATATGGGATGGGGCCAGGGAATCTGAGATGAGTCAAAATACTATATAGCTCCCATATTGCTAGGGTCAAAACGGGTGCAATAATCTCAGACAAATGGCAACTCATTAAGGGCACCAGACAGGGCTGCCCCTGGTCGCCCATGCTGTTTATCGTTGCGCTGGAGCCACTGGCAGTCTGCCTTAGACAACAGTATGGGGAGATAGAGATCCATACTGTGGGGGGTACACATCTCATATCATTGTATGCCAATGATATACTCTTATATTTGCGCTTCCCAGAGGAAAATCTGCAATATGTCCTGGAGGTGATGGAACGTTACGCCATCCTCTCAGGCATGGCAGTAAACCCCAAGAAGTCAAGCATGTTTCCTCTGGGAAGATATAGAAGTACCCTGCCGAGAAGTCTACCAGTCTTGCCGATACCCTGGCAGATCGAGATGTTCTGATACCTGGGAATTAATATATACCATATGACAGAAGAGGAACACAAACACACTACGGAAAAGGCAATTGAAGGTGTCAAGAATAGTATGGGGTTCTGGGCCAGGCTACCCTTGGCCTTGATGGTTTTGCTCCTCTGACCTTTCAATTTATTTGAACAGCCCGATTTGACCCTTTACGTCCTCCTTAATACAGTGGGGCAATTTGAGCAACTGGCTGTATTGGGGGATGATGTAATCGGGATTTCCTTCTTCCCTTAATTTCCCTTGTTGACTGTGTATTATTCACAAGCAATTGTTCTTGTTATACCAATTGGTTTCTGTTCTGTCTGAATTTATTTTTCTGCGCTTGTTGGTTATCCAATTTAAGATAGGCTCATTAATCAGCCTTTGCTAAAACATGGGGACCAAACAATTGGCCAGTACATTTATCGCAATTGTGCCACAGAATAATTGAACAACTTGTTGATACAATTTAAAGAAAACCCTGTTTGTTTTTATTCACTGTGCACAAGCCTACTATTCTTTTCTCTTTCACTGCACTACTAGATGATACTAACCCACTCACTGTGCGAATATCTAACAGCGAGAGTATCGACTGTGGCATTGTGTTTTTTTCTTCCATTGCATTCATGCTTTACTTTTCTGTTTCGGAATGAGACAGTTTTGGATTTTTATTTACTTCTTTTTGGTGAATTTGAAAAAAAACAATAAATTGAATTTAATTACAACTGAGTAGGAGGGATTTTTTTGCCTCTCTGCTTTATTGGTTGATGATTTAACAATATATGTAAAGGATATCAGACTTACGTTTTGAAGCTCTACGTTCAAGTTTCCTTAAAATAGAATTTTTGATACACCCCAACATTAGGAGAGTGTTGACAAGTCTATCTGTGGTTGGAGCTCTCTTTGTTCCACATTGTATTCCACCCCTTTTTCCTTCCACAGTAGGGGCTATCCCTTCCGTTACAACATGATGGGTAGAGCGGCTTTGATTAAGATGGTAGTGCTGCCCAGAGTGTTACATTTTTTTGTAAACATCCCATATGTTATCCCCAAACGCTTTTTTGCCAAACTCCACAGTCTGTGCAGGGGTTTCATATAGCACAACTCCACGCACAGGGTGGCCCTCTGGAAACTACAGAACTCGTGTGACAAGGGGGGTATAAATCTACCGAACTTTGAGCTATACTATTTGGCGGGACAGCTGCAGTTTGTCAGTCAGTCAGTCAGTCAACAAGTTTATTCGGATTCCAAAGAAAATCCATCAAACACAAAAAAACATCATACAAAAACAATTACATTCAATATTCCAAGAGATGATAACAGAATGTACCCCATCAAAAATCATTGAGGAGGAAAATAAGTAAAACTAGGAGCCCCATTATCATCAAGAAATCCCCCATTACAAGGGCCTATCCCCCAAGGAGCCTGACCAATGACGTCCCAAAGGGGTGAGGTTAGCACCAGACAGGGGGGAGGGTCTCCTAGTTAACCTCGGGGGGCACTCAAGGACTATTAGAGGATGACTACTGATTAGAATACCACTCCTGGGTGACCAACTAGTCCCCCCACATTGTCCTAGGACCGCCCTTGCCACTCCCAGGTCCCAAAATGCAAGTTCCACAATGTCACCCTGCTGATTGTCCACTCTTGGCATTCTGCGACACCCTGCCAAGGATTCCCAGGACACAAAAGAGCAGCTCTTACGGACCGCAGCCAATGTAAACTTTTGTTGAGGAGGGCAGCCCTTGACTCCTTCCTATCCCTTGCCAACCTGGGTACGCCATGCAGGTACACGGTAGCTTGTCCGGTCCGGCCTAGGACATAGGGTGGAGGTAACCTCTCTCTACGCCGCGAGTCATAGGCTCTCCCCTCTCCAGGAATGAGGCGTGTTGGGCCCGATTTGCTTGGTGCAGTGTCCTCTCGAGATGTAGGTTTTGCCTTAGATTGGGGCACCCCATTGGACACTCTAGGCTCGACACAAGTACTGGGGTTTATACCCTTGGCTGCTTGTAGATTCCCAAGCACCATGCTAGAGCAAGGTTCAGTGAACGTGGGTGTCACAGGGGCCTGTTCCTGATGGTGTGCCAGGGGGTGGGCCAGGGGTGAGACGATGGGCCCTTTGCGAGCTATTCGAATGTTACAGGGCTCCCCCTCGCACTGCTTTTTCCCCTGCATTCCTATGAGGACTGAGAGCAGATTTTTGATAACTGCCAACTCAGCCAACACTTGGATGCATACACATTTACACACCCTGGCTGTAAAATCACCCCCAATTGAGGGGTCAGTGGCTGGTTTTACAGCGGAATTGGGGTCAACAGGTTGTTGCTTTGGAGCCCCGAGTAAGGATAGATGAGAATGCGAGCTGACCGAAGGGCTTGACAGTGACATATAATCGCTCCAGAGACTGCTATGGTCAGAGGATATATTCAGCGGGGGTATGTCAATAGGCGGACTGCAAAGATGCAGGCTGCCATCGTTGAATGAGCAGACAGGGGTGGAGCTGGACGGGCCCACCTCTGTGCAAGAGCCAGGGTTAGGGCAAGGGACTGGGATGAGGACCATGCTGGGGGTTCCGGGGGTAGGATTTAGTGGTGGACAGCTGCTTTCCAATGTTACAGTCCCGGCCGCTTCCCCCTCTTGTTCCCCCTCTTGCTCTTGCTCGAAACAGGATTGGCCGGATACAGAAGTCCCAATTGAGGCGCTGGGTATCGTGGGGAGCTGAGGTGTGGGGAGCTCGACCTCATCGGAGTTCTGGAGGGCTGAGTTAGGGGGTTTAACTGTATGACACTGCTGACGCTGCCTCCTGACAACCAGTACCTTGCGTTCGGTTTTAGGACCGTTAACATGGGGAGCAGACGTGAGGCCAAAAGGGGGGGAGGAGGGGCAAAACAGAGGGAGCTTTCCTTGGCACAGCATGAGACTTAAGGGACCTTAGAGACTTTAGGAGAGTCATGGCCAACGATCACTGTCCCCCCTTGGCAGCAGTTGGATTTGTGGTTGCTTGATGACTGTCTCTTATGTGGCTTTGTGTGGCACTTACGTGGTCCTCAATTTTCTGAATTTGCGAGCCGGACCAGGCAGGTCTCCCGCCGCAGGCCAAACCTTGCCCCGCCACGTTCTTCACCTCGGCACGGTCCAGCACAGATCGTTGAAGGCCAGTCTGTCTAGCCCCCCCACGGATCCGCGAACACCCCAGCGGGCCGCCAACACCCCGCGCCCTTGACCCGCGGGCTTCACCCTGCCGGGCTTGGGTCGCGGGAGAAATACACAGGGGGGCGTGGCCACCAGTAAGCAGTCCCTCCAGGGACAAACAGCGTTCCCAGCGGGCCGCCAACACCCCGTGCCCTTGACACGCGGGCTTCACCCTGCCGGGCTTGAGTCGCGGGAGAAATACACGGGGGGCGTGGCCACCAGTAAGGAGTACCTCCAGGGACAAACAGCGTTCCCAGCGGGCCGACCAACACCCCGCGCCCTTGACCCGCGGGCTTCACCCTGCCGGGCTTGGGTCACGGGAGAAATACACGGGGGCGTGGCCACCAGTAAGGAGTCCCTCTAGGGACAAACAGCGTTCCCAGCGGGCCGCCAACACCCCGCGCCCCTGACCCGTATGTGGCCAGATGGTTGTCTGAAGAGGAAACGGCTGAATCCAGGCTAATGTATAAGGACCCCGCCCCATTCTTTCTCAGAGAGACGGTGTGGTTGCCTAAACCAAAGGTGCTGGGAATGGCGCGACTGTTGTTGTTGGGCTGGGAGATATGGCGCTACAGGTGCCGTTAGTGGCGCTCTGCGGGGAGGACTCCCAAATGATAAAAGGGATCCGCAGATACTGGGAACCGATGGGTTTGGCGACCCTGGGAGATATATGGCAGGAGGGGGTGGCACTAGACCTTCAGAGATTGATTGAGGACATTGGGGTGCATAAAGGCAAACACATTACCTATGTTAGAATCATTAAACGAGTGCGAGAAAGGTGGCCTGAGGCAGTGCTTGCGGAACAACCTGATGCAACAATTGAGACGATGTATGATGTTTCAGAGGGTGGGCACGAAATATTGCGTCTATATGAGTTGCTGGGTACTAGGGTGGGAAAGGAGCTGATCCAACTGAGGCGAGACTGGGAGGAGGAGGTGGGAGAACCCATGTCGGATGGGCAATGGGACAGAGCCCAAAGATATCATAAGAAGGTATCCCAAAACACGAGGTTTCAACAGATCCAGCTGTATGTTACTCACAGGGCATACATGACCCCCTGAAAAATCTCCAGGTTTGGAGGCCCGGTGGCACAGAAATGCCCACCGTGCGGGTAGGCGGAAGCTGGGATGCTACACATGTTTTGGGTGGGTAGGTTTTGGACAGAGCTGAAGATGCGTCTAGGGGAAAAAGGGATCACGCTGGAGGTAGAGTCAGCCTGGGCGTGCATGCTGGGGGGCTTTACCAGACCACACAACCAGAAGTACATTTGGAAAATCAACGATCTGGCTTACATCCTGGCCAAACGAAGAATTGCAATTTGCTGGAAAGCAGCCCAACGACCTAGAATTGAGATGTGGTGGGCGGACCTCATAAAGTGGGCAGATGCAGAAACAACTGCTTAGTACGAAGCAGTCCGCAGAGGGGGTAGGAGGCGGTGGGACCTATGATGGCATGGAGACAACTAGTGGCCTCAATGGTGGACCCTCCCAGGCCGATGATAGCGAGGATGATATGGGAGAGATAACTGAAGTAGACACGCCTGGAGATAAATAAGACAGTGACATGGAAGCAAGGGCTCGAGTTTTGGAGGCGGGAGGGGGGAGGACCGACACGTTTAATTTGTAATACAATATTGTGAAGCTTATATGTGGATGTCCTCAATGTTTGTATTGTTTGTAATGTTGTTTAAAAAATAATAAAAATATTTTAAAAATAAAAATAAAACAAAGCTAAGCGCCCAATACGCAAATACGCAAGCTTCAACATAGACAACTCAACCATCTCTGAATAATCCCCCGTCAAGGCTCTAGGTGTTCACATCGACGCAAATCTATCGATGAACAAACAAGTCAGCGCCTTAGCCTCTGCATCAGAGTTCAGCACCAAACTCATCAATTCCATTAAACCCTACCTATCCACCCCCAACCGCCTGGCCATAGTCAGAGCAACAATAGGCGCCAAACTCGATTATTGCAACACTCTCCTAGCTGGCACCTCCGCCAAGAACATTCACAGACTGCAAACCACACAAAACAAGGCCCTTAGAGCCGCCATGAGCATCCCTAGAAGAGACCATATATCCCATGCCAGACTTGCAGCACGGTGGCTACAGGTCAAAGACTGCATTACTCTGAAAATCCTCACCATCACACAAAGATGCATCAACAACACTGCTCCCACATACCTATCTGAAGCAATATCAAGGACCACTTCCACACTCCGCACCAGAGCACAGTACACCAACCAGCTACACATACCATGCATCAAGAGAGCCACAGCTGGAGGTCTAGGCTTCTCCTATATTGCACCAAAACTTTGGAACTCACTCCCTGCCACCCTTAGAGCTGAAAATTCCATCACTGTCTTCCGCAACAACGTCAAGACCACTTTCCGCAACTATCACAGCGACTTCCTCCTCTGCTCCTGTCATGTATATTGTAATATAAACACAAATGTAATTTAACTATATTGTAACCTTGTATATATATTTTATCCTTGCTCAAACTGCTCATTATGTAACAAATGCATGCCTCATGACAATGTAACTAAGCATTGTACTGTAACAAGTGCCACAATGTCCTCGGACTGTTGTGCGCTATATTAATTCGAATAAAACAAAACAAACAAAAAGAAGAGAGCCCAGCGGAGTTGGCGTGATGATTGCGCTTTAGCGGTCTTCAGATATTGTAGATTGCAATGATCCGTGACGACGGTGACTGTATGTCTAGCTCCAAGAAGATAATGACTCCAGGCTTTGAACGCTGCCTTAATGGCTAGCAGTTCTTTATCAGTGATTGCATAATTCAATTCAGTGGCTGAAAACTTGCGAGATCAGAATGCCACGGGATGCAACTGACCTGTTTCGGGGTCTCTTTGTGACAGGACTGCTCCCATTGCTATGTTGGAAGCATCAGTTTCAACCACGTATGGTAGTTCTGGTCGAGGATGCCGTAGAATTGGTGCTATGGTAAATGATTGTTTTCGCTCCTGGAAGGCTTTGTCTGCCTCTGCGGACCAATTAAATTGTTTATTTTTCCATGGTAAAGAGGTTTGTTTGTTTGTTTGTTTGTTTATTTATTTATATAGCGCTCTTGACCCAGGGGTATATATGCGCTTTGAACATCAGGTTACAGGTAAAAGACAATAGTACAGAATTGATAGGGCATAGATAATAGTATTCAAACAATATACATAAAATTGGACATTCGGAGTGCATACATATGTGGTAGGACAGTTATTTGTTGGTTAACCAGGAAATGACCTTGGTTCTGAAGGGTTGGAAAGTAGGTGTAGATTTAATATCCAGTGGGATGGAATTCCAGAGTTGTGATGCCAAAGTTGGGAAGCTGGATCCTCCAGATCTTTTGAGGGAGTATTTGGGAACTGTTAGTTGTAATGAGTTGGACGATCTGGTGGTTCTAGTGTTCTGTCTTAGTGTAAATTTGTTCGAGAGGTAGGGTGGGGCAAGATGATTGAGGGCTTTGTAAGTAAGGCATATGGTTTTCAAGTCAATTTTCTGTTGGATGGACAACCATTTGCAGGCAGTTCTGGTGGCGGAGATGTGTTCCCTTCTAGGGATATTGAGGGCGGCACGGAGTGCGTTATTTTGTAAAACTTGCAATTTATTGATTACTGTTTTGTTGGCACCTACATAGAGGCTATTACAGTAATCCAGTTTAGATTGAATGAGTGCTCTGGCTAGGATGAGACAGTTGCTAGGGGAGATCAGTGGTCTGCAGGCCCTGATTAGTTTACCGGTGTAGGCAGTGGCTGAGGCGGTCATATTGATTTGTTTAGCTAGGTTGATGTTCGTGTCTAGGTAGAAACCGAGGGTTTTTACGCTCTTGGCAATGGGTATGGTGTTACCGTCAATAGTGAAGCTAGTGTAGCCGGGACAGAGTTTACTGATAGTGTTCGGTGAGCCGACAAGAAGCAATTCAGTCTTGTCATCATTCAGGCATAGGCCATGTGTGGCCATCCATGCCTGAATGATGGAAAAGACTTCATTGATCCATTTGGCGTCCTTGTTGTAGTTGCCTGATAGGGTGAGGAGTATCTGGGTGTCATCTGCGTAGTTAGTATAGGTGACACCCAGATTGTCCAGCTTGTCGAATAAGGGCTTGGTGAAAATATTGTAAAGGGTAGGTGAGACACAGGATCCTTGTGGGACACCGCAGGTGATGGGGATGGGGTCAGCCGCTGCTAGGGGGGAGAAGACCCGCATGGTTCTGTTGTCCAGGAAAGATTGGATCCATGTGACTGCAGAGTGGGAGAAGTGTGCTGCCAGAGACAAATGGTTGCACAGGATTTTATGGTCGACCAGGTCAAAGGCAGCGGAGAGGTCAAGGAGTAGAAGGATGGCAGCCTTGTTTTTGTCTTTGAGTTCGTCTATCTGGCATTTGAGATCAACAAGGGCCGTTTCTGTCCCGTGTTGTGGTCGAAAGCCAGATTGGCGAGTTCCTAGTAGGTGATTGGCCTCAAGGTAGCCCTGGATTTGTAAATAAGCCACTCTATCCAAGATTTTTAGTAGGAATGGGACGGTGGTAATGGGTCTGTAATTCGTGGGGATGTCAGGGTTGAGAGTAGTTTTTTTTAGTAGCGGTAGGACCCAGGACTGTTTCAGATTGCTGGGGACCATGTTGTTGGCGAAGGACAGGTTTATTAATTTGGTGATAAATGGGGAGAGATCCCTAGCTGCATCTTTTATGATCTGTGCGGGGCAACTGTCCCCCTTGCAATTCGATGGTTTAAGGGATGCTATAATTTTCTGAACCTCCAATATGGATACCTTTTTGAAGGTGAAGCCTGAACTAGTGGCAGTAGGTGGAGGGGGCGTGGGGAAGGAGGTGGGATCGAGAGTGAGTTGTTGTCGTTTGTTGTTGATTTTAGTTTGGAGCCCTGAGATTTTGTTAGCTAGGGCATTCTGGATCCCTGTGCACCAGGGTTTATCCTTAGTGCAAGAGTCAGTGGGGGTAATGGGGTTTTCTAATTCCTTTAGTATGTTAAAGAGCTCCTTAGTACTGGAGCTTGCCTGGGAGATCCTAGTATTGAGAGATTCTTTCTTGGCCCGTATAATCTCATTTTTGTAGAGGGTGGAGATGTTGGTGAGATTGGTTCTGTTATTTATAGAAGGCACTGATTTCCAGAGTGCTTCAAGTTTGTTTTTTTGTTGACGCAGGGTTTTGAGCTCCGGGGTGAACCATGTATTCAGGTGCGCTTTGGGTATTCCTTTGCGCAGTTTCAGTGGGGCAATGATGTCAATGGCTTTGGCCATGGACTCATTGTAGGCGTTGACCAGTTGGTTCAAGTCCGTTGTGGCGGGTAGTGCGTTTAAAGTAGGGATCACCAGAGGTATTAGGGCTTCCGCTGTGATATTGCTCTTTTTCCTAGTAGGGCAGGCAGGTGCCATGATAGGCCTTTTATGTGCTGAGTTGCTGGTAAGAATGTCAAACGGGAGGAGGTGGTGGTCAGTCCAGATAAGTTGTGTGGGATCTTTCGTAGTAATGTTGCAGTTAAGGGTGGTTATCCAGTCAAGGATTCTGCCTTTCGAGTGGGTGGGTTTGGAGCAAAGTTGTTGGAGGCCATGCTCCTCTAATGCCATGGCCAGGGCAGTGGCTGGGGTGTCTAGGGGGTCGTTAAACCCAAGGTTAAAGTCTCCGAGTATAATCAATTGTGCTGATGGTTTGGAGCTTTCAGCAACTAGTGAAGTGATGTCTTCCTCAAATGAGCCAGGAGGGCCCGGGGGTCGGTAAATTAAGTGCAGCGTAATAGTACTTTTAGGGGAGGTTTGAAATTTGACTGTAATGTGTTCACAGGATTTGAGTGGGGGAGCAGAGGATAGTCTGATGTCAAGCGTGGACTTAAAGATGATAGCTACACCGCCACCTCGAGCGTTCGGTCTATCTGCTCTAAGGATGGTGTAGTTATCAGGTATGGCTAGGGTAAGAGATGGACCTGCAGCATCGTGCAGCCATGTTTCGGTTACCGCAAGGAAGTCCAGGTTGTTTGTTAGAATAATGTCAGCGACTTCTGTGGCATGGGCGACTAATGATCTGACATTTAGGAGAGCTCCTTTAAGACTGGGATGGATAGTGTTGATGGGTGTTACAGTGTGAGGGTTGATCTTATTGAGTGATTTGGTAGGGCCTTTGCTAGGTCTGTGGTGGGTTCTGGCGCCAAGTCTAGAATTCCGATCGGAGGGGATGAGGGTAGTGTTACGGGAGTTGGTAGGGTTAGCTAATGTAGAGGTGTTGTAGTCAATGGTAGGGCAAGATGCTCTCGTGTTGATGGGGTTCTGCTTATAGACAGCTAGGTGTGTGTTAGCTGCGACATGCGGAACGTGTGCATGTCTATGGGTGGGAAGGGCGGACTTGGTATCCGGGGGGAAGGCTGGTGTGGTGGGCAGGAATGGTGTAGGGCAGGTGATCGGGTGGTGTCTAGGGCAGGCGGGTCTGACTAAACCATTATTATAGGCTAGGTAACTGTTGCCAGTGCAGGGTATGTTACTTTGCATGACACAGAAAGGGAACATGATCGCAATCAGGCAGAGTAGCATGCTGGGGCTAAGGTAATGTACAGGGGAGTGGCGTGAAGGGGGCATAGGCGTTATAGGTAGGGCACAACACAATGCGAATGAGGTCTAAGCGACCATAGGGCACAACACAATGCAAGTGGGGTCTGGGCGACCATAGGGCACAACACAATGCAAGTGGGGTCTAGGCGACCATAGGGCACAACACAATGCAAGTGGGGTCTGGGCGACCATAGGGCACAACACAATGCAAGTGGGGTCTAGGCGACCATAGGGCACAACACAATGCGAATGAGGTCTAAGCGACCATAGGGCACAACACAATGCAAGTGGGGTCTGGGCGACCATAGGGCACAACACAATGCAAGTGGGGTCTAGGCGACCATAGGGCACAACACAATGCAAGTGGGGTCTAGGCGACCATAGGGCACAACACAATGCAAGTGGGGTCTAGGCGACCATAGGGCACAACACAATGCAAGTGGGGTCTGGGCGACCATAGGGCACAACACAATGCAAGTGGGGTCTAGGCGACCATAGGGCACAACACAATGCAAGTGGGGTCTAGGCGACCATAGGGCACAACACAATGCGAATGAGGTCTAGGCGACCATAGGGCACAACACAATGCGAATGAGGTCTGGGCGACCATAGGGCACAACACAATGCAAGTGGGGTCTGGGCGACCATAGGGCACAACACAATGCAAGTGGGGTCTAGGCGACCATAGGGCACAACACAATGCGAATGAGGTCTGGGCGACCATAGGGCACAACACAATGCAAGTGGGGTCTGGGCGACCATAGGGCACAACACAATGCAAGTGGGGTCTGGGCGACCATAGGGCACAACACAGTTGCAGTGGTACGTTAGTGACCATAGGGCACGGCCAATAGCAGTCATGAGGCATGGAGCACTAAGGGCTAAGGATGCCTGTACTATTAAAGAGGTGGCAGCAGTAATGCATAGAGGCGGCGGCGTTGGAAGCATGAGCGTATGTAGCAAACAGTTAAAGAAACCGAGTTCAAATGTTTATGGGTGCGGAGTAGCAGAGGGCATACCAGAAAGCACAATAGAATAGACTGAGGGTATTCCCACTACTCACAAGAGATTAAAGGTCCGTGGCCCCTGGCTCCTGATGCTCCAAACAGGCTCTCAACAGGCCTTTGTATGGCCTTCGTAGGGCCGCCGGCGCATCCGCCTGCCGGCGGATGTAATGGGCGGGATAAGCGAGGCTTAGCCTCGATGTGGCGCCGCGATGCGCCCGGCATGCGGGGGTCAGGCAGGAAGTTGGACAAGGCCAGGCAGGCCTTCGTTGCAGCTTACCAGCTGTTATGGCGTTGCAGCGATGGGGAAAGGGCTCCTGCCCTCTTCCCTTGGATGGGGCGATGTAGTGAGGCCCAACAGGCTCTCAACAGGCCTTTGTATGGCCTTCGTAGGGCCGCCGGCGCATCCGCCTGCCG
Organism: Ambystoma mexicanum; assembly: GCF_040938575.1. Classification (NCBI taxonomy): domain Eukaryota; kingdom Metazoa; phylum Chordata; class Amphibia; order Caudata; family Ambystomatidae; genus Ambystoma; species Ambystoma mexicanum. The sequence goes on along the minus strand of NC_090927.1, from coordinate 624,603,077 downwards.
GCGGATGTAATGGGCGGGATAAGCGAGGCTTATCCCGCCACTCGATTGGGTGGACGATCTTGGAGAACCGGGGAATGAACCAGCGATAAAAGTTGCCGAACCTGAGTACACTTTGTACTCCCTTTATGGATGGCGGTGAGGGCCGTTAAGGATAGCGTCTACCTTGCGTGTGTCCATGCGTATGCCCTGCGGTGTGAGAATAAAGCTGAGGAATTCTACCTCTGTCACATGAAAGAAGCATTTCCCCAATTTGGCATTTAGCCGGTGTTGCCGCAGTTTCTCCAAAACTGCCCGGACATGGTTGACGTGGTCCTCCTTGATGGTCGAATAGATAAGAATGTCATCAATATAGACAAGAGCGCAGATGTCCAACAGTTCACGGAGCATATCATTCATGAAAAATTGTAACGCCACCGGGCCATTACATAGTCTACAGGGCATAACCTGATATTCATAAAGGCTATATTTCGTGCAAAAGGCCATCTTCCACTCATCTCCTTTTTTGACTCTTACTAGATGGTAGGCCCCTCGTAAGTCTAGTTTTGTATATATCTGAGCATTTTTGACTTGATCAAAGAGCTTGGGGATAAGCGCTAACGGGTACCGGTTTTTTACCGTGATCTGTAGTCAATGCAAGTTCTCAAGTCTCCCTCCTTTTTAGGCACAAAAAAGAGGGGCGAGGATGCAGGTGACTTGGACGGACGGATGAAGCCATTTGCCAGATACTGATCGAGGTAGGTTTTTAGATGCTGGTTTTCCTGTTCTGTTTGGGCATAAATCCAGCTGCAGGGAACTTGAGCTCCAGGTACCAGATCAATTTCGCAGTCATACGGTCTGTGCGGAGGTAGGGTGTTCGCTTGCTCTTTTTGAAAGACATCTTGGTAATCCAGGTATTCAGGTGGTAGTGAACTGGTTAGGCCCAATATGGTTTCGTTCCTCGACGAACCTGGGTTGGTAAGACCTTTTAATGAGAATCCCTTGCTATAACAAGTGTCGGCACAGTCTTGGGGAAAGGTCAGAACTCGTTTACTCCAGTCAATCCTGGGATTGTGGGTCTCCAGCCAAGGCATTCCCAATATCATCTGGAACTGAGGAACACCGATGAGATCGAAGGTGATGTCCTCTTGGTGACCGTCCTGACACAGAAGCGTAACCTTCTCGGTGTAATGCGTCACTGTGCCGGATGATAGCTGAGATCCATCAACTGATGTGATGTTTTCCGAAACCTGCTTCTGTCGGAGAGGAAGGCCTATCCGGGTAGCCAGATACTGGTAAATGTAATTTCCCACATCCCCACTGTCAATGTATGCCTCCAAGGCATGTATTTTCGACAGTTGCTCGTGGTTTACCAGGAGCACAGGGATGACTAGATGTGAGGTTTGTATAGGTTCCTTTTCACCGCTCGACAAGTGGACCCCTACGCTTGCCGGGTGTGGGAGTTTCCTGAGTCCTGTTCTTCTTCTTCACCCTTGTCATTTGCTCCAACTACTTTCTTGGGTGGTTTCCCCGGGTATTCTCAGAGATAGTGACCTGCCTTACCACAGTACAAACAAAGCTGCTGCTGTCTCCTTTTCTCCCTTTCTGCCCTGGTGAGTGGGGTCCGCAAGCCTCCGATTTGCATTGGCTCGGACTGATCGTGTGATTTGGTTTGATTCTCACAGGGTCGCACGTAGACTGACCGCCCCTTGGCCTTGGCCCAATCCATCTTCCGATCCTGCAATCTGTGATCGAACTGCACTGTCAGGTCGATGTATTCAGCACATCTTTCGGGGGATTTACTACTTGGGCTAATGCGTCCTTGAGTTCCCCTCACAAGCCTCGTTAAAAGAGCGTAGTTCTTTTCTCCTCTGGCCAGTTAGTTTGTGCTATCAGACAAGTGAAGGAAGCGATATATGTTAGTAGGTCTTGATTACCCTGCCATAGTGATAACAGTTCATTGTCCAGAGCCCGCCCTTAAGTTTCTCCATTTCACGCTGGAAACCTCAGAAGTGTCGAAGCAAAGGATCATCCTGGTTTAGCAAGGGTGTTGACCAGTCCGCTGCACTACCTCCCAAATATGAGAGTACAAATGCCACTCTCGCTTGATCGTTGGGGAATGCCCCAGGTCTGCACAAGAAATGTAGGTGACATTGATTCATAAAGATGGCGTACTTATTCAGATCGCCTGTGAAGCGAACTGGTGGGGCCAGGGGAACCCACCCTGGAAGAACAACCTGTACTGGCATGGGCTGTGGAGGCACAGCATGAGGGGCATACCCCGGCAGTGGGACCTGGCCTGCCTGTGCCTGGAGCATTTGCCTTGCTAGTTCATCTGTCCTCTTCCGGTTCACAATTAGATCCCTCCTTAGGGCATTGATTTTCTGTCTTGAGGCATGAACTTGCATGGTTGCAGCCCTCCCAGGGGTGAGGTCGCTCGGGTCCGACTTCGCCCTCTGTGCTTATGTGTTGACTGGTGGTAATAGGTGATGCTGCTGGGGACTGCTCCTGCGTGGAGAATAGGGGGCGTGAGTATGCCAGCTTGTGCGCCTGATCCCCTTCCAGACCCCTTCTCCCAAACCGTAGTACCCGTGGGATGCGCTGTCACTGGAAAGCTCACCTGTTGATTAGTTTTGGCGAGCACTCCGTCCTACTGCTTCTGACAGGGGCGCTTGTATGATCTGGACCGAGTTCCTTCACTTGTCCCTTGCACATGGTAGTCCAGTCCTGCTGCGACTAAGCCACTATACTTCAGGTAAGTGTTCCTGTTTGCCTTTGTCTTTCCTCGTCTGTTTTTGTTGTATTGTAAAGTTTGTTGTCTTGTATTGCTGTCCGTTCCACTTTTGATGTTTGCTCTTTTGCTTTCTTCCCTTGCAGGTGATGTTGCCGGCTGGGCAGATGCTGCGGAGCTCGAGGCGACAGCCGGAGGGAATGAGGAACGAAGCTGTAGTGGTATAGTAGCTGGCAAGTTGTTAACTAGGGAGTCTGCGGGGTTCAAATGCGGAGCAGCTCTAGGATGGATGTCCTAACCTTGTCTTTCTTCTTCTTCACAGGGTCCGAGTTCGTGGATGCAGAGTGCGGTGCTGCGGCGTCGGGATCAAGATCACTGGATGTCAGGAGATGAGTCTGCAGATAAAGCGATGAAGCACCGGTTTCCTGGAGGTGAATATGCAGGAGAACGCCTGGTTTCAAAGGTTTGTAAACTGGTCCAAGCGGCGGTGAGTGTCACATTGCACACGAGTGCACCGTAACGCGAAGCACAGGCCTTAAGGATGGAGCAGCTTATATAGCTGAGCTTCTGAAGCCACGCCCACCAGGTTCAGCCTGCCTGACACACCCTGTCACACCCAATGAGTCAGCACATGAAGACCAGCCCTGGGGAGCCACACCCATTGAGTCAGCACATGAGGATGTTCTCTTGAATAAAGGCTTTCAGCTCCTGGAAAGTTCTTGTAAAATAAAAGCACTCCTGCACTGAAATAAAGTAAAAGCACTCCTGCACTGAAATAAAGTGTTCCTGCTCACATCTCTATATGAGCCTGGCGCCAAAGGCGCCAGGACTGAGTCCAGCCAGGCCCCCTGTGTTTATAGGGCCCAAAGGGACATAAGTGAGTCAAGTGACCCATTGCTCCCATCAATAGATGGTGTGGTTTTTGTGTTCTGGGGCCTGTGGCCATGACAAGTGCGGGTGGCGAGGCAGGGTAGGCTGTGGTGCCCGGTTGCGGCCCCCTCCAGCAGGCCTGTCGCTCGGTCTGGGCGATCGCTGGTGTTCCGCACAGTGGAAGTGCGGGCTTTCATGCCGGAAAGCGGCGCACGCTGGTCCGTGACTTTGGGGGTGAGTAGAGTGTTTCTTTCCTTCATGGTGACAGTTCTGCTGAGCTCACCTGCACCCCAGGGCCCCCTGGCGCCGCCCGGGCAGGGCGGGCCTCAGCAATACAGATCTCTGGTTTGCGTCTGGATGGGCAGCATATGATTTTGGCCAGAGGCATACAGCTGATGGGCCGCTCCGTGGGGCGGTTGTGGCTGCTCTGTGGTAGTTCCCCCGTGGCGCTCACCGACTCCGTACTCAGCCCCACACCAGAGTCTCGTTTACAGTTCTCCCAGGGCCTTGTAAGCTGTTGCAGTTGGGATACGGCCAGGTGGGTTCTCTGCCGTTTAGCCCCGCAGCAAGCTGGGCTTTCGGGTTCCGGAGGTATGGATCTCAGCGAGTCTGGACATACCGCAAAGGACCATGTTAACATGGATTTCTGAACTCTGACCTGGAGGGGCAGAGGTTCAGAAGACCAACCTAGTTTCTTAGAACAGGGTAACCTCTGGACAAGCCAGACCAATCAGGGTAGCTATGGCAGGCGGTCAAGACTAAAGGCCTCATTACACGGACAACGGTAAGGGTTAACGGTCACTGTTAATGGTACCGGTGACCGTTAACCCTTACTGCCTTACTACGAGGTCCCTTTGCGGGTTGGAGACTTTATCGCCTGCTTTTTGCAGGCGTTAAAAACCAACCCGCAAAGGGACCAGGGTGCTAATTACAGTACCGCAATTTGCGGCACCGTAATTAGCGCCTTCCCCATTCCCATAGAGCCCTATGGGGCAAAAATGGGAATGGGGAAGGGCAGTGGGGGAAAGGGGAATTACCGCCCCACCAACCTTGGAATAGGGCGGTAATTCCCCTTTCCACCAAGGCGGTGCCGATATTTTACCAGCATGGACCAAGGTGCTAATAGCACCTTGGTCCTCCGCCTACCGTGTAATGAGGCCCTAAATCTCAAGAGGGGTGAGGGTGACTGAAAGACCTCAATGAGCACACATAGCAAGGACACTTACAAATTACTCCAGACAGGTGTTGTATTAAAAATATAGACACATTTATTACAAGTCCTTTGTAATATAGACCATAGCAAAGAATCACAATAATACTGAAGTAAACCAACACATCACAATCAACACGATATATATACAAGACCAGAGGGGTCTAACGGATTAAGAAGCATGACATATGTAGACCACCTAGATGGGGAGGAAAACAGGCAGTGCAAGTAATCTTTAGACCCAGTTCCACATCAAGAATACACCTAACTAAGAGGCAGTCCAAGCCCTATGAAGAGAGGAGCCTTATGCTCAATAGTACATGCACACGCTTGTGCCACGGGACAAAATAGGGTCTCTTCAAGGGTCACTAGCAGCTCAGGAAGGTGGATAAGTTCGATGAAGAACAAGTCCCCACTATTCAAGCAGGACCTCCACTTGAGGCAGGTTTAGAGTGCGGGATAGAGTCGCTATTTCGCAACAGCGGTGGAAAAGAAATGGGCTCCTGCGCTGGGGGCCACTGGTTGGGGTATGGACTACTCACCAGTCCCCGACGCACGCAGACCCAGACTTCACCAGTTCAGTCCACTTTGCTGGCAGGTTCGAATGCGACAATCAGGACATCTCGACACCGTGTAGTTTCCGTGGTAGCAGGCTTCAGGGTCAAGGGGGTCACAAGTGCAGCGAACTTGCACAGGTCGTTGCCACAGCAGGGCAACACGGTAACCGCGTTTATTCTGGTCAGAGCGCACTCGTCTCACTTCAGACCTGGGAATGCCAAGTGTACAAAATTCGGTGTGAGGGTGCTGTGGACACAGAGCAAGCAGGATACCAGGTTTCAAGGGCTTCCTCGAAACCGCAGCGGTGACAGAGCAAGTATCCTGTGTAAGCTGGTTAGCCCAATGGTGTTAGGCTCACCTGGCTCCCACAGAGGCCTCGATCTGAACTGGACAGCTGCGGTTTCCACCAATGTGTCGCGTAGGGCCGAGATGACGGCCCACCTAGCTTCGTTTGCTTGGCCCGTAGGAATATTCTTCTGCAAATGGAGAAATGGAATTAACCACCCTTGGAGTTGAGCGTAAATCCCCCCGCCCCCACTGTTCACCCCACTGATCACCTTTGATGTCCCCTCTTATAGTCTCACCTGATGGTTTGAAAAGATGAGCTCTCCATCCTGCATTGAGCGCAGGGGCACATAGATAACCAGTTGCTTCACTGGCTCGAAGGAATTGGTGAGTTCCAGAACAATGTTGACTCCGAGATTCCCGGCAAGACGCCGTAAGTATGAAGTTCGTAAGAGTTCAAATGCCTGACTTTCACTCTTGTCCGATTCCTTGCAGGTTGCGGCTTGACCCTAGTGAAGAGTTCCTCGTGGCAACCGGTAATATTCTGGTAAGGATTTGTATCATCCAACACAGTTCGATAAAATAATGTCAATATGTAACCTGTTGCTTTCTCCCTATTCAGGCGCTGAGAGAAAGTATAAAGTCTCGGGGATTAATGCCTCCGGCGGTAAAATCAGGTAAGTCTATTGTGGTGAGGAGGGTTCCCCTTGTTAGTCCCTTTGTTTCACCTTGCTGTCCTTTTGTTTCCCCTTAGGGGCCGGGGTTCGGCGAAGATGCAGTGGAAGCTGCGCCGACCCGCGAAGAGGAATAGTACCCCGGTGGTAAAATCAGGTAAGTCTATGGGGGGTAACTAATATTCCCCTGTGTATTCCCTTGGCTCACCTTGCTGGAGTGCAGCGCGAACATGCAGGAGGATGTGGTGGAATGTGAAGATGCTGCAAAGGCCGGTGAGTTCACCGCGGCGCTGCAGCAGGCGAGGCGACGCGCATAAAATAATTTCTTTCTTCCAGCTCGAAGGTGCGATGGATTGGGAATTCGGGTAAGGATCAAAGGTATTGCTCTTGTTTTAACCTTTTCTCCTTCTTTCTCCCTTTTTCTAGGAGCTCCAAACTCGAGGCGGGCGTGGCAGAAGACTGGATGCAGACTTGCAGGCACGGTGAGCGTAACGTTGCTGGATGCAGAATAACGCGAAGCATGTGCTGCTCTTCGGGCGTGGTTTAAATAGCCTCCAAAGTAGTCCCAGGTAAGTATTCCTCCCCAGCCCCACCCGAGTAAAAAATAGTCCCTAGGTAAAGTAGTCCCTTCCAAGCCTCTTTTGGCTTGGAGCTCTTGCAGCATGGTCTGCATCAGGTAAGGTTGCAGCATGGTCTCCATCAGGTAAGTTTTAATCTCTCAATATGAGCCTGGTACCATAGACGCCAGGATTGCACCCAAATAGCCCCTAGCAGGGGTTGTTGGGCTTGCTTGGGATAACTTGATGCCTGCTTCCGGGGTTTCTGGACTTGGTCTGGGTCCCCGGGGGTAGGCATCATGAAAGCACTCCCCCCCAAGGCCCCTCCTAAAGTCGTTCTTCCCTGTGGTTTCTGTTTATCTGGGAAATTTCGGTGGAATTTTTTCACCAATCGGGGTGCATGAACATGGTCACTAGGTTCCCATGACTTTTCCTGTGGTCCGTAACCTTTCCAGTCGATTAAATAAAAAAGTTTTGACTTTATCAGCTTGGAGTCCAGGATGTTCTTAACTTCAAATTCAGGTTCTCCGTCCACAAGGATGGGGTCTGGTGGCTTGGTTAGTCTTGTCCCTGGTTGCACTGACTTCAAAAGTGACACATGAAAGACGGGGTGAATTCGCATATTAGCAGGTAAGTCCAACTTGACAGCCACCGGGTTGATAATGGCCTTAATAGAGTAAGGTCCCAAATATCTGGGGTTAAAGGTCTGTGTTCCCTTTAGAGGTATATGTTTTGTGGCTAACCATACTTGGTCCCCTATCTGGTATTGTGGAGTATCACTTCTATGCCGATCAGCATCTTTCTTGTATTTTTCTTTCGCCTGTTTTAAATGTGTAGTTGCTTCCTTAAAGGCTTGTGTATTCGTAGCGTGCAGATGGTCCACTGCGGGCATTTCTAAGTGTTGGGGTGAGTCAAGGTCTGAGGTTCGAGGATGGTGCCCATATAAGGTATAAAAGGGGCTTTGTCCAGTTCCAGAGTGTACTGAATTATTGTATGCATATTCGGCGATCCAAAGAATGTCTTTCCAATTACTCTCAGTCTGATGTAACATACAACGCAGGTATTGTTCAAGAGTCTGGTTGGTCCTCTCCGTTTGACCATCGGTCTGGGGGTGGTGACTGGTCGATAACCTCACATCGATTTGCGCCAATTGACAGCATTTTTTTCAAAAATGTGAAATGAATTGACTGCCCCGGTCAGAGACCAATACGGACGGAAATCGACTGTGGCATTGTGTTTTTTTCTTCCATTGCATTCATGCTTTACTTTTCTGTTTCGGAATGAGACAGTTTTGGATTTTTATTTACTTCTTTTTGGTGAATTTGAAAAAAAACAATAAATTGAATTTAATTACAACTGAGTAGGAGGGATTTTTTTGCCTCTCTGCTTTATTGGTTGATGATTTAACAATATATGTAAAGGATATCAGACTTACGTTTTGAAGCTCTACGTTCAAGTTTCCTTAAAATAGAATTTTTGATACACCCCAACATTAGGAGAGTGTTGACAAGTCTATCTGTGGTTGGAGCTCTCTTTGTTCCACATTGTATTCCACCCCTTTTTCCTTCCACAGTAGGGGCTATCCCTTCCGTTACAACATGATGGGTAGAGCGGCTTTGATTAAGATGGTAGTGCTGCCCAGAGTGTTACATTTTTTTGTAAACATCCCATATGTTATCCCCAAACGCTTTTTTGCCAAACTCCACAGTCTGTGCAGGGGTTTCATATAGCACAACTCCACGCACAGGGTGGCCCTCTGGAAACTACAGAACTCGTGTGACAAGGGGGGTATAAATCTACCGAACTTTGAGCTATACTATTTGGCGGGACAGCTGCAGTTTGTCAGTCAGTCAGTCAGTCAACAAGTTTATTCGGATTCCAAAGAAAATCCATCAAACACAAAAAAACATCATACAAAAACAATTACATTCAATATTCCAAGAGATGATAACAGAATGTACCCCATCAAAAATCATTGAGGAGGAAAATAAGTAAAACTAGGAGCCCCATTATCATCAAGAAATCCCCCATTACAAGGGCCTATCCCCCAAGGAGCCTGACCAATGACGTCCCAAAGGGGTGAGGTTAGCACCAGACAGGGGGGAGGGTCTCCTAGTTAACCTCGGGGGGCACTCAAGGACTATTAGAGGATGACTACTGATTAGAATACCACTCCTGGGTGACCAACTAGTCCCCCCACATTGTCCTAGGACCGCCCTTGCCACTCCCAGGTCCCAAAATGCAAGTTCCACAATGTCACCCTGCTGATTGTCCACTCTTGGCATTCTGCGACACCCTGCCAAGGATTCCCAGGACACAAAAGAGCAGCTCTTACGGACCGCAGCCAATGTAAACTTTTGTTGAGGAGGGCAGCCCTTGACTCCTTCCTATCCCTTGCCAACCTGGGTACGCCATGCAGGTACACGGTAGCTTGTCCGGTCCGGCCTAGGACATAGGGTGGAGGTAACCTCTCTCTACGCCGCGAGTCATAGGCTCTCCCCTCTCCAGGAATGAGGCGTGTTGGGCCCGATTTGCTTGGTGCAGTGTCCTCTCGAGATGTAGGTTTTGCCTTAGATTGGGGCACCCCATTGGACACTCTAGGCTCGACACAAGTACTGGGGTTTATACCCTTGGCTGCTTGTAGATTCCCAAGCACCATGCTAGAGCAAGGTTCAGTGAACGTGGGTGTCACAGGGGCCTGTTCCTGATGGTGTGCCAGGGGGTGGGCCAGGGGTGAGACGATGGGCCCTTTGCGAGCTATTCGAATGTTACAGGGCTCCCCCTCGCACTGCTTTTTCCCCTGCATTCCTATGAGGACTGAGAGCAGATTTTTGATAACTGCCAACTCAGCCAACACTTGGATGCATACACATTTACACACCCTGGCTGTAAAATCACCCCCAATTGAGGGGTCAGTGGCTGGTTTTACAGCGGAATTGGGGTCAACAGGTTGTTGCTTTGGAGCCCCGAGTAAGGATAGATGAGAATGCGAGCTGACCGAAGGGCTTGACAGTGACATATAATCGCTCCAGAGACTGCTATGGTCAGAGGATATATTCAGCGGGGGTATGTCAATAGGCGGACTGCAAAGATGCAGGCTGCCATCGTTGAATGAGCAGACAGGGGTGGAGCTGGACGGGCCCACCTCTGTGCAAGAGCCAGGGTTAGGGCAAGGGACTGGGATGAGGACCATGCTGGGGGTTCCGGGGGTAGGATTTAGTGGTGGACAGCTGCTTTCCAATGTTACAGTCCCGGCCGCTTCCCCCTCTTGTTCCCCCTCTTGCTCTTGCTCGAAACAGGATTGGCCGGATACAGAAGTCCCAATTGAGGCGCTGGGTATCGTGGGGAGCTGAGGTGTGGGGAGCTCGACCTCATCGGAGTTCTGGAGGGCTGAGTTAGGGGGTTTAACTGTATGACACTGCTGACGCTGCCTCCTGACAACCAGTACCTTGCGTTCGGTTTTAGGACCGTTAACATGGGGAGCAGACGTGAGGCCAAAAGGGGGGGAGGAGGGGCAAAACAGAGGGAGCTTTCCTTGGCACAGCATGAGACTTAAGGGACCTTAGAGACTTTAGGAGAGTCATGGCCAACGATCACTGTCCCCCCTTGGCAGCAGTTGGATTTGTGGTTGCTTGATGACTGTCTCTTATGTGGCTTCGTGTGGCACTTACGTGGTCCTCAATTTTCTGAATTTGCGAGCCGGACCAGGCAGGTCTCCCGCCGCAGGCCAAACCTTGCCCCGCCACGTTCTTCACCTCGGCACGGTCCAGCACAGATCGTTGAAGGCCAGTCTGTCTAGCCCCCCCACGGATCCGCGAACACCCCAGCGGGCCGCCAACACCCCGCGCCCTTGACCCGCGGGCTTCACCCTGCCGGGCTTGGGTCGCGGGAGAAATACACGGGGGGGCGTGGCCACCAGTAAGCAGTCCCTCCAGGGACAAACAGCGTTCCCAGCGGGCCGCCAACACCCCGTGCCCTTGACCCGCGGGCTTCACCCTGCCGGGCTTGAGTCGCGGGAGAAATACACGGGGGGCGTGGCCACCAGTAAGGAGTACCTCCAGGGACAAACAGCGTTCCCAGCGGGCCGACCAACACCCCGCGCCCTTGACCCGCGGGCTTCACCCTGCCAGGCTTGGGTCACGGGAGAAATACACGGGGGCGTGGCCACCAGTAAGGAGTCCCTCTAGGGACAAACAGCGTTCCCAGCGGGCCGCCAACACCCCGCGCCCCTGACCCGTATGTGGCCAGATGGTTGTCTGAAGAGGAAACGGCTGAATCCAGGCTAATGTATAAGGACCCCGCCCCATTCTTTCTCAGAGAGACGGTGTGGTTGCCTAAACCAAAGGTGCTGGGAATGGCGCGACTGTTGTTGTTGGGCTGGGAGATATGGCGCTACAGGTGCCGTTAGTGGCGCTCTGCGGGGAGGACTCCCAAATGATAAAAGGGATCCGCAGATACTGGGAACCGATGGGTTTGGCGACCCTGGGAGATATATGGCAGGAGGGGGTGGCACTAGACCTTCAGAGATTGATTGAGGACATTGGGGTGCATAAAGGCAAACACATTACCTATGTTAGAATCATTAAACGAGTGCGAGAAAGGTGGCCTGAGGCAGTGCTTGCGGAACAACCTGATGCAACAATTGAGACGATGTATGATGTTTCAGAGGGTGGGCACGAAATATTGCGTCTATATGAGTTGCTGGGTACTAGGGTGGGAAAGGAGCTGATCCAACTGAGGCGAGACTGGGAGGAGGAGGTGGGAGAACCCATGTCGGATGGGCAATGGGACAGAGCCCAAAGATATCATAAGAAGGTATCCCAAAACACGAGGTTTCAACAGATCCAGCTGTATGTTACTCACAGGGCATACATGACCCCCTGAAAAATCTCCAGGTTTGGAGGCCCGGTGGCACAGAAATGCCCACCGTGCGGGTAGGCGGAAGCTGGGATGCTACACATGTTTTGGGCTTGCCCGGAGGTGGGTAGGTTTTGGACAGAGCTGAAGATGCGTCTAGGGGAAAAAGGGATCACGCTGGAGGTAGAGTCAGCCTGGGCGTGCATGCTGGGGGGCTTTACCAGACCACACAACCAGAAGTACATTTGGAAAATCAACGATCTGGCTTACATCCTGGCCAAACGAAGAATTGCAATTTGCTGGAAAGCAGCCCAACGACCTAGAATTGAGATGTGGTGGGCGGACCTCATAAAGTGGTCAGATGCAGAAACAACTGCTTAGTACGAAGCAGTCCGCAGAGGGGGTAGGAGGCGGTGGGACCTATGATGGCATGGAGACAACTAGTGGCCTCAATGGTGGACCCTCCCAGGCCGATGATAGCGAGGATGATATGGGAGAGATAACTGAAGTAGACACGCCTGGAGATAAATAAGACAGTGACATGGAAGCAAGGGCTCGAGTTTTGGAGGCGGGAGGGGGGAGGACCGACACGTTTAATTTGTAATACAATATTGTGAAGCTTATATGTGGATGTCCTCAATGTTTGTATTGTTTGTAATGTTGTTTAAAAAATAATAAAAATATTTTAAAAATAAAAATAAAACAAAGCTAAGCGCCCAATACGCAAATACGCAAGCTTCAACATAGACAACTCAACCATCTCTGAATAATCCCCCGTCAAGGCTCTAGGTGTTCACATCGACGCAAATCTATCGATGAACAAACAAGTCAGCGCCTTAGCCTCTGCATCAGAGTTCAGCACCAAACTCATCAATTCCATTAAACCCTACCTATCCACCCCCAACCGCCTGGCCATAGTCAGAGCAACAATAGGCGCCAAACTCGATTATTGCAACACTCTCCTAGCTGGCACCTCCGCCAAGAACATTCACAGACTGCAAACCACACAAAACAAGGCCCTTAGAGCCGCCATGAGCATCCCTAGAAGAGACCATATATCCCATGCCAGACTTGCAGCACGGTGGCTACAGGTCAAAGACTGCATTACTCTGAAAATCCTCACCATCACACAAAGATGCATCAACAACACTGCTCCCACATACCTATCTGAAGCAATATCAAGGACCACTTCCACACTCCGCACCAGAGCACAGTACACCAACCAGCTACACATACCATGCATCAAGAGAGCCACAGCTGGAGGTCTAGGCTTCTCCTATATTGCACCAAAACTTTGGAACTCACTCCCTGCCACCCTTAGAGCTGAAACTTCCATCACTGTCTTCCGCAACAACCTCAAGACCACTTTCCGCAACTATCACAGCGACTTCCTCCTCTGCTCCTGTCATGTATATTGTAATATAAACACAAATGTAATTTAACTATATTGTAACCTTGTATATATATTTTATCCTTGCTCAAACTGCTCATTATGTAACAAATGCATGCCTCATGACAATGTAACTAAGCATTGTACTGTAACAAGTGCCACAATGTCCTCGGACTGTTGTGCGCTATATTAATTCGAATAAAACAAAACAAACAAAAAGAAGAGAGCCCAGCGGAGTTGGCGTGATGATTGCGCTTTAGCGGTCTTCAGATATTGTAGATTGCAATGATCCGTGACGACGGTGACTGTATGTCTAGCTCCAAGAAGATAATGACTCCAGGCTTTGAACGCTGCCTTAATGGCTAGCAGTTCTTTATCAGTGATTGCATAATTCAATTCAGTGGCTGAAAACTTGCGAGATCAGAATGCCACGGGATGCAACTGACCTGTTTCGGGGTCTCTTTGTGACAGGACTGCTCCCATTGCTATGTTGGAAGAATCAGTTTCAACCACGTATGGTAGTTCTGGTCGAGGATGCCGTAGAATTGGTGCTATGGTAAATGATTGTTTTCGCTCCTGGAAGGCTTTGTCTGCCTCTGCGGACCAATTAAATTGTTTATTTTTCCATGGTAAAGAGGTTTGTTTGTTTGTTTGTTTGTTTATTTATTTATATAGCGCTCTTGACCCAGGGGTATATATGCGCTTTGAACATCAGGTTACAGGTAAAAGACAATAGTACAGAATTGATAGGGCATAGATAATAGTATTCAAACAATATACATAAAATTGGACATTCGGAGTGCATACATATGTGGTAGGACAGTTATTTGTTGGTTAACCAGGAAATGACCTTGGTTCTGAAGGGTTGGAAAGTAGGTGTAGATTTAATATCCAGTGGGATGGAATTCCAGAGTTGTGATGCCAAAGTTGGGAAGCTGGATCCTCCAGATCTTTTGAGGGAGTATTTGGGAACTGTTAGTTGTAATGAGTTGGACGATCTGGTGGTTCTAGTGTTCTGTCTTAGTGTAAATTTGTTCGAGAGGTAGGGTGGGGCAAGATGATTGAGGGCTTTGTAAGTAAGGCATATGGTTTTCAAGTCAATTTTCTGTTGGATGGACAACCATTTGCAGGCAGTTCTGGTGGCGGAGATGTGTTCCCTTCTAGGGATATTGAGGGCGGCACGGAGTGCGTTATTTTGTAAAACTTGCAATTTATTGATTACTGTTTTGTTGGCACCTACATAGAGGCTATTACAGTAATCCAGTTTAGATTGAATGAGTGCTCTGGCTAGGATGAGACAGTTGCTAGGGGAGATCAGTGGTCTGCAGGCCCTGATTAGTTTACCGGTGTAGGCAGTGGCTGAGGCGGTCATATTGATTTGTTTAGCTAGGTTGATGTTCGTGTCTAGGTAGAAACCGAGGGTTTTTACGCTCTTGGCAATGGGTATGGTGTTACCGTCAATAGTGAAGCTAGTGTAGCCGGGACAGAGTTTACTGATAGTGTTCGGTGAGCCGACAAGAAGCAATTCAGTCTTGTCATCATTCAGGCATAGGCCATGTGTGGCCATCCATGCCTGAATGATGGAAAAGACTTCATTGATCCATTTGGCGTCCTTGTTGTAGTTGCCTGATAGGGTGAGGAGTATCTGGGTGTCATCTGCGTAGTTAGTATAGGTGACACCCAGATTGTCCAGCTTGTCGAATAAGGGCTTGGTGAAAATATTGTAAAGGGTAGGTGAGACACAGGATCCTTGTGGGACACCGCAGGTGATGGGGATGGGGTCAGCCGCTGCTAGGGGGGAGAAGACCCGCATGGTTCTGTTGTCCAGGAAAGATTGGATCCATGTGACTGCAGAGTGGGAGAAGTGTGCTGCCAGAGACAAATGGTTGCACAGGATTTTATGGTCGACCAGGTCAAAGGCAGCGGAGAGGTCAAGGAGTAGAAGGATGGCAGCCTTGTTTTTGTCTTTGAGTTCGTCTATCTGGCATTTGAGATCAACAAGGGCCGTTTCTGTCCCGTGTTGTGGTCGAAAGCCAGATTGGCGAGTTCCTAGTAGGTGATTGGCCTCAAGGTAGTCCTGGATTTGTAAATAAGCCACTCTATCCAAGATTTTTAGTAGGAATGGGACGGTGGTAATGGGTCTGTAATTCGTGGGGATGTCAGGGTTGAGAGTAGTTTTTTTTAGTAGCGGTAGGACCCAGGACTGTTTCAGATTGCTGGGGACCATGTTGTTGGCGAAGGACAGGTTTATTAATTTGGTGATAAATGGGGAGAGATCCCTAGCTGCATCTTTTATGATCTGTGCGGGGCAACTGTCCCCCTTGCAATTCGATGGTTTAAGGGATGCTATAATTTTCTGAACCTCCAATATGGATACCTTTTTGAAGGTGAAGCCTGAACTAGTGGCAGTAGGTGGAGGGGGCGTGGGGAAGGAGGTGGGATCGAGAGTGAGTTGTTGTCGTTTGTTGTTGATTTTAGTTTGGAGCCCTGAGATTTTATTAGCTAGGGCATTCTGGATCCCTGTGCACCAGGGTTTATCCTTAGTGCAAGAGTCAGTGGGGGTAATGGGGTTTTCTAATTCCTTTAGTATGTTAAAGAGCTCCTTAGTACTGGAGCTTGCCTGGGAGATCCTAGTATTGAGAGATTCTTTCTTGGCCCGTATAATCTCATTTTTGTAGAGGGTGGAGATGTTGGTGAGATTGGTTCTGTTATTTATAGAAGGCACTGATTTCCAGAGTGCTTCAAGTTTGTTTTTTTGTTGACGCAGGGTTTTGAGCTCCGGGGTGAACCATGTATTCAAGTGCGCTTTGGGTATTCCTTTGCGCAGTTTCAGTGGGGCAATGATGTCAATGGCTTTGGCCATGGACTCATTGTAGGCGTTGACCAGTTGGTTCAAGTCCGTTGTGGCGGGTAGTGCGTTTAAAGTAGGGATCACCAGAGGTATTAGGGCTTCCGCTGTGATATTGCTCTTTTTCCTAGTAGGGCAGGCAGGTGCCATGATAGGCCTTTTATGTGCTGAGTTGCTGGTAAGAATGTCAAACGGGAGGAGGTGGTGGTCAGTCCAGATAAGTTGTGTGGGATCTTTCGTAGTAATGTTGCAGTTAAGGGTGGTTATCCAGTCAAGGATTCTGCCTTTCGAGTGGGTGGGTTTGGAGCAAAGTTGTTGGAGGCCATGCTCCTCTAATGCCATGGCCAGGGCAGTGGCTGGGGTGTCTAGGGGGTCGTTAAACCCAAGGTTAAAGTCTCCGAGTATAATCAATTGTGCTGATGGTTTGGAGCTTTCAGCAACTAGTGAAGTGATGTCTTCCTCAAATGAGCCAGGAGGGCCCGGGTGTCGGTAAATTAAGTGCAGCGTAATAGTACTTTTAGGGGAGGTTTGAAATTTGACTGTAATGTGTTCACAGGATTTGAGTGGGGGAGCAGAGGATAGTCTGATGTCAAGCGTGGACTTAAAGATGATAGCTACACCGCCACCTCGAGCGTTCGGTCTATCTGCTCTAAGGATGGTGTAGTTATCAGGTATGGCTAGGGTAAGAGATGGACCTGCAGCATCGTGCAGCCATGTTTCGGTTACCGCAAGGAAGTCCAGGTTGTTTGTTAGAATAATGTCAGCGACTTCTGTGGCATGGGCGACTAATGATCTGACATTTAGGAGAGCTCCTTTAAGACTGGGATGGATAGTGTTGATGGGTGTTACAGTGTGAGGGTTGATCTTATTGAGTGATTTGGTAGGGCCTTTGCTAGGTCTGTGGTGGGTTCTGGCGCCAAGTCTAGAATTCCGATCGGAGGGGATGAGGGTAGTGTTACGGGAGTTGGTAGGGTTAGCTAATGTAGAGGTGTTGTAGTCAATGGTAGGGCAAGATGCTCTCGTGTTGATGGGGTTCTGCTTATAGACAGCTAGGTGTGTGTTAGCTGCGACATGCGGAACGTGTGCATGTCTATGGGTGGGAAGGGCGGACTTGGTATCCGGGGGGAAGGCTGGTGTGGTGGGCAGGAATGGTGTAGGGCAGGTGATCGGGTGGTGTCTTGGGCAGGCGGGTCTGACTAAACCATTATTATAGGCTAGGTAACTGTTGCCAGTGCAGGGTATGTTACTTTGCATGACACAGAAAGGGAACATGATCGCAGTCAGGCAGAGTAGCATGCTGGGGCTAAGGTAATGTACAGGGGAGTGGCGTGAAGGGGGCATAGGCGTTATAGGTAGGGCACAACACAATGCGAATGAGGTCTAAGCGACCATAGGGCACAACACAATGCAAGTGGGGTCTGGGCGACCATAGGGCACAACACAATGCAAGTGGGGTCTAGGCGACCATAGGGCACAACACAATGCAAGTGGGGTCTGGGCGACCATAGGGCACAACACAATGCAAGTGGGGTCTAGGCGACCATAGGGCACAACACAATGCGAATGAGGTCTAAGCGACCATAGGGCACAACACAATGCAAGTGGGGTCTGGGCGACCATAGGGCACAACACAATGCAAGTGGGGTCTAGGCGACCATAGGGCACAACACAATGCAAGTGGGGTCTAGGCGACCATAGGGCACAACACAATGCAAGTGGGGTCTAGGCGACCATAGGGCACAACACAATGCAAGTGGGGTCTGGGCGACCATAGGGCACAACACAATGCAAGTGGGGTCTAGGCGACCATAGGGCACAACACAATGCAAGTGGGGTCTAGGCGACCATAGGGCACAACACAATGCGAATGAGGTCTAGGCGACCATAGGGCACAACACAATGCGAATGAGGTCTGGGCGACCATAGGGCACAACACAATGCAAGTGGGGTCTGGACGACCATAGGGCACAACACAATGCAAGTGGGGTCTAGGCGACCATAGGGCACAACACAATGCGAATGAGGTCTGGGCGACCATAGGGCACAACACAATGCAAGTGGGGTCTGGGCGACCATAGGGCACAACACAATGCAAGTGGGGTCTGGGCGACCATAGGGCACAACACAGTTGCAGTGGTACGTTAGTGACCATAGGGCACGGCCAATAGCAGTCATGAGGCATGGAGCACTAAGGGCTAAGGATGCCTGTACTATTAAAGAGGTGGCAGCAGTAATGCATAGAGGCGGCGGCGTTGGAAGCATGAGCGTATGTGGCAAACAGTTAAAGAAACCGAGTTCAAATGTTTATGGGTGCGGAGTAGCAGAGGGCATACCAGAAAGCACAATAGAATAGACTGAGGGTATTCCCACTACTCACAAGAGATTAAAGGTCCGTGGCCCCTGGCTCCTGATGCTCCAAACAGGCTCTCAACAGGCCTTTGTATGGCCTTCGTAGGGCCGCCGGCGCATCCGCCTGCCGGCGGATGTAATGGGCGGGATAAGCGAGGCTTAGCCTCGATGTGGCGCCGCGATGCGCCCGGCATGCGGGGGTCAGGCAGGAAGTTGGACAAGGCCAGGCAGGCCTTCGTTGCAGCTTACCAGCTGTTATGGCGTTGCAGCGATGGGGAAAGGGCTCCTGCCCTCTTCCCTTGGATGGGGCGATGTAGTGAGGCCCAACAGGCTCTCAACAGGCCTTTGTATGGCCTTCGTAGGGCCGCCGGCGCATCCGCCTGCCGGCGGATGTAATGGGCGGGATAAGCGAGGCTTATCCCGCCACTCGATTGGGTGGACGATCTTGGAGAACCGGGGAATGAACCAGCGATAAAAGTTGCCGAACCTGAGTACACTTTGTACTCCCTTTATGGATGGCGGTGAGGGCCGTTAAGGATAGCGTCTACCTTGCGTGTGTCCATGCGTATGCCCTGCGGTGTGAGAATAAAGCTGAGGAATTCTACCTCTGTCACATGAAAGAAGCATTTCCCCAATTTGGCATTTAGCCGGTGTTGCCGCAGTTTCTCCAAAACTGCCCGGACATGGTTGACGTGGTCCTCCTTGATGGTCGAATAGATAAGAATGTCATCAATATAGACAAGAGCGCAGATGTCCAACAGTTCACGGAGCATATCATTCATGAAAAATTGTAACGCCACCGGGCCATTACATAGTCCACAGGGCATAACCTGATATTCATAAAGGCTATATTTCGTGCAAAAGGCCATCTTCCACTCATCTCCTTTTTTGACTCTTACTAGATGGTAGGCCCCTCGTAAGTCTAGTTTTGTATATATCTGAGCATTTTTGACTTGATCAAAGAGCTTGGGGATAAGCGCTAACGGGTACCGGTTTTTTACCGTGATCTGTAGTCAATGCAAGTTCTCAAGTCTCCCTCCTTTTTAGGCACAAAAAAGAGGGGCGAGGATGCAGGTGACTTGGACGGACGGATGAAGCCATTTGCCAGATACTGATCGAGGTAGGTTTTTAGATGCTGGTTTTCCTGTTCTGTTTGGGCATAAATCCAGCTGCAGGGAACTTGAGCTCCAGGTACCAGATCAATTTCGCAGTCATACGGTCTGTGCGGAGGTAGGGTGTTCGCTTGCTCTTTTTGAAAGACATCTTGGTAATCCAGGTATTCAGGTGGTAGTGAACTGGTTAGGCCCAGTATGGTTTCGTTCCTCGACGAACCTGGGTTGGTAAGACCTTTTAATGAGAATCCCTTGCTATAACAAGTGTCGGCACAGTCTTGGGGAAAGGTCAGAACTCGTTTACTCCAGTCAATCCTGGGATTGTGGGTCTCCAGCCAAGGCATTCCCAATATCATCTGGAACTGAGGAACACCGATGAGATCGAAGGTGATGTCCTCTTGGTGACCGTCCTGACACAGAAGCGTAACCTTCTCGGTGTAATGCGTCACTGTGCCGGATGATAGCTGAGATCCATCAACTGATGTGATGTTTTCCGAAACCTGCTTCTGTCGGAGAGGAAGGCCTATCCGGGTAGCCAGATACTGGTAAATGTAATTTCCCACATCCCCACTGTCAATGTATGCCTCCAAGGCATGTATTTTCGACAGTTGCTCGTGGTTTACCAGGAGCACAGGGATGACTAGATGTGAGGTTTGTATAGGTTCCTTTTCACCGCTCGACAAGTGGACCCCTACGCTTGCCGGGTGTGGGAGTTTCCTGAGTCCTGTTCTTCTTCTTCACCCTTGTCATTTGCTCCAACTACTTTCTTGGGTGGTTTCCCCGGGTATTCTCAGAGATAGTGACCTGCCTTACCACAGTACAAACAAAGCTGCTGCTGTCTCCTTTTCTCCCTTTCTGCCCTGGTGAGTGGGGTCCGCAAGCCTCCGATTTGCATTGGCTCGGACTGATCGTGTGATTTGGTTTGATTCTCACAGGGTCGCACGTAGACTGACCGCCCCTTGGCCTTGGCCCAATCCATCTTCCGATCCTGCAATCTGTGATCGAACTGCACTGTCAGGTCGATGTATTCAGCACATCTTTCGGGGGATTTACTACTTGGGCTAATGCGTCCTTGAGTTCCCCTCACAAGCCTCGTTAAAAGAGCGTAGTTCTTTTCTCCTCTGGCCAGTTAGTTTGTGCTATCAGACAAGTGAAGGAAGCGATATATGTTAGTAGGTCTTGATTACCCTGCCATAGTGATAACAGTTCATTGTCCAGAGCCCGCCCTTAAGTTTCTCCATTTCACGCTGGAAACCTCAGAAGTGTCGAAGCAAAGGATCATCCTGGTTTAGCAAGGGTGTTGACCAGTCCGCTGCACTACCTCCCAAATATGAGAGTACAAATGCCACTCTCGCTTGATCGTTGGGGAATGCCCCAGGTCTGCACAAGAAATGTAGGTGACATTGATTCATAAAGATGGCGTACTTATTCAGATCGCCTGTGAAGCGAACTGGTGGGGCCAGGGGAACCCACCCTGGAAGAACAACCTGTACTGGCATGGGCTGTGGAGGCACAGCATGAGGGGCATACCCCGGCAGTGGGACCTGGCCTGCCTGTGCCTGGAGCATTTGCCTTGCTAGTTCATCTGTCCTCTTCCGGTTCACAATTAGATCCCTCCTTAGGGCATTGATTTTCTGTCTTGAGGCATGAACTTGCATGGTTGCAGCCCTCCCAGGGGTGAGGTCGCTCGGGTCCGACTTCGCCCTCTGTGCTTATGTGTTGACTGGTGGTAATAGGTGATGCTGCTGGGGACTGCTCCTGCGTGGAGAATAGGGGGCGTGAGTATGCCAGCTTGTGCGCCTGATCCCCTTCCAGACCCCTTCTCCCAAACCGTGGTACCCGTGGGATGCGCTGTCACTGGAAAGCTCACCTGTTGATTAGTTTTGGCGAGCACTCCGTCCTGCTGCTTCTGACAGGGGCGCTTGTATGATCTGGACCGAGTTCCTTCACTTGTCCCTTGCACATGGTAGTCCAGTCCTGCTGCGACTAAGCCACTATACTTCAGGTAAGTGTTCCTGTTTGCCTTTGTCTTTCCTCGTCTGTTTTTGTTGTATTGTAAAGTTTGTTGTCTTGTATTGCTGTCCGTTCCACTTTTGATGTTTGCTCTTTTGCTTTCTTCCCTTGCAGGTGATGTTGCCGGCTGGGCAGATGCTGCGGAGCTCGAGGCGACAGCCGGAGGGAATGAGGAACGAAGCTGTAGTGGTATAGTAGCTGGCAAGTTGTTAACTAGGGAGTCTGTGGGGTTCAAATGCGGAGCAGCTCTAGGATGGATGTCCTAACCTTGTCTTTCTTCTTCTTCACAGGGTCCGAGTTCGTGGATGCAGAGTGCGGTGCTGCGGCGTCGGGATCAAGATCACTGGATGTCAGGAGATGAGTCTGCAGATAAAGCGATGAAGCACCGGTTTCCTGGAGGTGAATATGCAGGAGAACGCCTGGTTTCAAAGGTTTGTAAACTGGTCCAAGCGGCGGTGAGTGTCACATTGCACACGAGTGCACCGTAACGCGAAGCACAGGCCTTAAGGATGGAGCAGCTTATATAGCTGAGCTTCTGAAGCCACGCCCACCAGGTTCAGCCTGCCTGACACACCCTGTCACACCCAATGAGTCAGCACATGAAGACCAGCCCTGGGGAGCCACACCCATTGAGTCAGCACATGAGGATGTTCTCTTGAATAAAGGCTTTCAGCTCCTGGAAAGTTCTTGTAAAATAAAAGCACTCCTGCACTGAAATAAAGTAAAAGCACTCCTGCACTGAAATAAAGTGTTCCTGCTCACATCTCTATATGAGCCTGGCGCCAAAGGCGCCAGGACTGAGTCCAGCCAGGCCCCCTGTGTTTATAGGGCCCAAAGGGACATAAGTGAGTCAAGTGACCCATTGCTCCCATCAATAGATGGTGTGGTTTTTGTGTTCTGGGGCCTGTGGCCATGACAAGTGCGGGTGGCGAGGCAGGGTAGGCTGTGGTGCCCGGTTGCGGCCCCCTCCAGCAGGCCTGTCGCTCGGTCTGGGCGATCGCTGGTGTTCCGCACAGTGGAAGTGCGGGCTTTCATGCCGGAAAGCGGCGCACGCTGGTCCGTGACTTTGGGGGTGAGTAGAGTGTTTCTTTCCTTCATGGTGACAGTTCTGCTGAGCTCACCTGCACCCCAGGGCCCCCTGGCGCCGCCCGGGCAGGGCGGGCCTCAGCAATACAGATCTCTGGTTTGCGTCTGGATGGGCAGCATATGATTTTGGCCAGAGGCATACAGCTGATGGGCCGCTCCGTGGGGCGGTTGTGGCTGCTCTGTGGTAGTTCCCCCGTGGCGCTCACCGACTCCGTACTCAGCCCCACACCAGGGTCTCGTTTACAGTTCTCCCAGGGCCTTGTAAGCTGTTGCAGTTGGGATACGGCCAGGTGGGTTCTCTGCCGTTTAGCCCCGCAGCAAGCTGGGCTTTCGGGTTCCGGAGGTATGGATCTCAGCGAGTCTGGACATACCGCAAAGGACCATGTTAACATGGATTTCTGAACTCTGACCTGGAGGGGCAGAGGTTCAGAAGACCAACCTAGTTTCTTAGAACAGGGTAACCTCTGGACAAGCCAGACCAATCAGGGTAGCTATGGCAGGCGGTCAAGACTAAAGGCC
This sequence comes from Ambystoma mexicanum, assembly GCF_040938575.1. NCBI lineage: Eukaryota > Metazoa > Chordata > Amphibia > Caudata > Ambystomatidae > Ambystoma > Ambystoma mexicanum. Next base: position 624,580,042 of record NC_090927.1, on the reverse strand, counting down.
TCATTACACGGACAACGGTAAGGGTTAACGGTCACTGTTAATGGTACCGGTGACCGTTAACCCTTACTGCCTTACTACGAGGTCCCTTTGCGGGTTGGAGACTTTATCGCCTGCTTTTTGCAGGCGTTAAAAACCAACCCGCAAAGGTACCAGGGTGCTAATTACAGTACCGCAATTTGCGGCACCGTAATTAGCGCCTTCCCCATTCCCATAGAGCCCTATGGGGCAAAAATGGGAATGGGGAAGGGCAGTGGGGGAAAGGGGAATTACCGCCCCACCAACCTTGGAATAGGGCGGTAATTCCCCTTTCCACCAAGGCGGTGCCGATATTTTACCAGCATGGAGCAAGGTGCTAATAGCACCTTGGTCCTCCGCCTACCGTGTAATGAGGCCCTAAATCTCAAGAGGGGTGAGGGTGACTGAAAGACCTCAATGAGCACACATAGCAAGGACACTTACAAATTACTCCAGACAGGTGTTGTATTAAAAATATAGACACATTTATTACAAGTCCTTTGTAATATAGACCATAGCAAAGAATCACAATAATACTGAAGTAAACCAACACATCACAATCAACACGATATATATACAAGACCAGAGGGGTCTAACGGATTAAGAAGCATGACATATGTAGACCACCTAGATGGGGAGGAAAACAGGCAGTGCAAGTAATCTTTAGACCCAGTTCCACATCAAGAATACACCTAACTAAGAGGCAGTCCAAGCCCTACAAAGAGAGGAGCCTTATGCTCAATAGTACATGCACACGCTTGTGCCACGGGACAAAATAGGGTCTCTTCAAGGGTCACTAGCAGCTCAGGAAGGTGGATAAGTTCGATGAAGAACAAGTCCCCACTATTCAAGCAGGACCTCCACTTGAGGCAGGTTTAGAGTGCGGGATAGAATCGCTATTTCGCAACAGCGGTGGAAAAGAAATGGGCTCCTGCGCTGGGGGCCACTGGTTGGGGTATGGACTACTCACCAGTCCCCGACGCACGCAGACCCAGACTTCACCAGTTCAGTCCACTTTGCTGGCAGGTTCGAATGCAACAATCAGGACATCTCGACACCGTGTAGTTTCCGTGGTAGCAGGCTTCAGGGTCAAGGGGGTCACAAGTGCAGCGAACTTGCACAGGTCGTTGCCACAGCAGGGCAACACGGTAACCGCGTTTATTCTGGTCAGAGCGCACTCGTCTCACTTCAGACCTGGGAATGCCAAGTGTACAAAATTCGGTGTGAGGGTGCTGTGGACACAGAGCAAGCAGGATACCAGGTTTCAAGGGCTTCCTCGAAACCGCAGCGGTGACAGAGCAAGTATCCTGTGTAAGCTGGTTAGCCCAATGGTGTTAGGCTCACCTGGCTCCCACAGAGGCCTCGATCTGAACTGGACAGCTGCGGTTTCCACCAATGTGTCGCGTAGGGCCGAGATGACGGCCCACCTAGCTTCGTTTGCTTGGCCCGTAGGAATATTCTTCTGCAAATGGAGAAATGGAATTAACCACCCTTGGAGTTGAGCGTAAATCCCCCCGCCCCCACTGTTCACCCCACTGATCACCTTTGATGTCCCCTCTTATAGTCTCACCTGATGGTTTGAAAAGATGAGCTCTCCATCCTGCATTGAGCGCAGGGGCACATAGATAACCAGTTGCTTCACTGGCTCGAAGGAATTGGTGAGTTCCAGAACAATGTTGACTCCGAGATTCCCGGCAAGACGCCGTAAGTATGAAGTTCGTAAGAGTTCAAATGCCTGACTTTCACTCTTGTCCGATTCCTTGCAGGTTGCGGCTTGACCCTAGTGAAGAGTTCCTCGTGGCAACCGGTAATATTCTGGTAAGGATTTGTATCATCCAACACAGTTCGATAAAATAATGTCAATATGTAACCTGTTGCTTTCTCCCTATTCAGGCGCTGAGAGAAAGTATAAAGTCTCGGGGATTAATGCCTCCGGCGGTAAAATCAGGTAAGTCTATTGTGGTGAGGAGGGTTCCCCTTGTTAGTCCCTTTGTTTCACCTTGCTGTCCTTTTGTTTCCCCTTAGGGGCCGGGGTTCGGCGAAGATGCAGTGGAAGCTGCGCCGACCCGCGAAGAGGAATAGTACCCCGGTGGTAAAATCAGGTAAGTCTATGGGGGGTAACTAATATTCCCCTGTGTATTCCCTTGGCTCACCTTGCTGGAGTGCAGCGCGAACATGCAGGAGGATGTGGTGGAATGTGAAGATGCTGCAAAGGCCGGTGAGTTCACCGCGGCGCTGCAGCAGGCGAGGCGACGCGCATAAAATAATTTCTTTCTTCCAGCTCGAAGGTGCGATGGATTGGGAATTCGGGTAAGGATCAAAGGTATTGCTCTTGTTTTAACCTTTTCTCCTTCTTTCTCCCTTTTTCTAGGAGCTCCAAACTCGAGGCGGGCGTGGCAGAAGACTGGATGCAGACTTGCAGGCACGGTGAGCGTAACGTTGCTGGATGCAGAATAACGCGAAGCGTGTGCTGCTCTTCGGGCGTGGTTTAAATAGCCTCCAAAGTAGTCCCAGGTAAGTATTCCTCCCCAGCCCCACCCGAGTAAAAAATAGTCCCTAGGTAAAGTAGTCCCTTCCAAGCCTCTTTTGGCTTGGAGCTCTTGCAGCATGGTCTGCATCAGGTAAGGTTGCAGCATGGTCTCCATCAGGTAAGTTTTAATCTCTCAATATGAGCCTGGTACCATAGACGCCAGGATTGCACCCAAATAGCCCCTAGCAGGGGTTGTTGGGCTTGCTTGGGATAACTTGATGCCTGCTTCCGGGGTTTCTGGACTTGGTCTGGGTCCCCGGGGGTAGGCATCATGAAAGCACTCCCCCCCAAGGCCCCTCCTAAAGTCGTTCTTCCCTGTGGTTTCTGTTTATCTGGGAAATTTCGGTGGAATTTTTTCACCAATCGGGGTGCATGAACATGGTCACTAGGTTCCCATGACTTTTCCTGTGGTCCGTAACCTTTCCAGTCGATTAAATAAAAAAGTTTTGACTTTATCAGCTTGGAGTCCAGGATGTTCTTAACTTCAAATTCAGGTTCTCCGTCCACAAGGATGGGGTCTGGTGGCTTGGTTAGTCTTGTCCCTGGTTGCACTGACTTCAAAAGTGACACATGAAAGACGGGGTGAATTCGCATATTAGCAGGTAAGTCCAACTTGACAGCCACCGGGTTGATAATGGCCTTAATAGAGTAAGGTCCCAAATATCTGGGGTTAAAGGTCTGTGTTCCCTTTAGAGGTATATGTTTTGTGGCTAACCATACTTGGTCCCCTATCTGGTATTGTGGAGTATCACTTCTATGCCGATCAGCATCTTTCTTGTATTTTTCTTTCGCCTGTTTTAAATGTGTAGTTGCTTCCTTAAAGGCTTGTGTATTCGTAGCGTGCAGATGGTCCACTGCGGGCATTTCTAAGTGTTGGGGTGAGTCAAGGTCTGAGGTTCGAGGATGGTGCCCATATAAGGTATAAAAGGGGCTTTGTCCAGTTCCAGAGTGTACTGAATTATTGTATGCATATTCGGCGATCCAAAGAATGTCTTTCCAATTACTCTCAGTCTGATGTAACATACAACGCAGGTATTGTTCAAGAGTCTGGTTGGTCCTCTCCGTTTGACCATCGGTCTGGGGGTGGTGACTGGTCGATAACCTCACATCGATTTGCGCCAATTGACAGCATTTTTTTCAAAAATGTGAAATGAATTGACTGCCCCGGTCAGAGACCAATACGGACGGAAATCTGTGTATGCGAACAATGTTTTCGAGGAACTCCTTGGCCAGGATTGAAGCTGAAGGTAATCCCTTTAAAGGAATAAAGTGGGCCATCTTGGATAAAAGATCCACAATAACTAGAATGGTGTTAAATCCATTGCATGGGGGTAGATCAGTAATAAAGTCTAACAATAAGGTGTGCCATGGTGTAGGCGGGATGTCTAAAGGTTGTAAGAGTCCAGCTGGTTTTTTCTTTTGACTTTTGTTTTGGGCGCAAATGCCACAAGACATCACAAATGATTTAATATCCTTTCGCCAGGTGGGCCACCAGAATTGTCTTTTAATTTTAGCTTCAGTTTTTGCAATACCTGGGTGCCCCTCAATTAGGGTATCATGATAACGGGAAATGACTAGCTCTTGTAGTTCCTTGTGTGGCAGAAATAGCCACCCTTGGTAATAAGGCAGATCATTGGTGACAGAGTAGTCCGGGCCTTTTTTACCCTGTCCTGCAGGGCTGTAGGATCAAAGAGTTGCTGGATCTTTACCTGAATGACCTCTAGTGTCTGTAGAGTAGTCATGCCAAGAATCCTTTGTTCGGAAATTATAGGTACTGGTTCTGGGTTCACTTCTGCCTCTCCCATCCCTATTCGGGATAAGGCGTCTGCTTTACCATTCTTACAACCTGGTCGATAGGTTATCACGAAATCGAACTCGGCAAAGAACAATGCCCATCGGAGTTGACGTGACGATTGGGCCTTGGCCGTCTTTACTGTAAGTTCCGGTGATCGGTGATCACAGTAATGGTATGCCTGGCACCGAGAAGATAGTGCCGCCAAGCCTTGAAGGCGGATTTAATGGCTAATAACTCCTTGTCGGTAACCGCATAGTTTAACTCGGGTGCCTAGAACTTTCTGGACCAAAATGCTACTGGGTGAAGCTGGCCAGTTTCAGGGTCCTTTTGAGACAGGACAGCTCCCATGGCTAGACTGGATGCATCAGTTTCCACTATGTATGGAAGTTCAGGGCGCGGGTGCTTTAATACAGGTGCAGACGTGAATTTCGCTTTCAGCTCTTGGAAGGCATTTTCAGCTTCTTCAGTCCACATAAAGCGTTTATTTTTTCGCAAGTGTGCTGTGATGGGATGTACAACATGTGAAAAATCCGGGATGAATCTGCGGTAGAAATTGGCAAAGCCGAGCATGCTTTGTACTCCTTTAACTGAACTTGGTGATGGCCACTGAAGGATTGCATCCACCTTTCGTGAGTCCATTCAGACTCCCTTTGGGGTCAGGATAAACCCAAGGAATTCAACTTCTGTGGCATGAAAAACGCATTTTTCCAGTTTTGTATATAGTTTGTGCTGGCGCAATTTCTCAAGGACTGCTTGGACGTGCTTCATATGGTCAGATTCTGAAGAGGAGTATACTAGAATATCATCGATATATACGACAACACAAACGTCAATGAGTTCACGAAGGACATTGTTCATGAAGTATTGGAAGGCTGCTGGTGCTTTGCACAACCCGAAAGGCATCATCTGGTATTCGAATAACCCATACTTAGTGCGGAAAGCAGTCTTCCATTCGTCGCCCTCTTTTACATGTACCAGATGGTATGCCCCCGGAGATCTAATTTAGTGTATATGCAAGCGTCCTTCACTTGGTCTAGTAGTTCAGGGATCAGAGGCAATGGGTATCGGTTCTTAACAGTTATCTGGTTCAATGTGGGGTAGTCTATGCACATTCTGAGGTCACCTTCCTTTTTGGGCACGAAGAACAAAGCTGAAGATGCAGGGGACTTGGATGGGCGAATAAAGCCATTGGCAAGGTACTGGTCTAAGTATTGTCGTAGGTGAAGGTTCTCAAGTTCCGTAAGGGCATATATCCTGCTACAAGGGGGTTGTTCACCGGGTATGAGATCGATTTGACAATCGTACGATCTGTGAGGAGGTAAGGTGTTTGCCTGTTCTTTTTGGAAGACATCCTGGAATTCTTGGTATTCTGGAGGTAGTTGCATGACTGCTGTGGTTACTGTGGCCAGGCCTGCGTTCAGATTTTTCTTTGGGTAACAGGTTTGTGCACAATCCGGGAAGGTTATTCTCTTCTTTTGCCAATCAATACAAGGATTATGTGTTTCCAACCAATGTATCCCCAGTATTATTTGGAACTGTGGGGCTTTGATTAGACAAACACAATAGTCTCTCGATGCCCATCCTGACCCAATAGTGTCATCTCTGTGGTGGAATGAGTTACAGGTCCAGAGGCAATTTCAGTTCCATCGACTGTGGTGATGACATCTGATGTGGTTTTTTGGCAGAGAGGTAGATTCATCCTGGAAGCCAATTCGTAGTCCACATAGTTTCCTATGGCCCCGCTATCAATGTATGCCCTTACTGCGTGCATATGCGATGGCTGCCCTGGATCTACGAGGACCATTGGTATGATGAAATGCGAGGTCTGAGTATCCATCTTCAAGCTCGGCAAGCGGACCTCTACGCTTGTCGGGCATGGTCGTTTCCCGAGTCTGACTCTATATGGTTTTTATCAGCAGCTCCTACCACCTTCTTGGGTGGTTTTACAGGGCAATCCCATAGAAAATGCCCAGAAGTTCCACAATATAGACACAATTGCATTTTCCGTCTCCTTTCTCTTTCCTTCTGGGTTAAGGGTCCTTTAACCCCTCCGATTTGCATGGGTTCTAAAGCATCTGCTCCTTTGGGGTTAGCGTGGGTTTTGACCAACACCCGATTCTCAAACTTGGCTTGATCAGCCTTTCTGTTCTGAAGTCTGTGATCTAACTGGACCACTAAGTCTATATATTCAGCGCAGTCTTGAGGTGCGTTCACGACTTGAGCCAAGACATCCTTGAGTTCTCCTCGAAGCCCTAGATGAAATAACGTGATTCGTTTTACCTCAGGCCATCCAGTTTCCACTATCAACCTATTAAAGGTCGCGATGTAGAATCGAAGGTCCTGGTTACCCTTTCGTAGGAACAAAAGTTTGTTATCCAGGGCCTGTCCTTGGGAGTGCCGGGCAAATAGTCTTTCCATGCTCGTTTGAAAGCCCTGAAAATCCCGAAGAATTGGGTCATCTTGAGTAACTAGTGGAATTGACCAATCAGCTGCACTGCTGCTGAGATATGACAATACAAAGGCTACCTTGGCTTGATCGTTTGGGAAGGCTCCAGGTCTGCATAAAAAGTGCAAATGGAATTGGTTCATAAACACAGCGAACCTTTTGGGATCTCCGGCAAAGCGTTCGGGTGGAGCTAATGGAATATTTCCTGGTAGGTTTATTTGCACAGGGTTAATCGATAACACAGGAGCTGGATTTCCCCTGGAACCAGGTAGGGGTGCTTGTCCAGCCTGGCTTTGCAATAGTTGCCTAGCAAGGTCATCAGTTTGCTCCTTTGACAAAATCAGTTCTTTCCTAAGAGCATTGGTTTCTTGACGGGCGGAATGCACTTCAGCCCTCAGTTCCCCTAGTAATTGGGCCAATTGGTCAGTTTCTGAGGTATCCATAACGCCCGGGTGGGAATTTGTAGGTTTGCTTCGCGTTCTGTTACGCTCACCTGGCTCCCACAGAAGCCTCGATCTGAACTGGACAGCTGCGGTTTCCACCAATGTGTCGCGTAGGGCCGAGATGACGGACTGGACTGGCCTACCTAGCTTCGTTTGCTTGGCCCGTAGGAATATTCTTCTGCAAATGGAGAAAGGGAATTAACCACCCGTGGAGTTGAGCATAAATCCCCCCACCCCCGCTGTTCTCCCCACTGATCACCTTTGATGTCCCCTCTTATAGTCTCACCTGATGGTTTGAAAAGATGAGCTCTCCATCCTGCATTGAGCGCAGGGGCACATAGATAACCAGTTGCTTCACTGGCTCGAAGCAATTGGTGAGTTCCAGAACAATGTTGACTCCGAGATTCCCGGCAAGACGCCGTAAGTATGAAGTTCGTAAGAGTTCAAATGCCTGACTTTCACTCTTGTCCGATTCCTTGCAGGTTGCGGCTTGACCCTAGTGAAGAGTTCCTCGTGGCAACCGGTAATATTCTGGTAAGGATTTGTATTATCCAACACAGTTCGATAAAATAATGTCAATATGTAACCTGTTGCTTTCTCCCTATTCAGGCGCTGAGAGAAAGTATAAAGTCTCTGGGATTAATGCCTCCGGCGGTAAAATCAGGTAAGTCTATTGTGGTGAGGAGGGTTCCCCTTGTTAGTCCCTTTGTTTCACCTTCCTGTCCTTTTGTTTTCCCCTTAGGGGCCAGGGTTCGGCGAAGATGCAGTGGAAGCTGTGCCGACCCGTGAAGAGGAATAGTACCCCTGGTGGTAAAATCAGGTAAGTCTATGGGGGGTAACTAATATTCCTCTGTGTATTCCCTTGGCTCACCTTGCTGTTCTTGTCTTCTCCTTAGGTGCCGGAGTGCGGCGGGAACATGCAGGAGGATGCGGTGGAATGTGAAGATGCTGCGAAGGCCGGTGAATTCAGCACGGCGCTGCAGCAGGCGAGGCGACGTGCATAAAATAACTTCTTTCTTCCAGCTCGAAGGCGCAATGGATCGGGAATTCAGGTAAGGATCAAAGGTATTGCTCTTGTTCTAACCTTTTCTCCTTCTTTCTCCCTTTTTCTAGGAGCTCCAAACTCGGGGCGGGCGTGGCAGAAGACTGGATGCAGACTTGCAGGCACGGTGAGCATTACGCTGCTGGATGCAGAATAACGCAAAGCGTGTGCTGCTCTTCGGACGTGGTTTAAATAGCCTCCAAAGTAGTCCCAGGTAAGTATTCCCTCCCAGCCCCACCCGAGTAAAAAATTGTCCCTAGGTAAAGTAGTCCCTTCCAAGCCTCCTTTGGCTTGGAGCTCTTGCAGCATGGTCTGCATCAGGTAACGTTGCAGCATGGTCTGCATCAGGTAAGTTTTAACCTATGAGCCTGGCGCCTAGAGCACCAGGACTGACTCTCCATATGAGCCTGGCGCCATAGACGCCAGGATTGCACCCAAATAGCCCCTAGCAGGGGTTGTTGGGCTTGCTTGGGATAACTTGATGCCTGCTTCCGGGGTTGCTGGACTTGGTCTGGGTCCCCGGGGGTAGGCATCATGACAACTGGTTGGCCCAGGGACATTTCCGAAGAGGCTTACTTGCAGGGTTTGATGAATGTGCCGAGAATAGTTGGTCCCACTATTCCAATGGGTCAAAGCACCTTTGCAGACCTTCTAGGACGATCAGATGCAGAGGGGTCCCGTAGGACGACAGCAGGCTCAGGGTGCCAAACCTTCCAGCGGGTCACCAGCGGTTCCTCAACTCGGCTTCTTGTTGCAGGATACTTGGCTCCTTATCCTTTGTTTGTGTGAACTCAGGAGATCGACATGGTAGTGGTGTTTTCGGCCTCCTCTTATCCAAAGTTCCCTTCGCGCCAAAACGGAGAGGACCCAATGGGAGATCTGCTCACAAACACTCACTTCATACGTGGACCAATCACAGACCACAGTGGTCCCAGGCATTCGGGACACTCCAGACTCTCTGGCACCCAGGATGTGCATTGGGAACAGACATCCCAGCCCACATCCTGGAGGCACATACACAAGGCATGCAGAAGCCCGCAAAAGCTTTGGGTTTTGCGGGAAAGTGCATGACCAAATAAGGACTGACCCGGGTCGGCTCGACCTGGGGAAGGTGAAGGGGCAAGATGGTCAAAGGACAGGACAAAGAACCTCGTGGCATGGCCATATTGGAGCCGGCCACCTATTCGTGCCAAACGCGGTAAGCGCGGATAACATGGCAAAAAAGGGTTCAAAACATAAGAAAAACGATAGCTGCCACCAGTCCTGTCCGTGACACATCTACACAGTTCATAAAAAGTCCAGCAAGAGTTTCTAGGGCCTTTGGAATGACTAGATACCCAAAGGTGCGGTAAAGTAAGTTACATTGCACTCTTGTTACATGTTGCACAAAAGCTGCAACATGAGGAAAGGACTAAGGGAAACGAACTGACTGTCTTAAGGGCATTTCAGTTTCCCCATAAGAAGTGAGCGAAAGCCCAGAGGAGTGCGGCTGAGGGCTGCGCTTCTCTGGCAAAGGTTAGATCAGGGTGTAGAACAGCAGCAAAAAGTTTGGAGGTTGGCACATGGAGGGAAAATTACATTCAAATATGAAATCTTTCCTAACAGACCAGATCTAGGGGTGTCTGCTGGGTATTAGAGATGCAAAAAATGTCTCTGCAAAATTATAGAGCTTGTATTCATTAGGTATTTGTGTGAGCAGTTCAGATGAATCTGTTGATATGTAATTCGATAATCTTTTCCTTTTTTGCAGGTGATCATACAGTACTTTCTCAGGAAGGATGGAAAAGTTTGGTGGCGGCATCGTGTGCTGTGCTTCAATTGTTGGGGGTACTGTGGGTGCTTCGTCAGGCAGGGGTCCGCCTTTGAGGTGTTCTTCTGGGACTAATAACAGGGTTGAGCGCAGCATAGCTACCGAACAATAACCCCTCCAAAAAGGAGGGAGTTGTAAGTACGCTTGTTGGCCGCACACCCAGTAGTAGTCCATGAGCGCCATAGTGCCTTTCTTGAGGTCTGGAATTATCACAGTTCTGTTACACCGTTCGTTTGACCTGACAGAAACAGTTCCGTCACTATAAAAACATAGTTCATAAGTCTTTTCTTGGTGCACTTGTACTGGCTTTTCTATGGCTGTAATCCAGGTCAATTTGGTGATGTGCTCTGTCCATGCTTGTGTGCAGGTCGGTTCTGCAAGTGCTGTAATCTTTTCGGGCAATCCTAAAAGTCCTTCAGCTTTCATGTGCGGGTTGTTTCTTGCCACTTGTTGTTGGTGTATTTCGGCCCTTCGATCACCAGGTAAGGTCCTTTGAGACAGTTGGGGTTGGCTGAACTCCTTTTGCATTTCTGGATGTTTGGATATTGCGTGCCTGGAAAGTGCCTCTGGTCCTACATAGCCGCAAGAAGAAGTAGGCATTGTGCTTTATCATTGGTATTTCCTGCGGTAATAAAACCTTGGGAGCCGCAGATGCGTGCAGTTTTAAGGTGCGGACATAGCAACTCCTATTTGTGGTTCGTCTTCCCACTGTACTCATGTCGGACTACTAACGGTTGGAGTGCTCGGGATGGTGAATATCTTTAACTGCGTCTAGGCCTAAGCCATGTTATGCATCATATTTGAATTTACATGCTTGTCTTTTTATTCTTTTATGGTGTAGTACGTGCCTTTTTTCTACCCTGCTTCTGCTGTTTGTAATATTTACACTACTGCTTGTGTTATACAAATCATGCTTGACATTAGGAAGTAAGATTTCAAACATTTTACTTTTTCATCCAGTTGTATGGGAGTTGCTACTATTTGTAGGGGAGTTGCTATTATCTGTAGGGGCCACGTTATATGTGGTTCTTGTTATGTTTTTTGATTCTGTTGAATTAACTCGTACACTCTAATTCATTCTTTCATTCAGATATGAGCTTGGCGTTAATTTCGATTAAATTGGAGGTTATACTTGTGTGCCAAATCCCTGTGTTCCCCCCCTTCTTTTAGATGGCCATCCCAGATAAAAGATATTCCCCAATAAAAACATTAATATTGTGAAAGAAATTGCCATGAAATGAAGTCCACAATCATAACTATACATCCTGGGGCTACTAATACTATTTCTATTCACAGTTGAAGAACATCTTGGCGTGGACATTTCCATCGTAGCAAAACCTGTGATTTGGAAAAAAACGGGTAAGATAGAGGATGGGAGGTTTGGATATTGGGAAAAACGAGGTGAGTGACTGAAAGAAAGGAAGAGAGAAAGAGAGAGAGAGTTTTTTTTTCTTCAAACAACTTTTCATTTAAGTTAACATGTTGTGAGTACAGAAACAAGCTTATAAGGTACAGTACAGTATGAACAATTTTGGGGAACGGCCCCTGGATATTCAGTTTTGCTGAATAACAATGCGTTACAGACATGGGTTAGATGCACTCTAATCTGGTTGTCCCCCCATGCCCTCTAGTTCCAGCCACCCCCTCCTTGCTTCCAGGGGCAAGGCGGGATCACAGAGAAGAAACATGTTGCATAATTGGGGGCCTAGCATCCATTGCAGGATATATCTCGGCAAAGTCAATGAATGGGGCCACACTGAGACATACTTTGGGTATCACCCTTCATAAAGTGCTGTGATTTTGTCTGCCACCAGAATGTCCCAGGCCCTAACCCACCACATTTGAACCACCGGGCCCTTGGCCGTCTTCCAGGTGCCGGCAATGACTAGCTTTGCTGCCAGAAGGAGATGGCCAATTAAGATAGCCACGCCCCACCACCCGTGTCCCCCAAAATCACCACCTGTGGGTCCGTGGTGAGGGTCAACACCGTGATCTTTTTTATTCTACCCAACATCTTTTTCCAGTAAAGGCCCACTTTGAGACATGACCACACCATGTGGAACTGGGAGCCCACTGCTTTGCAGCCCCGCCAACAAGTAGCAGGGTAACCGCTGTCCATGTGATGCAGCTTCTGCAGTGTGAGATACCATCAATAGCAAAACATATAGGAACATTCCCTCTCTGTGACACACTGTGAGGACTTGAGCATCCGACCCCATATTCTCAACCATGCCTCAACCTCGATGGGGCTCCCCAAATTGTCTTCCCATTTAGACATATATGGCAAGCGCATGACTGGGTCTCCCATGTCCAGAAGCTTGTATAACTTTGAAGTCCGCCCCCCCCCATGATACCCTCCTGTAGTGTCAGCTCAAGGGCAGAGAGGGACCTAATAGCCCCCTTCCTCATGTGCGGGTGGAAGGCCCAGTGCCTCAGCTGCATGTATCTGAAACGCTCAGACTCTTGTAGGTTAAAAGTAAGCTTGCATTCTTCGAATGCCATTGGCCTTTTGTCTTTATAAAGCTGCCGTAAGCATTCCAATCCTCCCTCCACCCATTTACTAAAGCCTCCCCTCCCCCGCATCCCAGCCGGAAGCCTGGGTTGTTCCACACGGGCAAGAGGGGCCCCAACCCCTAGAAATTCCTCACTTGTGGAAAGGCCTTCCCATGGAATAGAGCGTGCTTTTGGTTGTTGCGAGCAAAGTGAAGCCCCATTCCTGCCCCAGATGTCTCCCCTCTATGTAAGTTAACTGATTGGGCCTGTTCGATTAAAAACCACTTTGGCAGTTCAGTGGGCCCTCCCGCAGCTGAAAGCGTGTGAGAGCTGCGCTGCGAGATTATAGCGAAACACATCCGGGACCCCCAAACCTCCCACCCTCGCTGGCTTTAGTAAGACCCTCCTGGATATTCTAGCACACTTGTTCCCCCAAATGAAACCAAAAGTCTTCCCCTGAAGTGTATGAAGGTCTGAGTCTGGGACTCTCACTGCCAATACTGAGCTCAGGTAGAGCAAACGTGGGATCAGATTCATTTTGACTGCTGCGATGCGGCCGAACCAGGAAATCACTTGGTGCCCCCACCTCCCCAAGTCCCTGAACAGTTAAAAAAACAGCAGGCGAAAGTTGGTTCGATATACCACTGATGGCTTGCTTGGGATACAACCCCCCCAGGTACAGGATAGAGTCACGGGTCCATTGTATAGGGCCAAGCACTTCTATAGCCACTTTTCCCTGGGGCCTGAGGGACACATCCAGCCCGTGCGACTTGCCATAGTTCACCTGAAAGCCTGAGTCCTAGCCAAACTCGTCCAGCTCCTCCAATACCGCCACCGAGGAGAAGGCAGAGTTGCTCAGGGTAAGCAGGATGTCGTCCGCATAAAGGGACACTTTAGAGTCTGTGCCACCCACCCTCACGCCCTCAATAGCCTCTGTAGTTCTAATGCGGTTGGAGAGTGGCGCCATGTATAAGGCGAAGATTAACAGGGATAGTGGGCAGCCCTGCCTTGTACCTCTGCTGCTGGGTAGACTCAACAATAATGCCCCATTCCCTCGGAGGTGTGTGGATTGGTGTTGATAGATCACCATAACCCAGCAAATGAACCCAGGTCCAAACCCAAAACTTTCCAGGACCCTCCTCAAGAAACCCCAGTGCACTCTGTCAAAGGCTTTATGGGCATCCAGCGTGATAATTCCCAGAACCAGGCCCAACCTCCTTCCCACATCCTGCAAACCCAGTGTGTGTCTCACGTTATCCTGTGCCCCATCCTGTAATGAATCCCACCTGATCCCCATCGATGAGCCCGGGTAGAACCCCCATCACTCGACGGGCCAATATTTTTGAGGAAAGCTTTGAGTCCACATTAGTGAGTGCAATAGGGCGATATGAGTCGCAGAGGGATGGGTCCTTCCCTAGTTTAGGGAGCAAGACGGCTGTTGAGGCCCACATAGGTGGGGTAACCCTTTTGGAGGTCCTGAAAGAGTTGAACAACCTCACCAGCAGGGGGACCAGAATATTACAAAACTTCTTGTATAAAGGGGCAGTGAAGCCATCAGGACCCGGGGCCTTATTTTTTAATGATTTTATAGCCTATTCAACCTCTCCCGATGATATATGCGCCTTAAGAACCTCTTGATCTTCCAGAGAGAGGCGAGGCAGGTGAGCATCCCTCAAATAGCGAGCTTGGGCCTCCTCCAGCAGGACCCCCCCCTTAAATACTGCAGAAAAGTGTGCTTCAAAGATACCAATTTTGGCAGGCTCATCCCGCTGTAACACCCTGTTATTATCGCATAAGGACTGGACCGAGTTCCGGGTCTGGAGTTTGCGCAACTTGGCTACCAGCAGCCGGTTAGCCCGATTCCCCTTGGCGTAGTATAACTGACTAGTTTTTAATATTGCCCGAGCTGTTCTGTCTGCCAGATGTGCTTCCAGCTGCTTCCGTGCCACTTTCAGAGCATGCATCGCTCTGCGGTACCCTGATTTTATGTGCTCCTGCTGGGGTTGGTCAACTTCCTTTTCTAGCCCCTCGCAGATTAACTTCCTTGCTCTGGTATATGCTGGTGTCCTGCTAATAAGTTCGCCCCTTGCCACCGCCTTCATAGCATCCCACGCCAAGTCCAGAGAAGGACCAGACATTAAGTTTTCTTTAAAATAATTGGAGATTACTTCCCCTATCTCCCTGGCCAGGATAGAATCCCTTAGTATCGGATCGTACAGTTTGCATGGGCGCCTGGGCCTCGCAGGTCTTTCCAATATTGCTAGGGTCACCAGAATGGGAGCATGGTCGGATATGGCTATTCTGCTTCCCGGACACACGGGGATAGTGCGCTGGGAATCAGTACTAGGTCCAACCTTGAGAAGCCCCATGGACAAAAAGTAAGAGGAGAAATCCCTACCTTCCCCATGAGCCAGCCTCCATGTATCCACTAAACACAATTCTCTGAGGAAAAGGCAAAATGCTGTGGAATATTTGAAGTCCAACCTAGTGGGTGGGAGAGTCCTATCTACTGTGGGGTTGGGAACCAAATTGAAATCCCTGCCCAGGAGGATCTGTCCCACAATTAATGGCAATATTTTGAGAAGGAGTCTTTCCAGGAATCTGTCTTGGCCGACCTTGGGAGCGTACATGGACACCAAGATGAACGCGTGGTCCCATAGTAGGCCCATAACACATAGATATCTCCTCTGTGGTCACAAAGGACATTAACTTTCGTGCTCAGGATTTGCCCGCCCACCAGAATGGCCACACCCCGCTTTTTCTCTCCCCCCGAGACGAAGTACAGGTGTGGGAACTCCCTGGTTTTCATGCGCCTTTCATCTTGAGCAAGAAGTGAGTCTCCTGTAGGAACACAGTAGAGAGGGACATGTCCCTCAGTTTGACTTTCTTTTGACTGGGGAGTTCAGGCCCTGAACATTCCACGTGGCCATTGCTATGGTGTCTCCCCCGCCCCATCAGCATTTGTTACATCACCGACATGGCCCTGCAAATTCAGGCTTCCAACCCTCCTTCCCGTCTCGTGAACCATACTCACGGCAACACCCTAGTGTGAATGATTGACTCACAAATAACTTTTTGGAACGCAACACCCTCACCCCCCCACCGCACCCGAACAAGCTCGAACATGAGCAGTTTCCAAACATTAGAGACATTCGTAGAGGGCCCGCCTTGGAGGGCTGAGAAGATCTCTTGTTATCCAATAACACCCACAGCCTCCTCTGACCCCGTACCCCAGATCACTACTTCATTTCAGGTGCAAGCACTTCCCGCCCTCCAGGCAGCACAACTACTCCAGCTCCCAGGGATTCCATAGGGACACATAACCAACAACTCACGGATCTCCTTCACCTTCAGGTTTTCCTAACAGGACAGCTCAAATGCCTCCCTCTGCCCACCTTGTGCCATTTTTGCAAATATTCTGGCTCTGTATCTCTGTCAGGGTCCCCCACCCCCTTTGGCTCTCTCTCTCCAGGCCCCTCTGGATTCAACAGACCCTCCTCCTCTGATAGGGAGCGCACCAACCAACGCCTCCCCTGGAGGGTGAAATGGAGGGAAGTGGGAAAGCCCCACCGATATGGTATTTCCTTTTGCGCAACAACTCAGATAATGGGCGCAGCGCTTTACGTTTCATCAGGGTCGTTGCTGCTAGGTCCTGGTACAAAGAGAGAGACATATTGCAAAAGGTGATAGTGGACATAGGTCTAGCTGCTGCCATTATGCAATCCTTCAGTTGGACAAATTTAACCCGGGACAGAACATCCGCAGGCCTGTCCAGGTTCGAGGCATTACTTTACTTTACTTTAATAATTTATTCCACGGAGGCCATGGACCCGCAGGCTTAAGGGCGCAAAAACAACAATGAGGACTGACAACAATTAAGGGTGATGAAACCCAGGGCTAGACAGAGAAGATTTCCAGAAAGGAGAGCAGATTTAATCGAATAGCAGAGTTTTTAATTCCTTGCTGAAAAGTTTAGTAGACTTCATACCCCTGAGATCAGGAGGGAGACCATTCCATGCTCTTCTGGCCGCGTTCTGAAAAGATCCCTTTGTGGCTTTGTAGGTGTTACCTCTAGGAAGGGCCAGCTGGTCGATATTATTGGACCTAAGGGATCTCAAGTGTGTTTTTTTTTTTAGCAGGTCCTGTAAATAGACAGGCATCTTGCCCAGTCAACATTTGTGATTGATTAGCAGCAGGCGATATAATAGCCTAGACTCGACTAGGAGCCAGTGCAGACCACGTGTGGCCTCAGAGATGTGGGGCCTTATTACGACCCTGGCGGTAGCCGTGCCAGTAAAAACGGCATGACTGCTACCAGGGTCGTTTGTTTCTGGCACCTGGCAATGGGGAATTACCGGGGCATTACAACCCCGGCGGCCCCCGTAATTCCCCATAGCCAGGCACCGGGAAAAAATACTCCCCATTCCCATTAGAGTCCCGTAGGACTCAATGGGAATGGGGAGGACGGATGCACCGGCACTGTGTGCAACAATGCCAGTGCATCCATCAAGGTCTGCGAGCAGGTGCCTTTACGCCTGCCAGGTCAGACATGACGGGTGGAAAGGCACCCGCTCGCAGAACTTGGAGTATGCCGGTCCTGTAACAATGGTGCCGGTAGTTTACCGGCACTGTTGTTACCGGACCGGCATACTCATAATGAGGCCTATGGTCTTTCCAAGGGATTCCAGTAACCACTCATACTGCGCTATTCTGGATGACCTGTAAGCGATTGCAGTCCCTTTTATTGATACCATACAATAGACTTCAGCAGTAATCTATTTTGGCACCCACTATGGCCCTTGCAATGGTCTCAGCATTGAATTGTGTAAAGAAGGGAAGGAGATGGGTCAAGAGCTTGATAAAATAAGCTGAGGATGGAACCAGACTGCCGACATTAGCTTTCATATTTAGATGTTGGCCGAGGAAGACGCCCAGCGTCTTAACCTTCTTTTGGAAGGCAATTCTGGAGTCCTCTATGCAAAAGCTCTCATAGACAGGTCCCAGTTTCTTTAACATGTTGGGAGTGCCAACAACCATGAGCTCAGTTTTGTCTATATTCAGAGGGGCATTCTATACCATCCAACTTTCTCCCCCCGAGACGAAGTACAGGTGTGGGAACTCCCTGGTTTTCATGCGCCTTTCATCTTGAGCAAGAAGTGAGTCTCCTGTAGGAACACAGTAGAGAGGGACATGTCCCTCAGTTTGACTTTCTTTTGACTGGGGAGTTCAGGCCCTGAACATTCCACGTGGCCATTGCTATGGTGTCTCCCCCGCCCCATCAGCATTTGTTACATCACCGACATGGCCCTGCAAATTCAGGCTTCCAACCCTCCTTCCCGTCTCGTGAACCATACTCACGGCAACACCCTAGTGTGAATGATTGACTCACAAATAACTTTTTGGAACGCAACACCCTCACCCCCCCACCGCACCCGAACAAGCTCGAACATGAGCAGTTTCCAAACATTAGAGACATTCGTAGAGGGCCCGCCTTGGAGGGCTGAGAAGATCTCTTGTTATCCAATAACACCCACAGCCTCCTCTGACCCCGTACCCCAGATCACTACTTCATTTCAGGTGCAAGCACTTCCCGCCCTCCAGGCAGCACAACTACTCCAGCTCCCAGGGATTCCATAGGGACACATAACCAACAACTCACGGATCTCCTTCACCTTCAGGTTTTCCTAACAGGACAGCTCAAACGCCTCCCTCTGCCCACCTTGTGCCATTTTTGCAAATATTCTGGCTCTGTATCTCTGTCAGGGTCCCCCACCCCCTTTGGCTCTCTCTCTCCAGGCCCCTCTGGATTCAACAGACCCTCCTCCTCTGATAGGGAGCGCACCAACCAACGCCTCCCCTGGAGGGTGAAATGGAGGGAAGTGGGAAAGCCCCACCGATATGGTATTTCCTTTTGCGCAACAACTCAGATAATGGGCGCAGCGCTTTACGTTTCATCAGGGTCGTTGCTGCTAGGTCCTGGTACAAAGAGAGAGACATATTGCAAAAGGTGATAGTGGACATAGGTCTAGCTGCTGCCATTATGCAATCCTTCAGTTGGACAAATTTAACCCGGGACAGAACATCCGCAGGCCTGTCCAGGTTCGAGGCATTACTTTACTTTACTTTAATAATTTATTCCACGGAGGCCATGGACCCGCAGGCTTAAGGGCGCAAAAACAACAATGAGGACTGACAACAATTAAGGGTGATGAAACCCAGGGCTAGACAGAGAAGATTTCCAGAAAGGAGAGCAGATTTAATCGAATAGCAGAGTTTTTAATTCCTTGCTGAAAAGTTTAGTAGACTTCATACCCCTGAGATCAGGAGGGAGACCATTCCATGCTCTTCTGGCCGCGTTCTGAAAAGATCCCTTTGTGGCTTTGTAGGTGTTACCTCTAGGAAGGGCCAGCTGGTCGATATTATTGGACCTAAGGGATCTCAAGTGTGTTTTTTTTTTAGCAGGTCCTGTAAATAGACAGGCATCTTGCCCAGTCAACATTTGTGATTGATTAGCAGCAGGCGATATAATAGCCTAGACTCGACTAGGAGCCAGTGCAGACCACGTCTGGCCTCAGAGATGTGGGGCCTTATTACGACCCTGGCGGTAGCCGTGCCAGTAAAAACGGCATGACTGCTACCAGGGTCGTTTGTTTCTGGCACCTGGCAATGGGGAATTACCGGGGCATTACAACCCCGGCGGCCCCGGTAATTCCCCATAGCCAGGCACCGGGAAAAAATACTCCCCATTCCCATTAGAGTCCCGTAGGACTCAATGGGAATGGGGAGGACGGATGCACCGGCACTGTGTGCAACAATGCCAGTGCATCCATCAAGGTCTGCGAGCAGGTGCCTTTACGCCTGCCAGGTCAGACATGACGGGTGGAAAGGCACCTGCTCGCAGAACTTGGAGTATGCCGGTCCTGTAACAATGGTGCCGGTAGTTTACCGGCACTGTTGTTACCGGACCGGCATACTCATAATGAGGCCTATGGTCTTTCCAAGGGATTCCAGTAACCACTCATACTGCGCTATTCTGGATGACCTGTAAGCGATTGCAGTCCCTTTTATTGATACCATACAATAGACTTCAGCAGTAATCTATTTTGGCACCCACTATGGCCCTTGCAATGGTCTCAGCATTGAATTGTGTAAAGAAGGGAAGGAGATGGGTCAAGAGCTTGATAAAATAAGCTGAGGATGGAACCAGACTGCCGACATTAGCTTTCATATTTAGATGTTGGCCGAGGAAGACGCCCAGCGTCTTAACCTTCTTTTGGAAGGCAATTCTGGAGTCCTCTATGCAAAAGCTCTCATAGACAGGTCCCAGTTTCTTTAACATGTTGGGAGTGCCAACAACCATGAGCTCAGTTTTGTCTATATTCAGAGGGGCATGCTATACCATCCAACTTTCAATAAGGGTGTACACTTTATTAAGAAGAGATTTGTCTTAATCATGAATACCTGTGAGTGGGATGATACCCTGGGGGTCACCAGCGCAGTTCGTAAACGCTATCCCATTTTGCTCTAAAAGCGCAAAGAAGGGTACCGTGAAGATGTTGTATAGGCATGGTGAAATGCATGCCCCCGTAGGGTATGCCAAATTCCAGGATCGTGGGAAGAGCTTTAGCCTCACCACAATAAACTGTGCATTCCCTATTACTCAGGAACAAAGAAGTCCACTGGGCTGCTTCATCCGAGAAATTAGCCATGACCTTCAACCTGGTGATCAAGATGGAATGATCCACCAGGTCGAAGGCTGCTGATAAATCCAAGAGCATCAGAAGAGATGATTTTCCGTTGTTCATACAATCTAATAGCATACATGCCAACATTCCGTGACCAAAAATCTGTAGGAATCTTAACGTTTCAAAAATAGTAATTAGCATAGTGATGACATCACAGCAAATGATGTCACATCAACTTGGCACAATGAAATGACAGGACATGGCATCACAAGAAATTATGTCATGAGAACTTTGACCTTATGACATTACTTCACTTGACATACGGCCTTCAAGAGATCGCAGGAAAGGACTGCTTGTTCTCTGGGCCATCATGAGAAATATATTTACCAAATGTGAGCACTGTGAGCAGCTAATTCCTCATTAACACATGTTTTCCTCTTCAAACATACAAAGAGATGATAACACTTCTGTATACCCAAGGGAAGTGATGGTCTCAAGGGCTCCTGCAAATGCAACTTCAGGGTGAGCATTGCAAAGCGCACATTTAAAGCCTCAGACTGAAAGTAATATAGAGAGAAATATATTGCTGTGTCATCAGATTGCTGACGGGCAATATGGAGCAGTTTTTGGGGTCCCCCCTGAGGCTAATGGCCCCTTTAAACTGAAAGAGTGGAAAGGCTTGGATGCTGTGCTTGCCCTTGACACATCAATTGTCAAATATTTAATATAATTAACTAATTTACCTGCCTCCGAGATTGGAGATGTTTGCAGCTGTGTGTATATAGCGCAGTGACAGACACTGGGAAGTTCAGAAGAATTTTGGCCTGTAGTGAGACAGAGTACCGGCTCAGAGCTCTGAACAAAGAGCATCCATGGATGAGCTCAGTCAGGCAGCTGTGAGAGGCACAGGATGTGTGTGGCTGGGCCCACTAATGTATTCTATATGAAACAATTTTAAGACATTTTTAAAAAGACAGAATCATTATTACTCTGCCCTGGAGCTGGGAGCAATTGCATCAAAAATATTTTAGAATCAAATAGTAAAGCATGTGTTTCATTATTGCAGCTCTCTCATTCTAGTTTTCTAATCTGTTTTTCTTAAAGGGAAAAAAACATGCAGACTGCCATGTCTATCTCTTACCTGCTGAGCTAGGCAAAAGGAGAGAGCATGGGAAAAGTGTCAGAGGGAGCTTCACAATAGCGAGAGTCACACTGAACAAACACCACAACACGCCAAGTTCTGAGTAAAAAGTAACAGGAATTGAAAGCAAAAAGACTGTATCTGACATAACGTTAACCAGTTGGTACCTGTGTTCTTTTTAGGCTTATTGTTAAAAACACTGGGGGTCATTCAGAGGTTGGAGGTAAGGGAAAAACGATGCCGGTAAAGGATTACCGGCATCGCTGACCACTACGGGCTATTCCGACCAACCAGACCGCTATTTACGGCACCGTAAAGTACGATGCCGTAATTATCGGTCTTGGGTCGCGTGCGCGCCCCACCATGCCGAAATTAGCGGCATGGCATAAACCGGAGCTGATCACAAGTAAGAAGCACACGTAAATTACGGCCTCCTCAAGCCTGTAAAAATACCTTACCGGCATGGAGTACATACAGGCATCTCAGAGAAGGAGTAAAGAACCCTGAGCAGTGGGTCCCAGAGCCACAGGTGCACACAATCAGCACAGGTGGAGGCAATGGAGTCTGCCACAGCAGAAAAGGAACTCAGCCACACCCCCTCCCACACCAAGATGACACCAATAGAACCAGCAAGGGTACAACCACAAAAACCCCACCAACAATACCGGGCCCCCCCCATTGAGGAGACACAGTGGGAGAAGCAGGGGGAGACAGGCCCTGCATGCAGCACCAGTGCAGTCTCCGTCACCACCCCAGCAGCCCCCATTCCCACGCAGCATGTCCGGTCACTCAAGGAAACCCCTAAGCAGATAGACACCCCTGACCACCTTGACCGTGACACCGTCACAACCATAATTTGCCCGAGACATACTGAGATAAGCGAGCAGCATACAAATACACACTGCTATCCTGGCACAAGAGACGGTGTAGCCTGTGCCCACACCCATGCCACAGGCACCTACCAGGACACAGTGGTGCCCATGCATGGCATGTCACAACCGTCCATTACACGGACACCAAAAAAATGCCGTATCACCTCCCAAAGCACACAAGGGCCAACCAATCCCCAACATGGACCACCCAGGAGACACACAACAGTAAAGTTGGCCCCCATGCATCTGCAGGTATGCCAAATGACATTGGTGCCCCTGACAGCACCCACGTGTCGTAGGTGGACCAGCATGGCATGCAGGTGGCGGATAGCAACTGCAAACAATACCACTCCCTCTACGTGCAGACGGAATGCAACGCAACCAAGAACACCACACATCGGTGGGTGCAACATCAAAGAACAACTCATGACTCAATGGCCCAGCTGATTACCATGCTACCGTGCCACATGGGGCGACATACAGGATGACATGCCCGGCTGCCTGGTGAGTTGTCTGACTGTGTCATGCCAGTGCATTGGTGGCATGAGGTGGGTGACTGCATGAACCAACTGGGCGGAAATGATGAAGCCATTGTACGATATTCACCCACCAACCAACCCGCTACAGAACCAGTGCAACGGCACATGAGTACAGAGTCCCACACCGATGTAGTAAGGCACTCACAATACACTACATTTACACCATCTGACAAGGCCAAATCCCACTACACATGCACCAACCACTGGCAGCCACCACAACCGTACACACATATAGGTCGACACACTGCATATGCACAATGTGGCTGCCCCCAGCATGGAACCACTTGGGAGACACATCCCTGGGAGTGGATTGAACTGAGGGCAGCAGGGATACCCCACCACGTCACCGGCATGGCACACCCATAAGAGTTTTGGAATTTACCATAGTATGGATCAGAGCAGGATGATGACCATGAGCCACTGACTACATCCATCACACACAAATACGAATCCACACAGTACACAGCACCACATGGATCGAACATCAGGACTGCTGCATGCATCAACGAAGCCTGTACCACGAGATGACCATACCATTCATTGTACGTGGACCATCTTGTAGACACACCCCCCCCCCCACAGCATTCCATTGAATTGGACACATATTGGGGCCATGAATGGGTGAAATGCATCCATGGACATGTGCGTGTGGCCATCAGTGAAACCCTGCCATGTCAGCCAAGTTCAGTTCTCCACCATGACAGTTCAAACACTCACCTCAATTGGTCAGACATGCAGGTGTTGGTGGCTGTCCCTTGACACCATGGTACATGACCCCTGTCAGTAACCCACAGAACAGGCCCAGGGTACACCAAATCACTGGCCATACCCGTGCATGCGTGTAGATGAGGCGGTCACCTGGCTTGCGTAAGACACATATGAGTTGGCGAAGCTGGACTGGTGTAGTGGGCCATACAAAGAGCGGACAAGATGTCCAGAACACAAGTCAGCAGAGGGTGGCGTGACATGGGCACACAGGGCACTGGATGTGTGTATACTTGTACACCATGCACTGTCAGTCGTCATCATACACATGCTCAATGATGAATGTCCACAACTGTTCAACTTTGCAACACCAATAGTGTATTGTTAAGAAGGAAATATTGTGAACATTAACTGCAGCCCCCGCCCCCAACTGCACAACAAACCATCACCCCCCTTCCCCCCAACTGCACAACAAACCATCACCCCCCTCCCCCCAACTGCACAACAAACCATCACCCCCCTCCCCCCAACTGCTCAACAAACCATCACCCCCTTCCCCCCCAACTGCACAACGAACCCTCAACCCCCATCCCCCTCCCCCTAACTACACAGCACTGGTCCCATGTAGGACTTAAAGGCCACATGTGGCAGCAATGACTATTGTTCCTTGCTCCCCTGGCCTGGGGGGGGCATGTCCCTGCGCCGCATTGAACGCCGAGTGCGCCTTGCTGGGCTGCCTTGTGTGGCCTCACTGGATGCGGCCGTGTCCACCTGCTCTGGCTGGATATTCGAATGGCCTGCCTCAAGGGCATTGGCTATGCGGCCAAGGATGTGGCACAGACGGGTTGTGCTGTGAGTTAGAGTGTCACACAACCGGTCGGTGCAGTCGGTGAGTGTCTGCCGCTTTTCCCTCAGTCCATCATGCCATCCAACACGGGCCTGCCGGTTGTCCTCCATAAACTCTGTTATGAGGTCTGAGAGCTGATTCACCCGACGTGTGCCGAATGATGGGAAACCATCGGTGAAACCACTTGCCCCTGCATGCTCGGCTGAGGGCTGCACCGGTGGACTTGGGACATCATCATCGTACACCTGCGGGTCGATTGGAGGACTACAGACAGGTGTTGGTACATCTCCACAGTCACTACATGAGGCCAGGGGTACGATGCAGGGCTCCGGGATGTGGACTGTCTGTTGGTCCTCCTCCTCGGACGCCCCACAGATGGGTGACGGGCTGTCTGCATACTCGTCAGGGCCAGTGGCAGCAGCCTCCCCAGAGATGCTCGACTGCGCCGATGTTGGGGTTGGCATTGTGGCAGGCACCAATGCTGGAATGGGGCAGCATCCAGTGGCCTTTCCGGAGCCGGGGGGGCTGTTGTTTTTGGTGCAGGGATTCGCCTGACCCTGCCACTACCCCTGGAGGTGCTTTGCTGGCTTGCTTGTGGGTCGGCGCTGTCATGGTCAGTGCCTGTGGGGGTAGAAGAGAGGGACAACATGAGTGATTGTAAGATGTCCTATTTGCATACATGGCTGCATTCACATTTCAGTTGATCACAGTTTGTGGACTTTTGGGTGTAGCTACGGCAGTAGTACATGTGCATGAGTATGTCATGTACGCATGTTTGGGAGTGGCTCATCGTGGCCTTGTTATGAGCAGTTTGGCTGGCACAATGCCGAGTGTGCATGATGGGATGTGCAAGTTAATGCACTATGGTTGATGTGCGTTATGTACTCGCACTTGGCCCTTGATTGCGTGGCACTTGCCTCTGCATTAGTTGGATGGGGGGATGGGTTGGATGGGGGGAGGGCAACACGAGAAGGTGCCTTCAATGGCCTTTGGGGCAGTTTGAATCATGCAATGGACATTGGCAGTGTACACTGGGAACACTCACCTCCTTCGGCAGAAGTCGTTGCCCCGCACTCCATGTTCCCCACGCCCTCGATCGATTCTGTGCCAATCAGAGCCGCACACGTCTCCCCCCACAGCTCTAGTTGCACAGGGGTACTTGGTCCGCCTCCCGTCTGCATGGCCTGGCTCCGGTTGCTGGAGAGGAGGGCCCGCACCCGCAGGTCATCCCACCGCTTGCGGCAGTCCCTGAGGGTGCGGGGGGTGTTTCCTATGGCACTCACCCTCTGGGCGAGTTCAGCCCAGATCTTCTTTTTGCAGAGGATAAACTCCCTCCGCATGTTGCTGCTGAAAACGACATCCGCATGCTCAGCCAGGTAGTCTACCATGGCCTGGAGTTCCTCTGGGCTCCTCTTGCGGCTGCGGTCCGCTGCCTTCTTTGGTGCTTTTGGCATGTTGGTAGTAGTCTGGTCCTTTTCCAATGTCTGATTTGCTCCAAAGGGTGCTGGCGGATGAGGATGGCAATGGATTGTGTTTTTAAAGATGGGCGCTGCTCTCCTTCCCGTTCCTGTGCGATGACGTAATTTCCGGTTCCTTTTTTTCCGGTGACTGTAATTTACGGTAGCCGTAATTTACGGTCACTGTTATGTACTGGCGCTAGTCTTCCAAGGGGGTGTTGCTATTTACGTGTCGCAGCATGCCGGTAGGGGGTTTGCGGGTCGTTTAGCGGCAGGCCGCTCAGTACTTTTCCGGCATGGCGAAAAGTGTGTGTCGGTGAGGTCGGAATGGGCCGCAATTAGCGGTCTGATGTAACGCTCACCTGATTCTCGCAGAGGCGCCGGTCTTCACTGGGCGACTACCGTATCTTCAAAGGTGATGTGTAGCACCCGGTTGGCTCTTTGGGCTGGACCTCTGTGCACTGTATGCTTGACGTGTAGAGTAAGATGTCTGCAGATAGAAAATATGGGGTTAATGAGCTGGGGTTATTGGGTTGTCCCTATCTCTTTCCTCTTCTCCTCTCCTGTAGACCCCAAAGGTTAACGCTCTCACCTTAGGTAAGTGAATGCCGAGCTCTCCATCTGCCTCGGGGCAGGGTGCTGTAGCCAGTTTCTTCACTGGATAGGTAGCGCAGGCCTCTTGACTTCAGAGGACTGCTGTCCGTCGTTTACTGCACGAACGGTAAGTTTCGAGTCATTCAAATGTCTTTTTAAAGTCTTTAGTAATGATGTCTCTTGTTTTGCATGGTTCCGGCGATGGCGGATGACTGGCTGAAGTGAGTTGAAGATGGAGCCCGTGTGATGAATAGAAGCGCCTGGAAGCACGCTTCACGATGCGCTCTAACAGTCTTTTTATTTTGCAGGTACGAGTTCGGAGCGGCTGCAGGGTGCCGGAATACCCACTGGATTAGATGTGGAAAGGAGTAATGGCACGTGAGTATTAAAGTTCCCCAATGTCTTTAAACGCACCTTGTTTTGTCTTTCAGATGCGGATGCAGCGCCAAAGGCCTCCGGAGCGTGCGAAGAGTTGGTAAGCTTTTGTCTTTCAGATGCCGGAATGCAGTATGAAGACCACCGGAGCGCACGAAGAGTAGGTAAGCCTTTGCCTTTCCGATGCCGGAATGCTAACCTGTTCTTTCTTGTCTTTATAGGTGTTGCTGAAGACTGGATTCAGGATGGTAAGCCTTTGCCTTTCAGATGCCGGAATGCTAACCTGTTCTTTCTTGTCTTTATAGGTGTTGCTGAAGACTGGATTCAGGATAGTAAGCCTTTTTCCTTAGGCCCAGGACTGGATGCAGAAGACACGATGAGCGTCCTGCTGCAGAGGGTGCAGAATAACGCAAAGCAAGATTCATCCACCGGGTGTGGTTTAAATAGCCTCCTGTAGTGCTTAGGTGTCTCCTTCCACAGCCACGCCTAAGTAAGAAAAGAGTTCCTGGTAAGAAAAGAGTTCCTGCCTTCCAGAAGAGTTCCAGTGTTCTAAATCTAGGGAGTGGCTCCAGCCCCACCCAACAGGAAAAGTAGTTCCAAACAGAAGAGGATCAGAGGCTCAACTGGCAGGCAAGTAAGCAGCATGGTCTGCTGCAGGTAGGTCCACCCAAGCATTATGAGCCCGGCGCTTCCAGCGCTGGGACTGGGCATATTTATGAGCCTGGTGCCACTGGCGCCAGGACTGGGTCCAAAAGGTCCCAATTGGGACTGGTTGGCACTCGGAACCTGGGTTATGGATCTGCTTCCTAGGGAGTTGGGAAAACCCTGACCTTTTGGAAGCAGAGATCATGACAGTACCCCCCCTCAAGGCCCCTCCCAAACCGGGCTTCTCCAGGGGTTTTGGCTTGTCAGGAAATGTTCGGTGAAATCTTTTGATTAGGCGAGGAGCGTGGACATATTCAGCAGGTTCCCAGGATCTCTCTTGGGGGCCGTAGCCTTTCCAGTCAATTAGGTAGAATAGTTTAGATTTGGAGATCTTGGAGTCCAGAATGCTTTCGACTTCAAACTCGAGTTCTCCATCCACTAGGATAGGTTTTGGAGATTTGGTTAGTCGGGTTTGAGGTTGCACGGGTTTTAATAGAGAGACGTGGAAGACCGGATGTATCTTCATGTGCGGGGGCAAGTCCAACTTGACCGCTACTGGGTTTACTATGGTAGTGATGGAATAGGGACCAAGGTATCTTGGGTTGAATGTGCGTGGCCCTTTTAGAGATAGATATTTGGTGGATAACCAGACTTGATCCCCTACTTGATAGTGAGGGGCTTCCTTCCGATGTTGATCTGCTCCTTTCTTGTATTGTTCTTTAGCCCTTTGAAGGTGAGAAACGGCTTCCTTAAAGGCTTGGGTGATTGTAGAATGCAGGTAGTCTACTGCTGGTGTTTCAAGATCTTGGAGGGGATCCAACTCCGAGGTTCGAGGGTGACTGCCGTACAAAAGAAAAAACGGGGTTTTCCCAGTTCCCGAGTGGACAGAGTTATTGTAGGCATACTCGGCTATCCAAAGGATATCTTTCCAAGTTTTTTCAGTTTGTTGCAGCATGCAGCGTAAATACTGTTCCAGAGTTTGATTGGTCCTCTCGGTTTGTCCGTCGGTCTGAGGGTGGTGACTGGTCGATAGTCTCACATCAATTTGAGCCGACCGACAGCAACTTCGCCAAAAATGAGAAATAAATTGACTACCTCGATCCGAAATTAGAACCGAAGGAAAACCGTGCAGTCGGACGATGTTTTCGAGAAATTCTCGGGCCAGAGTTGCTGCTGTTGGCAAGCCTTTGAGCGGAATGAAATGCGCCATCTTGGAGAATAAGTCCACGATTACTAGAATCGCATTGTATCCGGAGCATGGAGGTAGATCGGTGATGAAGTCCATAGAAAGCGTATGCCAAGGGCGAGGTGGGATGTCAATAGGGCGTAAGAGGCCTGCTGGTCTTTCCTTTTGACGCTTGTTTTGGGCGCATACTCCACAGGACATTATAAAGTCTCTGATATCTTTTTTCCAAGACGGCCACCAGAAGTAGCGCTTGATCTTTTCTGAGGTCTTGGCTATACCGGGATGACCTTCCATTAAAGAGTCGTGATAACAAGAGATTACTTTTTTCTGTAAATCTGTGCTGGGTAGGTATAATCGTTCTTGGAAATACAATAAGTTGTCCTTTACTGCAAAGTCCTTTCCCTGCAGATGCCAATTCTGTATATCTGCTGGAGTTACAAGTTGCCTGGCTTTATCCTTAACTTCCTCTATGGATTCTGTGGCGATTACACCCAGAATTCTTTGTTCGGGAATGATTGGTACAGGTTTAGGGTTGATCAAGTGTTCTTCCACTCCCATCCGAGAAAGGGCATCGGCTTTACCGTTCTTTGTACCTGGTCGATAGGTAATTATGAAGTCAAACTCGGCAAAGAATAATGCCCAACGGAGTTGTCTAGAGGATTGGGCTTTTGCGGTTTTCAAATATTGCAGGTTTTGGTGATCCGTAATCACAGTAACGGTGTGTCGGGCCCCCAGCAGATAATGCCGCCAAGCCTTAAAGGCAGACTTGTCAGTAATCGTGTAATTGACTTCAGGAGGCGAGAATTTGCGGGACCAAAATGCCACGGGATGCAACTGATTGGTTACCGGGTCCTTTTGTGATAGAACTGCCCCCATGGCAAGGCTTGCAGCATCAGTTTCCACGATGTAGGGGAGTTCGGGGCGAGGGTGTTTTAAGATTGGTGCAGAGATAAATTTAGTCTTCAAATCCTGGAAAGCTTGTTCCGCCTCGGTAGACCATTCAAAACGTTTGTTTTTCTTTAACAAGGCAGTGATGGGCTGGACTATTCGAGAGAACTCGGGGATAAACCTGCGGTAAAAGTTAGCGAAGCCTAACATGCTTTGCACACCTTTTACGGAGGATGGTGATGGCCATTTGAGAACTGCATCGACCTTCTTTGAATCCATACGCACCCCGCCAGGTGATAATATGAATCCCAAGAATTCAACTTCAGTCACGTTGAAAACACATTTTTCCAACTTAGCGAAAAGTTTGTGTTGACGCAATCTTTCGAGGACCATTTTCACGTGTTTCCGATGTTCAGATTCCGATGAAGAATAAACGAGGATGTCGTCAATGTAAACAACAACACATACATCTATGAGCTCTCTGAGGACATCGTTCATAAAATATTGAAAGGCGGCCGGGGCATTGCAAAGTCCGAAGGGCATGACCTGATATTCAAATAGCCCATACTTGGTGCGGAAGGCCGTCTTCCATTCATCGCCCTCTTTTACTCGTACCAAGTGGTAAGCTCCTCTAAGATCCAGCTTTGTATATATGCATGCTTTTCTGACTTGGTCCAGGAGTTCAGGGATCAAAGGTAACGGATATCTATTCTTAACGGTGATCTGGTTCAGGGAGCGATAATCGATACAAGTTCTAAGGTCTCCTTCCTTTTTTGGAACGAAGAACAAAGCTGAAGAAGCAGGGGACTTGGAAGGACGAATAAACCCATTTGCCAGGTATTGATCCAGGTATTGTCGAAGGTGAAGGTTCTCAGGCTCGGTGAGGGCATAAATTCTACTACAAGGAGGAGTAGATCCAGGTATCAGGTCTATCTGGCAGTCATAAGACCTATGAGGAGGTAGAGAGTTAGCCTGAT
This sequence comes from Ambystoma mexicanum, assembly GCF_040938575.1. NCBI lineage: Eukaryota > Metazoa > Chordata > Amphibia > Caudata > Ambystomatidae > Ambystoma > Ambystoma mexicanum. The sequence goes on along the minus strand of NC_090927.1, from coordinate 624,549,557 downwards.
CCTTCCGGAAAACATCTTGGTATTCTAGGTATTCGGGAGGTAACTGGGGAGACTCTGAAGAAATTGCGGCCAGTGCAACACCAGGTGGAGGGTGACAAGTAGAGACACATTCTCGAAACTGGACCGTTCTTGCTCGCCAATCGATCAGAGGAATGTGTTTCTCTAACCAAGGTATTCCTAGAATAATCTGAAACTGAGGGGCCTTGATCACATTGAACACGATCTTCTCATGGTGTCCATCTTGACTTACTAGCGTCACTTCTTGAGTGGTATGCGTTACTGGCCCGGAGGCTATCTCCGTACCATCCACCGTAGTAATGACGTCCTTTACAGCCTTGGGACAAAGAGTTAGATTCATCCTCAAAACCATTTCATGATCCACAGAATTGCCGATGGCACCGCTGTCGACGTAAGCTTCAATTGCATGTAATCGATCCGGATTATCAGGGCTAATGAGGACCATAGGTATCACGAAATGCGAGGTCACGGAACTGGTTTTTACGCTCGGCAAGAGGACCTCTATTCTTGTCGGGCGAGGTCGTTTCCCTGCTCAGAGTTTGTAACTTTGGTAACTGCAGCTCCTACTGCCTTCTTGGCAGGTTTCACCGGACAGTCTCGAAGAAAGTGCCCTGAGTTTCCGCAATATAGGCATAATTGCAACTGTTTCCTCCTTTCCCGCTCCCGTTGTGTAGAGGACCTTTCAGACCCCCTATTTGCATGGATTCCCCGGAGTCTACTCCTTTGGAAGGAGTTGGCGGTTTGGAAAATACTCGAGCATCAAACTTGGAACGATCGGCCTTCCTGTTCTGCAGCCTGTGATCTATTTGAACGACCAAGTCTATGTAATCCGAACAGTCTTGTGGGGGATTCACTACTTGGGCTAAAACGTCTTTGAGCTCTCCACGTAGACCTCTATAAAACAGCGTAATCCTTTTGTCCTCAGGCCATTGAGTTTCCACTATTAGTCTATTGAAAGATGCAATATAAGCCAAAAGGTCTTGATTACCCTGTTGCAACGAAAGAAGCTCATTGTCCAAGGCCTGTCCCTGTGAATGTCTTGCGAACAGTTTTTCCATACTAAGCTGAAAGGCTTGAAAATCATGGAGAACCGGATCATCTTGATGAACTAGAGGGATCGACCAGTCTGCCGCATTGCCACTAAGGTACGAAAGTACAAAAGCTACTTTAGCTTGATCAGTTGGAAAGGCTGCTGGCCGGCATAAGAAGTGCAACCGGCACTGATTGATAAATACTGCAAACCTCTTTGGGTCACCAGAAAATCGCTCGGGCGGAGCCAGAGGTACATTCCCAGGTAGGTTGATCTGCACTGGATTCATAGAGGATGTTGAAGGAAGATTTGCCCCTGATGCGGGTAACGGGGTCTGTCCGGCTTGTGACTGTAGCACTTGTCTAGCAAGATTGTCTGTTCTCTCCTTGGAAATAATTAGTTCCCTTCTTAGAGCATTCGTTTCCTGACGAGTTGCATGCACTTCTGCCCTTAGTTCCCCAAGTAACCGGGCTAGGGGGTCAGTATCCGAGGTTTCCATAGCGCCTGGGCGAGAGTTTTGTGGTAGGCTTTGCGTTCTGTAACGCTCACCTGATTCTCGCAGAGGCGCCGGTCTTCACTGGGCGACTACCGTATCTTCAAAGGTGATGTGTAGCACCCGGTTGGCTCTTTGGGCTGGACCTCTGTGCACTGTATGCTTGACGTGTAGAGTAAGATGTCTGCAGATAGAAAATATGGGGTTAATGAGCTGGGGTTATTGGGGTGTCCCTATCTCTTTCCTCTTCTCCTCTCCTGTAGACCCCAAAGGTTAACGCTCTCACCTTAGGTAAGTGAATGCCGAGCTCTCCATCTGCCTCGGGGCAGGGTGCTGTAGCCAGTTTCTTCACTGGATAGGTAGCGCAGGCCTCTTGACTTCAGAGGACTGCTGTCCGTCGTTTACTGCACGAACGGTAAGTTTCGAGTCATTCAAATGTCTTTTTAAAGTCTTTAGTAATGATGTCTCTTGTTTTGCAGGGTTCCGGCGATGGCGGATGACGGGCTGAAGTGAGTTGAAGATGGAGCCCGTGTGATGAATAGAAGCGCCTGGAAGCACGCTTCACGATGCGCTCTAACAGTCTTTTTATTTTGCAGGTACGAGTTCGGAGCGGCTGCAGGGTGCCGGAATACCCACTGGATTAGATGTGGAAAGGAGTAATGGCACGTGAGTATTAAAGTTCCCCAATGTCTTTAAACGCACCTTGTTTTGTCTTTCAGATGCGGATGCAGCGCCGAAGGCCTCCGGAGCGTGCGAAGAGTTGGTAAGCTTTTGTCTTTCAGATGCCGGAATGCAGTATGAAGACCACCGGAGCGCACGAAGAGTAGGTAAGCCTTTGCCTTTCCGATGCCGGAATGCTAACCTGTTCTTTCTTGTCTTTATAGGTGTTGCTGAAGACTGGATTCAGGATGGTAAGCCTTTGCCTTTCAGATGCCGGAATGCTAACCTGTTCTTTCTTGTCTTTATAGGTGTTGCTGAAGACTGGATTCAGGATGGTAAGCCTTTTTCCTTAGGCCCAGGACTGGATGCAGAAGACACGATGAGCGTCCTGCTGCAGAGGGTGCAGAATAACGCAAAGCAAGATTCATCCACCGGGTGTGGTTTAAATAGCCTCCTGTAGTGCTTAGGTGTCTCCTTCCACAGCCACGCCTAAGTAAGAAAAGAGTTCCTGGTAAGAAAAGAGTTCCTGCCTTCCAGAAGAGTTCCAGTGTTCTAAATCTAGGGAGTGGCTCCAGCCCCACCCAACAGGAAAAGTAGTTCCAAACAGAAGAGGATCAGAGGCTCAACTGGCAGGCAAGTAAGCAGCATGGTCTGCTGCAGGTAGGTCCACCCAAGCATTATGAGCCCGGCGCTTCCAGCGCTGGGACTGGGCATATTTATGAGCCTGGTGCCACTGGCGCCAGGACTGGGTCCAAAAGGTCCCAATTGGGACTGGTTGGCACTCGGAACCTGGGTTATGGATCTGCTTCCTAGGGAGTTGGGAAAACCCTGACCTTTTGGAAGCAGAGATCATGACATGTGATGCCAGGGCGGTGTTGTACTTTACGCCATGCTGGAAAATACTGGTACTTACCTCCGATCTCGGAATGAGAGCCATTAGGTTTTGTGGCACTATCGTTGTATCGCTTTCTCCGTCTCAAGCCAAATCTACATTTCAAATGCCTTTTAGAGCAATTTGTCCCAAAACGTAAGCATTCCCAAAGTGACTGGGCAACTTCACTTTTACATTTTCGATTTTTTTGGGGGGCTGGAAGATTAGACCGTGAATGTAAAGCAGTGAAGATATTCTTGCCAGCAGGTAATTACAACAGCTATTAGAAAGCAGGGATTGTGACCCGCATTGGGAACGATAGCCCATGAGTTTAACTCGCCCCTGATACTCCCTCTCATCTAATTTCTCAGGCAGTCCCATGCGGCCACATACCTTCAAAACCGCTGCTGATATTCATGGGATGAAGTCAAGAGTTTCATGCTGTATTTTGGCATGTGGTAACCAATGACCTTTGTCAAAACATTCCCAGTAATCTACCGGTTGGACATTCCAGCTAATCTTGGCCTCCGTCTTGACTTTCATTGTAAGCTTGGTACCATATACAGGAAGCTAGCATACTGCACTGAAACATTCCAGATATCATGGAGACGGTGCTGTCATTGGAGGAAACTGCTTGTAAAGCTCAAAGTGAAAAGGCAATTTATAGATCTACAAATAGACCATCATGGAAAACAGTGAGATGTAGTATGTTCTCCATCCTACTCAGAAGAGGTTTTCCAAACACTATGGGAATAAATGAGTCCCTGTGATCCCATAATAACATGCCTGTTTATAAAGCACTTCCTACTGCATTCATCCCACTTGTATGTGCACTACTAGCTGCTTTCATAATGCAATTGTAATGGTACTAAGTTTACCTTTGAAGGGTGTGATCCGGCCAAGGGATTCAAGTATGCTACTAATCTCCTAATGAGCGCAATATAACATAACATGTGTATTTGTAAAGCTCACGTTCGCCCCCAAAGAGCCATCTTGGTGCTTATAACAGATGTTTATTGTTACCCAACTTAATGGTACTCATTTTATCAACCTTGGAAGGATGAAGGGCTGAGTGGACCTGCTGGGATTCAAACCTGTAACCATGAGGTCAAACACAGGTCCCTGTAGTGGATGCATTAGTCCACTGAGCCACAGACCCTACAATGAAACGTTATGTAATGTTCCCAATCCAAGCATAACAATACAAACTGAATGCATGCCCTTAATTCTTTCAGTAGCTTCTTACCTAATATAAACACACCAAGCTGGCAGAGTGGGTAGCGCCAAAGTGTATCACACCTTAACTTGTCTGGGTTTTAGCTATGGTTGTTTGCAAGGCAGATGAGCTGGGCTGGGCAATCGACCTACAAACCCGGAGCGACAGGAGGATGTACACCTGTTTGTTTTGGTTCATTTAGTGACTAACCGATTCATTTCACTGCTCCAAGTGTCAATACCACATGCAGTCAGATGCCATACAATTGATGTGCTTGCTCTGAAAGAGCAAACGAAAAATGTTCTAAGACACCCATGAAAATAAATGCTCGTTTGTTCTTTCAGAGCAAGCACAGCTATAGTAAGCCATCTACTGGCTGCATGTGGTATTGATACTTGGAGCAGTGACATACTTGCCAACCCTACTGATTTAGGCAGTAGGCTACTGCTTTTTAAGCATTCCTACCGCCTACAGATTTGGGTGTCAGATCCTACTGCTTTTTACAGTGGCAGGTAATTTATGTGACTCGCAAGTCAATTAATCTTTCAGTGCCATGGGTGGGAAAGTGATCAATTTGAGTGATGGTCTCAGATCAATCCACTGACCTGACAACTACATGACTCTGGAAAAACTATAACAAATAAGGGTGCTGCTACCAAAGGGTAACTCTGCCCTGCACTCTGGCCGGGACATGTCTTCTTAGGTGAACCGCCAGTGAAGGCAAGTGGCAGAGCGTAACGCCATCACACAGCATCTGCCTATCAGACTGGGGAGGGTTTCGGTCTCCATGTTGTTCAGTGTTCAACCTGCACTGCAGGAATAGATATGTTCTGCCCAGGCTGCACACGTTGCCTACCAGCTCTGTGTGATTATTTTCTGTGAAGTTAGGTAATTGAATTTGGTGTTAATTTACCATTCACAAAATTATACATTTTAAATATTTGAGCGTCTTTGCATGTTGTCTTGTTTGAGAGGCTGTGCATTTTAGAATACTCCAGCGGTGCCAACAATGAGTGTTTGTAATTTCCTGTGATGTCATTGATACATTGATATGCTAAGTATCATTTTTGAAATTTGAAAAATCCTACATCTTTTTGGTCACAGAAAGTTGGGACGTATGCAGTGAAATGAATTGGCTCACAATAGGGCACTGGCTGTGCTGAGACTTGACAGGAGCCAGGCCTGAAGCTAACAATAGCGGTAGGAATAGGAAGCAAAATTTGTAGGCAGTAGGACTGCATAAGAAGCAGTATCCTACCACCTAAAGCGGTAGGGTTGGCAAGTATGTCCAATAGTCTAGACTTCAGTTCTAACAACGCAGACTCAGTGTCGAAATCCCTGCCTAAACCATGATTGATGTTTATTGAGAATAGGGTGAGTGTTAAGATGGGCAGCGATTTGGACGTAAGCAACCCGATCCAAGATAGGGGTTTTCGTAATGGGTCTGTAGTTAAAAGGCATATCAGCCGGTAAACCTGGCTTTTTTAGGATAGGAGTTATCCATGCCTTTCTTAGCCCCAAAGGCACTGAATGTTCTTGGAAGGAGGCATTCACAAATTTGCAGATAGCGTCTAACAAAATAGGGGAACAGGATTTAATGATAACTGCTAAACAAGAGGCTTTGAGTCTCCAGATGGTTGGAATATTCCTCGTCCATGTAGGATTGCTCACAGATTGTGTCCTCTGACACCCTGTGTTCCGCCTCAGCTACTATCGTGTCCAGTACAAGGATTATATGGGAGAGTGCCTCCGTACTTTTCTGAATCTCCTTGTGGATTTCAGGCAGCAGATCCTACAGATCAGATTTCGTGGACATCTGCTTGAACATGGCCGGAAGAGGATCAGTGCTGTGTATGTGCATGTTCCTGTCCACCACCTTCAGCATAGTGGAGTTGTCCAACTGTTTGCCATTTTTCAAGACTTTAGCCATAGCAGTGGTCGTAGGGCTTTGGGCCTCTGGCTGGTTAAGAACATCTGTTTGACACAGCTCTCCACTCCCAGGGGTACAGTGGACAGCCGGTGGGTGAGTGTCGCTCCAGGAGGACCCACAGTATGCAGGCACAGGACCAACCAGCTTTTTCCCAGAGTGGACTTCGATGTGAGCAGCCAATCTAATCTACATTGAGCTCCCACCAGGGCTGGTTGCAGTTGAGTCACCAAGAAGCACCTCAGTCAGTAAAGGTGGCCTGCCCCCAAGGATGGGCGCTGGGGCAGTGGGGATTTAATATAGTAGACTTTAGTTCAGGTTGACTCTTTGTCCACTCGCTTGTGGCCCCTGTAGAGTGGATTCAATGTGGCGCCCTAAACTCGGAGAGATGCAGGGCCTCGCGTGCCTCATGCCTCCATTGGACTGTTTTGATCCATGGGCCAGATGAGGCTATATTGGGGAGCCCGCAGGCTGTAAGTGCTCTAGGTGAGCTTCTATGGCATGGGGAGGCCCCTGCTCTTCGCATGCCCCTCCCTCACTGACTAACAACTCACTCCCTGGCCGTGTTCACCTCCTTAGGTTTCCCAAGCTTGCATTGGTCTCTCCCCGCCAGCGCAAGGGCCAGCCCCAAGGAGCTCCATCGCTGGGGTAGTCAGTCCGGGGTGAGGGTGGGGGGAGGAGGACCCTCACACTCCCTACACCACAGTCACAGCATTGCCCTTGGGTCCGCAGTGTCGCCCTCACAATGGTCGACTCACCGCTTCCGATGGGGTCTCCCGTCCGCTGTCCTCATGCTCCACAGCTAGCTCTGGCGCCGGGTGCAGGGCTCCTTCTCACGATAAGCAGAATTCACCCGGTATGATGCTGTGCTGATCCGGCAGCCCCTCAGGCACTTGGGCCATACCAAACTTGGCCCGGCAAGATCACCCCGGCAGGCATTTCTTGGCTGATGCAACGCTGCTCCAGCAGCCCCCCCAGGCACACAGACCACGCCGAAAGCGGCTCCAACGAGGATAAGCAGTCAGGGTCACGGGGGGGACGCAACTCACTCCTCATGAACTCAGCCAGCGCGGAGCCGCCATCTTCCAGCCCACCACATGGCTCGCTTGACATGGCTCATATCTATAAATTCTGGCACACCTGGAGCCACAGATTTCAGCTGGGTGCAGCAGCTACTGGCCGGTACACCATGCTGCCATCCTGATTAGGGACTGACTCCTGAAAAAGGGCTGTATTCCTCCTTCTCCACCCTCTCTACGCCAGAGGCACTCAGGTGTCCATCTTCTCGATGGCACATCTAGCCAAGCACCCGAGAGAGAGAGAGAATTTTTAATTTCATTAGCTCATGCTCTAGCAGCAATGCATGTACTTTGACCTGTTTCACATGCACTCATATGGTCAGCATGAAGCTACATAAACTGAGGTATATTTGTTGTATTTAGCTTTGTGCAGTTGGTGTCAAATTGGATGGGGCTCTGCAAATGTCGGAGAGGTATATCCAATATCTGAGCCCCTTCCCCTTTACTGAGAGAGGGGTGGAAAACACGACCTTCTAGGGCCCATGGAACCTGGGGTTGTTCCATTTTTGCACAAATTGCTCTAATTGGACAAGAACACTTGCCTCAGAGGAAGAGCTATGCTCGAAACACGTGTCAGGCTGTTCATGGCATAAGGATGTTCATGGCATAAATAAAACAACTGTACACCTGTACCTAGTGGCAGAAATCTTTCGTGTGTGGCACAGTTCGATTGTTTCAATTGCTCTAATATGAATAAGTATAGTTCCCACAGGAAAACAACCAATCTGTAGGAGGTTTCACATGGTTCAAGTGTCTAGCAGTTAAAACAGTATGATTACATAACATGTTATTTGACACATCAACAGAAACATTTATAGATCGCGCACGTAGGCGCTGCTCAAAACCAGTTCTTCCCTCGCTTTTGGTCAAATCCAATTGTTGACATTTCCCAACATAGTTCGGATCACAAGTCATATGATAACAAACATCAGCAGGAGCAACATTGTGGGTGATGATGCAAGTCATGTTTTTCCCTTTGCGGTCTGTGTCTGCACAGAACTTACAATATTCATACATGGAAAAAGAAATCTGTACATCGGAATCCTCCACTAGAGAATCCTCATGCAATACCCTGAATAGGTGTCGCAATACAGGGGTAGGCGTTGGTATAGCCACAAGGCAGGTGAAAATCAGATTCGCGGAATCGTGTACATTCACCAAACAGAAATGTGAAATGTTTAACACTCGTCGTGCCAGGTAAACCCATATATTCTCAGGTTGCCCGACAATGGCTGAATAGTCTTGCTGCACAAAGGACATACAAACTGCAGAAGGGGGCGGCGCATCACGCTTATGCCCTCGTGGTTACCTCGATACGCTGCAATAGACGCGTCCTCCGATGCAAAGGTTGTAGCAGACGTATCAGTCCTCAACCAGATTCCCGGCACCATCTGTAGAATGGAGACATTTGCCACTTCTTCCAGTATGTGTCCGGAACCCTCCAGAAGACACTCCACCTCGCTCCACACAGGCAACCTGCATACTCAGGATCTAAAACATCAGAATTCAAATACAAGATATCAGTGGAGTACATCACTCATGCAAATAACATCAGCAGGAATATGAGTCAATTTTCTCTTCCCAGGTTCCATCACAAGAACCACCTGATCCTCTCCTGATACTATTACATCCACCGGCACGGGCGGACCATTAGGCTTTTCCACCCACACTTTGTCACTCAGAACCATTGTAACTGATGAGCCAAAACCCTTGTCCCCACAAGTTGTCACTATCATAGATGGCTCCCCCTTCTTTACCATGGACAACTTCACAGGCACCAGTATCAATTGTGCCACCCTATCTCCCTTATGGATGGTTAATGTTTATGTTTATGTTTATGTTTATGTTTATGTTTATTATTTGATAATGCGCACAAAACCCAAGGGTAGCCGGGCGCAACGGGTGCAAGGTTACTTAAGCTTAGGTTACATACATATGGAGTACAGTGTATACAAGTCAATACAAGCAATAGAGATGAGAGATAGCAGGTTACAATGTTAGGAGTACATGTATACAGTGAAGTAGGACGGTAAAGGCAAAATAGTCATAGAACCGGATTTCAGGGGTATCACGATAGTTAGGTGCGACGAAAATTAGTTGTCGTTGGACCAGAGCCAGTTTTTGACCTTTCTTCTAAAGCTGGAATAAAATGGGGTTGCTCTGAATGCAGTGGGCAATGCATTCCAAGCCTGGGCAGCTCTAACAGGGAAGCTAGCTCCTCCCGCTTTGGATCGTTTAAATCTCGGGGTTTCTAGCAGGAAATGGTTAGTAGCTCTAGTGTAGTGACTGGATGATTTTCTGGTCAGTCTAGCCGAAATGTAGGGGGTGCAGTGTTGCTGATCCCTTTGTGTGTGAGAGATAGTGTCTTGAGAAGGACTCTATCGCTGATTTTTAGCCAGTGGTGATCTTTCCTGATGTTGGATATATGAGCTCTGCGTGGTATGTCGAGGGCTGCTCTGAGAGCGTTATTTTGAAGGATTTGCATTTTATTAATGATAGTTTTATTGGCTCCTGCATAGAGGGCATTACAGTAGTCCAACTTTGACATTACTAGTGCGTTAGCTAGCGTAATGCAGTTAGTTTTGGAGAGGTAAGCTCTACAGGTCCTGATTAATTTACAGGTGTACGCTGTAGAGGATGCCAAGGTATTAACTTGTTTTTTAAGGGATAGAGTGGAGTCAAGGTAAAAGCCTAGTGTTTTTACCTCAGTTGCTACTTTGATTGTGTTACCATCTATGTTGAAATTGCGATAGTTGGCACTGAGTTTTTTTAGAGTAGAGTCGGAACCCAAAATCAGTATCTCAGTTTTATCGTCATTTAGGCAGAGGCCATGGGAGGCCATCCATGCCTGAATGAGGAGGTATATTTTGTTTACTAAGGCTGTGTCTTCGACAAAGTTGCCTGATTGTGGTATGAGAATCTGCTTATCGTCCGCATAATTAGTATAGGTTACCCCTAATCTGTCAAGTTTGTCGAAAAGTGGCTTAGTAAAGATATTATACATTGTTGGGGAGACACATGAGCTTTGTGGGACACCACAAGTGATATGGATTGGGTCCGCTGCAGCTACAGGGGAGAACACTCTCATCGTACGGTTAGCTAGGAAGGATTGTACCCATGCTATAGCTTCACTTGAGAAATGGGCGGCAGACGCTAAGTGGCTGCATAATACTGCATGATCCACCAGGTCGAAGGCCGCTGATAGGTCAAGGAGGAGGAGCATAGCTGTTCTACCATTATCCTTCAACTCGTCGATTTGTGTCTTGAGGTCGATTAGGGCCGTTTCAGTACCGTGAAGTGGTCTGAAGCCAGATTGCCGTGAACCTAATAGTTGGTGTGACTCCAGATAGTTTTGAATCTGGAGGTAAGCTACTCTATCGATGATTTTAAGGAGAAAAGGGACCGTAGTAATGGGCCTGTAGTTAGTGCGGATTGCTGGGTCCAGTGTCTGTTTTTTGAGTAGGGGCAGTACCAAGGATTCTTTAAGGTTTGTAGGTACAGTACTCGTATTGAAGGAGGCATTGATTAGTTTCGAGATGAAAGGAGCTAAATCTCTAGCTGCATCCTTGATGACTTGCGCAGGGCAACTGTCGCCTTGGCAGTTTGATGGTTTAAGAGATAGAATAACCTTTTCAGTTTCAAGTATAGTGATGTTAGTAAACCTGAAGGGTTTACCATTGTTTTGGGTGGGAGTGCTAGGTATCTCTTTCATTGGGGTAGTATGAGTTCCACTAGAGCTCAAGGCAGCTTTTTTCTTAGCAATTTTAGATTGAAGGGTTGTGATTTTATTGGCTAGGGCATTTTGAATGCTAGTGCACCAAAGTTTGTCCTTGGAGACATTGGGCCTCATTACACGGAAGGCGGTGAGCCATGGCGCTATTAGCGCCATGGCTCATGCCGGTAAAATACCGGCACCGCCTTGGCGGAAAGGGGATTTACCGCCCCATTCCAAGGTTGGAGGGGCGGTAAATCCCCCTTCCGCCATTGCCCTTCCCCATTCCAATTTCTGTCCCATAGGGCTCTATGGGAATGGGGAAGGCGCTAATTACGGCACCGCAATTTTGTGGTGCCGTAATTAGCTCTGAGGTCCCTTAGTGGGTTGGTTTTTAACGCCTGCAAAAAGCAGGCGTTAAATCACCAACCCGCAAAGGGACCTCGTAGTACGGCGGTAAGGGTTAACGGTCACCGTTGCCATTAACGGTGACCGTTAACCCTTACCGCCGTCCGTGTAATGAGGCCCAAATCTGTAGGGGCAATAGGGTTTTCCAGTTCCCGGAGAATAGTGAAGAGTTCTTTGGAGTTATAGTTGGCGTTACTGGTTCTTTCATTGAATTAATCTTTTTTTGTTTGAATTATTTCCTTCTTGTAACTTTTGGCAAAGTTGGCAAGTGTAGTTTTATTGTCAGCAGAAGGGGTGTGCCTCCAGATAGCTTGAAGTTTGCGTTTTTGGATTAACATATTTTCTCCGCTATTCATAAGATTACCATGATTTCTCCTTGATAATCTGCAACCACAATCCAACCCAACATCTGAATACCTCTCAGGGCCAGTCCAGATCTAGGGGCAATTAATCTGATATGGTCAGGTGGAATTTGCACCCCAATCTCTGTCTCAAACACAACAATGCCCCCGGGCTCAAGTCGGATCTCTTCCCTCACATGCAAATCTACCCTTGCAGATTCAGGGGTGGCTCGATAAGCAGCCAATGCCCCAGGGGACATTTCCTAATATAAGAGGGTTTCCATAGCTCTGTTAGGTTTACATTGTAAGGCTGGCGTCAACATGCGCATCAATGGAGTTTCACAGTTCGCAATGGGACGGTTATTGAGAATCTGAACCAGGGACGTCATTTCACCAAAATGCCAGGGGTAGCGGAAGTGACATCACACGACCTTTGACCTCTGATGACATCACAGGAAGCGATGTCATTTGACCCCACCAAAAGTGTTATATCGCGGGAAGCGATGGAACACAACCTTTTACCTGTTGATAAAACAGGAAGTGACCTCACATAGCATTGTACACTATGAAAAATATGGTTACGATATCACTATAATGTGATGTACATTTCATACCTGAATGGATCGCCATATGTATCGTTAAGATCAGTATGTATAGGCCCATATTACCAAATTACTGTGATTGAAAGCCGACGTCCATGACCAAATGATAATGATGTGTTATTATATAGCACTTATGCTTAAGCGCTTTACATAGAAGAAATATACACCCAATATCACCCAACCTGTGTTGGTACCCATATACCGACCTCGGAAGGATGAAAGGCTGAGTTAAGGCGTTTGAGAACAGACTAAATCAGTGACTCACCCCCTGAAGTGAGCCTGAAATAAACCTTTAATGAGTCTAGCAATTATTCTATAGAATTCCAGAAAGACACATTTTTTGGCATTCCTATTCTTTCTTATTTAGGTTAGGTTCAGTGCTGAAAGTGTTAGACTTGTGGCCCTCGTGTTCTTATTTTTCTTCTTTTTTTAAGGGGCCTGAACAAGAAAGCTAGCCACTGCTGAATTAAAGAGCCACATGGTGCTGGCCACAGCCCAGGAGCTTCCATTGCAAAAACAAAAAAAGGAAGGGAGACTACAGAGGTCGCAAGGGAGACCTCAGAGGTCGCACTTGTGACCACTGGCGACCCCCAAATGATGTCCCTGATCTGAACCACATCCAACACATGTTCTTTCCACCATTTCAAGGTGCCCTCACCAGTTTTCTGCAACTGTTCTTTCAACAATCCATTAATTCTCACAATTAACCACGAAGCCTCAGGGTGATATGGGACATGGAAGATCCATTCAATTCCTTTGTCTTGACAATAGTCTAAAACCAACTTCCCCTTAAAGTGTGACCCATTAACACTTTGAATCTGTAAGGGTTCTCTGTAATACACAGCCACTTGAACTAGCAATTTGATTGTGTTCAATTGGGTGGCTCTTTTGCATGGCAACACCATTAGATAGCTGGAATACGTGTCTACAATAGTGCACGCATGCTGACATCATCAGCTAATGGGCAAGGGACCGATATAATTGATCTGCCAAATCTGTCTGGGCAATTTACCCCATTTCAACGTACCATGAATTATATGTGGAATAGATCTTTTTTTCTGATGCTAACACAGAGGCCATTGCGAAATCACTGTTTTCACACTTTCTAATGGAAGGCTAATTCCCATCTTGCACCCACCTGATAATAGCTTTTTCTCCGAGATGCCCACTGTTCTGGTGGGCCTCCTTAGCAATCCCCTCCAAATCATCGTCCTCAGCCCTTGTGACCATGACTGAAATCTTGGCATGTTCGTCTGCAACAGAATTGAACCACTATTCTAGTGAATCTGTTGCACAATGTGCGACTACATGTTACACAGTTACGGTAGCATGCATTAGCATTTCAGCAATGTCTTGCCTCAGTTCTTTTCCCCATACTTCTTTGGCATGAATTTCCCATCTATTCTTTTGCCAGGTAGGCAGCCACACAACCAACCCATTCGAGTCTGTAGAAGATTTAACAACATCCAGGTGATAAACACAATACAATTCCACGCATTGGCTACTTGTAAAGACTGGAGGGGGTGTCTGTACTTCTGCTCTCTATATGGTAGAGGAGAGGCACAGAGGACCCCAGCCAAGATTCTCTGTTATTGGTACGTCGTCGAGCAATCAAGGCCTAGCTTCTCAGGAGGTGATGCAGGCTGGTTCTTAAGTACAGTGTAGTCCCCAAGCACCCACAAAGGAATGTCCGCACACTGTATCGGTTAAAACACAGTCTTTATATAATTAATATTTAAGGTTATGTACACTATCACAATAACTCACTTTGTGCTCTGAAAATCAACAACGGTAAATATATACAGTTCTACACCAATATTATCAGATCTCATTAAAGTGCATCAACTATACTGTCAAAATGTCACACAGATCAATAAAGAGGAAACCAGCAGTAGAAAGAGGAAGGAAAGCAAGATGGTTGAACAATTGGCTGTTACGCTCACCTGGTATCCACAGGGACGCCACCCAGCCGGGTTACTCGCTGGTATGCTTCTCAACTTCGTCCTGATGTGGTCTGCGGGGAAGGTTCTGCCTGAAAATACAGGAGGACTGTGTTCAAGACTGACCGACTGCGGTAAGTATTCTCCCTCCACCCCCGTATGATTTCAGTCCCTCTGGTGCCCTCTCCTCACCTTGTGGTAGAATTAGGCATGCTCTCCGTCCTGCCTTCTTTGCAGGGGCGCGTTGTCTTTCATGGTCGAGTGCGGTCCAGTTACTTCACTGACGACGGCCCGTTTGATATTGTTCAGGTAGGTCTTATTGCTGTTCTTTAGTTTTGTTGCTATCCTGCATGCCTTTCTTTGTTTAAAATGTCTCTTTTTTCTCCCTTAGGTATGCAGAGCTTCAGCACGGCGAACTGGCTTGGTTGAGCCCCGCTGGTAAATGATGGCGCATTAAGAGCGCTATGATGCGGTAAGTAAGCGCTATGCACAGCGCTGCAAAGTCTTGCCTTTGCTAACCTGTGTTTTTCTTCCTTGTAGGTCGCAGTGTTCTTCAGCGCGAGTGGAATGTCCGGAGTGGTGCCAGCCGAGAGGCGACCAGCCAGGTAAGCCTTTTGAGCAGTTCGTAATTTGTAAATGTCTCTACTGCTTTCTTTAATGTTGCCTCTATCTTCCTCTTTCAGGTCGTTCTGTTCGGGAGGCGTGCAGATTCGAGAAAACTGTTCTCAGTAGCTGCAAGTGTTTAAAGATGAAGACTGCAGGTAAGATGCTCCTGCTAATGATGTTCCTTTTGTCTCCTTGCAGGTTCTGCTTCTCTGAGGTTCGAGGGAATAGCTGGACACAGTGAGCGTCACGTTGCAAGCTGCAAAGTAACACAAAGAGTGTTGTCTTGCTCGGGTGTGGTTTAAATAGCCCCAACAAAATAGTCCAGGTAAAGTAGTCCCTAGGCTACCACACCCAAAACACTAGACCGCATAGCTTGGTTCTTAGGAACCAGGCTATGTGGATGCCTCCATGTTAGCTGACAATACAATAAAGTAGTTCCCAAGCACATTGTTTTTCATGGTGTATGAGCCTGGTGCCATAGGCCGCAGGACTGGTCCCATGAGGGCTTTTGAAGAGGATGCCAGGCTCTAGAGACCCGAGTCCTGACTCCACCTGGCCAATGTATTTGCTAGAGGGGGTTTTGGGCGAGGGTCGTGACAGCACTACCACCTAAGGCCCCTCCCATGGTGTTCCTTCTGTCTGGCCCAAGTTTGGTTGGGAAGGTCCGATGGAATTTCCTGATTAGACGTGGTGTGTGGATATTCTCACTGGGCTCCCAGGATCTATCTTGTGGTCCAAATCCTTTCCAATCGACGAGATAATATAGCTTGGTCCTAGAGTATTTAGAGTCCAAGATATCTTTGAATTCTGGTTCTCCGTCAACAAGTATGGGCTTAAGTGGTGTCCCAATCTGTGTGCGGGGTTGCATTGATTTCAGGAGGGACACATGGAATACCGGGTGGATGTGTAGATAAGGTTGTAAATCCAGTTTCACGGCTGCTGGGTTGATAATTGCCTTAATGGTATAGGGTCCTAAGAATCTGGGATGAAAGGTCCGGGTTCCCTTGATGGGTACGAATTTAGCGGCTAACCAAACTTTGTCTCCTACTTGATAATCAGGGGCCTTTTTCCGGTGTTGGTCGGCAAATCTCTTTTGTTTTTCTTTGGCATGAATAAGGTGTTCCTTTGCCCTTTTGAAAGCCTGAGTAATGGTTGTGTGTAGAGTCTTTACCGCTGGCATTTCCAAGCTGGTTGGAAGGTCTAGTTCAGAGGTACGTGGATGTCTGCCATAAAGGGTATAGAAGGGCGTTTGTACCGTGCTTGAATGCAAAGAATTGTTATATGCATATTCGGCTATCCATAGTAGGTCTTTCCAATTCCTTTGTTCGTGGTGCAGCATGCACCGTAAATATTGCTCGAGTGTCTGATTGGTTCTCTCGGTTCGGCCGTCCGTTTGGGGATGGTGACTGGTAGATAGCCAAATGTCGATCTGCGCCATTGCACAACATTTTTTCCAGAAATTTGAAACAAACTGGCTTCCTCGATCAGAGACCAGAACCGAAGGGAAGCCATGTAGCTTAACCACGCCCTCCAGGAACACTTTTGCTAAAGTGGCTGCGTCGGGGAGGCCTTTGAGAGGAATAAAATGGGCCATCTTCGAGAATAAGTCCACAACTACAAGGATGGTGTTGAACCCTTGGCTTGGAGGTAGATCAGTGATGAAGTCAAGGGAAAGAGTGTGCCATGGAACTGGAGGAATGTCCAATGGTTGTAGGAGACCAGATGATTTTTGTTTCTGTGATTTATTTTGTGCGCAGACACCGCAGGACTGAATATACTGAATGATGTCCTTACGCCAGGTAGGCCACCAAAAGTTCTCTTTCACCTTAGCTAGGGTTTTGGCGATCCCAGGATGCCCTTCGATCAGTGAATCGTGATGGTTTGAAATAATATGCTGTTGTAATTCCTTCTTGGGTACATATAGGCGATCCCTAAAAAAGGGTACATGGTCCTTGATGGTATATTGTTCTCCTTGAGTTTGCCATGCGAGGTAGGCATCAGGATTCATTGTCCGTTGGATTTCTTTTCATAGTTCTGCTTGTATTAAGGCTGTCGTGATACCCAAGAGTTTGTCTTCAGGTATAATAGGTACTGGGTCTTGAGTTGTATATACTATTTCATCTATGCCCATGCGAGATAAGGCATCCGCCTTTCTGTTTCTGACTCCTGGTTGAAATGTGATTACATAATCATATTCGGCGAAGAAAAGGGCCCACTGTAATTGGCGCAAGGACTGGGCCTTGGCTGTTTAGAGATATTGCAGGTTTCGGTGGTCTGTGATGACTGTAATGGTGTGTCTGGCCCCCAGAAGGTAGTGCCTCTAGGCCTTAAAGGCGGATTTGATAGCGAGGAGTTCCTTGTCCGTGATGGCATAATTAATCTCTGGAGTTGAGAACTTTTTTGACCAGAAGGCCACAGTGTAGCTGTCCGGTTTCGGGGTCTCTCTGTGAAAGGACAGCCTACATTGCGAGACTGGACGCATCAGTTTCAACGACATAAGGGAGGTCTGGACGAGGATGTCGCAGGATTGGAGCGGAGGTAAACCTTCGTTTAAGTTCCTGGAAGGCTTCTTCTGCTTCTTCGGTCCAAGCAAACTTTTTATTGTTTTTTCGTGATAGTACCGTGATTGATAGGTAGGCCACCAAAAGTTCTCTTTCACCTTAGCTAGGGTTTTGGCGATCCCAGGATGCCCTTCGATCAGTGAATCGTGATGGTTTGAAATAATATGCTGTTGTAATTCCTTCTTAGGTACATATAGGCGATCCCTAAAAAAGGGTAGATGGTCCTTGATGGTATATTGGTCTCCTTGAGTTTGCCATGCGAGGTAGGCATCAGGATTCATTGTCCGTTGGATTTCTTTTCATAGTTCTGCTTGTGTTAAGGCTGTCGTGATACCCAAGAGTTTGTCTTCAGGTTTAATAGGTACAGGGTCTGGAGTTGTATATACTATTTCATCTATGCCCATGCGAGATAAGGCATCCGCCTTTCTGTTTCTGACTCCTAGTTGAAATGTGATTACATAATCATATTCGGCGAAGAAAAGGGCCCACCGTAATTGGCGCGAGGACTGGGCCTTGGCTGTTTTGAGATATTGCAGGTTTCGGTGGTCTGTGATGACTGTAATGGTGTGTCTGGCCCCCAGAAGGTAGTGCCTCTAAGCTTTAAAGGCGGATTTGATAGCCAGGAGTTCCTTGTCTGTGATGGCATAATTAATCTCTGGAGGTGAGAACTTTTTTGACCAGATGGCCACAGGATGTAGCTGTCCGGTTTCCGGGTCTCTCTGTGAAAGGACAGCCCCCATTGCGAGACTGGGCGCATCAGTTTCAATGACATAAGGGGGTCTGGACAAGGATGTCGCAGGATTGGAGCGGAGGTAAACCTTTGTTTAAGTTGCTGAAAGGCTTCTTCTGCTTCTTCAGTCCAAGCACACTTTTTATTGTTTTTTCGTAATAGTACTGTGATTGGGTGCACAACCTGAGAGAAGTCTGGGATGAACCGGCGGTAGAAGTTCGCAAAGCCCAGCATGCTTTGTACCCCTTCAGAGACGTTGGTGAAGGCCATTTCAGAATGGCATCTACTTTGTGCACGTCCATTCTGATGCCTCCTGGAGTAAGGATAAAACCAAGAAATTCTTTTCGGTGACGTGAAAAAAGCATTTTTCAAGCTTTGCAAGCAAGCGATGTTGACTGAGCTTGGTGAGGACTGAACGAACGTGCCTGACATGATCTTGTTCCGAGGCTGAGCATACTAAGATGTTGCCTATGTACACTAAGGCGCACACATCAATTAACTCCCTTAAGACGTCATTCATGAAATATTGGAATGCAGCAGGAGCATTGCATAACCCGAAGGGCATGACTTGATATTCAAACAAGCCGTACTTAGTACGGAAGGCGGTTTCCATTCATCTCCTTTTCTGACTCGGACCAGGTGGTACGCTCCTCGAAGGTCCAATTTGGTATAAATCTGGGCATCTTTAACTTGGTCTAGCATCTCAGGGATAAGTGGCAAGGGGTAGCCGTTCTTCACGGTGATCTGGTTCAATGCGTGGTAGTCAATACAGGTTCTCAAGTCTCCTCTTTTTCGGTATGAAGAACAAAGGACTGACTGCGGAGGACTTCGAAGGATGGATAAATCCGTTTGCAAGGTACTGGTCTAAATAGGATTTCAAATGAAGGTTTTCTGGTTCTGTGAGAGCGTAGATCCTGCCTCAAGGGATTTGTGCACCAGGAACAAGGTCGACCTGACAGTCATAGGGCCTGTGCGGCGGCAATGTATTGGCTTGGTCCTTCCGAAAACATCCTGGAAATCATGGTATTCACTTGGCAAGGTATTAGTTGCACCCAGGGTTGATACTGTCGCTCCGGGAGTCATGGGGATACATACGTCGGGTTTCTCCACTTGGTAATAGCAGGCAGGGGAGCAGTCACCGGCGAAGGTTAATTTTCGTGCCTGCCAGTCTATCAAAGGGTTGTGAGCAACCAACCATGGCATCCCTAGTATTAGCCTGAACTGAGGTGCCTTGATGAGATCGAATGAAATAGACTCCCGATGTCCGTCCTGGCACAGCAAGGTTACCGTGGCTGTGCACTGGGTTACTGGTCCGGAAGCGATTTCTGTCCCATCCACGGTGGTTATCTTGTCCATAATTGGCTTAGAACACAAAGAAAACCCCATCTCTGCTGCCATTTCTTGATCAATATCATTTCCAATTGCTCCGCTGTCGATGTCTGCTTCAACGGCATGCATTCTTGACGACTGTTGGTGGTTAATTAAGATCACTGGTATTGCAAAGTGTGAGGTCAGCAACTCTTTCTACTCACTTGACAAACTGACCTCTACGTTTGTCGAGCTTGGTAGTTTTCCGATTCCTTAGCTTCATCCTTCTCTGTGGCCCTGACTGTTCTTCTTGGGGGTTTTACTGGACAGTCCTTCAGAAAATGTCCTGTTTTCCCAAAATACAAACAAAGCTGTTGTTGTCTTCTTTTGTCCCGCCCTTGTTTTGTTAATGGAGGCCGTATCCCTCCAATCTGCATGGGTTCTACATCATTTTCAGGTACACAGGGTGTGTTTTCCCTTGGTCGAACATACACAGTCCGAGGGTCCGTCTTAGACCGGTCTGCCTTTTGGTCCTGCAACTGGTGGTCTAGCTGCACGACCAGATTTATGAATTCTGCACAGTCTCTGGGTGGATCAACCACCTGGGCTAAGACGTCCTTTAATTTGCCTCGTAAGCGTCGATGGAATAAGAAGAACGTGGTTCTTTTGTTTTCTGGCCACCTAGCTTCGGCAACCAGTCTGTTGAAGGTAGCAGTGTACGTTAACAAGTCCTGATTCCCCTGTCGGAGGGACAAGAGTTCATTGACTACTGCTTGTTCCTGGGTATGGCGAGCAAAAAGTTTTTCCATTTCTCTTTGGAACTCCCCAAAGTCATGTAATAGAGGATCGTCATGGGTTACCAGTGGCAACGACCAATCTGCTGCACTACCACTCAGGTATGATAAAACAAAAGCTACCCGAGCTTGGTCATTTGGAAATGCTCCAGGCCTACAAAGAAAATGAAGGTGGCACTGATTGATGAATGCTGCATACTTCCGTGGGTCGCCTGAGAACCTTTCTGGTGGTGCCAGGGGCACAGTTCCAGGTGACGTGATTTGTACTGGAGTGGGTGGTTTGGCGGGGTTTTGCATCATTGGATTGCTTCCAGGTAGAGTTGCCTGTCCTGCCTGTGATTGCAAGTATTGCCTGCTAATCTCTTCAGTGCGTTCTTTGGTCACTATTAGGTCTCTCCAGAGGGCATTAGTCTCTTGTCGGGCAGAATGAACCTCAGCACGAAGCTCTCCTAGTAATTGGGCCAATTGGTCCATTTCTGATGTCTCTATCGCCCAGGTAGATTTGTTATGGTAGGCTTCGCATTCTGTTACGCTCACCTGGTATCCACAGGGATTCCACCCAGCCGGGTTACTCGCTGGTATGCTTCTCAGCTTCGCCCTGATGTTGTCTGCGGGGAAGGTTCTGCCTGAAAATACAGGACTGTGTTCAAGACTGACCGACTGGGGTAAGTATCCTCCTTCCACCCCCGTATGATTTCAGTCCCTCTGGTGCCCTCTCCTCACCTTCTGGTAGAATTAGGCGTGCTCTCCGTCCTGCCTTCTTTGCAGGGGCACGTTGTCTTTCATGGGTGAGTGCTGTCCAGTTACTTCACTGACGCCGGCCCGTTTGATATTGTTCAGGTAGGTCTTATTGCTGTTCTTTAGTTTTGTTGCTATCCTGCATGCCTTTCTTTGTTTAAAATGTCTCTTTTTTCTCCCTTAGGTATGCGGAGCTTCAGCGCGGCAAACTGGCTTGGTTGTGCCCCGCTGGTAAATGATGGCGCATTAAGAGCTCTATGATGCGGTAAGTAAGCGCTATGCGCAGCGCTGCAAAGTCTTGCCTTTGCTAACCTGTGTTTTCCTTCCTCGTAGGTCGCAGTGCTCTTCAGCAAAAGTGGAATGTCCGGAGTGGTGCCAGCCGAGAGGCGACCAGCCAGGTAAGCCTTTTGAGCAGTTCGTAATTTGTAAATGTCTCTACTGCTTTCTTTAATGTTGCCTCTATCTTCCTCTTTCAGGTTGTTCTGTCCGGGAGGCGTGCAGATTCGCGGAAGCTGTTCTCAGTAGCTGCGAGCGTTTAAAGATGAAGACTGCAAGTAAGATGCTGCTGCTAATGATGTTCCTTTTGTCTCCTTGCAGGTTCTGCTTCTCCGAGGTTCGAGGGAATAGCTGGACACGGTGAGCATCACGTTGCAAGCTGCAAAGTAACACGAAGCGTGTTGTCTTGCTCGGGTGTGGTTCAAATAGCCCCAGCAAAATAGTCCAGGTAAAGTAGTCCCTAGGCTACCACACCCAAAACACTAGACCGCATAGCTTGGTTCTTAGGAACCAAGCAATGTGGATGCCTCCATGTTGGCTGACAATACAATAAAGTAGTTCCCAAGCACATTGTATTTCATGGTGAATGAGCCTGGCTCCATAGGTGCCAGGACTGGCCCCATGAGGGCTTTTGAAGAGGATGCTAGGCTCTAGAGGCTCGAGTCCTAACTCCACCTGGCCAATGGGTTTGCCAGAGGGGGTTTTGGGCGAGGGTCGTGACAGCGGCAGAATACTGGTCGCTACCGTTAAACACAGCTCTGTGTGGAGATCCCCCCACTTGGGCAACCTGTAGAATAAGATACAAGCCCAGTCCATATATTGTTCCCAATAGACTTCCCAATAGTTCTGCAACCCCAAAGTACCTGTGTAGCGTTCCTCGGCGGGGAATCAGCAGCCCTTCTTGAGTGCTATCCCTTTAAGGCAGGAGTCACGGGTCGTCGAACGTCCGACAGAGAGCAGGATGAGCTATGACGGTGAAGTGGTAGCTTCGTTCCTGGCGGTGCTCGTTGACGGGGAAGCGTAAACGTCCTGCAAGGAAGATGCGTGCGGGGCACCTCAGTGTCGATAGTTCTGGACCACAAAGAGTTTGAAGAACTGTGGCCCAGCAAGGGCGTTGAGTCGTCGGCGTCTCTGTGGTCCTTGGGTGGCGGGAAACCCACCGGCGGATGCTCCTCGGCACGTCGACGGTCAGGCCTTCTCCAGCAGGATACAGCGGCGACGATGAGGATGAGAGACTCCTTGAATCAAATGAAGTTCTTAGGCAAACGGGAGCACGGCGGCTCCTATCGGCGACGGCGGTCGGCGACAGTGGCGGACAACAGTCCGGGCGCTTCTCTTTGGGATTCCGCAGAAGTCCCCGTCTCGGGTCTGCAGCCTGTCGAATGTCTGTCTACCAGGGAGCCTTGGCAAAGATCAGCTGGTGCACGATGGTATCTCGTAGCTCGGGAAGAGGGCGCTTTACCAGGTCCTCTGAGGGTCAGTCCTTGGAGACACAGCAGCTTTCAGATTGATGAAGGAGAGCAACAGCAATTCTTCTCTTCCAACAAGGCTTCAAGGTTAAGCTTCAGTTTCACTCCAGTTACTCTTCAGCTTCTGAACACGATTCCTAGCAGTGAGAGGTCCCCAGATATACTGTTGATCTCCCATTCATTCTCCTAGGTCACACTCGGTCAACCAATCGGTCAGAAGGGCATTCATGCTGGCAGGCAGCCAATCAGGTGCATAGTGCATTCAGGCCTTTTACTTCTCTCCAGACACTCACAACAAGTTATGTGTATTGGGACAAGTACCCAGCCATTCAACACTCCACAAGTGGCTGGGTACTTGTCCCAATACACATAACTTGTTGTGAGTGTCTGGAGAGAAGTATCCGCATTCATACCAATTTCGGGCAGGGCTGTCTCAGTAATTGTGTCAAACACCAGATACTAGACACACGCAACACAGAATGCGTTTTCGTCACACACTCCATTCACCCAAGTCCCACCCACAGGCGTACCCACAACATACAGTCATTGGGAAGGCTCCAGCCAGTCTGGTCAGCACTTCACAACAATGCTATATATGGAACTTCCACCCAACAGCCGGTCAGGGGGAAGGGACAGAGTCAGCGCTTCCCAGGACTTTGGGAAAACAAGGTAACAGGCAATAGAAAGCAAGAGGCCACAGGGGCCATCTTGTTTCCTATCAGGAATCAACCGATTCCAATGGCAGGGCCTGGGTATCCCAAAATGGAGGATACTCAGAGCACCTGTCAAATTCAGCATGGAGCTGCCACCAGCCCTTACCCTGCTCTGTGGGTCACACACAGGTGCCAAAAAACATACACTAGGGGCACAGGGCTGTACCCCTACCCATGGGTGCCATAAGGGTATCCCATGGGTCTGTTCACCAAAACCAAAAGAGAGAGCTGCACCGCCAGGAGTCCTACATGAACTCCTGCGTGGAAAACACGACAGAACACACGATAAAAAGCAGTAAAGGACAAGGATACGGAGGCCCTGTCCCTCTGATGCTTTTCCAGCATCACAGTCGTCCCCCCAGACTGAGGTTAGGGTGCCTAATCTCCCACGAGATAGACACCCTCATCCAGACGGTCAACATACCTTCTGGAAAGTCCATCTGCATTATCATGACTCTTCCCTGGTCTGTGCTCTATGGTGAAGTCTAGACCTTGTAGGCTAATGGACCACCTGAGCAGTTTCGGGTTCTCACCCTTCATCTGCATAAGCCACTTCAGGGGCTTATGATCTGTTTGGACCTTGAAGGTAGACCCTGTAAGGTAGGGCCTAAAACGCCTAAGGCTCCAAACTATGCTAAAATATTCCTTTTCAACAGTAGCCCACCTAAGTTCTCTACCCTTGAGTTGTCTACTGATGAATATGATAGGATGTGCCCTCCCTTTGTCATCTAACTGGGACAAGACAGCTCCAATTCCGGTGTCGCAGGCATCTGTCTGGACGATGAAGGGTCGGCTGTAGTCCGGCGCACACACCACAGGTGCCCTACACAGACTTTCTTTCAAGCCATCAAAGGCCCTCTGACAGTCTTCAGTCCAATTAACCTTCCAAGGTCGTTTGGGTGAAGTCAGATCTGTCAAGGGTGCATCTATGGTTCCATAGTCTGCCATGAAATTGCGATAGTAACCAGTGAGGCCCAAAAAGGCTCTCACCTCGGTTTGAGGAGTGGGAGTCTCCCAGTCATGTACATCCTGTACCTTACTGGAGAGAGGTTGGATTTGACCCCCTCCTACCTCATGACCAAGATATGTGACTTTTCCCTGAACTATCTGGCACTTGGTGGCCTTGATAGTGAGGTTAGCCCTTTTCAAGGCCTGCAACACCTTATCCAGGTGTGTCAAATGCTCTTCCCAGGTGGAACTGTAGACTGCAATGTCGTCTAGGTAGGCCATACAAAAGGCCTCCAGCCCACTGAGCGCATGATTGACCAATCTCTGGAAGGTGGCAGGGGCATTCTTCAACCCAAAAGGCATGACCCTAACCTGGTAGAGTGCCTGTGGTGTTGAGAACGCTGTCTTTTCCTTGGCATGGTCCGTCAGAGCTATTTGCCAATAGCCTGAGTTAAGGTCAAAGGTGCTCACAAATTTGGCAGCACCTATGGTGTCCACGAGCTCATCAGCCCTGGGCAATGGGTGCGCGTCAGTTTTGGTGACAGCATTAACTCCTCACAGAACACACAGAACCTCCAATCCTTGGTACCTGCCTGGGAGCTTGCCTTGGGGACAAGGACCACTGGACTGGACCAGGGACTAGTTGAGGGTTCAATAACACCCAGATCCAACATCTTGGCGACCTCAGCCTGGATGTGGTTCTTTACTGTATCTGACATACGGTAGCACCTGCTTTTGACAGGCACACTGTCGCCAGTGTCAATTTCGTGCCTACACCACGGTGTAAGGCCTGGTGTCAGGGAAAACAGAGAGGCATACTGCTGGAGCAAAGACCTGCAGGCCCTCTGCTGCTCTGTCGTCAGATCTGGAGAGCTCCACTGAGCCATCCTGAGGGTTGCTATGCAGTAAATCAGGAAGGGGCTCACCCTCATCCTCTTCTTGCTCTAAAGCTAGCAAGAGACATGAGACTTCTGCTCGCCTGTGGAAAGGCTTGAGTCTGTTAACATGGAATACCTGAGGGGCTACCCCAGGGACTCCCATGTCAACCAGATAATTGACATCTCCCATCTTGGAGATGATCCTGAAGGGTCCAGTCCACTTGTCTGCCAAAGCTCTAGGGTTGGTAGGCTCCATCACAAGGATTTCCTGTCCCGGAGTCCAATCCACTTGCAAGGCTTTAAGGTCATGCCAGTACTTATTTAATTCCTGGCTGGCCTTGAGATTTGCTGTTGCCTGACCCATCATCTGTGTCATCCTCCGTCTGAGGCCTAACACATAGTCCCCCACTTGCTTGGCGGGACCTGGGGGGGTGGCCTCCAAACCTTCTCTGATTAAGGCAAGGGGCCCCCTCACGGGATGTCCAAAGAGTAACTCAAAGGGGCTGAAACCAACACCCTCTTGAGGTACCCCTCTGTAAGCAAACAGCAGGCATGGCAGAAGGAGATCCCATTTCCTCCTTAGGGGCTCTTGCAAAGCGCCTAGCATTCCTTTGAGAGTTTTATTAAATCTCTCAACCAGACCATTGGTCTGGAGATGGTAAGAGGTGGAGAACTTGTAGGTTACCCCACACTCTTTCCACATGGTTTTCATGTAACTAGACATGAAGTTGGATCCTCTGTCAGAGGCAAGCTTCTTAGGGAATCCAACACGGGTGAAAATGCCCAGGAGAGCCCTGGCAACCACCTTGGCAGTAATAGTCTGAAGGGGTATAGCCTCAGGGTACCTGGTGGCATGATCGACCAAGACCAGGATGAACCGATGTCCATCTGAAGTGGGAGGGTCAAGGGGACCAACAATGTCGATGCCCACCCTCTCAAATGGTGTGCCAACCACTGGCAATGGTTGCAGTGGGGCAATGACGCTGCCTCCAGTCTTGCCAGACAACTGACAAGTTGGGCAGGTCCTGCAGTGAGACTCCACCTCTACTCCCATCTGTGGCCAGTAGAAATGGGCAGAGAGCCTCTGCTTAGTCTTATTGGTCCAAGATGACCAGCCAAGGGCACCTCATGGCCAACTGCAGCAGGAAGGGTCTGTAAACCTGGGGTACCACCAACCTCTTGAGGGCACAAGGTTCAGGCTTAGTGGGCTCACTAACAAGCAGCTCACCCTCCCAATAGATTCGGAAGGTCCTAGGCACTTCTCCTTGTGCATGGGACAGGGCCTGTTTCCTCAGACCCTCAAGAGAGTGGCACTCTCTCTGTCCCTTACAGAAGTCTGCCTGGGAGGGACCCCTTCAGCTAACAAGCATTGAAGGTCGGGATGATCCTCCGGGTTGAGAGCCTCTCCCACAGGAAAGTCTTCTGGCCCTTCTCCCACAGGAGTTGAGATGGGATTCAGCACTGGACCCAGCCCGTCCGGAGCATGGATCCCAATTGGTGCTGTCGGAACAGCAGGGAGAGGAGGGGCTCCCTCCACAGAGGTGGCCTTCTTACTCTTCCGTTTTCTTCGTGCCTTGGGTTTCCCCGTCGGCAAGGATACCAGGCTCACAGACGGACCCAGTGTGACCTGCGATCAGGTGACTGCCACAGCAGCCATGGGTAGACCATCCGTGATCATCCCCAACTCGACCAAATCGTTTCCCAACAAGATGTTCGCAGGCACGTTGTCCTGAACCAGGACCGGAAGCTTTGCTGTCTTGTCTCCAATCGTAATGTTGACTAAGGCTACAGGCGATAATTTGGGAGGCCCACCAGCTAACCTGGTGGTTCTCAGAGGAGCACCTATATAGTCCTCTGGCTTGAGCAGGGTCCTGTCCACCACTGTCATGCTTGCCCCAATGTCTCTCAAACCAGTAGAAGTCTGGCCATTCAAGAGGACAATTCTCAAAAACCTACAAGCGTTCTGTGGGATAGTCGCCAGTACTTCTGCGTACTGGTCCCAGGCCTCAAGGGACACTAAGGAAATCTCCACGGGAGCACCAAAGGTGTTCCCAGTAGAGGAGGGGAGGACAGTGGCCTTTAGCACAGGTAGGGAGTATGGGTAGGTCAGGCTGACAGCCTGGACTCCAAGTGCCTTACCTTTACACTTGGGGTCACCCCTTCGGTGATCCAGAGCCCCACAATCCCAACAAGTGCCGGGAGTGCGGGGTACGGTATTGGAACCACCGGGACCCTGCTTTGCAGCAGGCGGACCACTACTCTTACTCCCACCCACAACTTACTTATCCCCACTAGGTTTTTGGACCTTAGGAGAGGAAGGTTTTGGTTTACCGGACTGTGATTGCTTCTGGGACTCCTGAGCTTTCTAAGAGGTCCCATTTCTTTGTCCTTGTCCTTCCCACTGGAGTCCTTAGGGGACACCCGGTATGAGACCCACTTGTCAGCCAACCTAGCCAGTTTAAAGGGGTCCAAAATGTTCTGGTCAGCAACATACTGATGCAGCTCTGGTGAACAGGCTTCCGAAAAATGCTCAAAAAACAAAAGGTGGGACAATTCAACAAACGTTTTCACTTTGTAACCATCAATCCACCCCATCATGTTCATATGTGCAGCACTCACCCAGTCAATCCAAGACACATTCTCTTGTTTCTTAAATTCCCTGAACCTTTTGAGGTATTGGGAAGGTGTCTTTCCAAACTTGGCGATCAAAGCAGACTTCATTCACACATACGGACCCCTTTCTTCCACACTCAGTTTCAGAATACAGTCATATCCAGTTTGAGGCACTCTGCTTAACAAACACTTAGCCCAATCTCTCTTTTCAACATCATGAATTGCATAAGCCATCTCAAACACTTCAATCCATTGGAGGATAGCAGAACCCTCCACATACACACCAACCAAATCTTTCATAAACTTGGTTGCTGGGGACCTGACACTCCAAACTGGTTTAGCTGAAGTCTCCACTCGAGCTTTCTCTAACTGGATTCGCTGATATTCAGTGTCCTTGTCTTTGAGTTCAAAATCCCTATTTTTGAGTTCGACTTGCTGTGCCAACTCCTCTTTCTTAAACTCAGCATCTATTTCCAATTTGCGATATTCAAAGGCCAATTTCATCCTTAATAACTCAAGCTCCAAGGAATTGCTGGGGTTCAGAACAGAGGCAGCAGGAATAATGGCATTCCCAGAAACAGATTTGGCGACTGCCCTCAGGGTAGAGTCCTCATTGGTTGCACCCCCCCCTTCAAGAGTTTCCCAATCAGTCTGGTAGTCCACCAGGGCAGCTATCAGCTCAGCCCTAGACTAATCCACAAAGTCTAACTCCCTGTCTTCATGAGCACTCTGGAGAGCCTCTAAGCTCATCCGAGTCAATTTACCATTAACAATAGATTCCATTGCTTGTAATGCAGTTATCTTGTACACAACTAAACCTTAATTTAACAAAGTGCAGATATCCTTATAAGTGGCACGGTTATACACTGATTCTTAAAACCATAAGCATCCCACCGCTGCCACCAGTGTAAAGACTGGAGGGGGGTGTCTGTAGTTCTGCTCTCTATATGGTAGAGGAGAGGCACAGAGGACCCCAGCCAATATTCTCAATTATTGGTACGTGGTCGAGCAATCAAGGCCTAGCTTCTCAGGAGGTGATGCAGGCTGGTTCTTAAGTACAGTGTAGTCCCCAAGCACTCACAAAGGAATGTCCGCACACTGTATCGGTTAAAACACAGTCTTTCTATAATTAATATTCAAGGTTATGTACACTATCACAATAACTCACTTTGTGCTCCGAAAATCAACAATGGTAAATATATACAGTTCTACAGTGGTACCACCAATATAATCAGATCTCACTAAAGTGCATCAACTATACTGTCAAAATGTCACACAAATCAATAAAGAGGAAACCAGCAGTAGAGAGAGGAAGGAAAGCAAGATGGTTGAACAATTGGCAGAATACTGGTCGCTACCGTTAAACACAGCCCTGTGTGGAGATCCCCCCACCTGGGCAACCTGTAGAATTAAGATACAAGCCCAGTCCATATATAGTTCCCAATAGACTTCCCAATAATTCTGCAACCCCAAAGTACCTGGCATTGTAGCGTTCCTCTGTGGGGAATCGACAGCCCTTCTTGAGTGCCCTCCCTTCAAGGCAGGAGTCATGGGTCGTCGAACGTCCAATGGAGAACAGGGTGAGCTACGACGGTGAAGTGGCAGCTTCGTTCCTAGCGGTGCTTGTTGACGGGGAAGCATAAACATCCTGCAAGGAAGAGGCGGTCGGGACACCTCGGTGTCGATAGTTCTGGACCGCAAAGAGTTTGAAGAACTGTGACCCAGCAAGGGCGTCGAGTCGTTGGTGTCTCTGTGGTCCTTGGGTGGCGAGAAACCCACCGGCGGATGCTCTTCGGTGCGCTGACGGTCAGGCCTTCTCCAGCAGGATACAGCAGCGTCAATGCCGACGAGAGCGTCCTTGGATCAAATGAAGTTCTTAGGCAAACGGGAGCATGGTGCCTCCGGTCGACGACGGCGGTCGGCGACAGTGGCGGACAACAGTCCGGATGCTTCTCTTTGGGATTCCGCAGCAGTCCCCATCTCGGGTCGGCAGCCTGTCGAAGGTCTGTCTACCAAGGAGCTTTGGCAAAGATCAGCTGGTGCACGATGTTCTCTCGTAGCTCGGGAAGAGGGCGCCTTACCAGGTCCTCTCTGGGTCAGTCCTTGGAGACAAAGCAGCTTTCAGATTGATGAAGGAGAGCAACAGCAATTCTTCTCTTCCAGCAGGGCTTCAAGGTTAAGCTTCAGTTTCACTCCAGTTACTCTTCAGCTTCTGAACATGATTCCTAGCAGTGAGAGGTCCCCGATATACTGTTGATCTCCCATTCATTCTGCTGGGTCACACTCGGGCAACCAATCGGTCAGAAGGGCATTCATGCAGGCAGGCAGCCAATCAGGTGCATAGTGCATTCAGGCCATTCGCTTCTCTCCTGACACTCACAACAAGTTATGTGTATTGGGACAAGTACCCAGCCATTCAACACTCCACACTGCATTCATACCAGTTTCGGGCAGGGCTGTCTCAGTCATTGTGTCAAACACCAGATACTAGACACCCACAACACAGAATGCATATTCGTCACACACTCCATTCACCCAAGTCCCGCCCACAGGCGTATCCACAACATACAGTCATTTGGAAGGCTCCAGCCAGTCTGGTTAGCACTTCACAACAACACCATATATGGAACTTACACCCAACAGCCGGTTAGGGGGAAGGGACAGAGTCAGGGCTTCCCAGGACTTTGGGAAAACCAGGTAACAGGCAATAGAAAGCAAGAGGCCACAGGGGCCATCTTGTTTCCTATCAGGAATCAACTGATTCCAATGGCAGGGCCTGGGTATCCCAAAATGGAGGATACTTAGAGCACCTGTCAAATTCAGCATGGAGCTGCTACCAGCCCTTACCCTGCTCTGTGGGCCACATACTGTATGTTGTGGGGTGGGACCTGGGTGAATGGAGTGTGTGACAAATACGCATTTCATGTTATGGGGGTCTAGTATCTGGTGTTTGACACAATGGGCCTCACTATGAATCTGGCGGCAGCCATGCCGGAGTCATTTTTTCTTTTTGGCGCCCGAGAATGGGCAGTTACCAGGGCATTACAGCCCCGGCGGACCAGGTAATTGGCCATTCCCGGTGCACCAGAAAATATTCGTCCCCATTTGCTTCTGAGTTCCACTGGACTCAATGGGAATGGGGAGGCCGGATGCACCGGTACCATTCAGGAAGGGTGCCGGTACATTTTACATGGTCTGCTCACGGGTGCCTGTCTGCCTGCCAGGTCAGATCTGGTGGGCAGTAAGGCACCCCTGAGCAGAACTCGTAGTTTGCCAGTCCAGTAACAACGGTACCGGAAAGTTTACTGGTACCGTTGTTACCGGAACCGGCAACCTTATAATGAGGCCAAATGACTGAGACAGCCCTGCCCGAAACGGGGATGAATGCAATGCGGAGTGCTGAATGGCACAGTGCTTGTCCCAATCCATATTCCATGTTGTGAGTGTCTGGATGGGTAAGAATGGACTGAATGCACTGTGAGCCTGATTGGCTGCCTGACTGCCTGAATGCCCTTCTGAATGATTGGTTGCCTGAGTGTGACCCAGCAGAGTGAATGGGAGATCAACAGTATATCTGGGGGCCTCTCACTGATGGAAATCGTTCAGAAGCTGAAGTTGATACTTGATGGTTAATCTTAAAGCCCACTGGAAGAAGAAGAATTGCGGCTGCTGTCCTTCGCCAATCTGAAAGCTGCTGTGCCTTCAAGGAACTGATCCAAGAGAGTACCTGGCTAGGAGACATCTTCCCGAGCTACGAGTGACCATCGTGCACCAGCTGATCTTTACCAAAGCTCCCTGGACGTCAGACCCTCGAAAGGCTGCCGATCAGAGAAGGGGACCGCCTTGCAATCACGAAGCGAAGCACCCAGACATTGAAGTCCATCACCGTCGATGACCACCGTTGCCGACCGGAGCCGCAGTGCTCCTTTGCCTAAGACATTTGATCCAAGGACTCCCTTGCTCATCACCGTCGACTGCTTTCATCCTGCGGAAGAAAGTCAAGGCCGCCGACAACCGAGGAGAATCCGCCGGTGGGTTGCCCTCCACCCGAAGACCACATAGACGTAGAGTACCCGATGCTCTTGCTGGCCCAAAGTTCTTCATCGGCCCTTTGCGGCAACAAACACTCGTCGTCGAGGTGCACCGCACGCTTCAGCTTGCAGGACGTTTTCTCACCAATCGTCAATGAGCACCGCAAGAACCGAAGCTTCTGCCGCAACGACAGTGTTCGCCCTTTTTCTTACTGACTCTTGGCGACCTGTGGCTCCTGCTTCAAAAGGAGTGCACTCAAAAAGGGCCAGTTGACGACTTACCGAAGAACTCTACGAAACCAGGTACTTTGGGGTTCGTAGAACCTTTTGAAGGAATCGAGACTATATAGAACTTAATTGGACTGGGCTTGTCAAATACGCTTTATTCACAGGTTGCTCAGGTGGGAGCATTCACACACAGAACTGTGTCTAGTTAGCAGGGACCCAGTATTCTGCCATTGCTTGATTTAAACTTGCTTTTTTTCTGCAATCTATTATTGATTTATCTTATAATATGATTCATATGCAATACGAACTGTTAGCAGTTGATGCATTTCAAAGCAATCGATAGTTAAGAGTGGTACCACGTAAATCTGTATATATTTGCCATTATAATATTACCAGAGGACAAAGTGTGTTGTTCGGATTGTGTATATAACGTGAAGCGTATTTATATAAACACTGTGTTTTCACTAAGGTAGTGTGTGGACATTCCTTTGTGGGTGCCTGGGGACTACACTGTACTTAAGAACCAGCCCGCATCACCTCCTGAGAGCTTAACCCTTGTTTGCTCGACCTCCGCTACCCAATAGAGAATCTTGGCTTGGGTGTTCTGTGCCTCTAATCTGCCATATAGAGAGCAGGAGTACAGATACCCCCCTCCAGTCTTTACACTGGTGGCAGCGGTGGGATGCTAATGGTACTAAGAATCAGTGTGTAACTGTCATGATCTCTGCTTCCAAAAGGTCAGGGTTTTCCCAACTCCCTTGGAAGCAGATCCATAACCCAGGTTCCGAGTGCCAACCAGTCCCAATTGGGAGCTTTTGGACCCAGTCCTGGCGCCAGTGGCACCAGGCTCATAAATATGCCCAGTCCCAGCGCTGGAAGCGCCGGGCTCATAATGCTTGGGTGGACTTACCTGCAGCAGACCATGCTGCTTACTTGCCTGCCAGTTGAGCCTCTGATCCTCTTCTGTTTGGAACTACTTTTCCTGTTGGGTGGGGCAGGAGCCACTCCCTAGATTCAGAACACTGGAACTCTTCTGGAAAGCAGGAACTCTTTTCTTACCTAGGCGTGGCTGTGGAAGGAGACACCTAAGCACTACAGGAGGCTATTTAAACCACACCCGATGGATGAATCTTGCTTTGCGTTATTCTGCATCCTCTGCAGCAGAACGCTCATCGTGTCTTCTGCATCTGATCCTGGGCCTAAGGAAAAAGGCTTACCATCCTGAATCCAGTCTTCAGCAACACCTATAAAGACAAGAAAGAACAGGTTAGCATTACGGTCTTCAGCGACAGCTCTTCACTTACCTGGTCCATCGGCTGTCACCAACGCCTCGCGCTGCATTCCGGCATCTGAAAGACAAAGGCTTACCTACTCTTCGTGCGCTCCGGAGGTCTTCACACTGCATTCCGGCATCTGAAAGACAAAAGCTTACCAACTCTTCGCACGCTCCGGAGGCCTTCGGCGCTGCATCCCGCATCTGAAAGACAAAACAAGGTGCGTTTGAAGACATTGGGGAACTTTAATACTCACGTGCCATTACTCCTTTCCACATCTAACCCAGTGGGTATTCCGGCACCCTGCAGCCGCTCCGAACTTGTACCTGCAAAATAAAAAGACAGTTAGAGCGCATCGTGAAGCAGGCAACAAGCGCTTACTTACGTGCTTCCAGGCGCTTCTATTCATCACACGGGCTCCATCTTCAACTCACTTCAGCCCGTCATCCACCATCGCCGGAACCCTGCAAAACAAGAGACATCATTACTAAAGACTTTAAAGACATTAGAATTACTCGAAACTTACCGTTCGTGCAGTAAACGACAGACAGCAGTCCTCTGAAGTCAAGAGGCCTGCTCCCCTTATCCAGTGAAGAAACTGGTTACAGCACCCTGCCCCGAGGCAGATGGAGAGCACAGCGTTCACCTAAGGTGAGAGCGTTAACCTTTGGGGTTCTACAGGAGAAGAGAAAGGGAAGAAGAGAGAGACATTCAATAACCCAGTTCCTTAATCCCATATTTTCTATCTGCAGACATCTTACCCTTCGAGTCAGACATACAGTGCACAGAGGTCCAGCCCAAAGAGCCAGCCATGTGTTACACATCACCTTTGAAGATACGGTATACGCCCAGTCAAGACCGGCGCCTCTACGGGAATCAGGTGAGCGTTACAGTAACCTTGCCAATTACAAAATATCTACACTTTGTAAAATTGAGGTTTAGTTGTGTACTAGATAACTACATTGCACACAATGGAATCTTTTGCAAATGGTAAATTAACTAGGATGAGCTGATAGCTGCCCTGGTGGACTACTAGACTGATTATGATGCTCTTAATGAAGGTGGGGATGCAACCATTGAGGCCCTTGCAGCTAGGGTTGTCATTGAATCTGATTCTGGGAACGCCACCATTCCTGCTGCCTCTGTTTCGACCTCCATAAATGTTTCTTCAGGGAATTTCTTGGAACTTGAATGACTAAGGTTGAAATTGGCCTTTGAATATAGAAAGTTGGAAAATGAAGCTGAAGTTAAGAAAGAGGAGTTGGCACAACAAGTGATACTCAAATATAAGGATCTTGAACTTAAAAACAAGGACACTGAATATCAGAAAATCCAGCTAGAGAAAGCTAGAGTGGAGACTTCCGCGAAACCAGTTGAGAGTGTGAGTTCCCCACCACTAAGTTTCTAAAAGATTTGGTTGGTGTGTATGTGGAGGGTTCTGATATCCTCCAATGGATTGAAACATTTGAGATGGCTTGTGGAATCCATGATGTTGATAAAAGAGATTGGGCTAAGTGTTTGTTAAGCAGAGTGCCTTAGACTGGATATGACTGTATTCTGAAACTGAGTGTGGAAGAAAGGGATCAGTATGAGTACATGAAGTCTGCTTTGATGGCCAAGTTTGGCAAGGCACCTACCCAGTACCTTAAAAGGTTCAGGGAATTTAAGAAAAGAGAGAATGTGTCTTGGATTGACTGGGTGAGTGCTGCACATATGAACATGATGGGGTGGATTGATGGATACAAGGTGAAAACTTTCGATGACTTTTCCCACCTTTTGTTTTTTGAGCATTTTTCTGAAGCCTTTTCACCAAATCTGTGCCAGTATGTTGCTGACCAGAACATTTTAGATCCCTTTAAACTGGACAGGCTGGCAGATAAGTGGGTCTCCCACCAGGTGCCCCCTAAGGACTCCAGTGGGAAGGACAAGGACAAAGAAAAGGGGACCTTTTCAGATATCTGAGGAGTCCCAAAGACAATCACAGTCGTGTAAACCAAAACCTTCCTCTCCAAAGACCCAAAAATCTAGTGGGGATAAGTCCTATGTGGGTGGGAGTAAGAGTAGTGGTCCACCTGCTGCAAAGCAGGCTATCACTGGTTCCAGTACCGTACCCCGCATTCCTGGCACTTGTTGAGACTGTGGGGCTCTGGACCACAAGAAGGGTGACCCAAAGTGTAAAGGTAAGGCACTTGGAGTCCAGGCTGTCAGCCTTACCCGCCCTTACCCCATGCCTGAGGTGGAGGCCACTGTCCTCCCCTCTTCTACAGGAATCACCTTTGGTGCTCCTGTAGAGATGTCCCTTGTGTCCCTTGGGACCTGGGACCAATACGCAGAAGTACTGGCGACAATCCCACAGAACACCCATAGGTTTCTGAGAAGTGTCCTCTTGAATGGCCAGCCTTCTACTGGTTTGAGATACACTGGGGCAAGCCTGACAGTGGTGGACAGGACCCTGCTCAAGCCAGAGGACTATGTAGGTGCTCCTCTGTGAACAGCCAGGTTAGCTGGTGGGCCTCTTGCCTCAAGGGGGACCCTCCCAGCAGACTTCTGTAAGGGTCAGAGAGAGTGTCTCTCTCTTTCTCTCCCTCTCTCTCTCTCTCTCTCTCTCTCTCTCTCTCTCGGGTTTGAGGAAACAGGCCCTGTCCCAGGCACAGGGAGAAGTGCCTAGGACATTCCGGATATATTGGGAGGGTAAGCTCCTTGTTAGTGAGCCCACTTAGCCTGAATCTGGTGCCCTCAAGAGGTTGGTGGCACCCCAGGTTTACAGGCCCTTCCTAATGCAGTTGGGGCAGAAGGTGCCCTTGGCTGGTCATCTTGGGACCAAGAAGTCAAAGCAAAGGCTCTCTGCCCATTTCTACTGGCCCCGTATGGGAGTAGAGGTGGAGTCCCACTGCCGGACCTGCCCAACTTGTCAGTTGTCTGGCAAGACTGGGGGCAGTGTCATTGCCCCCACTGCGGCTGTTGCCAGTGGTTGGCACACCATTTGAGAGGGTGGGCATCGACATTGTTGGTCCCCTTGACCCTCCCATTTCAGGTGGACATCGGCTCATCCTGCTCTTGGTAGATCATGCCACCAGTTACCCTGAGGCTATACCCCTTCGGACTGTTACTGCTAAGGTGGTTGCCAGAATTCTCCTGGGCATTTCTACCCATGTTGGATTCCCTAATGAGATTGTCTCTGACAGAGGATCCAACTTCATATCAAGTTACGCGGAGTAGGCGGCAGAGTAGCAGTCTTGGCAGTCCCTGCTGCTTGTATCCTGACATTTCAGCTGACAGTCTGTTTACTGTCTCTACTGCAAGTGCTGGGGGAGGAGCACTAATAAAAACCCCATTCAGCCGCGGAGCGGCCGCGAAGTAGGAGGCAGAGTAGCAGTCTTGGCAGTCCCTGATGCTTGTATCCTGACATTTCAGCTGACAGTCTGTTTACTGTCTCTACTGCAAGTGCTGGGGGAGGAGCACTAATAAAAACCCCATTCAGCCGCAGAGCGGACGCCGAGTAGGCGGCAGAGTAGCAGTCTTGGCAGTCATGGCCAACATGGACGCCATAAACGCTACCCCGCCGAGTCCGGCAGCCGAAGGCCGCAAACTCCGAAGCACACACCCTCATGGAGATTCTCCAGGGAGGAAACTTTGAGCATGTCACAAAACCTTATGACAAAAAAGGCGATAGAGCTTTCAAACCATCCATAATCTGTCAATAAGCTTGGTCTAAGTATCGTACTTTCACCCCCTACGGTCCACCAAAATCCTGAAGACAAATGGGACGAGCAAAGCTCGCAAGTGGAACCTGAAACTATACCAGAAAAACTGTATCTGGAAACGGAGTACGTGGAAATCAGTGCCCTACCTCTTCTTCCTTCGCGTTCGTTCCGCAGGGCCCCGCTGATGGGGGTTCTCCCCACGGCCGAAGGCTCCACTCTGCCTGTCGGAGGACAGCGGGTGTTGAGCGCCGGGGACAGGCCCGCGGTGAGCACGGAAGTGGGGGAGCTGGCACCAGCACTTGGTGAGAGGCGCCGGGCTCCCAGTGCTCCTCGGGGTCCCGGGGGGGAGTTGCAGTCGGTGGACCCGGGGATCATAGGAGGGGGGGCCACGACTGCCCAGCCCGGCCCAGAGATCCCCCCCGGAGTGCTGAAGACAACGTACTTTCTTCGGGGGTGGCAGTTGGAGACCCCACGGATGAGAGGGAGGCGACGGAAGCAGGTGTGCCTGGCCTACATGTGACTCGCGATGCGATTGCCCAAGTCCACGCCCCTCCACAGGACTGGGTGCCGATAGCCCCATGCTCCCAGGATCCTGAACTTTGCAAAAACCATACCTCTGGGCAGACGAACGCCTGGAGTGACTCTGAACAACAAAGCAGTTGTTCTGATGCGTCACTTTCCCCAAATATGCACATAAATAAAACATCAGTGGAGGAGGGCCCCAGCAAGAAAATACGGAAAAGAGCACAACGCTCAAATAAAACCCGATATGTGGGTCAACCCGAGAAATGGTGTGTGGAAAAGAAAAAAAAGCGACAAACTCAGGGGGAGCCCTCAAAAAACCCTAACTCCTTGTCCCCACGAACAAAAAAGAAAACCACCCGGCAACACAAAGAAGCTAATGTGGAGACCATGAAAACAAGCTCCTTACATACTCTAAAAGACTTTTTTGGTAAACAGCACAAACGCAAGTTCGACAGAATCAATGAAATCACTGATAGCGAAATGCTAGAGGTTGTGTATATTACGGAAACAACGGAACCACACCAAGGCACAGACCCGAAGACCACTGGTACACAACTGGTATTCGACATGACACTACCCGAATACACAGGGCCGACAAGCTCCCAACCAGCACCATTAGAGGAGCTACAAAGTCCGCAAACGTTACCTACCAAAAATGTGTCATTAAACGAAAATGGAAGGTTGGAGAAAACGCCAAAAAAAAAACAACCTATCACAAAGAACTCAGAAATAGAGCAAGGGAAATTACCCACCAGTGTAGAACCTCCAATAGAAATAGTCTTAATGAGAGAATCTGCCATTGAGAATCCAGATCCAAACATCTCAGATACTACATACCCGCTAGATGTGAAAAGTGATCTACTAGCGAAAACTAAAAATGCAAGAATTGAAGAGCTCATTGATCTGGATATTTCACAAGTGGATCCCCAAAGTAAATCCAGCTACAAGGCACCAACTCCTTCAAAAGGGCAACCATCTCTCTATAGGCGACCAACAAGAAAGGACTTGCGTTTGCAAACGCCAGCCACGCCCCATCAACCACAAAGGATGAGCGATGTTTCATCTAGCACCATTACAGATTCCCCGAAAAAGAAATTGGACATCTTTACAATCATGTCATCAGTCACTATAGCACTCGCACCGTTTATGAAACTATACAAGTCTATAAATTACACGTTAAAGGACTATAGCACGTTAACAGCCATGATGCATACCAAACTCCTATACCTCGAGGGGTACATCACTGCGTTGGAATTGAAAGCAGCAGCACAAACTGAATCGGCGATGCTGGCAACAAAACTCCACCGGCAAGCTGATCCCCCCTATAGCCAATTGACTGTGCACACAATATTTCAATCAGTAACCTGTCAAACATCAAAGGCTTCTGTAGCAAATCTTCAAGTCCTGTCACCTGAGACCCCAGTGCAAACTGAGTCGGTCACCGACTACAGTGCAAACACCCAGTCAAAATACTCCTTGACGAGCACTGCCGCTGCAAGTTGCTCGACTATTAAAAGGAAGACAGAAGTTCAGAAAAACCGGCTACTATTGAACAACTTTGTCAGTGAAGAGAAACTGACTATCAACATTGGTCCAGGGAAAAACTACCACTGTATCTGAGACAGAGACTACGAGCAACAGAGACTTTGTCATTTTTGATCAGCCAAAGAAAACAACTAAAGACCAACTGGCAAGGAAAAAGCAATTGGTCTTTTGTCTGCCTCCACCAGAGAAGATAATCCGGAATAAGCCGGCTTCTTCAATCACTGCAAGTTCACCTATTGCAGATAGAGAAATACGGAAAATCAATCCACAAAGCAAGACGAAGGTTCCAACATGCCGTACCTTTGTAGATCTAACAACGGCAGAACATTCCCCCAGATCTCCTAAAACAACAGAGGATTTTCTGGAGGAAGAAGGACTAATGAATCTAAGTCAACACCTTGATGACCCGCCTTATGACAAAATGGAGACAACCACTATTCCCGGCATTAATCCGGTCTCAGTGACGCCAAACTTGCCAAATACAAGCTTGGCGGAAGATGAAAATGACGACAAACTCTTTCTTACATTGGAGGACAGATGCAAGAAGACTACAAGCAGTAATGAGTGGGGACAAACTGTACACCCATTCAAATTGCAGGCTAACCATTCAAAAGATCCTCCACGACACTATCAATCTAGAGCGGCCTTATCAATGTCCTACAAGTCTTCAGACAGAACCGCCACGTGGGAAACCAGAAGTACTATGCTCTCACGGAAGCACAGTGACTAAATACACTCGGAAGAGTCGCCAGCACTTAGAAGCAGGCACACCAAAGCTGACAAAACTCGAAGTAGAAGTAAAGACGCAGTCCAATGCCCTGTGGGCAAAACCACACCAACATTCAAATTAGAACAACTGAGGGATAGCCGTGAATATGTCATTCTAAACGGAAGAACAGTTTTAAAACTCTTCAACAGCGTATCCACGCATAACTCAATAAGAACAGAAGATCTCATTCGGGTTGAACCATCCCACGAAGGCAAACAAGCGACAACCCTCCTTCATATTACATCTAGAAGAGTGACACAAAAGTTCCGAGACGCATCAGAAAAAATACTTAAACAGGGCTACAATTTAACGGAACTCACGAGCTCCACGCGGAAACGTGATCATCCAAAACCACCATCTTCCCAACCAAATCAAACAGAAAGGGCAAAGAGAGACAGAAGACAAAGTCCACCAGCAAGGCCACCGACTACAGCTCAATATAGTGAGAAACACGATGATGTCTTTCTGTCACCAGCCCAGGCTAAACCTGGAAGATGGCCCCAAGGGCCCTTAACCGAAATTAAAAGAACATTGGTCCAGGTCCCTGCTACAACATCAAGCATCGAACAAGAGCAAACCAACACGGACTCGCTGAAACAAATGTGGGCCTGAATCCCAAAGGCATTGTCAACAAATCGGAAATAGCAATCCCTGACATCGCAGATTTCGGATCGACCTACACCATTAAAGCTAGAAGCTGTAACTATGAGATTGCTAGTGCCCGGCGACGTAAATCTGGCTACCTTTGACATCCTGTGTCTCCAGGAAACATGGCTTATGGAGAAACCTACTTTAGATGGCTATGTACTTGCTCATGCTCCAGCTGGCAAAGGAACTAGAAGACGCCCATTCTCCGGCCTTATAACAGCAATTCGGCTGGGCAATGGAATCATCATGAAAGAAATCCTCGCATCATCGCTTTTTTTTACTAACGGTGCTAGTTACATGGAACCAGCAAAACATGGACACCGGGAAGATCACAGCAGTATCAGTAATCATCATCAACACTTATTGGAACCCGGAGTCCATTTCAAACGCCAGCTTTCTCAACCTGCTGGAAAACGAGATAGATCGATCCTATATTAAGTACCAGGCATTTCACCTATTCATATGCGGAGATCTCAACGCAGTCTGCACAGAGAAACATCTCTCTCCTCGAACAACCTTGGCAGAGGATAGAGGCCATGAGTGGCTCAATCTGATGGACTCAAGAGAACTGGTTAATTTGGACAGTCTATATGCACACATAAGCCGGCTACCAACCTGGGAAGGCGAAAAATCAACAGCTACAATTGACTACATTTTTGCTTCCCGTACACTAATTTCGACACTAACCTCTTTTGAAGTGGTCCAAACTGCAGCTAGTGATCACAACCTTCTGGCCACAACATGGACCGGCTATCGGACAGCACATCAAACTATAGACTCTGTCCTAGACGTAAACAACAAGCGAAACCGTCTTACGCTGAGCGCCAACAACATATTCAACCTTGTAACCAACTACTCCTTGTTGGGGCGCTCTAGCCAGACCAACAACAAGCCAGATTATTGTCTTCTTCTCACCACATACAAAAACACGACGGCAACCAACCGGCCAAGACAGGAAAACTGTCTTCACAAATACGATAACATCCTGGTAGCCAAAAGAAGATTAGTGAAAACAGCAAAAAGAGCGGAAGCTCGAGACAACAATCAAACAACCAGAAAAGTGCTTTTGATAGTATCCAAAAACTACAAATCTTGGCTAAAAAACTATCGTCTCATCCTCTCGGAGGAGATGTTAAAGCAGTTTTGCGGAAAAAATGCCCGTAAATTCTGGGCGCTGATTCGATCTACCGACCGCCATTTAAACAATGCGTTAACCATCTCTATAGCGGAAGAAGTATGGAGAGCTCACTACAAGAACTTATTTCGAGGTGTGACCCAGGAACCAGACCACCCGACTCGAGAAAACAATCACGGATCTTGCAGTGAAGAGACCCCATGGGTAAAGCTCCATGACAGGATGGACATTTTGGAGAAAATTCAGAAACTTAAAAACTCCAGAGCACCGGGACCAGATGGCCTTTCTAAAATGGAATTGAAAAAACATCCGCAGGAATGGTCATCCTTTATCAGCCTGGTATTCGAACGATGTGCTGAAACAAAGCAGCTCCCGATTCCTGGACGTCCTCTGTGGTCGTTCCGATATACAAAAAATAAAATAGGGACAATCATTCAAACTTTTGACCAATCGCATTATTGGATTTGATCGGCAAAGTGTACGGCTCCCTTTTACTACGTAGATTCCAAAA
Organism: Ambystoma mexicanum; assembly: GCF_040938575.1. Taxonomy (NCBI): domain Eukaryota; kingdom Metazoa; phylum Chordata; class Amphibia; order Caudata; family Ambystomatidae; genus Ambystoma; species Ambystoma mexicanum. Next base: position 624,507,256 of record NC_090927.1, on the reverse strand, counting down.
TTGGTCGCGAGATGCAGAATGTAACGATCCCTTTCAGACAGGCTTTAAGAAGAACATGGGCACCACAGTAAACATTTTGACTCTCAGCATTCTAAAGGGAAAAGCGCTGGCTCGAGGAACTCGACTTTACCTGGCATTTATAGACCTAAGTCAGGCCTTTGACCAAGTCGGCAGACCGACTCTGTGGAAAAAACTGTGAGCATGGCGATGCCCAGAAGAGATCCTGCAACCGATCATATTGTTACATAAGAATACTAAAATGCAGGTACGATTTAGCAACCAAGGCCTGCTATCCGCAGCAATACTTACAAATCGTGGAGTAAAACAGGGATGCCCGTTGGCCCCAGCTCTCTTTTTGTCATACATGGGAGACTTTAAAGATTCAGAGCACGCTGTGCGATCCTTTCCTCCACAGTTAGGTAAAAGCAAAATTTCGAGATTGCTCTATGCAGACGACATAATATTGCTTGACCAGACAGCCACTGGTCTTCAGAGACAACTGACCAACTTTGAGAAATATATCACCAACAACCACCTGGAAATTAACAAAAGCAAGACCAAAATGCTAACATTGGGAAAAAGTGGAGGAATCTCGGAAAAATTCAAATGGCAAGTGGACGGTGCACCAATTGAAAGAGTGGTCGAATTTAAATATCTTGTAGTCACGCTGGACAACTGAAAACAGGAAAAGGCGATGCAAACAGCGCTACGAACGAAAATCAAAAGCCTAACCGCTCAGGCTCAGGCTGTAGACAAGAAATTTGCCCGATTTTCTTTTGCTCCGGTCTTAAACTTCTATAAAGCAAAGGTTGTCCCCTCTATTTCGTATGCAGTAGAAGCCATGCCATCTCTACCTAACCAGATCTGGACAGAACTAGAAAGCTTTTTCTGGAGAAAGGTCCTTAATTTCCCAAAGTCAACCCCTATCATGCTTATAAGACGAGAACTAAGCCAGCTGTCACTGAATGGAGTAATAGAACGAAAATGCTTAATGTTATACAGAAAAATTCTTCTAGAAGATTGTCCTAAACTTCTAAACGCTATACATGAAGAACAAATAGGCGCTCAAAGCCTTCACTTAAACCGATGGACAAAAGCCCAGGAGGAAAAACTGGAAGAGATCCAAAGTACGCAAAAAGAACTACTAGAGAATCCCACAAAAACACAAAAAAGACTAAATGAGAGAGACTGGATCTTAACGCTGTACACAGCCGCAACCTACAAACTGACAGCCTACCTACCCCCCCAGGCTTGGAAGCTTCACGAGCCACAGCCCTTCCTGGCAAAATATCCTAACAGGAAATTTAGAAATCTATTCTCGAGAGCTCGACTGAATCTCTTACTCACCAACGAAATTCTAGAGATCAGAAGCCAGTCTGAATCCAATACATGTAGATTTTGCAAAAATCAGTCATTGGTGGAAACGACTCGACATCTTCTGCTATCATGTCCAGCGGTTGACCACATCAGAAAACCCTATTTGAAAAACATTTTAGCCCTGGCATATATATACGATGAAGATCTATGTTGGTCTCGCCTGATAGGAGGGAAAAAAACAGCTTGGGTGACGGCCACGGCAAAAATTTGGGACTACATCTTAAACCACAGCAAATGATACATTGACATCATAGTTCATTGATCTTCCTTGTAAAAACCTTTTTAGGTTAAAAATCAAGTAATAAAAAAATAAATTAAAAAAAACAAGTTACATGAAAACAATGTGGAACGTGTGCGGGTAACTTACAAGTTCTACACCTATTAACACTCCCAGTCCAATGGTATGGTTGAGAGATTTAACAAAAGTCTCAAAGGCATGCTAGGTACTTTGGAAGAGCCCCTAAGAAGAAAATGGGATCTCCTCCTGCCATGCCTGCTGTTCGCTTACAGAGAGGTACCTCAACAGGGTGTTGGTTTCAGTCCCTTTGAGTTACTCTTTGGACATCCCGTGAGGGGGCCCCTTTCCTTGATTAAAGAAGGTTTGGAAGCCACCCCTCGAGGTCCAGCCAAGCAAGTGGGGGACTATGTGTTAGGCCTCAGACGGAGGATGACACAGATGATAGGCAAGGCGACAGCAAATTTCAAGGCCAGCCAGGAATTTAACAAATACTGGCATGACCTTAAAGCATCACAAATGGATTGGACTCCAGGACAGGAGATTCTTGTGATGAAGCCTACCAAGCCTAGAGCTTTGGCAGATAAGTGAACTGGACTCTTCTGGATAATCTCCAAGATGGGCAAATTCAATTATCTGGTTGACATGGGAGTCCCTGGGGTAGCCCCTCAGGTATTCCACATCAACAGGCCTTTCCATAGGTGAGCAGAAGTCTCATGCCTCTTGCTAGCTTCTGAGCAAGGTGAGGATGAGAGTGAGCCCCTTCCTGATTTGCTGCATAGCAAACCTCAGGATGGCTCAGTGGAGGGAGTGCATCTCTCTCCAGATCTGACACCAGAGCAGCAGAGGGCCTGCATGTCTTTGCTCTGGCAGTATGCCCCTCTGTTCTCGCTGACACCAGCCCTCAACCCAATTGACACTGGTGACATCATACCTGTCAAAAGCAGATGCTACAGGATGTCAGACACTGTTAAGACCCACATCCACGCTAAGTTTGCCAAGATGTTGGATCTGGGTGTTATTGAACCCTCAACCAGTCGCTGGTCCAGTCCAGTGGTCTTGGTCCCCAAGGCAAGTTTCCAGGCAAGTACCAAGGATTGGCAGTTCTGTGTGGACTACAGAGGGGTCAATGCCGTCATCAACACTGACACACACCTATTGCCCACGGCTGATGAGTTCGTGGACATCATAGGTGCTGCCAAATTTGTGAGCACCTTTTGAGCACCTTTGATCTTACGTCAGGTTATTGTCAAATAGCTCTGATGGACCTTGCCAAGGGAAAGACTGTATTCTCAACACCTGAGGGGCTCTATCAGTTTACAGTCATGCCTTTTGGGTTGAAAAATGCACCTGCCACCTTCCAGAGATTAGTCAATCATGCGCTCAGTGGGCTGGAGGCCTTTTGTGTGGCCTACCTAGACGACATTGCTGTCTACAGTTACACCTGGGAAGAGCATCTGACTCACCTGGATAAGGTGTTGCAGACCCTGAAAAGGGCTAACCTCACTGTCAAGGCCACCAAGTGCCAGATAGCTCAGGGGAAAGTCACTTATCTTGATCATGAGGTAGAAGGGTATCCAATCCAACTTCTCCCTCGTAAGGTACAGGATGTACATGACTCGGAGACTCCCAATACTCAAACCCAAGTGAGAGACTTTTTGGGCCTCACTGGGTATTACTGCAACTCCATGGTGGACTATGGAACCATAGCTGCCCCTCTGACAGCTCTGACTTCGCCCAAACAACCGAGGAAGGTTAACTGGACCGAAGGCCTTTGTTGGCTTGAAAGAAAGTCTGTGTAGGGCACCTGTGTTGTGTGCACCTGGTGACAGCAAACCCTTTATCGTCCAGCCGGATGCCTGAGACACCGGAATTGGAGCTATCTTGTCCCAGGTAGATGACAAAGGGAAGGAACATCCGATCATATTCATCAGTAGACAACTCAAGGGTAGAGAACTTAGGTGTGCTACTGTTGAAAATGAATGTTTCAGTATAGTTTGAAGCCTTAGGCGTTTTAGGCCCTCCCTTACGGGGTCTACCTTCAAGGTTCAAACAGACCATAAGTCCCTGAAATGGCTTAGGCAGATGAAGGGTGAAAACCCGAAACTGCTCAGGTGGTCCATTAGCCTACAAGGGCTAGACTTCACCATAGAGCATAGATCAGGGAATAGTCACGATAATGCAGATGGCCTTTCCAGAAGGTATGTTGACCGTCTGGATGAGGGTTTCAATCTCGTGGGAGATTAGACGCCCTAAACACAGTCTGGGGGGGGGGTGACTGTGCTGCTGGAAATGCATTGGAGGGACATGGCCTCCCTGTCCTTGTTCTGTAGTCCTTTTTCATTTATGATCTGTCTTGTTTTCCACGCCGGAGTTCATGTGGGACTCCTGGAGGTGCGGATCTTCCTCTTTTTGGCCTCGTGAACAGACCCATGGGATACCATGATGGCACCCATGGGTGGAAGTACAACCCTGTACTCCTACTGTATGTTTTGGGGCACCTGTGTGTGGCCCACGGAGCAGGGTATGGGCTGGTGGCAGCTCCATGCTGAATTTGACAGGTGCTCTGAGTATCCTCCATTTTGGGCATACCCAGGCCCTGCCATTGGAATCAGTTGATTCCTGATAAGAAACAAGATGGCCCCGGTGGCCCTGACTCTGTCCCTTCCCCCTGACTGGCTGTTGGGTGGAAGTTCCATATATGGTAGTGTGGGGAAGTCCAGGCCAGACTGGCTGGAGCCTTCCCAATGACTGTATGTTGTGGGTACGCCCGTGGGGTTGGACCTGGGTGAATGGAGTTTGTGACGAATACGCATTTCATGTTATGGGGGTCTAGTATCTGGTGTTTGACCCAATTACTGAGACAGCCCTGCCCGAAACTGGGATGAATGCAGTGTTGCGTGCTGAATGGCAGAGTGCATGTCCGAATCCACATTCCATGTTGTGAGTGTCTGGATGGAGGAGAATGGCCTGAATGCACTGTCACCCAGAAGCATGAAAGCCACTGTAGTGGCCATGCAAAGATAAACATCTACAACGTGGCCGCTGCACTAGCTAGTGCATTAGTCAACGGCCATGGGTATAAGTCACACTAAAGACTGTCTCGCACTTGTGCCAAAAATAATGGCACAAAGAAGACAGAAAGAGGGCATGGCTCCCGACCAATGATAACAGGTATCTGAAAAGATATAGGCTGGAAACCGAAATGCACTGAGCAATGGATAGTGCAAATACATCAAATGTACCAGAGTGGAAGAAGTGCCACAAAGGCTCCATCCAGATGGAGGGCGAATGAATCATACATGATGAAATGTAGTTCAAAAATGATGAAATGTAATTCAAAAGGGTACGGTAGGATATAACTTGAATGTTACCTCAAAAGCACGACAACCATTCTTCTTGAAGATTGAGTCCCGTTTGGTAACTGAGTGTTATACATCCACCACTGTTCACGCTGGGATAATCTGTTGGCAGGGGAATGCGAGTCTACGCCCCTGACTAATTCAACAGCCCACCATCTGAGATCATCACATCTGTGATTCTATTTGATGAAATGAGTGACTAAAGGGGATGTAAACATTTAGTACTAATCTTAGACTTATGTTCTTTAATTCTAGATTTAACAGGTATGGATGTTTTGCCTAAATATGATTTGGAACATGGGCAAGTAATAACGTACACAACGTTCTTAGAATTGCAGGTGGTATGATCTCTGAGGGTCCATACTCTTTTATTAATGGTAACCAAGCTGCATGCTGAAGTGGATCGCATTGACAACAGTACTCACATGGAAAATGTCTGCTAATATTTTTGGAACCTCAAATGCCGGAGATGGTTTTAGGGCCTTGTTTCAACTGTTTTCTGTCAGCTTTAGATAGCCATACTGGATGAAGGTCTAAGCGCTATCCTGGACCCCTCTCTGCTTGGTTATGTGCCAGACACTGGGTAGCGCCTATAACAGGAGATTGGAGGGTTAAGATACTGGTTCTTTGATGGGTGGACTCCCACCTCCCTCTAGTCCAAATCCCCTCCCTTGAGGTTATTGCTCAACTTAGGTTTTTGTGCGTTGAACTCTCCGTCCTGCGTCTATGTGCAGGGGCGCGTGGTTGGTGCGGGCATTCTGTGGACCTAGTTGCTTCACTGGTCTGTGTGCCCTTATGTTGGGACCAGACCGCTGTGACTCCGACTCTGCTGTCTTCCAGGTGAGTTATAATGTCTTTTCCGTCTTTATTCTGTCTCTTTCTTTCCCTCCGTTTTCTCTGTCTTCTCGGCGTCTTGCTCCACTACGCTGTTCCCTAACAATGTCTCTTTTTGTTTTCACAGGGATGGTTGCGATCTTGGAGTTGCCGCGCCGATGGCGAAGACAACAGTGAGTTATTGCTGCGCGGCGCGCTCCACTGTTTATTGGTGTTAATTGCTAACCTGTGTTCTCTTCACTTCTTTGTACAGGTTGCAGTGATATTCAGGAGTGATGAGCGATCGAAGCGCTGCATGCCCAGGTAAGTGCTTTGTTAATGCTGACCTTGTTTCTTCTCCCTTGAAGGTTGCGGTGAAACCCGGAGATGGGCGAAGTAAGAGAAGCGCAGTGTGCTGCCAAGACTCGCTGCTTGCCCAGATAAGAATTGTTATTAATGCTGTCCTTGTTTCTTTACCTTTGCAGGTTGCTGCGAAACTCCGGCGATGGGCGAGGTAAGCGAAGCGCAGGATGGATTCAAGGCTCGTTACTTCACAGGTAAGTGTTCTTGCTTGCTAATGCTGTTCTTGATCTTCCAGGTTATTAAGGGAATCCGGATCTAGGGCTTCAGGATCTGGCCGCCGGAGAAGCAGATGAGCAGGAGCTGGACACAGTGAGCGTTACGCGGCAGGAGTGCAGAATAACTCGAAGCGTGTTCTGCTGTTTGGGTGTGGTTTAAATAGCCCAGGTAAAGTAGTTCCAGGCCAAGTAGTTGCAGGCCCAGCCACACCCAAAACACTAGACCGCATTGCTTGGTTCTAAAGAACTGAACTGTGTAATAGGCCTCCATGTTGGATTAAGGTCCAAAACTGGTATTGCTTTATTCCTGATAAATAGCCTGGCGCCAAAGCGCTAGGACTGACTCCATGTATGTTTCTGATGGAGTTTTAAGGCCCTGGGGGCCAGTGTGAAGGGCTTAAGCCCCACTGCTGCCAGGGGGCTGTTATACCTGAGGGGGTCAGGGGCATGGATGGTGACAGTACTCCCCCCTATGGCCCCTCTCAAGGTATTTCCTCCATCTGGCCCTGGTTTGGTCGGATGGTTCAGATGAAATCGTCTTACCAGGCGTGGCGCATGGACGTGCTCGCTAGGCTCCCATGTCCCGTCCTGAGGGCCGTATCCCTTCCCGTCCACTAAGTAATATAACTTGGACCTGGTGAGTTTAGAATCTAGGATGTCCTTGACTTCAAATTTGGGTTCTCCATAAACCATTACCGGATTTGGTGGTGTTTTGACCCGAGTTCCAGGCTGAACAGGTTTTAAGAGTGACACGTGGAATAAGGGATGGATCTGCATATTTGGTGGTAAAGCTAGTTTTACTGCCACAGTATTTATAATATCCTTGATGGTATAGGGCCTTAGATATCTTGGACGAAATGTTCAAGTTCCTCTTATGGGCACGTGCCGAGACGCCAACCAGACTTCATCTCCGACTTGGTAGTCTGGGGCTTTTCTTCAGTGTTGATTAGAGAATCTTTTCTGTCTTTCTTTGGCTTGGATCAAGTGTTCTGCTGCCTTTTTGAAGGCTTGAGTGATGGTCGTATGTAAAGTCTTCACTGTGGGCATTTCCAAGGCCATGGGGGTATCTAATTCAGAAGTACGTTGGTGCTTTCCATATATGATAGAGAATAGACTGTGTCCGGTACTGGTGTGTAGCAAGTTGTTGTAGGCATATTCGGCTATCCACAGCACATCCTTCCAGCTTTCTTCCACTTGATGTAACATGCACCGTAGGTATTGCTCTAGTGTCTGATTCGTCTGCTCCATTTGGCCATCAGTTTGGGGATGGTGACTAGTGGACAGACGAATATCCATTTGGGCAATTGTACAACTCTTCCTCCAAAAGTTAGACACAAACTGACTCGCTCAGTCATTAATCAGGACAGAGGGGAAACCATGTAATTGTACAATTTGCTCTAAAAACACCTTTGCCAGACGGGATGCGTTTGATAGACCCTTAAGTGGAATGAAATGGGCCATTTTAGAGAATAGGTCAACAACCACTAGGATAGTGTTGAACCCTTGACAGGGAGGCAGATCTGTGATGAAATCGAGTGAGAGTGTGTGCCAAGGCGCAGATGGAATTTCTGGGGGTTCAAGAAGGCCTGCAGGTCTTTGTTTCTGGGATTTATTCTGTGCCCAAATGCCACATGACAGAATAAACTGCGTAATGTCCTTTTGCCAGGTCGGCAAACAATAATTTCTTTTCACCTTGGCTAGGTTCTTGGCAAATTCCAGGATGTCCTTTTATCAGGGGGTCATGATAACCAGAAATGACTTGTTCTTGTAGTGCCTTATTCAGTAGATATAAACGCCCTCTGAAATACGGGAGTTGGTTCTTTGTTGTGTAAAGTTCACCCTGAGTGGTCCAGTCTTGTAGAGCCTCGGTGTTCATTAGGAGCTGAATTTCCTTTTGGAGTTCGTCCAGAGATAACGTTGTCAGTCCTAGTAGTTTGTCGCCTGGAATAATGGCCACCGGGACTGGAGTTGAATATGCATTCTCATCAATACCCATGCGAGATAGGGCGTCGGCTTTCCGTTCTGGACTCCAGGTCGGTACGTGATTATGTAATCATATTCTGCGAGGAATGAAGCCCATCGGAGTTGACGGGATTATTGAGCCTTTTTTCCGTCTTGAGGTATTGTAGGTTGCAATGGTCGGTGATTACTGTGACGGTATGTCTGGTGCCTAGGAGGTAATGCCGCCTAGCCTTAAAGGCTGCCTTGATCGCCTTGTCTGTTATTGCATAGTTAAGTTCAGGTGTAGTAAATTTTTACGACCAAAAGGCCACGGGATGTAACTGGCCTGTTTCGGGATCCCTTTGGGAAAGAACAGCCCCCATTGCCATGCTGGAGGCATCTGTTTCCACTATATACAGGAGATCTGGGCGGGGGTGTCGTAGCACCGGGGCTGAGGTAAATCTTTTCTTGAGTTCCTGGAAGGCCTTCTCTGCATCTTCTGTCCATTGGAACAGTTTGTTGTTTTTTCGTAATAAAGAAGTGATCGGGTACACAATCTGGGAGAAACCCGGGATGAATTGGCGATAAGCCGAGCATACTTTGGACACCTTTGACTGAAGACGGTGAGGGCCAGCTAAGGATGGGGTCTATTTTGTGCATATCCATCCAGCACCTCTGGGAGTGAGGACAAAACCAAGGAACTCGACTTTGGTGACATGGAAGGAGCATTTTTCAAGTTTGGCATATAGTTGGTGCTGTTGGAGTTTTGCAAGAACGGAGTGAATATGCCTGACATGGTCCTGTTTAGAAGAGGAGTACACCAAGATGTCATCGATGTAAACTAGGGCACATACGTCGATCAATTCCTGTAGTACATCGTTCATGAAGTACTGGAATGCGGCGGGAGCGTTGCAAAGCCCAAAGTGCATCACCTGATATTCGTACAGCCCATACTTAGTACGAAAGGCAGTCTTCCATTCGTCTCCTTTCTTTACACACACAAGATGGTATGCTCCCTGAGGTCCAATTTGGTGTAAATTTGGGCATCCTTGAATTGGTCCAGCAGTTCTGGGATAAGGGTAGGGGATAAAGGTTTTTAACTGTTTCCTGATTTAGTGCGCGGTAGTCGATGCACGTTCTCAAGTCCCCCTCTTTCTTGGGTACGAAGAATAGGGGCAATGCTGCCGGGGACTTGGATGGGCGGATAAAACCGTTTGCCAGGTATTGGTCCAGATTTGATTTCAAGTGGAGATCTTCAGGTTCGGTGTGTGCATAAATTTAACTAAACAGGATTTGTGCACCAGGTATGAGGTCGATCTGACAGTCATATGGCCTGTGAGGGGGTAAGGTATTAGCCTGTTCTTTTTGGAAAACGTCTTGGAAATTGTGGTATTTGCTTGGCAGTGTAGATGTTACACCTAGTACCAACGCCTCTTTATCTTGGACAGGTGTCTCTGGGTCAGACGATGGCATTTCCCCTTGGTAGCACGCATGAGCACACTCATTGGAGAAGACTAATTTCTAGGCTCGCCAGTCGATTTTAGGATTTTGAGCCACCAACCACGGGATCCCTAGAATCACCCCGAACTGAGGGCCTTGATAAGGTCAAAGGCAATGGCTTCCCGATGTCCGTCTTGGCACAGAAGGGTCAATTCTGCTGTGCGTTGAGTTACAGGAACAGAAGCTATCTCTGTGCCGTCGACAGTGGTGACCTTCTCAGTTGTCGTTTTCTGACAAAGGGGAAGCCCCATCCTTGTTGCCAGGCCTTGGTCTATGTAGTTACCAACGGCTCTGCTGTCTATGTATGCCTCCACAGAATGCATCCGAGACGGTTGTTGGTGACTGATCAAAATCACAGGCAGGGCAAGGTGTGAGGTCTGTGGCTCTTTCCTTCGCTCGACAAACGGACCTCTACGCTTCCCGGGCCTGGAAGTTTTCTGACTCTTGTTCTCCTCCTTCTTTCTCTGTAGCTCCAACTGTTCTCCTAGGGGGTGATACGGAACATTCTCTGAGGAAGTGACCTGATTTCCCGCAGTACAGGCATAATTGCTGTTGTCTCCTTTTGTCTCTTTCTGCCTTGGTTAATGGGCTCCACCCCCCCAATTTGCATGGGTTCCGAAGTGTTTTCTGATGAACGTGGACTGATCTCCTTTGAGCGTACATACACAGTCCGATTCTGCGTTGTGCCTCGATCTGTCCTTCGATCTTGCAGCCAGTGGTCTAGCTGCACCACTAGGTTGATGAACTCTGCACAGTCTTTTGGCGGGTTTACCACCTGAGCTGGGATGTCTTTCGATTCCCCCCGTAATCCTCGATGGAATAACGTTGTTAGTTTATCCTTAGGCCACCCAGTTTCATCGACAAGTCTGTTAAAAGTGGTGATATATGTTAACAAATCTTGGCTGCCTTGGTGGAGGGGCAGAAGTTTGTTATCCAGAGCTTGGCCCTGGGTATGTCGGACTAACAGCTTCTCCATCTCCTGTTGAAACTCCCTGAAATCCCGCAGGAGTGGGTCATCTTGGCTTACTAACGGTATGGACCAATCCACGGCACTGCCACTCAGATATGACAGAATGAAGGCAACCCGCGACTGATCGGTAGGCAAGGCTCTGGGTGTACAAAGAAAATGGAGGCGGCACTGGTTCATGAATACTGCATATTTTCTTGGGTCCCCCGTAAAACGTTCCAGTGGGGCCAAAATAGCTGTCCCAGGGAGGACCACCTGCACTGGATTGACAGATGTGGCTGGAACCGACGGAATACTTCCTGGCAACGGAGCCTGCCCAGCCTGTGTTTGGTAGCAATTGTCTGGCTAATTCATCAGCACGGTCCTTGGTGACAATCAACTCCCTCCTAAGGGCGTTGGTTTCTTGCTGGGCGGAGTGCACCTCAGCCCGTAATTCTCCCAGTAACTGGGCTAGTTGGTCAGTCACTGATGTTTCCATGACGCCCAGGTGGATGTTTTGATTGAGGGTTCGAGTTCTGTTACGCTCACCTGGTATCCAAGGGGGCGCCACACAATACTGGATGGAGGTCTAAGCACTATCCCGGACCCCTCTCTGCTTGGTTATCTGCCAGACATTGGGTAGCGCCTATAACAGGAGAACGGAGGGTGAAGAAACTGGTTCTGTGATGGGTGGACTCCCATCTCCCTCTAATCCAAATCCCCTCCCTTGGGGTTATTGCTCACCTTAGGTTTTTTTGCGTTGAACTCTCCGTCCTGCGTCTCTGTGCAGGGGCGCGTGGTTGGTGCATGCGTTCTGTGGACCTAGTTGCTTCACTGGTCTGTGTGCCCTTATGTTGGGTGCAGACCGGCTGTGACTCCGATTCTGCTGTCTTCCAGGTGAGTTATAATGTCTTTTCCGTCTTTATTTTGTCTCTTTCTTTCCTTCTGTTTTCTCTGTCTTCTCAGCGTCTTGCTCCACTATGCTGTGCCCAGGCAATGTCTCTTTTTTTTTCTCACCGGGATGGCTGCGATCTCGGAGTTGCCGCGCCGATGGCGAAGACCACAGTGAGCTATTGATGCGCGGAGCGCTGCGCTGTTTATTAGTGTTAATTGCTAACCTGTGTTCTCTTCTCTTCTTTGTACAGGTTGCGGTGATGTTCAGTAGTGATGAGCGATCGAAGCGCTGCTTGCCCAGGTAAGTGCTTTGCTAATGCTGACCTTGTTCCTTCTCCCTTGCAGGTTGCGGTGAAACCCGGAGATGAGCGAGGTAAGAGAAGCGCAGGGTCCTGCCAGGACTCACTGCTTGCCCAGGTAAGAATTGTTATTAATGCTGTCCTTGTTTCTTTACCTTTGCAGGTTGCGGCAAACTCTGGAGATGGGCGAGGTAAGCGAAGCACAGGTTGGATTCAAGGCCGGTTACTTCACAGGTAAGTGTTCTTGCTTGCTAATGCTGTTCTTGTTCTTCCAGGTTATTAATTGAATCCGGATCTAGGGCTTCAAGATCGGGCCGCCAGAGAAGCAGACGAGCAGGGGCTGGACACGGTGAGTGCTGAATAACTTGAAGCGGGTTCTGCTGTTTGGGTGTGGTTTAAATAGCCCAGGTAAAGTAGTTCCAGGCCAAGTAGTTCCAGGCCCAGCCTCACCCATAACACTAGACCGCATGGCTTGGTTCTAAAGAACTGAGCTGTGTAATAGGCCTCCATGTTGGATTAAGGTCCAAAACTTGTATTGCTTTATTCCTGATAATGAGCCTGGCGCCAAAGGCGCCAGGGCTGACTCCATGTATGTTTCTGATGGAGTTTTAAGGCCCTTGGGGTCAGTGTGAAGGTCTTCAGCCCCACTGCTGCCAGGGGGCTGTTATACCTGAGGAGGTCAGGGGCATGGATAGTGACAAGTTTTTAAGATGTTTACCTTTTTTGAAGGCATAGATGGGATGTTCCAGAGTGGGATTATTTAATTGCAACAGAGGCCAATGTTTACATATGGCTTTCTTGATTTCATAGTGGTGTGTACTGAAAGTCATAGCGCACACAAGGCATGAATTAGACAAGTTTTCTTTGGGATTCTTGGCTAGTAAAATGTCATGATGTTGATTCCTAGACCTTTTGCTGGATTGTCTAAGAACATGCGGTGGATATCCTCTGCTAAGCAGTCTACTCTGTATTATGTCTGCTAGGGTGGAGAAATCTTCCTTGTGTGTAAAGTTCCGTATGGCTCGCAAAAATTCTCCATAAGGAATACTGTCATGTAAGGACTGGGTATGAAAGTTGTCAAAGTGAAAAATGGTGTTCCTGTCGGTAGCCTTGCGATAAAGGTCTACGACAGTATGATCATCTTTGATCTTAACTAAGACGTCTAGAAAAGGTATAGACTGGTTACTGGCTGCCATAGTGAAGCGCAGGTGGACATTCAAAGCATTGATCCATGCCAAGAAGTTTTCATGATTGCCTTTGTCTTTATCCCAAATTATGATGATATCATCGATATACCTTTTGTAGAATATGATGGAGTGCTTGAAAGGATTGGAGTCGTCCATGATAAAGGTTTTTTCGAAGAACCACATATACAGAGTTGCATAATTGGGGGCGAAAGCTGCCACCATAGCAGTGCCCTTGATCTGGAGGAAGAACGATTCCTTGAAGCGAAAATAGTTCTTAGTGAGTGCTATCTCCAATAGCTCAATAAGGAATTCACTAGGAATTAATTGTGGATCACTCCTAGAATCAAGAAATTCTTTCATAATCGGGAGCGACTCCATCTGAGGAATGTTGGAATACAAGGATTCCACATCCAGAGTGATAAACAAATTGGAGCTGGAATTGAATGGTAAGCCCTCGAGATGTAAAATAGCATCCGTAGTATCTGCTAAATAGGAAGCAGTACTGGCGGCTAGAGGTTTAAGGAAAAAGTCCAAAAACAGACCCATGGGCTCCAAAATGGAGCCGCAAACAGAAACAATGGGCCTGCCAGGCGGATTGAGACTATCCTTGTGGACTTTGCGAAGAATGTATCTAAATGGAGTCCTAGTGCCTTTGGTAGTAAGGAACAGAAATTCCTTCTCACTTATTATGCCGATGTTGTGGGCCTGTGTGGACAATGTCAAAATGTCCTTCCTAATGCTTTCGGTGGGGTCACCCCTAAGTTTGAGGTAAAAGGAAGGGTTATCCAATTGTCTCAACACCTCTTTATCACAGTAGTCCGCATCGCAGACTACTACTCCACTTCCCTTGTCGGCTTGCTTAATAATAATAGAGTCATCTTCTTTCAAATTGCGAAGGCACTCCCATTCTTTCTTGGAAAAGTTATAATTAGTTTTATGTTTAGGTTCCATGGGAGATGTGAAGATGGAATTGAAATCTCTCAAGACTGCTCGTTCGAAAGTGGCAGTCTCTTTAGAGATCATCTGGGCTGTAGGTGCGAAGACGGATTTAGGTTTAAATGTTGTGTTGGATTCATTATTGTAGTCCGTACTCTCTGCCCCATAAAAATCTTTGAGACGAACCTTCCGAAAAAAAAAAAAATTCCAGTTCGATCTCCAAATCACTTTTACTGGAATTCCTCATGGGAATATAAGAGAACCCCTTTTCCAAGATAGATATCTCTCTTGCTCAAATTTCTTTTCGAGATATTGTAAACAGCTGCAAGGTTGCTCACCGCCCATAGGCTCTCTTCCTCTTCTCGAATAGATTTTCTATTGGAGGAGGCACTAGATCTGCGAAAGGAAAAGGAAGATTAGGGGCCCTGAGGAAAAAAATTGGATGGTTGGCCATATTGTTGGCCAATTTTGACGCCCTCTTCTTCCCCTGTTTTGCCCTCTATTCCAATTGCGACCTCTAGAGCCTCGAGGGTTTTGGTTCAGATAAGAGCCGTTACGATCTGAAGAACTATCGGAGAAAGTAACATTTTTCTTGCTTGTAAACTGCTGGACCATTATTGCGGTAGTTGGGATCGTTCCAATATCCTGGGCCTGCGTAGTCAGCGCTAAGGTAGGAATAAGCACTCACCCTAGAAAAAGATGCAATGTGCCTCATTACACGGATGGCGGTAAGGGTTTACCGGTACCGGTATTTTACCGGTACCGGTAAATCCTTACCGCCTTACTACGAGGTCCCTTTGCGGGTTGGGGAATTTAACGCCTGCTTTTTGCAGGCGTTAAAAACCAACCCGCAAAGGGACCAGTGGCGCTAATTACGGTAATGGGAATGGGGAAGGGCAATGGTGGAAGGGGGAATTACTGCCCCTCCAACCTTGGAATAGGGCGGTAATTCCCCTTTCCACCAAGGCGGTGCCAGTATTTTACCGGCATGAACCATGGCGCTAATAGCGCCATGGTTCACCGCCATCCGTGTAATGAGGCCCAATGTCTTTTTTCAATTCCATTTTTTTTAGTGGTATTCAATTTGATAAACTCCTTGGTGTGTTTATCAATGAAATTGAAATTTTCTTTGATGTTCAAAATGGTCGTATCTAACGCAAAGGCTGCCTCTGCTTCATCTATCTCGTTGCAGCCAGAACACTTTTCTTAAGGGCAGTGTTGATTGTGTGCAACATACAGTCACGGCTGCACTTCGTGCCAACACCAGAAAAAGCTGTTTTGTATTCATCGTCGTCGATGAAAAGGCATGGTTAATTGCGAACCAAGAGGCCCTGGGGGATGATGTTCTTTTTTAGATATTCGGTAAGTAAATGTCCATGCATTTCAGTTCTAAATTTCTTTGTTTTAAGTTTCATAATACTATCGCTGGTAATGCATGAACTATTGCCCCCACTTGCCGCATCATTCAAAGAATCAAAAAAGGAGGGTACTAGAATAGCCTCCGGGAGATGTTCCTCACTGAAGAAATAGGGGTCAATGGCTGCCTTGTTGAAAACCTAGCGTCAAAAATAAGTCAAAAGAGCCCTATGCCATCGAAAGGCAACAGACTGAGAATCTCAAAATAGTCAAACTGATTGTCTCCAAAAATTGAAAACCCATGCGACCAAAAGTTGCACTAATGGTGAAACAAAAAGGCTGGGTGTCCCCTTCATCGCAGACATGGGGGAAACTAATGAGTCAAAATGCAAAGAGGTATCATGTCATCTGGAACTCCACAAACAACTTTTTTGTAGATATTTGACAGACTTCAAATGAAGAAGCTTGGAAAAATGCTAAATCAAAACATCAGTCAAAACATATAATCAATAGAAACATAACTCAATATATGTGAGCAATTAGACAGATTTTATTAATATAACATGAATAAAAAATATATTAGATCTGAAAATTGCACCCATAATGCATGTCACGCTTTGATAATAAAATGAAAACATAAATAAGTAAAGTACAATTACATTCCTCGTGCAGGCCTATTGCATGGTCAAAACCATGTACAAGATGTCCAAGGGACAGTACTCCCCCCAGGTGAAGGGGATCAGTTCGACTGGCACCACATGTCTGTGCGACTTTGTCATACGGACCCTTGGTCCACCCTGGAATAGTCACTTCAGGACAGTGTCTGCCTGCTGAGCTTCCTTGTTTTTCTTAATAGGGAACTCATAATATCAACTGAATATTTCACGTCCCTATCGTCAATACCTCACAACACACACCTGTCACCACTCAAATTATTGCCTCTCTGAGTCCAAAACTATAACGTTCTCAAATTAAAGGGCTCTTTGGCATCGATATCAGTCCAAAGACCCTGCTCACAGCGCCAAAATGTCTTGCATTTTCTGGGCCACGTGTAGGGACCTCAGAATTACATCCCCCTAGACCCCAACAAAACAAGTTATTGGAATTAGATAGGCAAAAAAGGACACATAAACCATTGGTTATAGAAAAGATAAAATGGCTCATTATAGGCCTTTTATGCACTTGTTTAGACCCACACACATCGAGATCGACGTTAGTAGGAGGTGAACCTCGGATGCCTGACGCGGGTGTAGCCAGAACCAAAATCAAGAGCAACTGTGGACATATATAACAAGGACCCACAGATGGGAGGGTGAGATCCAACCATAAAGACAGGGGAAACGGGACTACCATCCTGCGACTGCTAATCGCACTCAACGAAGAAGTATGGCTAAGTGATACCCATTTGAAAACAACAGCCCACAACCCCTAGATAAAACAAGTATTCCCAGGAAAGAAGCCAGGAGAAGCACCAGCAGTTATAATAGAATCACTGCATGAAACACACTCCATTGAAGACAGCAACATTAACGCTTTGAATCCAAATACCTCTAGGCTCTTTACAGCCATCCCTCAAATTGGGTAATTTCCACAGAAACACAGTGACCTTTAGAAGTGTGAATCTCTTTTTAATGGAAATAAGTTGCACATGGAACACCTGGATGACATGCACTATATATCAAGCTGAATTAAGCTGACATGAACTGGTTTTTTGTATTCAAGAAATGTATGCCCTGATGAGGTGCACAAGATAGAGAGTTTTTTTCTATTGTGGTGCCCGAAACTCGAGTAGACAACACCATAGCGCCCACTACTTCTTAGTCTGGCCGTCTTGAGTTTTCAAAAAATATGGCTATTGACATAGGTTCATAAACAGGTTCTTTTCAACATTTGCCTTGTTTAACTCTGTGAAAGAAATACTCAATGTTTAACATGCCCTTGTAAATACAACAAAATCTTAGCCCTAATAGATGGGTATTCTATTCACAGAACAGAGTTATTAGCATTGCGGTTTTTGCACAGTACGAATGGTGGATGGTATAAATGTGGATGAAAGTGGATGTGAGCAAGAATGGGTGAGATGTGATCACTGGTTTTGATATGATATGTGTTTTTTCTAGATGTGAGATGTGTATTGTCAAAATTGGTTTTTAAATATATGAAATGTCAATGTGTTATATGTGTTTTTTTCTTACAAATGAATGTTTTTTAATGAAATTTGAATAATAAATGTAACAAATGAACTTTAAACATACACACCATGAATCATCTACAGTATATGCCCTTTGATTAGGGCTATCCTTTTGGAAAAGATGTTTGGTAGCGCTTCTCATGCGCGAAATACTTTATGAACGAATGGAGGGGTTGCACTTATCCACTGATAATTGCAATTTTGTATAGACCCACACACATAACATGACTGGCCGGGCCCCCCCTCAACCCCTGCCCCGCTTCTGTCCTGAAAGAAATATTCTCATCTACCTGCGCAGGAGAACATGCAAGAGCCATACTAAATGACTCCCTCTCCTCTGGCATCGATGCTTTCAAAATTGCGCATGTCAAGCCTCTTCTTAAAAATGCATCCCTCGACCCCTTTGACCCCAAAAACTACAGGCCCATCTCGAACACCAGATTTCTTGCAAAACTCATCGACCGAACAGCATACTCCCACCTCAACGCATTTGTAGAATCCAACGGTCTCCTCGACCCGCACAATCATGCTTCAGACCACGACATAGAATTGAAACCACTCTGATCTCAATCTGGGATGATCTCAAGGTCATGGCAGACTCCGAAGGATGCGCAACACTAATTCTCCTCGATCTCTCTGCAGCCTTTGACACAGTTAACCACTCTATCCTCCTTGACCGCCTCCACTCCCTTGGAATCCATGGCACTGCTCTCAAGTGGATGCCTCCTTCCTCAGCAACAGGAAACAAATAACCCTCCTCTCCCATTTTGTCTCAGCTGCTCGCTCGGTGAACACTGGACGCATGCCTATCTGCTCTCCTGTTCAACCTCTATATGACCACCCTTATTGGAATCATCCGCTTGCATAACATCTCATGGTACAGCTATGCTGACGATGTCCAAATCATCCTAAGAATCCCCAAATCTGGCACCAACCTGATTTTGAAGCCTGTCTTCGCGATATTGATCAATGGATAACAATAAACCACCTCCTCTTGAACCCCAGTAAAATTGAAATAATGGTGTGCGGCAACACTGCCCTTCTACCTCATCCGCTCCCTTGGCCCCTGACCCTGGGCCCACCTCCCAACCCCCCTCCCACACAGTAAAAAAAAACCTTGGCTGCACTATTGCCTCTGGCCTGAGCCTCTCCCGTCAGATCAACAATGTGTCAAAATGTTGTCACTACCATTTCAAACTTCTCAGATGCATCTTTCCCTACCTCTCCTTCCCAAGCATACTTGCCGCAGTTATGTTTATTGTGATGTTGAGACTGGCTATGCCAACTGCCTATACCTAGGAGCCCCGGCATAGAATCTTAACAAACTCCAAAGAGCCCAAAACGCTGCTGCTAAACTGCTCCTTGCCCTGGGTCCGAGAGACAACATCTCTCAAGCTCTCCGAACACTCCACTGGCTCCCAGTCGGACGAAGGGCCACTTTCAAGACCCTGTGCATCACTCACCATGCAGTGCACAAGACAGGCACTTTATACCTGCAAGAAAAGATAAAACCATACCTCCCATCTCGCACCCTAAGATCAAGCACTGCCCTCCTTCTAGTGATTCCAACCTCAAACTCTGACAAGATCGGAGGATCCGCCTTCTCACCCTTGGTCCGACTCTGTGGAACTCACTTCCGCCTCATATTTGACACACCCAAGACTATATGACATTCCGCAAGGCTCTAAAAACGTGGCTCTTTCCGTAATACCAACCACGACTTTCTGAAACAATTGAACCCTAGCAACCCGATGACTAATCCTCAATGAGATTCACAACAATCTTATCACTGAATAGGCTCATTAATTCACTATTAATCAACTGCATGCCTGAAATGCAGAATTTTGACCGCCTTAGATCATAACTCCATGCAAACTCTCTCCTTACTGGTATTCACATATACTTGCCAGTATCCTTGCTCCCAAAACAAAGGCATGTGTCGGCTCCCTGTCCGCTTCAGGTACGCTTTCCCGCCCCCGTTTTATCGGTATGTACCTCCAACCCCTATCGTCTCCCGTGTTGTCGCTGCGTGCCTCCAACCCTTTCAACCCCTGTGATGTCGCTAAATGCCCCCTGCCCCTCCGATCCCCCGTATGTTTGCCCCAACCCCTTGTAGTCCCCATGATGTCGCAGTGTGCCCCCATACCCTCTCATTCCCTGTGTTGTCACTATATACCCCCAGTCCCTCTGGTCCCCTGTATGTGTGACCCCAACCCCCTGTGGTTGCCATGATGTTGCTGTGTCCCCCACCTCTATCTTTCCCTGTGTTGTCACTATATGCCCCCAGGCCCTCTTGCCCCCGCATGTGGGCCCCCACCCCCTTGTAGTCCCCATGATGTTGCTGTGTGCCCCCCTGCCCCTCTCATTCCTGTGTAGTCACTGGAAAACCCTAGCCCCTCTTGTCCCTCATGTTGTCACTGTGTGCCCCCACCCCCCTGTAGTCCCCATGATGTCGCTGTGTGCCCCCAGCCCCTCTTGTTCCCCGTGTTGTCAATGGAAGACCTCAGTCCCTTTCGTCCCTCGTGTTGTCGCTGTGTGCCCCCAACCCCCTCTGGCCCCAATGTTGTCGCTGTGTGCCCCCCTACCCCACTGGTTCCCCGTGTTGTTGCTGGAAAACCACAACCCCTCTGCCCCCCTGTGCTGTTGCTGTGTGTCCCCAACCCCCCCTAATCCCCTGTGATGTTGATGTAGGCCCCAGCTCCTCTGGTCCCCCGTGATGCTGCTGTGTGTCCCCAGCCCGGTGTCCAGTCATTATCTCGAAAACAAAATGTCGAATTACAATAATGTCGAAACAATAATGTCGAAAACAAAAATGTCGAATTGTTTTTTTTTTAATTTACATGTTTTTTTGGGGTTCCGGTGGTAAAAAAAAAAGGGGTAAAACATGAAAAAAAAATTCAAAAAGGGGGGTTGGGGGGGGAACCCCCCCATTTCGAATAAAAATCAACAAAAAAAAGAAATTCGACATTTTTGTTTTCGACTTTATTTTTTCGACATTATGACTTTCGACATATTTGTATTCGAGATTATGACTATAAACCCCCAGCCCCATAGGACCCCAGTGGTGTCGCTGTGTGCCCCCTGCCCCCACTGGTTCACTGTGATTCACTGTGTGCCCCCAAATCCCTCTGGTCCCCGTGATGTTGGTGTGTGCCTCCTAGCCCACTCAGGACCCCTGTGATGTTACTGTCTGCCCCAGCCCTCTAGTCCCCCTTGTTTTGTCCTCTCCCTCCTTTCTCCTCTCCTCTCCCCCATCTCGTGTGATTCTCATGAGATGTTGTCAGGCGTAGTGCGGTAATCGCCTCTCTGTTCCTGTTTCCCTCCTGTCTGTGTCTTGGCACTTGCACTGTCTGCGGTGGTGCTAGGCCGAGTGCAATGGCTAATCTTTGCATTCTTGTTGTTCATGGCCTGTAGGAGTGTTTGTGTTTTCCAATGTTCCCTCCCTTGTTGCGGAGCGCTTTGAAGCGCAATGTGTGTGGGCGCTGTATATTAAACTATCATATCAAATCACTATGCTTACTCTCTACACCATCACATAATTAGAGTGCAGCTACACCCCTCGATCAATTCGGCCTAGCTGCTCACATGTGAACACTATCCCATGAACACCTCATCACTCTAATAAAACGCAGCCCTACCCCACGACAAACCGGCCTAACTGCACACATAAGCGTCTCACAGGTCTAACGCAGCCAGAACCCAGTCTTGGTGTCCACCCGCCAGACTGCACACATTTAACCGATATCAATACCACCACACCTAATGCTAGGATGCAGCTACCATTAGAGAATTACACCAGCTGCACACTTAACTGGTGCATCCAAGCACCCTTCCTCACCCTACTCTCTCAATTGACCTGGACTACGGTCCCAGACGGCGTTCAACCTAACAGCGCTTTGGGGTCATACCTATGATATATGCTGCCTCTTCACGAGTTTGGCGGTAACCCTTAAATGTGTCAGTAACAGCATTACTGCCGCATTTAAGGGTCGGCCAAATCATGGGGTTGGCAGGATTTACCCCCAGCTCTGAGCTAAAACTGCTGGTGGCAATTGCATCGAAAATTCCCCATTGGGCCCAATGGAGAATGGGACAAATGGGGAATGGGGACTTACTGTTCTGTCAAACCCGTGATCCGGCGCTGGTGGTTTGCCAGTAATCACACATAAATCATTGGTTATAGAAAAGACAAAACGGCTTGTTATAGGCCCTTTATTCACTTGTTTAGACCCACACACATAACATATTGTCAAATATACACAAACATAGAAAAAGAGCATCACCGTTAGAATGGTTGCAGAAGACACCTTCATCTCGGCCACCACAACACTGCTTATTCCCTGAGCAGGTAGGCAGAGAGATTACTCCTACTAATGGGGTCTGGAGCGGAGTGTCCTCCCTCTCAGCAAGACTGCATCACCCGGGGGTCCAGTTCTATCTGCCTTCCCAAGAGGAATACCTCTTCTCTTTATGGGTGGAATCCCCGCCGCTCAATGGTTACCAGACTGCCCTCGGCCGAAGAGCAGACAATAAGCATGAGGTGCCAAGAGTGCAAAATTCCAGTTAGAAGTGGAATAAACCAGCTTCCCTTCCTTGCCTTCTTTCCCAGTGTAAAGACTGGTAGGAGGTGGTCTGTACTTCTGCTCTCTATATGGTAGAGGGGAGGCAAAGAGGACCCCAGCCTAGATTCTCTATTCGGTAGCTATGGTCGAGCAATCAAGGCCTAGCTTCTCAGGAGGTGATGCAGGCTGGTTCTTAAGTACAGTGTAGTCCCCAAGCCCCCACAAAGGAATGTCCACACACTGTATTGGTTAGAACACAGTCTTTATATAATCAATATTCAAGGTTATGTACACTTATCATAATAACTCACTTTGTACTTAGGAAAATCAACAATGGCAAATATATATAATTCTAAAGTGGTACCACCCTTTGTATTAGATCTCATTAAATTGCATCAACAATACTGTAACAATGTCACACAGATCAATAGAGTGAAACCAGCAATAGAGAGAGGAGAGAAAATAAGATGGTTGAGCAATAGGCAGAATACTGGCCCCTACCACTAGACACAGTTCTGTGTGGAGATCCCCCCACCTGGGCAACCTGTAAAATAAAGATATAGCACAAGCCCAGTCCATATATTGTTCTGCAAGTCTTATTCCCTCCTATAATGTTTTTACCCCCCCAATGTACCTGGTGGAGTCGAGTTCTTCGAAGAGGCGTCGACAGATCCTTCTTGAGCAACCCCCTTTCAAGCGGGAGTCACGGATCGTCGAGAGGCATCGAGAAGCGTCGAGGAACTCGGCGTTCGGCGGCAGGGAATCGACGGCCCTTCTTCAATGCCTTCCCTTTCAAGCGGGAGACACGGGGCGTTGAACGTCCGACAACAAACAGGGTAGAACGGCGTCGATGAGGCGGCAGCTTCGATCCAAGCGGTGCTCGTCGACGACAGAGCGTTGGCGTCCTGCAAGGCAGAGGCGTGCGGGGCACCTCGATGACAATTGTTCTGGACTGCAAAGATTGTGAAGACGGGGGCCCAGCAAGGGCGTCGAGTCGTTCGAGTCTTTGTGGTCTTCAGGTGGCGGGAAACCCACCGGCAGGTTTCTCGTCGGCGCGTTGGTTGTCCTCGACTTTCTCTGGCAGGATAAAGCGGTCGACGGTGCAGACGAGGGAGTCCTTCGATTCAAATGTTCTTTGGCAAGGAGCGGACGGCTCCGGTCGTCGGCGGCACGGCGTCAAGTGGTTCCCATGGCCGGGCAACACAACTTCGACGGGCCTCCAGCGGTTACACATACCTGCGAACCCTGGTCGACGGCAATGGACTTCGACGGCGGCGATGTCCGGGTGCTTCACTTCGATCTCCTCGGCGGTCCTGTCTCGGGTCGGCAGCCTTTCGAGGGTCTGACTTCAAGGGCGCTTCGGCGAAGATGAAGCGGTGCTCGATGATCCCTCGGAGCACGGGAAGAGGGCGCCTTACCAGGTCCTCTCTCGGGTCAGTCCTCGACGAATTCAGCAGCTTTCAGATCGGTCGAAGCAAGTGCAACAGCAAGTCTTCTTCTTCCAGCTGGGCGTCGAGGATCAGCAGTTCCAGTTACTCTTAGAGTGGAGACTCAGCTTCTGAACGCTTCTGAACAATTACCAGTGGTGAGAGGTCCCCAGATATACTATTCTGTCTCTCATCCACACTGCTGGCACACACTCAGCAGCCAATCATAAAGAAGGGCATTCATGCAGTCAGTCAGCCAATCAGGCACACAGTGCATTCAGGCTACACTCCTCCCTTTCAGACACTCACAACAAGGAATGTGGATTGGGACAAGTACCCAGCCATTCAACACTACACACTGCATTCAGGCCAGTTTCGGGCAGGGCTGTCTCAGTCTTTGTCTCTCATGCCAGAAACCAGACAACCACAACAAGGAGTGTATATTGGTCACACACTCCATTCACCCAGGTCCCACCCACAGGAGGTACCCACAACATACAGTCACTGGGAAGGCTCCAGTCAGTCTAGCTGGGCCTTCACAACAACACCATACATGGAACTTCCACCCAACAGCCAGTCAGGGGGAAGGGACAGAGTCAGGGCTTCCCAGGACTTTGGGAAAACAAGGTAACAGGCAATAGAAAGCAAGAGGCCACAGGGACCATCTTGTTTCCTATCAGGAATCAACTGATCCCAATGGCAGGGCCTGGGTATCCCAAAATGGAGGACACCCAGAGCACCTGTCAAATTCAGCATGGAGCTGCCACCAGCCCATACCCTGCTCTGTGGGCCACCCACAGGTGCCCAAAAACATACACTAGGGGCACAGGGTTGTACCCCTACCCATGGGTGCCCTAAGGGTATCCCATGGGTCTGTTCACCAAACCAAAAGAGAGAGCTGCACTGCCAGGAGTCCCACATGGACTCCTGGGCAGAAAACACGACAGAACACACGAAAATAAGCAGTAAAGGACAAGGATTCAGAGGCCCTGTCCCTCTGATGCATTTCCAGCATCACAGTCGCCCCCCAGACTGAGGTGGAGGGTGTCTAATCTCCCACGGGATAGACACCCTCATCCAGACGGTCAACATACCTTCTGGAAAGGCCATCTGCATTATCGTGACTCTTCCCTGGTCTGTGCTCTATGGTGAAGTCTAGCCCTTGCAGGCTAATGGACCACCTGAGCAATTTTGGATTCTCACCCTTCATTTGCATAAGCCACTTCGGGGGCTTGTGATCTGTTTGGACCTTGAAGGTAGACCCCGTAAGGTAGGGCCTAAAACGCCTAAGGCTCCAAACTATGCTAAAACACTCCTTTTCAACAGTAGCCCACCTAAGTTCTCTACCCTTGAGTTGTCTACTGATGAATATGATAGGATGTTCTCTCCCTTTGTCATCTAACTGGGACCAGACAGCTCCAATTCCGGTGTCGCAGGCATCCGTCTGGACGATAAAGGGTCGGCTGTAGTCAGGCGCACACAACACAGGTGCCCTACACAGACTTTCTTTCAAGCCATCAAAGGCCCTCTGACAGTCTTTGGTCCAATTAACGTTCCTAGGCTGTTTGGGTGAAGTTAGAGCTGTCAGGGGTGCAGCTATGGTTCCATTGTCTGCCATGAAATTGCGATAGTACTCAGTGAGGCCCAAAAAGGCTCTCACCTGGGTTTGAGTAGTGGGAGTCTCCCAGTTCTGTACATCCTGTACTTTACTGGAGAGAGGTTGGATTTGACCCCCTCCTACCTCATGACCAAGATAGGTAACTTTCCCCTGAGCTATCTGGCACTTGGTGGCCTTGATAGTGAGGTTAGCCCTTTTCAAGGCCTGCAACACCTTATCCAGATGTGTCAAATGCTCTTCCCAGGTGGAACTGTAGACGGCAATGTCGTCTAAGTAAGCCACACAAAAGGCTTCCAGCCCACTGAGCGCATGGTTGACCAATCTCTGGAAGGTGGCAGGGGCATTCTTCAACCCAAAAGGCATGACCCTAAACTGGTAGAGTCCCTCACATGTTGAGAAGGCCGTCTTTTCCTTGGCATGGTCCGTCAGAGCTACTTGCCAATAGCCTGAGGTAAGGTTAAAGGTGCTCACAAATTTGGCAGCACCTATGGTGTCCACGAGCTCATCAGCCCTGGGCAATGGGTGCGCGTCAGTTTTGGTGACGGCATTGACTCCTCGGTAGTCCACACAGAACCTCCAATCATTGGTACCCGCCTGGGAACTTGCCTTGGGTACAAGGACCACTGGACTGGACCAGGGACTGGTTGAGGGTTCAATAACACCCAGATCCAACATCTTGGCGACCTCAGCCTGGATGTGGTTCTTGACGGTATCTGACATACGGTAGCACCTGCTTTTGACAGGCACACTGTCACCAGTGTCAATTTCATGCCTACACCACGGTGTAAGGCCTGGCGTCAGTGAAAACAGAGAGGCATACTGTTGGAGCAAAGCCCTGCAGGCCCTCTGTTGCTCTGTTGGCAAATCCGGAGAGAGATGTACTCCCTCCACTGAGCCATCCTGAGGGTTGCTATGCAGCAAATCAGGAAGGGGCTCACTCTCATCCTCTTCTTGCCCTGAAGCTAGCAAGAGACATGAGACTTCTGCTCGCTGGTGGAAAGGCTTGAGCCTGTTGACATGGAATACCTGAGGGGCTACCCCAGAGGCTCCCATGTCAACCAGATAATTGACCTTGCCCATCTTGGAGATGATCCTGAAGGGTCCAGTCCACTTGTCTGCCAAAGCTCTAGGCTTGGTAGGCTCCATCACAAGGATTTCCTGTCCCGGAGTCCAATCCACTTGCGAGGCTTTAAGGTCATGCCAGTACTTATTCAATTCCTGGCTGGCCTTGAGATTTGCTGTTGCCTGACCCATCATCTGTGTCATCCTCCGTCTGAGGCCTAACAAATAGTCCCCCACTTGCTTGGCGGGACCTGGAGGGGTGGCTTCCAAGCCTTCTCTGATCAAGGCGAGGGGCCCCCTCACGGGATGTCCAAAGAGTAACTCAAAGGGGCTGAAACCAACACCCTCTTGAGGTACCTCTCTGTAAGCAAACAGCAGGCATGGCAGGAGGAGATCCCATTTCCTTCTTAGGGGCTCTTGCAAAGCGCCTAGCATTCCTTTGAGAGTTTTATTAAATCTCTCAACCAGACCATTGGTCTGGAGATGGTAAGAGGTGGAGAACTTGTAGGTTACCCCACACTCTTTCCACATGGTTTTCATGTAACTAGACATGAAGTTGGATCCTCTGTCAGAGACAAGCTTCTTAGGGAATCCAACACGGGTGAAAATGCCCAGGAGAGCCCTGGCAACCACCTTGGCAGTAATAGTCTGAAGGGGTATAGCCTCAGGGTACCTGGTGGCATGATCGACCAAGACCAGGATGAACCGATGTCCACCTGAAGTGGGAGGGTCAAGGGGACCAACAATGTCGATGCCCACCCTCTCAAATGGTGTGCCAACCACTGGCAATGGTTGCAGTGGGGCAATGACGCTGCCTCCAGTCTTGCCAGACAACTGACAAGTTAGGCAGGTCCTGCAGTGAGACTCCACCTCTACTCCCATCTGTGGCCAGTAGAAATGGGCAGAGAGCCTCTGCTTAGTCTTATTGGTCCAAGATGACCAGCCAAGGGCACCTCATGGCCAACTGCAGCAGGAAGGGTCTGTAAACCTGGGGTACCACCAACCTCTTGAGGGCACCAGATTCAGGCTTAGTGGGCTCACTAACAAGGAGCTCACCCTCCCAATAAATCCGGAATGTCCTAGGCACTTCTCCTTGTGCCTGGGACAGGGCCTGTTTCCTCAGTCCCTCGAGAGAGTGGCACTCTCTCTGTCTCTTACAGAAGTCTGCCCGGGAGGGTCCCCCTTCAGCTAACAAGCATTGAAGGTCGGGATGATCCTCCGGGTTGAGAACCTCTCCCACAGGAGAGTCTTCTGTCTCTTCTCCCACAGGAGTTGAGTTTGGGTTTTCCACTGGACCCAGCCCGTCCGGAGCATGGATCCCAATGGGTGCTGTAGGAACAGCAGGAAGAGAAGGTGTTCCCTCCACAGAGGTGGCCTTCTTGGTCTTCCTTCTTCTTGCCTTAGGCCTCGCCTTTGGCTCGGGTACCTGACTCACAGCCAGACCCGGTGTCACCTGTGACCTAGTGACTGCAGCAGCAGTCATGGGAAGACCATCCGAGATCAACCCCAAATCTACTAGATCATTTCCTAACAGAATGTTAGCAGGGACATTGTCCTGAACCAGGACAGGAAGCTTTGCTGTCTTGTCTCCAATCATGAGTGTGACTAAGGCTACAGGCGATAATTTGGGAGGCCCACCAGCTAACCTGGTGGTTCTCTGAGGAGCACCTACATAGTCCTCTGGCTTGAGCAGGGTCCTGTCCACCACTGTCATGCTTGCCCCAGTATCTCTCAAACCAGTAGAAGGCTGGCCATTCAAGAGGACACTTCTCAAAAACCTACAGGTGTTCTGTGGGATAGTCGCCAGTACTTCTGCATACTGGTCCCAGGCCCCAAGGGACACTAAGGAAATCTCTACCGGAGCACCAAATGTGATCCCGGTAGAGGAGGGGAGGACAGTGGCCTCCACCTCAGACACGGGGTAAGGGTAGGTCAGGCTGACAGCCTGTACTCCAAGTGCCTTACCTTTACACTTGGAGTCACCCCTTCTGTGATCCAGAGCCCCACAGTCCCAACAAGTGCCAGGAGTGCGGGGTACGGTACTGGAACCACTGGGAGCCTGCTTTGCAGCAGGTGGACCACTACTCTTATTCCCACCCACAGATGACTTATCCCCACTAGATTTTTGGGTCTTGGGAGAGGAAGGTTTAGGTTTACCTGACTGTGTCTGCTTGTGGGACTCCTCAGCTTTCTGAGAGGCCCCCTTTTCTTTGTCCTTGTCCTTCCCACTGGAGTCCTTAGGGGACACCCGGTGGGAGACCCACTTGTCTGCCAACCTAGCCAGCTTAAAGGGGTCCAAAATGTTCTGGTCAGCCACATACTGACGCAGCTCTGGTGAACAGGCTTCAGAAAAATGCTCAAAAAACAAGAGATGGGACAATTCAACAAAAGTCTTAACCTTGTATCCATCAATCCACCCCATCATGTTCATGTGCGCAGCACTCACCCAGTCAACCCAAGACACATTCTCTCTTTTCTTAAAATCCCTGAACCTTTTAAGGTATTGGGTAGGTGTCTTGCCAAACTTGGCAATCAAAGCAGACTTCATACACTCATACTGACCCCTTTCTTCCACACTCAGCTTCAGAATACAGTCATATCCAGTTTGAGGCACTCTGCTTAACAAACAATTAGCCCAATCTCTGTTATCAACATCATGAATCGCACAAGCCATTTCAAACGCTTCAATCCATTGGAGGATATCTGAACCCTCCACAAATACACCAACCAAATCTTTCATAAACTTGGTGGCTGGGGACCTGACACTCTCACTGGTTTTAGCTGAAGTCTCCACTCTAGCTTTCTCTAGCTGGATTCTCTGACATTCAGTGTCCTGGCTCTTGAGTTCAAGGTCCTTATTTCTGAGTTCAAGATCCCTATTCTTGAGCTCCACTTGTTGAGCCAACTCCTCTTTCTTAAATTCAGCATCTATTTCCAACTTGCGGTATTCAAAGGCCAATTTCATCCTTAATAATTCAAGCCCAAGGAATTGCTGGGGTTTGGAACAGAGGCAGCAGGAATGGCGGCATTCCCAGAAACAGATTCAGCAGAAACCCCAGGGGCAGAGTCCTCATTGGTTGCATTCCCCCCCTCATCAAGAGTTTCACCATCAGTCTGGTAGTCCACCAGGGCAGCTATCAGCTCAGCCCTAGACGTATCCACAAAGTCTAACTGCCTGGCTTCACAAGCACTCTGGACAGCCCCCAAGCTCATCCAAGTCAATTTGCCATTTGCAATAGACTCCATTGTTTGTAATGCAGTTATCTTGTACACAACTAAACCTTAATTTAATAAAGTGCAGATATTTTGTAAGTGGCACGGTTATACACTGATTCTTAAAACCATAAGCATCCCACCGCTGCCACCAGTGTAAAGACTGGTAGGGGGTGGTCTGTACTTCTGCTCTCTATATGGTAGAGGGGAGGCATAGAGGACCCCAGCCTAGATTCTCTATTCGGTAGCTATGGTCGAGCAATCAAGGCCTAGCTTCTCAGGAGGTGATGCAGGCTGGTTCTTAAGTACAGTGTAGTCCCCAAGCCCCCACAAAGGAATGTCCACACACTGTATTGGTTAGAACACAGTCTTTATATAATCAATATTCAAGGTTATGTACACTTATCATAATAACTCACTTTGTACTTAGGAAAATCAACAATGGCAAATATATATAATTCTAAAGTGGTACCACCCTTTGTATTAGATCTCATTAAAGTGCATCAACAATACTGTAACAATGTCACACAGATCAATAGAGTGAAACCAGCAATAGAGAGAGGAGAGAAAATAAGATGGTTGAGCAATAGGCAGAATACTGGCCCCTACCACTAGACACAGTTCTGTGTGGAGATCCCCCCACCTGGGCAACCTGTAAAATAAAGATATAGCACAAGCCCAGTCCATATATTGTTCTGCAAGTCTTATTCCCTCCTATAATGTTTTTACCCCCCCCAATGTACCTGGTTGTCATGATCTCTGCTTCCAAAAGGTCAGGGTTTTCCCAACTCCCTTGGAAGCAGATCCATAACCCAGGTTCCGAGTGCCAACCAGTCCCAATTGGGAGCTTTTGGACCCAGTCCTGGCGCCAGTGGCACCAGGCTCATAAATATGCCCAGTCCCAGCGCTGGAAGCGCCCGGCTCATAATGCTTGGGTGGACTTACCTGCAGCAGACCATGCTGCTTACTTGCCTGCCAGTTGAGCCTCTGATCCTCTTCTGTTTGGAACTACTTTTCCTGTTGGGTGGGGCAGGAGCCACTCCCTAGATTCAGAACACTGGAACTCTTCTGGAAAGCAGGAACTCTTTTCTTACCTAGGCGTGGCTGTGGAAGGAGACACCTAAGCACTACAGGAGGCTATTTAAACCACACCCGATGGATGAATCTTGCTTTGCGTTATTCTGCATCCTCTGCAGCAGAACGCTCATCGTGTCTTCTGCATCTGATCCTGGGCCTAAGGAAAAAGGCTTACCATCCTGAATCCAGTCTTCAGCAACACCTATAAAGACAAGAAAGAACAGGTTAGCATTACGGTCTTCAGTGACAGCTCTTCACTTACCTGGTCCATCGGCTGTCACCAACGCCTCGCGCTGCATTCCGGCATCTGAAAGACAAAGGCTTACCTACTCTTCGTGCGCTCCGGAGGTCTTCACACTGCATTCCGGCATCTGAAAGACAAAAGCTTACCAACTCTTCGCACGCTCCGGAGGCCTTCGGCGCTGCATCCCGCATCTGAAAGACAAAACAAGGTGCGTTTAAAGACATTGGGGAACTTTAATACTCACGTGCCATTACTCCTTTCCACATCTAACCCAGTGGGTATTCCGGCACCCTGCAGCCGCTCCGAACTTGTACCTGCAAAATAAAAAGACAGTTAGAGCGCATCGTGAAGCAGGCAACAAGCGCTTACTTACGTGCTTCCAGGCGCTTCTATTCATCACACGGGCTCCATCTTCAACTCACTTCAGCCCGTCATCCACCATCGCCGGAACCCTGCAAAACAAGAGACATCATTACTAAAGACTTTAAAGACATTAGAATTACTCGAAACTTACCGTTCGTGCAGTAAACGACGGACAGCAGTCCTCTGAAGTCAAGAGGCCTGCTCCCCTTATCCAGTGAAGAAACTGGTTACAGCACCCTGCCCCGAGGCAGATGGAGAGCACAGCGTTCACTTACCTAAGACATCTTACCCTTCGAGTCAGACATACAGTGCACAGAGGTCCAGCCCAAAGAGCCAGCCGTGTGTTACACATCACCTTTGAAGATACGGTATACGCCCAGTCAAGACCGGCGCCTCTACGGGAATCAGGTGAGCGTTACAGAACGCAAAGCCTACCACAAAACTCCCGTCCAGGCGCTATGGAAACCTCGGATACCGACCAGCTAGCCCAGTTACTTGGGGAACTAAGGGCAGAAGTGCATGCAGCCCGTCAGGAAACGAACGCTCTAAGAAGGGAACTGATTATTTCCAAGGAGCGAACAGATGATCTCGCTAGACAATTGCTACAGTCACAAGCCGGACAGACCCCGTTACCCGCATCTGGGGGAAATCTTCCTTCTACATCCTCTATGAATCCAGTGCAGATCAACCTACCTGGGAATGTACCTCTGGCTCCGCCCGAACGATTTTCTGGTGACCCAAAGAGGTTTGCAGTATTTATCAATCAGTGCCGGTTGCATTTCTTATGCCGGCCAGCAGCCTTTCCAACTGATCAAGCTAAAGTAGCTTTCGTGCTTTCGTACCTTAGTGGCAATGCGGCAGACTGGTCGATCCCTCTAGTAAATCAAGATGATCCGGTCCTCCATGATTTTCAAGCTTTTCAGCTCAGTATGGAAAAACTGTTCGCAAGACATTCACAGGGGCAGGCCTTGGACAATGAGCTTCTTTCGTTGCGACAAGGTAATCAAGACCTTTTGGCTTATATTGCGTCTTTCAACAGACTGATAGTGGAAACTCAATGGCCTGAGGACAAAAGGATTACGCTGTTTTATAGAGTTCTACGTGGAGAGCTCAAAGATGTGTTAGCCCAAGTAGTGAATCCCCCACAAGATTGTTCGGACTATATAGACTTAGTCGTTCAAATAGATCACAGACTGCAGAACAGGAAGGCCGATCGTTCCAAGTTTGATGCTCGAGTATTTTCCAAACCGCCAACTCCTTCCAAAGGAGTAGACTCCGGGGAACCCATGCAAATAGGGGGTCTGAAAGGTCCTCTAACACACAAGGAGCGGGAAAGGAGAAAACAGTTGCAATTATGCCTCTATTGCGGAAACTCAGGGCCCTTTCTTCGAGACTGTCCGGTGAAACCTGCCAAGAAGGCAGTAGGAGCTGCAGTTACCAAAGTTGCAAACTCTGAGCAGGGAAACGACCTCGCCCGACAAGAATAGAGGTCCTCTTGCCGAGCGTGAAAACCAGTTCCGTGACCTCGCATTTCGTGATACCTATGGTCCTCATTAGCCCTGATAATCCGGATCGATTACATGCAATTGAAGCTTACGTCGACAGCGGTGCCATCGGCAATTATGTGGATCATGAAATGGTTTTGAGGATGAATCTAACTCTTTGTCCCAAGGCTGTAAAGGACGTCATTACTACGGTGGATGGTACGGAGATAGCCTCCGGGCCAGTAACGCATACCACTCAAGAGGTGACGCTAGTAAGTCAAGATGGACACCATGAGAAGATCGTGTTCGATGTGATCAAGGCCCCTCAGTTTCAGATTATTCTAGGAATACCTTGGTTAGAGAAACACAATCCTCTGATCGATTGGCGAGCAAGAACGGTCCAGTTTCCAGAATGTGACCCTACTTGCCACCCACCACCTGGTGTTGCACTGGCAGCAATTTCTTCAGAGACTCCCCAGTTACCTCCCGAATACCTAGAATACCAAGATGTTTTCCGGAAGGATCAGGCTAACTCTCTACCTCCCCATAGGTCTTATGACTGCCAGATAGACCTGATACCTGGATCTACTCCTCCTTGTAGTAGAATTTATGCCCTCACCGAGCCTGAGAACCTTCACCTTCGACAATACCTGGATCAATACCTGGCAAATGGGTTTATTCGTCCTTCCAAGTCCCCTGCTTCTTCAGCTTTGTTCTTCGTTCCAAAAAGGAAGGAGACCTTAGAACTTGTATAGATTATCGCTCCCTGAACCAGATCACCGTTAAGAATAGATATCCGTTACCTTTGATCCCTGAACTCCTGGACCAAGTCAGAAAAGCATGCATATATACAAAGCTGGATCTTAGAGGAGCTTACCACTTGGTACGAGTAAAAGAGGGCGATGAATGGAAGACGGCCTTCTGCACCAAGTATGGGCTATTTGAATATCAGGTCATGCCCTTCGGACTTTGCAATGCCCCGGCCGCCTTTCAATATTTTATGAACGATGTCCTCAGAGAGCTCATAGATGTGTGTGTTGTTGTTTACATTGACGACATCCTCGTTTATTCTTCATCGGAATCTGAACATCGGAAACACGTGAAAATGGTCCTCGAAAGATTGCGTCAACACAAACTTTTCGCTAAGTTGGAAAAATGTGTTTTCAACGTGACTGAAGTTGAATTCTTGGGATTCATATTATCACCTGGCGGAGTGCGTATGGATTCAAAGAAGGTCGATGCAGTTCTCAAATGGCCATCACCATCCTCCGTAAAAGGTGTGCAAAGCATGTTAGGCTTCGCTAACTTTTACCGCAGGTTTATCCCCGAATTCTCTCGAATAGTCCAGCCCATCACTGCCTTGTTAAAGAAAAACAAACGTTTTGAATGGTCTACCGAGGCGGAACAAGCTTTCCAGGATTTGAAGACTAAATTTATCTCTGCACCAATCTTAAAACACCCTCGCCCCGAACTCCCCTACATCGTGGAAACTGATGCTTCAAGCCTTGCCATGGGGGCAGTTCTATCACAAAAGGACCCGGTAACCAATCAGTTGCATCCCGTGGCATTTTGGTCCCGCAAATTCTCGCCTCCTGAAATCAATTACACGATTACTGACAAGGAACTTCTGGCTATCAAGTCTGCCTTTAATGGCTTGGCGGCATTATCTGCTGGGGGCCCGACACACCGTTACTGTGATTACGGATCACCGAAACCTGCAATATTTGAAAACCGCAAAAGCCCAATCCTCTAGACAACTCCGTTGGGCATTATTCTTTGCCGAGTTTGACTTCATAATTACCTATCGACCTGGTACAAAGAACGGTAAAGCTGATGCCCTTTCTCGGATGGGAGTGGAAGAACACTTGATCAACCCTAAACCTGTACCAATCATTCCCGAACAAAGAATTCTGGGTGTAATCGCCACAGAATCCATAGAGGAAGTTAAGGATAAAGCCAGGCAACTTGTAACTCCAGCAGACATACAGAATTGGCATCTGCAGGGAAAGGACTTTGCAGTAAAGGACAACTTATTGTATTTCCAAGAACGATTATACCTACCCAGCACAGATTTACAGAAAAAAGTAATCTCTTGTTATCACGATTCTTTAATGGAAGGACATCCCGGTATGGCCAAGACCTCAGAAAAGATCAAGCGCTACTTCTGGTGGCCGTCTTGGAAAAAAGATATCAGAGACTTTATAATGTCCTGTGGAGTATGCGCCCAAAACAAGAGTCAAAAGGAAAGACCAGCAGGCCTCTTACGCCCTATTGACATCCCACCTCGCCCTTGGCATACGCTTTCTATGGACTTCATCACCGATCTACCTCCATGCTCCGGATACAATACGATTCTAGTAATCGTGGACTTATTCTCCAAG
The DNA here is from genome assembly GCF_040938575.1 of Ambystoma mexicanum. Lineage (NCBI taxonomy): Eukaryota > Metazoa > Chordata > Amphibia > Caudata > Ambystomatidae > Ambystoma > Ambystoma mexicanum. The sequence goes on along the minus strand of NC_090927.1, from coordinate 624,472,210 downwards.
ATGGCGCATTTCATTCCGCTCAAAGGCTTGCCAACAGCAGCAACTCTGGGCCGAGAATTTCTCGAAAACATCGTCCGACTGCACGATTTTCCTTCGGTTCTAATTTCGGATTGAGGTAGTCAATTTATTTCTCATTTTTGGCGAAGTTGCTGTCGGTCGGCTCAAATTGATGTGAGACTATCGACCAGTCACCACCCTCAGACTGACGGACAAACCGAGAGGACCAATCAAACTCTGGAACAGTATTTACGCTGCATGCTGCAACAAACTGAAAAAACTTGGAAAGACATCCTTTGGATAGCCGAATATGCCTACAATAACTCTGTCCATTCGGGAACTGGGAAAACCCCGTTTTTTCTTTTGTACGGCAGTCACCCTCGAACCTCGGAGTTGGATCCCCTCCAAGATCTTGAAACACCAGCAGTAGACTACCTGCATTCTACAATCACCCAAGCCTTTAAGGAAGCTGTTTCTCACCTTCAAAGGGCTAAAGAACAATACAAGAAAGGAGCAGATCAACATCGGAAGGAAGCCCCTCAATATCAAGTAGGGGATCAAGTCTGGTTATCCACCAAATATCTACCTCTAAAAGGGCCACGCACATTCAACCCAAGATACCTTGGTCCCTATTCCATCACTACCATAGTAAACCCAGTAGCGGTCAAGTTGGACTTGCCCCCGCACATGAGGATACATCCGGTCTTCCACGTCTCTCTATTAAAACCCGTGCAACCTCAAACCCGACAAACTAAATCTCCAAAACCTATCCTAGTTGATGGAGAACTCGAGTTTGAAGTCAAAAGCATTCTGGACTCCAAGATCTCCAAATCTAAACTATTTTACCTAATTGACTGGAAAGGCTACGGCCCCCAAGAGAGATCCTGGGAACCTGCTGAATATGTCCACGCTCCTCGCCTAATCAAAAGATTTCACCGAACATTTCCTGACAAGCCAAAACCCTCGGAGAAGCCCGGTTTGGGAGGGGCCTTGAGGGGGGGTACTGTCATGATCTCTGCTTCCAAAAGGTCAGGGTTTTCCCAACTCCCTTGGAAGCAGATCCATAACCCAGGTTCCGAGTGCCAACCAGTCCCAATTGGGACCTTTTGGACCCAGTCCTGGCGCCAGTGGCACCAGGCTCATAAATATGCCCAGTCCCAGCGCTGGAAGCGCCGGGCTCATAATGCTTGGGTGGACTTACCTGCAGCAGACCATGCTGCTTACTTGCCTGCCAGTTGAGCCTCTGATCCTCTTCTGTTTGGAACTACTTTTCCTGTTGGGTGGGGCAGGAGCCACTCCCTAGATTCAGAACACTGGAACTCTTCTGGAAAGCAGGAACTCTTTTCTTACCTAGGCGTGGCTGTGGAAGGAGACACCTAAGCACTACAGGAGGCTATTTAAACCACACCCGATGGATGAATCTTGCTTTGCGTTATTCTGCATCCTCTGCAGCAGAACGCTCATCGTGTCTTCTGCATCTGATCCTGGGCCTAAGGAAAAAGGCTTACCATCCTGAATCCAGTCTTCAGCAACACCTATAAAGACAAGAAAGAACAGGTTAGCATTATGGTCTTCAGTGACAGCTCTTCACTTACCTGGTCCATCGGCTGTCACCAACGCCTCGCGCTGCATTCCGGCATCTGAAAGACAAAGGCTTACCTACTCTTCGTGCGCTCCGGAGGTCTTCACACTGCATTCCGGCATCTGAAAGACAAAAGCTTACCAACTCTTTGCACGCTCCGGAGGCCTTCGGCGCTGCATCCCGCATCTGAAAGACAAAACAAGGTGCGTTTAAAGACATTGGGGAACTTTAATACTCACGTGCCATTACTCCTTTCCACATCTAACCCAGTGGGTATTCCGGCACCCTGGAGCCGCTCCGAACTTGTACCTGCAAAATAAAAAGACAGTTAGAGCGCATCGTGAAGCAGGCAACAAGCGCTTACTTACGTGCTTCCAGGCGCTTCTATTCATCACATGGGCTCCATCTTCAACTCACTTCAGCCCGTCATCCGCCATCGCCGGAACCCTGCAAAACAAGAGACATCATTACTAAAGACTTTAAAGACATTAGAATTACTCGAAACTTACCGTTCGTGCAGTAAACGACGGACAGCAGTCCTCTGAAGTCAAGAGGCCTGCTCCCCTTATCCAGTGAAGAAACTGGTTACAGCACCCTGCCCCGAGGCAGATGGAGAGCACAGCGTTCACTTACCTAAGACATCTTACCCTTCGAGTCAGACATACAGTGCACAGAGGTCCAGCCCAAAGAGCCAGCCGTGTGTTACACATCACCTTTGAAGATACGGTATAAGCCCAGTCAAGACCGGCGCCTCTACGGGAATCAGGTGAGCGTTACACTGGTGGAGTCGAGTTCTTTGAAGAGGCGTCGACAGATCCTTCTTGAGCGACCCCCTTTCAAGCGGGAGTCACGGATCGTCGAGAACTCGGCGTTCGGCGGCGGGGAATCGACGGCCCTTCTTGAATGCCTTCCCTTTCAAGCGGGAGACACGGGGCGTTGAACATCCGTCGAGGAACTCGGCATTCGGCGTCGGGGAATCGACGGCCCTCCTTGAATGCCTTCCCTTTCAAGCGGGAGACACGGGGCGTCGAACGTCTGACAACAAACAGGGTAGAACGGCGTCGATGAGGCCGCAGCTTCGATCCAAGCGGTGCTCGTCGACGACGGAGCGTTGGCGTCCTGCAAGGCAGAGGCGTGCGGGGCACCTCGATGACAATTGTTCTGGACTGCAAAGATTGTGAAGACGGGGGCCCAGCAAGGGCGTCGAGTCGTTCGAGTCTTTGTGGTCTTCGGGTGGCGGGAAACCCACCGGCAGGTTTCTCGTCGGCGCGTTGGTCGTCCTCGACATTCTCCGGCAGGATAAAGCGGTCGACGGTGCGGACGAGGGAGTCCTTCGATTCAAATGTTCTTAGGCAAGGAGCGGACGGCTCCGGTCGTCGGCGGCACGGCGTCAAGTGGTTCCCACGGCTGGGCAACACAACTTCGACGGGCCTCCAGCGGTTACACAAACCTGCGAACCCTGGTCGACGGCAATGGACTTCGACGGCGGCGATGTCCAGGTGCTTCACTTCGATCTCCTCGGCGGTCCCGTCTCGGGTCGGCAGCCTTTCGAGGGTCTGACTTCCAGGGCGCTTCGGCGAAGATGTAGCGGTGCTCGATGATCCCTCGGAGCACGGGAAGAGGGCGCCTTACCAGGTCCTCTCTCGGGTCAGTCCTTGACGAATTCAGCAGCTTTCAGATCGGTCGAAGCAAGTGCAACAGCAAGTCTTCTTCTTCCAGCTGGGCGTCGAGGATCAGCAGTTCCAGTTACTCTTAGAGTGGAGACTCAGCTTCTGAACGCTTCTGAACAATTACCAGTGGTGAGAGGTCCCCAGATATACTATTCTGTCTCTCATCCACACTGCTGGCACACACTCAGCAGCCAATCATACAGAAGGGCATTCATGCAGTCAGTCAGCCAATCAGGCACACAGTGCATTCAGGCCACACACCTCCCTTTCAGACACTCACAACAAGGAATGTGGATTGGGACAAGTACCCAACCATTTAACACTACACACTGCATTCAGGCCAGTTTCGGGCAGGGCTGTCTCAGTCTTTGTCTCTCATGCCAGAAACCAGACAACCACAACAAGGAGTGTATATTGGTCACACACTCCATTCACCCAGGTCCCACCCACAGGAGGTACCCACAACATACAGTCACTGGGAAGGCTCCAGTCAGTCTAGCTGGGCCTTCACAACAACACCATATATGGAACTTCCACCCAACAGCCAGTCAGGGGGAAGGGACAGAGTCAGGGCTTCCCAGGACTGTGGGAAAACAAGGTAACAGGCAATAGAAAGCAAGAGGCCACAGGGGCCATCTTGTTTCCTATCAGGAATCAACTGATCCCAATGGCAGGGCCTGGGTATCCCAAAATGGAGGACACCCAGAGCACCTGTCAAATTCAGCATGGAGCTGCCACCAGCCCATACCCTGCTCTGTGGGCCACCCACAGGTGCCCAAAAACATACACTATGGGCACAGGGTTGTACTCCTACCCATGGGTGCCCTAAGGGTATCCCATGGGTCTGTTCACCAAACCAAAAGATAGAGCTGCACTGCCAGGAGTCCCACATGGACTCCTGGGCAGAAAACACGACAGAACACACGATAAAAAGCAGTAAAGGACAAGGATTCAGAGGCCCTGTCCCTCTGATGCATTTCCAGCATCACACCCAGTACCCCTTATCACTGCACCTGCAGAATGCTCCGACTCCCTTTCTGGCTCGTCCTTCGGCAGACAATACAACAACCATTCTCCACAGTTAGTTTAGCTGACATCAATATGTGACCTTGCCTCCGCTGAAAGAATACAAGCCTACTTACTGAGCCCAAGAAACTGTAGACTTTCATTGTGGTAATGGAAGTGAATGTCCAAAATGGCTGCACATCAGCTCCATGTTCTTTTAGCTCATTTTTCACACCTGCACTACACAACGTCAATGGCTGCCTTTCCTAATGATATTTTGTCAGAGTTGTTGGTATGTGCTGCGCATTTAACGACTGCCACTACAGATGGCTCTGTGAGGGCAAAAATCAGTTCTTTGAGCAGGGCGGCATGCTGTACTGGTGAGCCATCCTCTCAATTCCTCTTCCGTCGCGACAGACCTGCGTGCACCGTGATGGTGACATAAGCAGACTCTGAGTATATGGTGACAAAACACCCCTTCAGCAGGGCTTCATTGAGTGCTACCAGTTCAGCTGCTTGGGCCGAATAATGTATGGGCAATCTTTTTATCACAGGTATTTCATATTCTCCTTCTTCTAAACACACCACTGCTGCTCCAACATGTCTTACACCTGTCTCCTGATCAATTGATGCTGCCCCGTCAACGATGAGTATTTCTCCTTGCTGTAGGGGGCTGTATTTGTCTTTGGGGATATCAACGTCTTCGCCTTCATAAGATGCACAGTCATGTTGTTGCAGATCTTCGGCGGTGCATGGTTGTGTGAGGAACGTGGCTGGGTTCACTGTTTTGCACATCACAACATGAATGTGTGGGCTTGATAATATGAGCTCATAAGCAAATGTGTGGTGAGGGTGAACTTTGAGCAATCCAAGATCGCAAATAGTGAGTGCTCCACATGCAGTGTTACCGAGCACCCTATGACAATTGTGGAACTCTTTTCAATTGCAAAGGCTGCAGCTCCAAGAGCTTGTATGCAGGCGAACTGTCCCTGCATCACAGAGTCAAGAGTGCCACTGTAATAGGCCAGTGGTTTGTGGCCCATTGTGCTCCTTTGGGTGAATACTACTGTCATGAGTGTGTCATTTGAGTGTGAGAAAATATAAAATTCCTGTGTGTAGTCTGGAGTGGCAAGGACGGGTGTTGTTGCGATCATTTCTTTTAAATCATTAAAACTCTTGATCATCTCAGGGGTCCACTCTATTACATTGCTTTCTTTCTGTGCTTCCTTGAGGCCCTGTAGGAGTGGCCTTGTGTATGCTGCATAATGTAGAATCCATGCCCTGCAATAATTGCACAATCCTAATAATGTCTGCATATATTTCACTATGAGTGGCTTAGGAGTGGCATGCACTGTTGCTGCTCTGTCAGGTATGATTCTTTTTTCGTCTTCGGAGATGAGTTGCCTTAGGTAAAGCACTTCCAGTTGGCAGTACTGGAGTTTTGCCTTGTCCACCTGTACCCTTTCCTGGCTAGCATCTGCAATAGTTCAATTGAGTCTCTTCGGCAGCACTGCTCACTATAACTGTACACTAGTACAGCATTTATGTACTGAAATATTGTGCTGGGAACCGGGATGTTACCAAAGTCTTTGTGCAGTATCCTATTGAATATGCTGGGGCTTTCACAGTTCCCTTGAGGCAGATCAGTGTGTTCATAGCACTTTCCACCCAAGGTAAATGCTGTGAGGTATTGTGAGTCTGGGTGAAGGGGAACTGAGAAGAAGGTGTTCTTCAAGTCTACAGTGAAATGGGTCGCCTCCTTGAGGATGCTGCACAAAATAGATGCCGGGTTGGGGACGAGTGGAAACTCCTTCTGTACTACATAATTAAGTGGGCGGCGATCCTGGATCAGAGGCGTTGCTAGGTGTGAGCTGAGGGGGCTATAGCCCCGGGTCTTTTGGTTGTAGCCCCGGATAGAAGCTCAGGGGCTACAACCAAAAGGCTATAGCTAGCCCTGAGTCCCGCCAGTCCCAACATTAGCTTAGCCCTGATCTTTTCCAGACCTAGCAACACCCCTGTCCTGGATCATTCTCTGACTTCTCCCGTAGCCTTTTTAATGGGGTATATTGCTGTGTTGAATGGTAAGGTAGAGGGTACTATGATCCTCTGGTGCAGTAAGGCCTGTATTGTTTCCCTGATCCCCTCCTGTGCTTCTCTGGACAGTGGATATTGTTTCACCCATGGAGTACTGGCCCCGCCTAGAGTGTGATCTTTACAGGGGTTACTTCTTTTAATATCCCTACATCATGTGGGTTGGTTGTCCATAAGTGTGTGGGGACGTGCTGTAAGTCGGCCTGGCTGAATGGCGGTGGTGCGACAACAGCCATGAAGGGGCTCTGCATTTTTCTGTATTGCACCATTATCTCGCAGGGTATGCAAATTTGGAGGATGATCTCCCTGTCATTGTTGCCATCCTCAAAAGTTCAGCATCGCTCAATTCTTTCAGGGGTACAGTGGGATCAATGCATAACACTGTGCGCCATTCGCACCTGTGGGGGACAGTACCTGGTACTACAATTCTTTTTGCAGGCACTAGTAAACCTTCCAGATCTAATGAGAGTATTGTGCCTGTAACCAAATTGGGGGACACCACAGGGTGAAAAATAAAATCAGTGGGCACTCTCAATCATGTTCTGGTAATCTGAGGGATGGCTCGTGCAAGCACCTTGATGCCGTGAATGAACCTGTCAGGGTTTAACAGGGATGCCTTGTACTGCAACATCATTTTCCATGACATTTATCGCGAGCATTGCTCTTAGTGAACACTTGCCAGGTGTGGCTCACACAATACCTCTGCCTGTAAATGAGATCGTCATGTTGTGCTTACTTAGCAGATCTCTACCGAGTAAGTTGACAGGAGAATGCTCAGAGTATAGGAGAGGGGCCCTTACGACCTTCCCCCCACTTTGACGTCTTGATCTTTTGTGTATGGAACACTCAAAACATCCCTAGAGAATCCCTTTGTGTCAAGAGTCTTTACTGATAACGGGAAGTTACCTTCCCTGATGCACGACTTCTCCGCTCCTGATTCCACCATAAAGATGAATTGTTTGTTCTCTTTCTATGCCCCTACCAACGGTTCCTCTTCTGGATTTAGAGTCATTGACAGGCCCGAACATTGCTGGTTTCCTCCCCACTGCCCTTGTCCTCCTTCAGCCCATACTGCCGTCATTCTTGCGTGTGCTGCAGCAGAAGTTCACCCTCCCGTTTCGGCTGCTCTGGTGCTGGCCCTGTCATTACCGCAGCCACCTTCACTAGTTTATTATGAACCAGTTTTGCTTCCTCAGCCTGTCTCCTCTGTACCGTTTCCTTTTCTCACTCTTTGATTCGCCTACAGTGGTGAACTATAATACTTTGAATTTCGGGCCACCCCTTAGCTTCCACCCCAGATATCTTGTTGATCGCCTTCTGTACCTCTTTGGGTAGGCCTCTCTTTACTATAAAATAGAAAAGTGATGTTGACTGATTCCAGGCACTGCCCGTTTATGCTCTCCACATCTCCTGAACCCTAAGAATGTACTGTGCAGCGTCTTCCTCATCTCCCATTGTACACTGCATGATTGATTGTAAATCTGGGGTGTCTGGGAACGTTCGCTTCAATGCATCCTATACCCGTGCTCTAATCTTGTTAAATGATGCTCCATCATGGGCATCATTACTGCTTTAAACCACACAGTCTCTGCCTGGTCTCCAACTGCAGCTACCAACAAACCTTTGGTATCCCCTATTGCTATTGGCACCCCTGCTGTATTCTTTTCAAATGCATAAATCCACTTCCTGCCCTTGCTGTGAGTTGCGGGAGTGCCTTGAGAAGGTTATTCTTGTCCATCTGTGCACAGTGCAAATAAAGAGGCTGTCCTGCACCCTTGTGTATCAGTGGCATCAGCATTTTCATTTTTCCTTTCCTGCCCTTAGTTACACTTCCCTTCTTCCGCGCTAAAGCTATCCTTCCAAACCTATCCCTCAATCTCCGACCCCATAGACTTTCTAGCCTTGGTGTAGCTTTGGGTGCCTGTTCGGCGCCTCCCCCCCTCCTCTTCAGTGCATCGAAATCACTCCAGTATTCCTCATCCCCTCTTCAGGACCCTACATTCTCATAACCCAAGCTGTCTGTTTCTCCGTCACACTCTACATGAATGGTTCTTATAGGTGCACTGTTTATTCTGAATAGAAAGTCACCTGACTTCCACTCATCCCCGGGTGGTATTGGGGGCATCCCTGTGGGTGGCATTGGTGTCTCTGTTACCCTGAAGGCATTGCATGCTGCCCATAACCTGTCTAATTCAGTGCGGGTTGATGCCAGTCTAAATCTCTTGTGCTCACTCCGGTGTTGGCAGTAACCTCCGGAGGTGAAACATATGGCAGAGGTGGGGCTGTGCTTGGTGTTGCAATTATCGTGCTCACCAACACATTTGTTGGGCTTGTGTACCCTTGTGCTGGACAGGTTGATAGTGGATTTATCCCCTTTTTCGTCTCTACTTTCTCTTCAGACTACCCTGTTCCTGCCTCCTTGTACTATCACGTGTCGCCCCCTCTCCCTTCTGATCCTCTGTTTCTTCAAACAACAATCTCCCCTTATATTTTGCTGTCAGGAAGGTAGACATGTGTTCCAGTGCACATCTGTCAAAAGATCCATGCTCTCTCCAGGAGTGGGGCATTCCCCCCTTTAGTCTCAGTCACCCATTGATTGTGATATTTCTTAATCGTATCACCATACAAGGGCAGGGCCTTACATATATGGTCGAAGGGTGTGTCTGCCCCCATAGTCGTGTCTTCTGTGTGTCTTGCAGTGGGGCTATGACTATGCTACTGCGTCACAGTTAAGACAGACATGTGTTTAAAACATTTAAAGTGTATGCAGTTCAGTCTTGTCTCCAATGCATGTTAATACTGTCAATGAATTCACAGAAAAATCATCAGTTCACTTTTCCCCCCATCCACTATCCCCCAATAGAGCTTCTTCACACACTCCCTGCACACTCTCCTGATGCGCCCACACACACCATACATGCCCCTTCTGGGCCTCCTCCTTACACCTTAAAATACACCAACAAAACAAACTGAAATAACACGTCAAAACAAAAACCACTACTTATTCCCAAGCTCTCTAATTATACAGAGCTCCTTTATTTCTCCTTATATTTCCCCCACACTGCTCAAGACAGTGCACGTGGTGCCACCTTCCCTCCTCATTCGGGGGGCTCCCTTATTCTGTTTCCTTTTTCCCAGTATCCTTAATGATTTAATAAAAAGGGCAAAAACTCAACACTATCCAAAAACATATCACGCTCTGAATTTCAGTCACTGAATTTTCACACCATTCACACTGCTCCATACACCCAAACCGACTTTGTTATCCCAAGCAGGCTATACTCACGTTATCCCAAAGGCTTCTGTTCACCGGGTTCCACAACCAGCCGCACCTCTCCTTGGGGCTGCACCTCGCTCCAAAGAGCAGGCGAGATTCTGCAAAGACGGCTGCCACAAGGCCACTCAACGTACTCGTTTTGGGACTGGTCACGGTAGGTGGGCATGACCCTTCCGGAGAGGCTGTTTGGATACCTCCGCAGGTATGGGGGTGATGGGATCACGTCGCCAAGGTAACCAAATTAACGCAAGTCCCTGTTTACGCACACTCCAGAATTAATACATCCCTCTAGGGAAATAAGCCAGGAGACAGCTTGCAAGGATCCAAAGGTTTAATTGTACAGAATACAAAATATCAGCAAAGGACTCTGCTGCTCGAGAATGCTCTGGTTAAACTCAGTACAGGCAGAAGCTTAAAAGGCTGTTCAGCATTATCACTATACAGTAAAAACTGGTGTTACCAATTGGCAAGATCATATACATGGGCCTGCTCCATAGGGGATGTCAGGCTACATTTGGTTCACATTTCTGCTGTTTGTCAGTTCCCACATGGGTCAGCTGGGCTCATCTCTCCATGGAGTGAAGGTCAGGTCACTCATAAGCTACATTGTACAAACTATGCTAGCATGCTAAGCCTACCACTACATCACTATGGCATGTACCTGGGAGACTTGGGGATTGGTGCCAGGGGGAAGGGAGGAAGAAATACAATCAGACTGACCCACACATTCTAGGCTTTGTTGCTACCGCTCCTCTCGCACCCAAGATCTCCACCCTTCCTTTATCTATGATTTATCCCTCCCTGTACCTCGTGTTACAAAGGATGTGTTTTATGCTCAGGGGTAAAATAGTTGTGCATGCTTCGATCTTTTATGGTTACTTGGTTTATGCTAGGGGCTGGGGGGGTCACTCGCTATCATGGAATGCAGGGATGTGGGGGTCGGGTCAGTTGTGTGGGCTCTGGCTCCGGGTTGGCTGGATGGGGGTTGTAGGCCTGCTGGCAGCTTGGGTGTGATGAATGGACACAATGAGGAGCCTGGAGTTGTCTCACAGCCTTGCAGGGTGCAATCCTCCTGATACTAAATGTTTGCAACAGTGAAGGGACAAGAGGGAAGTGAACTTCTGTGAGAACTGGAGATGCAGACTCATTCTGCCTTCATGATTTTGGGCCTAGTCCAATCTTTCCATGGAGCTCGACTGGTGCACTGTGGCCATGCAAGCCTGTGCCTCTGTCATTATTACAAAAATGGCATGCTGTACACGCTATATTATATCTGCAGTGGGTTTCATAGTGCGGTTCTCTCCCCCCTTGTTCACTACACTATTTCATAGGGGATTCGCTTCACCTTAAAGCACCTGCGGTGTGTGATATACTCATTTTCATCCCAACAGATCGTACATACTCTGCGGGGTACTCATCCTTCTTCATTTTTGGTGCTAATATTGACCCATATCTGATACATCTGTATACAGCTCTCGCAGAGCTTTCCAAACGTATGCTCGATAATAGTTGTTAGAGCTTAATTTTAACCTTGCATAACGTACTTGCTGCCGAATTTTGTCACTTTGCTCCCCCACCAATAAACTCTAAGGGGCCAATTCATAGAATTCGGCGCACAAGTGGCGCACGCGGCTGGCGCACAGTGTGCGCGTGCGGTAGTCTGCGCCAGCCGCGTGCGCCGAAACACATTTCCGCGCACAGCGTATTCATGGATTCCAGCCACCAAAACCAGCCGTGGCGCACAGTGGCGCAGCGACCTTGCAGCAGCGCCAGTTACGCCCCCAAGAACGCCTTCCGCGCAGGGAAAAGCCATCAAAATCCCCAATCCAGCGCAAAGGGCTGCGCTAACCCTGTACCAGCACGGCAAGCGGGCTACGTGTATTCCAGGGGTTCGCGGGAAGTTTCACACGCGATTTCAGCAGGGTACGTGTATTTCAGGGGTGCGCGGGAAGTTCCACACGCGAATAGCCTGGGCGCGTGTATTTCAGGGGTTCGCGGGAAGTTTCACACGCGATTTCAGCAGGGTACGTGTATTTCAGGGGTGCGCGGGAAGTTCCACACGCGAATAGCCTGGGCGCGTGTATTTCAGGGGTTCGCGGGAAGTTTCACACGCGATTTCAGCAGGGTACGTGTATTTCAGGGGTGCGCGGGAAGTTCCACACGCGAATAGCCTGGGCGCGTGTATTTCAGGGGTGCGCGGGAAGTTCCACACGCGAATAGCCTGGGCGCGTGTATTTCAGGGGTGCGCGGGAAGTACCACACGCGAATAGCCTACGCGCGTGTATTGCAGGGGTGCGCGGCAAGTTCCACACGCGAATAGCCTGGGCGCGTGTATTTCAGGGGTTCGCGGGAAGTTTCACACGCGATTTCAGCAGGGTACGTGTATTTCAGGGGTGCGCGGGAAGTTCCACACGCGAATAGCCTGGGCGCGTGTATTTCAGGGGTGCGCGGGAAGTTCCACACGCGAATAGCCTGGGCGCGTGTATTTCAGGGGTGCGCGGGAAGTTCCACACGCGAATAGCCTGGGCGCGTGTATTTCAGGGGTGTGCGGGAAGTTCCACACGCGAATAGCCTGGGCGCGTGTATTTCAGGGGTGCGCGGGAAGTTCCACACGCGAATAGCCTGGGCGCGTGTATTTCAGGGGTGCGCGGGAAGTTCCACACGCGAATAGCCTGCGCGCGTGTATTGCAGGGGTGCGCTGCAAGTTCCACACGCGAATAGCCTGGGCGCGTGTATTTCAGGGGTGCGCGGGAAGTTCCACACGCGAATAGCCTGGGCGCGTGTATTTCAGGGGTGCGCGGGAAGTTCCACACGCGAATAGCCTGGGCGCGTGTATTTCAGGGGTGCGCGGGAAGTTCCACACGCGAATAGCCTGGGCGCGTGTATTTCAGGGGTGCGCGGGAAGTTCCACACGCGAATAGCCTGGGCGCGTGTATTTCAGGGGTGCGCGGGTAGTTCCACACGCGATTGGCCTGGGTACGTGTGTTTCGGGGTGCGCGGGTAGTTCCACACGCGATTGGCCGGGGTACGTGTGTTCCGGGGTCCCGTGAACTTCCACACGCGATTGGTTGGGATCCACGTGTGTACTGTCATCACGTGCAATGAGGGATACTCCCTCGCACGTCACGTCACAGACGCGCTCACGCGCTGAGGGCCTTTGGTCCAATGAAAATGCGTATGCGTGCAGACGCGCTTACGCGCTAAGGGCCTTTCCTCGAATTACACACTGACGTGCAGAATTTTCACGTGCCAAATCACTCCGTATCAAGCTGGCCACGCGTAAGCACACGGAAGACCACGCTCCTGCCCAGAAGGCCGAACTACTGCCCCCCAGAGCCCCGAGCACGCTCCCACCTGCCATCTGCTGCTGCCTGACTGCCTGCTGCCCACGTGCCCTGCCATTTGCTGCCTGCACATCAGCCAGGGGTGCTGTTGGTGTGACCACCCCTGCTGGAACCAAAGACTCCCGACTGGGATTCCATCGCTCCACAGCCCAGCCCCAGGACCCAGTTGCCCACCCACTCCTGCCTCTGGGGTTGTCATGTCGGGGCAAACTCCATCTGTGACCACTGACAACCCCCGGCCAGAGAGGCAGAGGGGCACCAGCTTCAGTGCCACCGAAGTTGGTGTCCTGGTGGAGCAAGTCCTGGGGCAGTATGATGCCCTCTTCGGAAGTTGCCGCGCCGACAAGGAAGGACGGACTCGGATCTGGACTGACATCGTGACTGCCATCAACGCGGAAGGGGTGGCAGTCCGCGACTTCCAACATGTCAAGAAGCGCTGGGAGGACTTCAGGTCCAGGACCCTGACCAAGGCCCGGCGCCTCTTGAAGGCAGCGGATGCCAAGGGGCGCCGGGGCCACTTGTCGGAAGAACAGATGAGGGTCCTGGAACACATATCCCCAGCGCTCCACGTCCAGGTCCTTGAGAGGCAGACCCGTCTGGAGTCGAGCGGTGAGTGTACATGCATCCTGATTGTGAGCAGTGCGTGTGGTGATTGTTCAGTAGTGTGCAGGTTGCACATCTGTTTGTATGGGGTCGAGTATGGGTGCGGGTGTACAGGGCCGTGGGGCTGACACATGCGAGGGCTGTAATGTGTGAGACATGGATGGTGCCTGTGTGTGTGGGCTTGCATGCCAAATGCAGTTGTGTGGGCACACAAGTTTGTATGAATGTGTATGTGAGTAGACATGTCCGTGATGTCACGCATGTATGTTGTTTTCAGCTGATTGTATCAGCGCTGTGTACATGTGCATGTGTGTGTATTCGACAAGGGTGCAACAGTGATGCAACATGGATGCATGTGACAGCGGTATGTGGAAGCCTGATGGGCAGATGTGACATGGATGCCCGTCTGAACACTGCGACACTTAGCAGAGGTGTACACATGCATGCAAGTGTGGTGGTGTGTGTACATGTGTGGTGCACTTCCTGTGTTGCATGTGATGTCTGGCTCACCTTTGGCTGCTGATGCTGTTGTATGTGTATGGATGGTGTTGGCAGTTGCAACATGGCTGTGGTATGGCTCGTGTGTGCAAGTTGTAATGACATGTGTGTTGGGGATTGTGATGACATGTCAGAGGTTTGCCAATGCCACTCATGTACAACTGTCATGTGTGTATGTGTACATTGTACAGTGCCCTGATGCCTGTGTTTTGTTTCTCCCTGTCTGCAGCGTCAACTGATGAAGAGGGCGGAGAAGGTGCTGTGGAGCACAGCGGCGGGGATCCCACCGCCAGCCGGAGACGCAAGGCCCGGCTCCCCTCCCAGGTTGTCATCTCGTCGGGGAGTGAGGAGTCCGGTGCCGCGTCCCAGGCCGCAGCTGCCGGGGGGAGGTCCAAGAGGCGGAGGTTGCAGTTGGACTCCTCGGCAGCAGAAGGGGCAGCTGGGACCCCACAGGGCCCAACGGGGGAAGATGGCACAGAGTCATCCAGGTTGGTGGGGGGTTTGGTGGAGGAGGAGGCCGTGCAAGCACCGGAGACGGGGTCTGGGGGTGGGGATCCCACTGGTGCTAGTGGTGCAGTGCAGGACCAGGGACAGGAGGCAGCACAGGCCGCCGCGGAGGTGCCTGTGTGCAATCCTGTCCCTGATCCTGTCCCTGCATCATCTTGCACCAGCAGGGATGCCCATGTCCAGACCAGTTTTCAGGCAGGGGATGAGCTGACGTCAACTGGCCTTCCTCTGCCTGCGGACGTGGCTATCCAGGCCCGGGTTGAGCCTGTCCTGGCTGGAGTGGCGTTGCGTCAACGGGCCATGCGAGGTGACCTGCAGTCTTTTCATGAAGAGACTGCAGGTCATCTCGAATGGCTCGTTGACCACGTCAGCCTGCTGGGACAGGTCACCCAGGCCGGATTCCTCCGTCTGATGGGGCTTGCCACGACCCCCTCCTCAGCTGGACCCCCTACGCGCCAGTCGTCCTCTGTGCCATCTTCCCACCCATCAGTCACCTGGGTGCCCTGTGGAGCTGCCTCTGACGGTGCGGCCAGGCTGGTGGAGGAGGCATCCCTGCCACAGTCGGGAGTCGGACGTCCAGCAGGGGTGGCCACGTCAACGACTGCACCCCAGCCGGCGGAGGATGTGCAGGCAGCAGGAGGCAGTGCAGGGGCAGAGGCACAGCAGCAGCAGCACCATGGTGGGAGCCATGAAGGCTCGGGGCCTTCGACATCGGAGGGGCAGGCATCGGCCGGAGGGCAGGAGGACCCAGGACAAAAAGTGTCTTCCGTGTGGCAGCGGTTGGGCCACGCCATAGATGCGGAGCGGCAGCGGGCGGAAGAGGCACGGCTCTCAATGGTCAGGGCGGAGAACTCCATGCAGAGGGCCCTGAGGCGGGTCGAGTGCCTCGAGGCAATCCGCAGGGCTTTGGAGGTGGACACGTCGACGGCCCTGCGGACCCTCGGGGCCATGGAGGAGGACCGCCTCCGGGACATTGAGGAGGAGTTCGATGATGCCCTGGCCCGGCACATCCAGAAGTGAGCCGTGGAACTAGCCCGCTGCCCTTGTACATAGTTATGTAGGTAGTGTTAAGTTTCATTTTTGTTTTTATTTCATTTGGACCTTTTGGACATTGGCCACATTTTTGTATATAGTTTTTTTTTATTAGTTAGTGTAGTTAGTTAGGTTTCCTTTATTTTGTTGGGATGATGGACCCTGGCTTCTTGCATTGTACATAGTTGTGGACTTGTACATACTTTCTTTTTTGACATTATCCATGGATCAATGGCTTATAATTTTTTTTTCACATTGGATTTTGTTTGGTGGACATTGACTTTGTACTACATTACTTTGGATTTCTATATTCTTTAATTTTTTTCTTTTTTTGAACGGACATGCTTCTTTTCATTTTTTTCCATTCACATTTCTGTTTCTTCATTTTTGTTTCTATTCATCTTTCCTTTAATACATTATTTATTTGTTGCACTTCAATGTGTGGTGTCTCATTGTTTTCATGCATTTCATGTTATGTGTTTAGAGAATCACTGACACCCATTGGGTGTATGTGAGGGACATGTGTTTGTTTTGGAACTTGCAATTGGTGTTCTATGATGTAATTGCAGAATATGAGTGGGTGGATGCAATACTCGGGTGGGTGTTTTGCATTTGGGGGCTGACCATAGAGACCAGGGATCTGGACTGTGATGACATGTTGGGTGGGGAACATGAGTTGGACATGGGTGGGGGCCTGCTGGAGGCTGCCCCTGGTGGCTGGGGGTTGGGGGTGGTGGGAGACATGGGTGGGGGCCTGGTGGAGGGTGCCCCTGGATGCTGGGGGGTGGGGGTGCAGGGGGACATGTGTGGGGGCCTGGTGGAGGGTGCCCCTGCACTGCTGGGGGGTGGGGGTGGTGGGAGACATGTGTGGGGGTCTGGTGGAGGGTGCCCCTGGATGCTGGGGGGTGAGGGTGCAGGGGGACATGTGTGGGGGCCTGGTGGAGGGTGCCCCTGCACTGCTGGGGGGTGGGGGTGGTGGGAGACATGTGTGGGGGCCTGGTGGAGGGTGCCCTGCACTGCTGGTGGGTGGGGGTGATGGGTGACATGCGTTGGTGGGCAGTAGTGCTAGTTGATATGTGGGTTGGCTGGTGGGCATGGCCATGGTGGATGGCGTGCCTGCAGGACATGTGCTGGGTAGGCCCCTGTGGTGTGAGCCACCTGCAGGGGCCGTGGAGGGTGTAGAGGGTACACCTGGGAGGACCCACACGTGCAATTCACGTGTGCTACTCCCCGCGCACCCCCGGAATCCACGTACCCCGCTCAATCGCGTGTGGAACTTCCCGCGCACCCCCGTAATACACGTACCCCGCTCAATCGCGTGTGGAACTTCCCGCGCACCCCCGAAATACACGTACCCCGCTCAATCGCGTGTGGAACTTCCCGCGCACCCCCGAAATACACGTACCCCGCTCAATCGCGTGTGGAACTTCCCGCGCACCCCCGAAATACACGTACCCCGCTCAATCGCGTGTGGAACTTCCCGCGCACCCCCGAAATCCACGTACCCGGCCAACTCGCGTGTGGAACTTCCCGCGCACCCCCGAAATACACGTACCCCGCTCAATCGCGTGTGGAACTTCCCGCGCACCCCTGAAATCCACGTACCCGGCCAACTCGCGTGTGGAACTTCCCGCGCACCCCTAAAATCCACGTACCCGGCCAAATCGCGTGTGGAACTTCCCGCGCACCCCTGGAATCCACGTACCCGGCCAAGTCGCGTGTGGAACTTCCCGCGCACCCCCGAAATCCACGTACCCGGCCAAATCGCGTGTGGAACTTCCCGCGCACCCCTGGAATCCACGTACCCGGCCAAATCGCGTGTGGAACTTCCCGCGCACCCCAGGAATCCACGTACCCGGCCAAATCGCGTGTGGAACTTCCCGCGCACCCCCGTAATACACGTACCCCGCTCAATCGCGTGTGGAACTTCCCGCGCACCCCCGAAATACACGTACCCCGCTCAATCGCGTGTGGAACTTCCCGCGCACCCCCGAAATACACGTACCCCGCTCAATCGCGTGTGGAACTTCCCGCGCACCCCCGAAATACACGTACCCCGCTCAATCGCGTGTGGAACTTCCCGCGCACCCCTGAAATCCACGTACCCGGCCAACTCGCGTGTGGAACTTCCCGCGCACCCCCGAAATACACGTACCCCGCTCAATCGCGTGTGGAACTTCCCGCGCACCCCTGAAATCCACGTACCCGGCCAACTCGCGTGTGGAACTTCCCGCGCACCCCTGAAATCCACGTACCCGGCCAAATCGCGTGTGGAACTTCCCGCGCACCCCTGGAATCCACGTACCCGGCCAAGTCGCGTGTGGAACTTCCCGCGCACCCCCGAAATCCACGTACCCGGCCAAATCGCGTGTGGAACTTCCCGCGCACCCCTGGAATCCACGTACCCGGCCAAATCGCGTGTGGAACTTCCCGCGCACCCCTGGAATCCACGTACCCGGCCAAATCGCGTGTGGAACTTCCCGCGCACCCCCGTAATACACGTACCCCGCTCATTCGCGTGTGTAACTTCCCGCGCACCCCCGGAATACACGTACCCCGCTCAATCGCGTGTGTCACTTCCCGCACACACCCGGAATACACGTACCCCGCTCAATCGCGTATTTTACTTCCCGCGGCGCCACTTTTTTGATGCGCTGGGACTCTACCGCCTGCCTTCGTGTGGCGGACGTGTTTCAGCTTGTGCGCGGCTTTGGCTGTGCGTGGGTTTGCCCTATTCCATTCCATGAATACGTGTGGTTCGTGTGCGTGTGGGCGTTACCTCTGCTTCCGTGCAGTGCATCCCCAGTTACGCCCTTATTTTCGCGTGTTGTTCCCCATTCCGCGCGTTACGCCCCATGTCCCGCCCACTTTCTGCTGTGTGCGCTGAGGTTGTGCGCTTTCACTGTGCGCGTCGCGCACCGTCGCGCACGCCTTTCGCGATGTTGCAGTGACTTGTGCGCCATGCACGGGTTTGGCGCACATCCCGCGGTGGACACGCGCAGGGACTTCCATGAATCGCACGCGTGCGCGTGCGCCTGTTTTTTTCCGCTTGCGCATGCTTGCGCATGCTTGCGCCTAGATTTTCGGCGCACGTTGGTTCCATGAATCGGCCCCTTGATGTTCAACGTATGCATCATCAATTGCGGTTTCTATCATCCTTAGAAAGCTGTTATTCCACATAGTCTGCAGGTTCCAATATGTGTTCATAATTATAACAGTAGTATGAGACCTTTTGTCTGCTTCCTTATTATGTTGTTCCCAGATCACTAAAACCACCAGTAGGGATATATTTGCTATCAGAGTCTTTGCCAAGTGTATACCACTACCAGAGCAAATTGCCAAGAGTAAACCTGAGGAAGGGCGTTCTTTGTCCCCTTTTTTAGCCGGTGAGAATGCTATGGTAAAACCATCCAAGCTTGGTTTATCCACCAGGCAAGTCTCCTGGAGGCAAAGTATGTCAAAAGCGTTCAAGTCAACATCTCCCCGAACCTTTAGATGTTGAAATCCACGTGTTCCAACAGCCTAACCTCAACTCTGTAGGAGTCGTTGCTTCAATGGGTAAGGACTCTGGGTTTAGATCTTCACATTTTCGGCTCACGGATTGCTATTTTCGAAGTCAAGTCGATAGTGCCTTTGGGATCCATGCCCAAAGTTGTTGTAGGGGAATCGTTTTTTCTTTAGCTTGTGTGTGTGAGGATGTTAAAGGGAGTTGTTGAACAATTGTCCTTTTTTGTCAACGGGCCATATGGAAATCTTCCGATCTTGAGAGGATCCTTGAAAGTTACGGAATCTGTTTTCTCAGGGTAAGGACGAGATGCAGCAAGGAGATTGGAGATCCCGTCTTTCTGATGTTTTTTCATTTTACTAGTGGTCCAGGTTAGATCAGTCCTTTCTATACTACACTTTCCTTGGGTCTGATCATTTAGGCCACTATTGGTTTGGTGATCTTCTATCTTTTTCAAGTGGCTGTGTTGTCGTTTGGGAGTGCTTGGTAACTGTGTTGTTCTCTTATGTTTGTCAGGGGAGCGGAGAGTGCTTGTGGTATCTAGTACTTCTACTTGGTCGCATCCCAACCTTAGTAGGCTTTCTGCTGAATCTCTGATAATTTTTTCCACCACAAGCGAGACTATATGCAGGTAGGTTATAGCTTCCTTCCCCTCATGGCCCGGTTCAACTATCTTTAGGTCTTCTGTTCTCAATAATTGTAAGTTTGGGACACAGTGAAGTAGTGCTAGAACAGTTCTTCTGTTTAGGACGATATACTCTCTGTTGTCTAGGAGTTGCTCCAATTTGAAGGTACGTTTGCTTTTTTCTCGACCCTCAGACCCTTTCATTTGGGTTTTCTCTTCTTTCTTTGCTTCTTCTCAGGTGATTGTGATTTGGGGGGCATGAGGTGCTGGGAGATCAGAGCGTTTCCTAATGCTTGCTGATGGAGTGCTTTCTCGCTTAGGTTCGCTCTTGGATTCACATTTCAATGTCATTATTCGCCTCGGTGAGTCTCTCGCCCTAGTATTGTAGTGCTTTGGATTTGCTTTTTCTTCCATTTTAAGCTTTGGTCGTATTACCGTTTATTGGCCCGAGTATGTTTTTGTGGACAATTTTTTACAACAATCTTCTAAAGTTGGAAAATTGGGAGAATCGTCAAGATCTAAGGCGCGTGAACTGGAGATATCTCCCTTCGGTAGGCTAGCTGGCTGATTGAAAAAGGTTGTTTCCGAAGGGGGGTCTTCCTGCGCGTTAAGTAAATATTCACTCAGGTTCATCGATTCGTCGTCCGCCATAAACTCCTCCACTGTCCTTGATGAAGTATGCAGCTTCGTCAGGTTGTTTAGCTGGTTTTGGAACCTCTGTGTCGCTGATTCTTTTCCTTTAGGAGCGAGATTGCGATGGCTAGTTCTTGGGGCTGGTTTTGGTTTCCGAAGTGTCGCTCCGTATGTCGCTTCTGCACATGCACCCTCAGTGGACTGTAGGCAAAGCGTGAGTTGTTGTTTACTTGTTGAGCTTTCCTTTCATTTTGGTCTTGGGTGCTCAAAGATGGCAAAATCTTTGTTAAGAGAGTCGTTAGGAGGGTACACAACAATTTGCTTACTCGCTGCCTCCATTGAAAGTAAGATTACGTCTTCTTCAATTGCGCAATTGTTTAGTGCAGGTCGTTCCTTCTATTCAACCCAGGGGCCATGGGTTTTTATTTTGTTGTGGTTTTTAACAGTTTGGGCGTTCCCTTCTCTTTACTTGTCTCATAGCTATTCCTGTCATGGTCATGAAGACAGGGGCACAGGCATGCAGGGGTCGCATGCACAGGAGACCTGGGTGGACACTGTGCTGGCGCGTTTGGCACCAGGCTTATGAACAAAAGTAAACAGGAACATCCATTTAACACCAGAAAGCTTTTATTATGGACATATCATTTCAGATGCATTAACCTTGAACATTCCATCCATTAAGCAGGATGCATTAACCTTGAACTTTCCATCCAATAAGCAGCCCCAAGTGTATTCTTGGGTGTGGCTGCGAATGGATTGCCTTTGCATGTGCTCAGGGTGGCAGGGTGTGGCTGGTAAGCCAGCACCAATGGGCGTGCCCACGATCTCAGCTATATAAGCTGCCCCAATCCTCAAGACAGATGCTTCGCGTTATTCTGCACTTGCAAGCAGCGTAACGCTCACCTTCGCCTGAGGTCAGACTTACCTTTGAAGATCCTGCTTCCTGGACATCCTGCTTCCTGCCAGCATATTTACCAACTGGGGGAAGCTGTTCTTACCTGTACATCTCTTCGGCAAAATTCATCTTTACACTTTCCGGAACGCTGAAACCTCCATCTTGGCACCGCAGCACTACACGCTCCATCGTCGACAGCAGCGTCTGCAAGGAAAACCAGAAGACAAGGTTAGACATCGAAAAAATAGTCAGTTTAAGGTAGCACTTCACCCTACTTCGCGCTTTTCCTTAAACCATCACTTACCTGCTGTCGAATATTGCGGGAGCAACCATCATCCATCCGGTCGCGTCTCGCGTCTCACAGCTGCATTGAGGCTGCATTTCCATCTAAGGGAAGAAAACAGAAGAGAGACATTTTTGCGGGCATAAATAGGAGCAACATATAAAGAAATTAAACAGAACACACAGCATCACAAGAGCTCAAGAAAGACTTACCAATCATAAGGAGAAGCATAGTCACAGCTGGACTGGACTAATCCTTATCAGGGATCAGTGAAGGAACTAGATCCTATTCGACGCGCCCCAGCCAGGAGTAACAGGACGGAGAGCTTATCTTCCATAATTCACAGGTGAGCTTTATGGGCCGGCGTATGCTCACAGAAACCGTACTTTGGGGTAAAGGGTTCGAGAGGTACAACAATCACAGATTGGCGCACTCACACACTTTTATTTCCACGCAGGAGCAGTATCAACACCTACCACCGCTCACAGCTTTTCTACTGAGGGAGAAGCCTGAAGGGGGTGATTCACGTTCAGGGAGGGCTGCAACCGTGCCCCAACGCCTCTGCAGAAACCAGGTGAGCGTAACAGAACGCAAAGCCTCTAATACTCTCTGCCTGGGCGTTATGGAAACTTCAGAAACAGATCAGTTAGCCCCCTTACTAGAGGAATTACGGGCTGAAGTACATGCTTCAAGACAGGAAACCAATGCATTTCGGAGGGATCTTATTGTAACTCAAGAAAGAACTGACGAATTAGCAAGACAAATGCTACAAGCACAAGCAGGAGAGGTTCCACTGCCTGGAGTGACCCCTTCTTCTCATTCTTCCACACCACAACAATCAACACCTGTTCAGGTGGTTCTTCAAGGAGAAGTGCCTCTAGCCCCTCCTGAACGCTTCATCGGCGACCCAAACAAGTTTGCTATATTTATGAACCAATGTCACCTTCATTTCTTGTGCAGACCAGGAGCCTTTCCTAATGATCAAGCCAAAGTGGCATTTGTACTCGCGTATTTAGGAGGTAGGTGGCAGAATGGTCTATACCTTTGGTTAATCAAGATGACCCTTTACTCTGGAACCCCGGGAATTTCCAACATGAGATGGAGAAATGCTTTGCCCGTCATACTCAAGGACAAGCTTTGGACAACAAATTGTTGTCACTCAGACAAGGGAGTCAAGATCTATTAACCTATATTGCAACCTTCAATCGTCTTATAGCTCTGACCAACTGACCAGAAGAGAATAGGACTACACTCTTTTACCAAGGGTCTGAGCCAATGCAAATTGTTGGATTACGAAGTCCCCTTACCAAATCAGAAAGGGAAAAAAAGAAGACAACAACAGCTTTGCTTATATTGTGGATAAGCAGGTCACTTCCTCTGTGACTGCCCGGTAAAACCACCCAAGAAAACGGTTGGGGCAACAGACAAAACTGATGAAGAAGAAGAACAGAACTCGAGAAACGCCAATGCCCGGCAAGTGTAGGGGTCCGCTTGTTGAGCATGAAAAAGGAATCCGTACAGACCTCACATCTCGTCCTTCCAGTGCTTTTGGTGAATCACAAGCAACCATCAAAAATACATGCCTAGGAGGCATATATTGATTGTGGAGCTGTGGCTAACTACATTGACCAAGATTTGTCTCTCTGAATAGGCCTTCCTCTCCGACAGAAGCAGAAGACGGAATACGTCACTGCTGTGGATGGTTCTCAGCTATCATCCGGCCCGGTGACACAATACACTGAGAAAGTCAAGCTTCTGTGTCAGGACGGGCATCAAGTGGACATTAATTTCGATCTCATCGGTGCTCCTCAGTTCCAGATGATATTGGGAATGCCCTGGCTGGAGATCCACAATCCTAAGATCGACTGGCAAAAACGAGTTCTGACATTTCCTCATGATTGTGCCGACACATGTTACAAAAAAGATGGCACCAATCTGAAACCGAAGAAAGGAATCGTGTTGGGCCTCATCAGCTCCTTACCGCTTGAATACCAAGTTTACCAGGATGTCTTCAAAAAAGAGCAAGCCAACATTCTGCCCCCCGCACAGACCCTATGATTGTCAAATAGATCTTTGACCTGGAAACCAGATCCCTTGCAGCTGAATTTATGCTGTGACAGAACAGGAAAATCAGCATCTTAGAACTGACCTGGATCAGTACCTGGCGAACGGTTTCATTTGTCTGTCCAAGTCACCTGCCTCCTCGCCCTTATTCTTCATGCCTAAAAAGGAGGGGGACTTAAGAACTTGCATCAACTATAGAGCCATCAATCACATCACAGTAAACAATTGATATCCTTTACCACTTATACCAGAGCTCCTGGACCAAGTGAAACATGCTAAAATCTACACAAAACTGGATTTAAGAGGAGCATACAATCTTGTAAGAGTAAAAGAGGGAGACAAGTGGAAAACAGCCTTCCGCACGAAGTACGACCTCTTTCGATACCAGGTCATGCCCTTCGGGCTATGCAATGCCCCCACGGCTTTCCAATTCTTTATGAATGATGTACTCCATGAACTACTGGATGTTTGCGCTCTTGTTTACATTGACGACATTCTAATCTACTCAAATTCCATGGAAGAACATGTAGGCCATGTCCGGGCAGTCTTAGAGAAGCTTCTACAACACCAATTGTATGCCAAGTTGGAAACATTTTTTTCCATGTAACCGAGGTCGCGTTTCTCGGTTTCATACTCACACCACAAGACGTACATATGGACACACAAAAGGTGGATGCAATCCTCCAATGGCCCTCACCAACATCCACAAATGGAGTTCAAAGCGTGCTCGGATTCGCCAACTTTTACCGTCGGTTTATACCTGGGTTTTCACAAATTGTACATACAATTACCTCCTTGTTAAAGAAAAATCAAAAGTTCCATTGGTCAACAGAAGCTGAAGAAGCCTTCCAGAAGTTGAAACTAGCATTCACTACAGCACCAGACCTTCGACACCCACAACCAGACCTACCTTACATAGTTGAGACAGATGCTTCAAAAATAGCCATGGGAGCAGTATTGTCACAATAAGACCCTGAAATAGGACAACTACACCCAGTCGCATTCTGATCCCGCAAATTTTCAGCCCCCGAGTTGAACTACACAATCACAGATAAGGAATTACTGGCGATTAAAGCAGCATTCAAAGCCTGGAGACATTGGGCCTCATTACAAGTCCGGTGGTAACCTGCTGGCTTTTCCAGCTCGGTTACCACCAGACTCGTATTACCATTCTGCCTCCGTGATTCCTGGAATTACCGGGGCATTAAAACCCTGGTGACCTGGGAATTCCGGAGGCCGAATTCGGTAAATCCCCATTCCCATTGAGCCCCATAGGACTAAATGGGAATGGGGACCATGGAAACACAGGCAACATCTTTTGATGGTGCCGGTGTTTCCACGTCCGCCTGCGGGCGGTGTTAAACCCGTGTTAGGCAGAATCCTGTGCAGTGCCCTTAGGGACCACTACACACAATTAAGAACACAGGTGGCAATACAAGTTTTACCTTTGGTACAAGCCTTTACTACTAAGTTATAGTGGTAGCAGTAGCTGAGCAGCCAGGCTTATCTCAAGAGTATATGAGCAGTAGCAGAGATTACACAAAGGGACCACAATTACTGTGGCTCAAGCAAACACTGACTCAAGGTTTCAGGTAAAAAATATAAGTACATTTATTTTTAAACCATCAGTTATAAACACAACACCTCTATTAAACTTTAAGCAAAACAACACGTTAAATATACTACAAATAACCAATTCACTTTGTACAGTATGTCTCAAGGTAAGTACCCTGTGTTTGAATGAACCGGTGTTATGAACAAAACACAATACCGCAGACACGTTTACGATCACTTTTTGACAGTTCGGTCTACTCAATAAACGCATATCCGTGACATGAAATGCTACCGGGGCAAAAACACACTTAGCACCTGAGATACCCAGAGATAGTTGGAGGCAAAAATCACAGGCAATATTTAGGTTAGGCAGACAGTATCGAGAAACACTCAGAAACAGGAGTTCAAAAGTCAAAGGGTCGGAGCCAGGGTTAAGTGACACCGGAGACCTGTTGTCAAAGATCACACCGTTAAACAGTTCACGATTCAGCGTAGCCCAAAAGTACTTTGATATTGTCAATGTTCGGAAGCAAAAGTTTTCAGAAGGAGGGAAGACAAGGGCGAGCCTTGAGGATGAAGAAAAGGGATTCACCCAGTTTCCTCAAGTAGAGCACAGTACCTTATTCCAATGATACAGCTGGTGCCCAGGCAGTTGTTCCAGTTGGTTTCCCGCACACCCACGATTCCTGGAGCTTCATTGTGAAGGAGGACGTCTGAAGGGGGTCTGCACCACACAGGGATGAATCCGGCAGCAGCGACAACGAATAAATGGTGCGCTCCTTAAAAACAGGAGAGGCTCGGCAGGTGTCTATCCGGACCACTACAGCAGTGTGCAGCGATTTGGACCACGGCGGAGATCTCTGACTGAAGAAGATGAGCTGGTTATCCCCACAAGGCTCAAAGGGAAGAAGACTCCGGACTGGATCTTCTCTTAGTCGTTGAAAGGTAGATAGCCCAGGACTGAAGCAGGGTTTCACCGGGATGGGGTAGTTGCAGCAGCCGTTGTTCTCGCCGCTTCTCTTTGGTTCCTTGTAGTTCCAGAGGCAACTCTGACTTCTAGCCCAAGAGACCTGCCTTTTATGCGCAAAACCCCCGTTCACACAGCCTGGCTGTCAATCACGCAGCAGGGAGGTTGTCCAGCCGGGACAACCACCGCAGCCAATCATGGCAAAGTGCGACTTGGGTTTCCTAGGATACCCTGTGGAGGGGGTGACTACACCCCTTCCCCACATTCAGTCTACCTAGACACCCAGGCGCCAAGAGAAAAAAGACGGTGAACAAAGAAGGCGAACCCAGTTTGCCACGCAAAGTAAAACACAAGAAGGACTTTAACAAAAAGAAATGGCGAATAAAACCAACCGGAGCCAAAAGAAAGATGATTTAGTCAAGCGGGTTTATGCTTAAGGCTGCAAAAATAGCCAAAAGTATTACCACAATTATTTAGTATAATCGCGGTAGAAAAGTTAGGGTAAATACCACTGCCACCAGCCAAGTCTAAATGTTAAAAGAGCGAAACAATGCTCAGGGAGGTACAGACAGAAAAGGGGTACAGATTAGTCCTTTCCAGTACTCCATGTAAGATGGGGTGTACTGGGTCTGTGGTAAAAAGGACTATGTAAAGTAAATGGCACCGGTGCCTTTTGTAACGCTGACCTGGTTCCCACGGAGGCGCAGGTCTGGCTTCGAGTGCTGATGCTTCTTCAATGGTGAAGCGCAGGACTCTGAAGATGGACAGGAAGGGCCCTCTACTCTGGCTTCTCCGGCTCGTAGGAATATACCCCTGTGCGTGAAAAGGGAGTATTACCTACTGACTGAGTTATGCTCAAGCCTCCCACTCTCTTCCAACCCTCCACGATACCCTTCCACGATTCCCCGTGAAGTCTCACCTTAGGGTCTGAAAGGACGAGCTGTCCATCCTGCTTCTGACGCAGGGGCGCGTTGAACCCAGTTACTTCACTGGATTGAGGTTGGATGGGAGTTCAGGTAAGCTTGATTATACTGGTAAGGCGCTGTAAAAGTTCTGTTGCAAGTTCAAAAGTTCAAGCTTTAAATAATAATGTTCATTGTCTTTTTTCAGGTGATGAATGAAGATTCCTTTGGAGACTTCTTGCAACAAAGCGCTAATGTTGATGTCTTTTCCCCATAGGGGCCGGGGTTCGGAATGCCGGAGATATGGCGCCGACCCGAAGTGAAACGTGCAGTTCCAGTAAAGATCTGGTAAGTCCTAGATGAGCGCTCAGGTAATGTTTTTGCATTCGCTCATCTAATGTCTTTGTCTTTTTTCCGGAAAATGCTTGGAAGCAGCAAGACCCGAAATGAAATGGGAATGACCCAACAGGTAAGTCTTAGAAGGAAACTGAGCTTTTCCTATTCCCTTCCTTCTCTCACCTCTTTTTCTTGCCTTTTTCTCTAGGCTCTGGGAAGTGGCTGTGTATCCGGATGATCGCTGCTGAAGATGGAGGAACCCAGGAAAGGTGAGTGAAATGCAGCGCTGCAGCGATCGTAACAAAATGCTTTTAAAAATGATCTCTTCCCTTTCAGGATCGTCGGTGATGTCTCCGTGGTTCAGATTAGCTGGTAGGTCTCTTGTCTCCCTTTGCAGGTGACCCAGGATGCTGACAGGCGTGGCTGAAGTCCAGATGCAGGAGCTGACACGGTGAGCGTCCAGCTGCAAGGAGCAGAAAAACGCGAAGGGTGAGTTGCTGATCGGGTGTGGTTTAAATAGCTTTGGAAGAAGTTCCAAGTGTGTATCCTTCCTCCGATCAGGTTTGTATCCTTCCCCGACCACACCCGGGTGGAAAGTAGTCCCACAGGTAAAGTAGTTCCTATTCAGGCCTCAAGAGGGCCTGGATGTGGCAGCATGGTCTGCATCAGGTAAGTGCACATTAAAACACTTGAACACATGTCTAGCTTTATGAGCCTGGCGCCTAAGGCGCCAGGACAGAGGTCCAACATGAGCCTGGTGCCTAAGGCGCCAGGACTGCGTCCAAAGGGCCCCAGCTTGGGCCCGCTGGCACTCCCCTGGGGGAAATGATGCCTGCCTCTGGGGTTGCTGGTTCGGACCTGGCTCCTTGGAGGTAGGCATCATGACAGTACCTCCCCTCAAGGCCCCTCCCAAGGTTCTTCCCTCCGGGGGTTTGGGCATGTTCGGAAATCTCCGGTGAAACCTTTGTACTAATCGAGGTGCGTGGACATGGTTACTAGGCTCCCACGATCTCTCCTGAGGTCCATATCCCTTCCAGTCAACAAGATAGAAGAGTTTCGACTTTACCACCTTGGAGTCTAAAATGTCTTTAACTTCGAATTCTAATTCCCCTTCAATTTGAACTGGATCTGGAGGCTTGGACAATCGGGTTCCTGGTTGTACTGGCTTCAAAAGTGATGCATGAAAAACTGGATGAATACGCATGTTGGACGGTAGATCCAGTTTAAAGGCCACTTGGTTGATTATAGCTTTGATGGGATAAGGTCCTATGAATCTGGGATTGAAGGTTCACGGGCCCTTGAGGGGTAAATGTTTAGTTGCTAGCCATACCTGGTCTCCTACTTGGTAAGGAGGAGTTTTACTTCGATGCAAATCAGCGTTTTCTTCATACTTTTTCTTGGCTTGCTGTAAATGAGTTGTAGCTTCTTTGAAGGCTCGGGTTATTGTGGAATGCAGATGATTTACTGCGGGCATTTCCAGGGTCAGAGGTGGATCTAGGTCAGAGGTCCGAGGATGGTGACCATACAAAGTATAAAAGGGGGTTTGTCCGGTTCCAGAATGCACTGAATTGTTGTATGCATATTCTGCGATCCAAAGGATGTCTTTCCAATTTAACTCGGATTGGTGTAACATGCACCAAAGATATTGCTCGAGAGTCTGATAGGTTCTCTCGGTTTGTCCGTCGGTCTGGGGGTGGTGGCTGGTGGATAACCGCACATCTATTTGTGCTAGTTGGCAACACTTCTTCCAAAAATGTGATATAAATTGACTTCCACGATCCGAGACTAAAATGGAAGGGAAACCATGTATGCAAACTATATTCTCCAGGAATTCCTTGGCCAAGGTGGAAGCTGAAGGCAAACCCTTTAAAGGGATAAAGTGGGCCATTTTGGAGAATAGGTCCACAATTACAAGGGATGTGTTGTAACCAGCACAAGGAGGCAGATCTGTTATAAAGTCCATTGACAGGGTGTGCCATGGTGCCGGTGGAATATCCAAGGGTTGAAGTAGGCCGGCTGGCCTTTTCTTTTGAGCCTTGTTTTGGGCGCAAATTCCACTAGACAGTACAAAAGACTTTGGCCCTCATTACGACCCTGGCGGAAATCGGAAAACGATGGCGGAAATGCAATACCGCCATCGAATAGCGCTCGGTGCGACTATGACCCGTCACCGCAAAGTACGAAGCCATTAGCGACACCGTAGTGAACGCCAACGCTAACTGCACCAAGTACGCACGCGCGCGCCATGCCAAACCGTAAATACCACCATGGCGCAAGGGTACGCCAATTCCGACCCTAGCGGACATGTACCTAACGCCATCAAGCACGGCGGAAAGTACCATTCCGCCATGGTGAGAAGTACGGCATCGCGAATCAACCGTAAACGGCCCCACTGAGTGCCTGTACACCGCTCCCTGCCCACAAAGTACAACTCCCCGTAGGTGCAATGAAGTCACAATGCAACCAGTGAAATGTACAAGTCACCCATGCATGCCAACGAACAAAAGAATCACAAGAGGGGCCAATGGGAGCTGCAGGGCACAGATGGCACGAATACAGAAGCCATTCCAATGGACATGACCATAGTCCCCCACCAAGAAACGCACGCAAACACAGGCACCTGTGACCAGCAAAATTCCGAAAATCACATCATTCCACCAGTCCACCTGGCTGACCGGCATCTGTTACACAAAACCCAATCCCCCGCCCCTGAGCATGACAACATTCAAACAGTCATATTGGCAGCCCCCATCCCTGACCTCACTGGGCTACGTAGGCAAACGCGCCCAGCACAGTACCACGCAACTAAACTCCGAAGCTGGAACCCAATGCAGATCTCCTCACAATACATCGCTCCCCAAATAGGATTATGCCACATCACTCGCAAAGAAGAACGCCACACGGCCCATATCAGAATAGAAATTTAATGCACAACAAAATCACCAAGCCCATACAGCCATTAGGCCATGAACTCCAAAACACATTTCACCATTGTGGGCTGCATCCGCAAGAAATGACCAGCTACTACTTGTGTGACGCCCTGTTCCATCATGGTACACAGAGCCACATTCACGTACGAAAAGGCAACATGGTAGCGCACAGAACCGCAGGGCCGTCCCAATGGGGAGGCACTAGTCCAGCTGAAAGGCCGAAATGTTGCTCCGAGCCACTAGTACTGCGTAAGGGCATGTGGCCCATTGGCGATCGTCCCATAAGATCGTAATGCTGCTCCACTGATTAACACGAAGCAGCAGGTGTCGGGAGTAAAAGCCATCTGCAGGAGTGGCATACAGATGGCAGTGGCAAAAGGGGAGGAGATACCTGTCAACCAAAAGAAAAGAAAAAGAACAAAATGGCCATCAGAACTACATTCGAACAACTCACTTCAATGATCACACTAAATCCACAGCCATATGCATGCTAGCCCACTCCAAAGGATCATCACCACCCCAAAACCACTTGTGACTCATAACCATCTATATCGAGGTGTAAACACCATCACAAACGAGTGTACCTGTGCATGCGTCTGTGAAAACAGAATCCATCAGATGGGAATGTTAACGTGCATGGACACAAGTGTCTGAAGGCGCGTCGAGACAGGGAGGGCTCAACAAGGCCAGATAGACGATGGTCCCACTATGGCAGCCCTGCATCACATAGCGCAGGGGAGGCAGACAGATTCAAAGAAGCCCTGTACATGGCAAAATCTGTATCAAATCATCTGCCCATGCATCCATTCATCATTCCCTCATCCCGGCATAAATACGCCTGAATATTTACTCACATAACATTAGAAATTTCCATTGAGTCTGTGCGCTATGCAGCCTGCAAAATCCACAGTGCCCCAGCCCGTAATTCCAGTGTTGTGAAGTAACATGTATTTGGGAACGTCCGGCCTCATCGCCCACGTCGCTATTGCGCATCCCAAACTATTCATATCAATCATTGCATCCTCGCCATGGCCCCTGTCTCAAGGACATTGAACAATAGAACGTTATATTTGCACTCAGACCTGTGGGCATCTCCTCGCCGCTAGCAGAAAACCGAAAGCGCCGTCCTTCGAATTCCTCATTTGCAACATCACGTCGAAAAGGCATCTGTGGCCGTTTGAAATCCCAAATTAATCCATCTAGTGCGGCTGTGTGTGAAAATGGCAACTGCCTTCACCCACGAATGGGACGCCCCGCCCGTCGGTGCAACTTGGTACAGTGATGCATGAGGGCCCACCGTTACTCGAGTACTACGTTCCACTGACCCTTCACAAGTCTGTTCGCGACTGCAAAGATTGTATGTGAAACAATGGGACCATAGCCGAATGTACATATCAACAAATGTTACACGGCCATCGGGTACAAATACATGATTGCAATAGCAAGATGCCATTCCTCGAATTGCAGCGTTGTGTGCGGGACGTGCTCGGCCAAAGGGGAGAGCAGCTTGCACAGGTGGAATGAATCACCACAGGTGGAGGCCATACAGCCTGAAAACACATAAATTGCACACCCAGTCTCCTCCCACAACCACACCCACTCCGAAATGCTACCGGCAGGACTCGCGATGTTGGCCCTGGGGGACCTGATAGCACTGCAAGTACTCCAACTCCAGGAAGAAGACGAACACCAACTACAACCGGCCGCACGGAGGAGACGCAGGAGGAGGAGGAGGCCAAGGCAGGGCCAGCAAGGGCCGCCAGCACAGCCACTACCACCACGCAGGCAGCCCGCAATCCCACGCCTCCGAGCACATCCGTTCAACCTCACTGATGAGCAGATCCACACCCTCTACCGTTTGGACCGGGACACCATAGCCGCCATTGTGGACATGACACAGGCTGACCTTGTCAGCATGATAGATAGCCCAACCGCCATCCCACCCCTACTGAAGGTGGTGTCTGTACTACACTTCCTGGCCACAGGCACCTACCAGCACACAGTCGGACAGTTGCATGGCATTTCTCAGCCACTGTTCTCACGGACACTATTGCAAGTGCTCGATGCCCTCCTGCAGCACGCAGACGACTACATCTCCCTACCACGCTCGGAGCAGGAAATTACCAACACAAAAGTGGGATTCCATGCACTTGCCGGCATACCGGGTTGCATTGGTGCCATCGACTGCACCCATGTGGAATTGGTCGTCCTACATGCCATGGAGGCCCAGTACCGCAACCGAAAACAATTTCATTCCCTGAATGTACAAATGGTGTGTGACTCCAACCGGATCATTACACATTGTTGTGCCCGATTCCCTGGATCAACCCATGATTCTATGGTCTTGAGGAACTCTACAATACCACGCTACATGGAGCGACACGCAGGGAACAGATCCTGGCTACTCGGTGAGTCTCATTTCATGCATGATAATGTGGGGTATGTGAATCGGCAATGACCTGGCAGGAAGGGGGGGGGTGTGCGTACGTAGCAATGGCATTCCACATCATACGTTTATCGTCCACATACAGGTGATGCTGGATATCCACTGAAGAGATGGCTCCTCACACCAGTCCGGAACCCACGGGACCAGCATGACGAGGACTACAACCATGCCCACTCACGTACCCGTGTAGTCATTGAACAGGCATTCGGCCTACTGAAGACTCGTTTCCGCTGCCTCAGCAGGTCTGGCGGGGCACTCCTGTACCGCCATGAGAAGGTTGCAAAGATGGTGATGGCATGTGTCATGCTCCACAACATGTGCGTACGTAGAAATGTGCCCATGCCCCCTGACGCAGAACTGCAAGCACCAGAAGATGGTCATGATGAGGGTGGGGATGTGGCAGCACCTCAAGGAGTCTGCGAGGCACCGGAGGGCCGTGACATTCGTCAGCATCTCATTGATGCATGCTTCTAGCACTCACGCCTGGTGGCTGATACATGGACACGGTACTCGTGGCACTGTGTGTGTCTGGTACATGCACAATATGGACTGTACGCCTATGATGGCCTAGTACACAAAGATCATTGTCCACACATCTCATTGGTTGATCGTGCACTGTTTATGGCATATGTGATATCATGTTGAACACCCTATCGACCCGCCACCCAAGTGAGCCCAAAAAACCCCCTCCACCCTCCTACCTCCACCCCGAACACCAGTGTCCAAAGATGCTCATTGTCAGTGGGCTGTCGCTATTGCAAGCCCCCTCTGCGGGTATCAGGGGCACCCCTGCCTGTGGAGCGCAGGTTCCTCCCAGATCTACGTTGGGGGCTGCCCTGGACGGAACTTGCAACGGATGATGTCTCTGCCTGCTCACGTCCATGCATGTCCCTAAGGGTTTGTGAGAGCTCAGTGAGCACACGGCGCACTGCGGCAAGTTCGGCACATACGTCTTTGGACGTCGCATGCAGTTCCCCCCTCAGGCTCTCGGTGCTTCTCTCCATTTGGGCTCTCAGGCTCTCGGTGCTACTCTCCATTTGGACTCTCAGGCTCTCGGTGCTACTCTCCATTTGGACTCTCAGGCTCTCGGTGCTACTCTCCATTTGTGCCCTTAGTGTCTCTGTACTTCTCTCCATTTCTGCCCTAAGTGTCTCACTTGATGTTTCTATGTCTGCCTTAGTGCCCCCACATTCATCGGCATGGTCCTTGAGGAGCGTGGCCAGTTGCTGCTGTTGCACGATTAACTGGTCGAGGGACTGTTGCCTCTGCTGGGCCATGGCCATTTGCGGTGGTGTCACAGAGGGGCTGGTGACCTCATGTTGCCTTGCCACAGGGCTTGTGGGGGATGGCCAGTCGTCGTCTTGTGGGTGCCCCTGCGTGGTATCCTCATGTTGTATGGGATGGGACAGACAGGGGGATTGGGACAGGTCATGGATGGATCTGACTTCGACATCCCCGTCTTCTGTGTCGGAGCATGCTGCCATCAATGGGGTGTCACCTATGGTGCTGCTGCCACCAGAGGCAGTGCCTTCTGTGGCATCCATTGGGGGGACCTGTGGTGGTGGTGTTGTGGGCATGCTGGCTGCTGGGGTGCCTGTTGATGTTCCCTCCTCTGTGCTGCCACCTGATTTGTGCTGCTGCCGTGTCTTGATGCGTGCAGCTGAGGTGGAGGGTCTTTGGCCGTTGGTCTTGGCCCTCTTTGCAGGTGTGCTGGTAGGGGTGTCCTGATGCTCGTCGTTTGGATCGGACCCTGTGGTGGAGTAAAGGAGGGCGAGGGTTATTAATGGGTCTGTGGGAATTGGAATGGCAATGTATCACATGCATTGGGGTGGTACCTGAGGGTGATTTGGGTCGGGGCCTTGGAGGTGCTTTCATTTGTGTGTGGAGTGAGGGTGCAGTTGTTTGGCAGCCTGCAGTTAGGGTGTGCCTGCTGCTCGTGTAGTGGGTGTTTTAGGGGTTTTTAATTATTTATGTATTTATTGTGAGTTTTAAAGTGCGCTATCAGGCCAATGTGTGTGGACGTTCTCCTGGACATGTGTTTCTGTTGCACTATGTGGACACATGGTACTTCACATGATTGGACATTGTGGATTTGGCATTGTTTTATTTGGGCCACCTACCTGATTCTCCGGATGTCTGCACTCCTTTCTCCATCCCTCCGACTCCCTCTATGGTCTCCATTCCAATGGTGGAGGCACAGATTTCTTCCCAGGGGGTCAACTTGATGGGTGATTCCGATCCTCCCCCGGTGGCTGTGGCAATGTTGCGGTTCGCAGAAAGTATGCTACGGACGCGTATCCGCAGGTCGTCCCATCGCTTTCTGCATTGCTGTGGGTTACGGGGTGCGGTCCCCACCGCACTTACCCGCTGTGCCACCAGAGCCCATATGGCCTTCTTGTTCGCAAGTGCCGTCCTGGTCATTTGCGTGGAGAAGACGACGGCAGCATTCTCCTGGAGGGTCTCTGTTAGCACGGTGAGTTCCTCACGGGAGAAGTGGACCTGCCGCTTGCGGTCGCACGCTTTCTTCGCTACTTTTCCCATTTTTCTTGGTTTCGCTAGGGTGGATGACGGGTTGGGGTGTGTTTCAGGGTAGTGTTTTTAGTGGTTGTGTGGATTTTATGGTTTTATAGGTGTACGGCGGGATGTTTCCCGTTCCGGGCCCATGTTTTTACTTCCGTTTCCGTATATTTACGGTCACCGTACTTTCCGGTTGGCGCTCACTGCGGTGTCCGCTGTGATGGGTGGCGGTATTGCACCTAGGGCGCCGTACGGCGGCGGTGTGGGCCGTTTTGGGGTCATTTCCGCCATCGCGGACTTTGCACTTCCGCCATGCCGTGGTGCTCGTGCCCGATGGGTCGGAATGGGCCGCACTTTGCTCCATCGTGCAATGGCGGAAACGCTATTTACGCTGTGGCTGTCCGGTCAGTCACTTTCCGCCAGGGTCGTAATGAGGGCCTTTATGTCTTTTCTCCAAGAAGGCCACCAGAAGTGGCGTTTGATTTTTTCCTCCGTTTTAGCGATACCAGGGTGTCCTCCCATTAAAGATTCATGATGATGGGCAATAACAAGTTCTTGCAATTCTTTACTTGGCATAAACAACCGCTCCTGGAAGTAGGGTAAGTCATCCTTCACGGTGTAATGAGGACCCTTTTGACTCCATTCCAATAAGGTTGAAGAGTCTAGAAGTTGTTTTACTTGCGTTTGGATATCCTCAATAGATTGCAATGAAGTTAAGCCTAAGATTCTTTGCTCAGGTATGATGGGCACAGGTTCTAAGCTCGAATTAGGTTCTTCCATGCCAATCCGGGATAAGGCGTCTGCTTTTCCATTCTTGCAGCCAGGGCGATAGGTAATTACAAAATCAAATTCTGCAAAGAATAGAGCCCATCGGAGTTGTCGTGAAGATTGAGCTTTGGCCGTCTTTAAATACTGTAAGTTTCTGTGGTCCGTAATTACGGTGATGGTGTGTCTTGCCCCGAGAAGGTAGTGACGCCAAGCCTTGAAAGCAGATTTGATGGCCAGTAACTCTTTATCGGTAATTGCTTAGTTGATTTCAGGAGGAGAAAATGTTCTGGACCAAAAGGCCACTGGGTGTAGTTGGTTAGTTTTTGGGTCTCTTTGCGACAGGACAGCTCCCATGGCCGAACTGGAAGCATCGGTTTCCACTATGTACAGGAGATCTGGGTGCGGGTGCTTCAATACAGGTGCAGAGGTGAATTTGGTTTTCAGGTCCTGGAAGGCTTGTTCGGCCTCAAGAGTCCATTCGAAGCGTTTGTTTTTCTTTAGGAGAGCGGTGATGGGTTGGACTGTTCGGGAAAATTCCGGGATGAATCTTCGATAGAAATTGGCAAAGCCAAGCCTGCTCTGAACTCCCTTCACCGAGCTTGGAGATGGCCATTTGGGGATGGCGTCCACCTTTCGCGAGTCCATTCGGACTCCTTGAGGTGTCAGGATGAATCCGAGAAACTCAACTTCTGTGGTATGAAAAACGCATTTTTCGAGTTTTGCAAATAGTCTGTGCTGGCGCAGTTTCTCAAGAACTGCCCTAACATGTTTTCTGTGATCAGATTCTGAAGAAGAGTACACCAGGATGTCGTCAATGTAAACAATGACACAGACATCGATAAGTTCCCGAAGAACATCATTCATAAAGTACTGAAAGGCGGCAGGTGCTTTGCCCAAACCGAAGGGCATCACCTGATATTCGAAGAGCCCAAATTTGGTGCGGAATGCAGTCTTCCATTCGTCGCCTTCTTTTATGCGCACCAGGTGATAAGCTCCTCGGGGATCTAACTTGGTGTACACACAAGCGTCTTTCACCTGGTCGATAAGCTCAGGGATCAAGGGCAGAGGATAACGATTCTTAATCGTTATTTGATTTAGGGCACGATAGTCTATACACGTTCTAAGGTCGCCTTCTTTTTCTGGCACGAAGAACAGAGCTGAAGAGACAGGAGACTTGGACGGGCGAATAAAACCATTGGCTAGGTAATGATCTAAATACTGACGCAAATACAGGTTCTCAGGTTCCGTAAGAGCATAAATCCTACTACAAGGTAGTTGAGCATTGGGTACCAGATCGATCTGGCAATCATAAGACCGATGGGGAGGTAACGTGTTAGCCTGTTCTTTCTGAAAAACGTCTTGGAATTCTTGGTATTCAGACGGTAGCTGTACAGGGGTGGAAGTTGCTGTGGCTAGACCCATAACTGGATTTCTTGGATAACAAGTTGGTTCACAATCAGGAAAACTTATCTTCTTTGCTCGCCAGTCAATTCTGGGATTATGTGTTTCTAACCAAGGAATTCCAAGAATTACTTGAAATTGTGGGGCCTTGATCACATCAAACACGATTGCTTCCCGATGTCCATCTGACCCACCAGTGTCACTTCAACAGTGGAATGCGTTACAGGCCCTGAGGCTATTTCGGTTCCATCTACTGTAGTAATGACATCTTGGGTTACTTTCGGGTGGAGAGGAAGCTTAATCCTGGAAGCCAATTCACGGTCTATGTAATTTCCAATAGCTCCACTGTCGATGTATGCTTTTATAGCATGCAACTGCTGAGGCTGTTTTGGGTCCACGAGCACCATTGGCATGACGAAATGCGAGGTCAAAGAGTTAGTTTTCAAGCTCGGCAAGCGGACCCCTACGCTTGCCGGGCTAGGTCGTTTCCCGAATCAGGTGTCACTAATTCGTTATCAGTAGCTCCAACCACCTTCTTAAGTGGTTTAACTGGACAATTTCGAAGAAAGTGACCGGAAGTCCCGCAATACAGACAAAGTTGCATTTGCCGCCTTCTCTCTCGTTCTTTCTGCGTTAATGGTCCTTTAACACCACCGATTTGCATAGGTTCAGATACGTCGGTACTCTTGGAGGTAGCGTGGGTTTTGATCGGTGCTCGGTTTTCATACTTGAACCGATCTGCTTTTCTATTTTGAAGTCTGTGATCAAGTTGAACCACCAAGTCAATGTAGTCTGCGCAGACCTGGGGTGGGTTTACTATCTGAGCTAGAACATCCTTAAGCTCTCCGCGCAGGCCTCGATGAAACAATGTGATCCTTTTGCTTTCTGGCCATCCAGTTTCCACAACCAGTCTGTTAAAGGTGGCTATGTAGGACAGAAGATCCTGATTACCTTGTCGTAAGGATAGCAGTTCGTTATCAAGGGCCTGTCCTTGAGAGTGTCGAGCGAACAATCTTTCCATGCTGGCCTGGAAGCCCTGAAAATTCTGGAGAATGGGATCATCCTGATTTACCAATGGAATAGACCAATCGGCAGCACTGCCACTGAGGTAAGATAGTATAAAGGCTACCTTGGTCTGGTCGTTAGGGAAGGCTCCGGGTCTCCATAGAAAGTGTAAATGACATTGGTTTATAAAGACGGCATATTTCTTGGGATCCCCCGCAAAACGTTCAGGCGGGGCCAAAGGCATGTGTCCAGGTAGATTAATTTGTACCAGGTTACTCAAACCCATTGATGTGGAAATGTCTCCAGAATTAGGTAAAGGAGTGTGCCCTGCCTGGGCCTGTAATAACTTTTGGCTAGGTCATCAGTTCTTTCCTTAGATAAGATCAGTTCTCTTTTGAGAGCGTTAGTCTCCTGGCGGGCTGAGTGCACCTCTGCCCATAATTCCCCCAAAAGCTGGGCCAACTGGTCAGTCTCGGAAGTCTCCATAGCGCCCGGGTGGGAAATTGTGGGTAGGCTTTGCGTTCTGTAACGCTCACCTGGTTCCCACGGAGGCGCAGGTCTGGCTTCGAGTGCTGATGCTTCTTCAATGGTGAAGCGCAGGACTCTGAAGATGGACAGGAAGGGCCCTCTACTCTGGCTTCTCCGGCTCGTAGGAATATACCCCTGTGTGTGAAAAGGGAGTATTACCTACTGACTGAGTTATGCTCAAGCCTCCCACTCTCTTCCAACCCTCCACGATACCCTTCCACGATTCCCCGTGAAGTCTCACCTTAGGGTCTGAAAGGACGAGCTCTCCATCCTGCTTCTGAAGCAGGGGCGCGTTGAACCCAGTTACTTCACTGGATTGAGGTTGGATGGGAGTTCAGGTAAGCTTGATTATACTGGTAAGGCGCTGTAAAAGTTCTGTTGCAAGTTCAAAAGTTAATGCTTTAAATAATAATGTTCATTGTCTTTTTTCAGGTGATGAATGAAGATTCCTTTGGAGACTTCTTGCAACAAAGCGCTAATGTTGATGTCTTTTCCCCATAGGGGCCGGGGTTCGGAATGCCGGAGATATGGCGCCGACCCGAAGTGAAACGTGCAGTTCCAGTAAAGATCTGGTAAATCCTAGATGAGCGCTCAGGTAATGTTTTTGCATTCGCTCATCTAATGTCTTTGTCTTTTTTCCCCATAGGGGCCGGGGTCCGGAAAATGCTTGGAAGCAGCAAGACCCGAAATGAAATGGGAATGACCCAACAGGTAAGTCTTAGAAGGAAACTGAGCTTTTCCTATTCCCTTCCTTCTCTCACCTCTTATTCTCGTCTTTTTCTCTAGGCTCTGGGAAGTGGCTGTGTATCCGGATGATCGCTGCTGAAGATGGAGGAACCCAGGAAAGGTGAGTGAAATGCAGCGCTGCAGCGATCGTAACAAAAATGATGTCTTCCCTTTCAGGATCGTCGGTGATGTCTCCATGGTTCAGATTAGCTGGTAGGTCTCTTGTCTCCCTTTGCAGGTGACCCAGGATGCTGACAGGCGTGGCTGAAGTCCAGATGCAGCAGCTGACACGGTGAGCGTCCAGCTGCGAGGAGCAGAACAACGCGAAGCGTGAGTTGCTGATCGGGTGTGGTTTAAATAGCTTTTGAAGAAGATCCAAGTGTGTATCCTTCCTCCGATCAGGTATGCATCCTTCCCCGACCACACCCGGGTGGAAAGTAGTCCCACAGGTAAAGTAGTTCCTATTCAGGCCTCAAGAGGGCCTGGATGTGGCAGCATGGTCTGCATCAGGTAAGTGCACATTAAAACACTTGAACACATGTCTAGCTTTATGAGCCTGGCGCCTAAGGCGCCAGGACAGAGGTCCAACATGAGCCTGGCGCCTAAGGCGCCAGGACTGCGTCCAAAGGGCCCCAGCTTGGGCCCGCTGGCACTCCCCTGGGGGAAATGATGCCTG
This sequence comes from Ambystoma mexicanum, assembly GCF_040938575.1. Classification (NCBI taxonomy): domain Eukaryota; kingdom Metazoa; phylum Chordata; class Amphibia; order Caudata; family Ambystomatidae; genus Ambystoma; species Ambystoma mexicanum. Next base: position 624,431,843 of record NC_090927.1, on the reverse strand, counting down.
CCTCTGGGGTTGCTGGGTCGGACCTGGCTCCTTGGAGGTAGGCATCATGACACCTTTCTCTGGGGGACAGTAGTCAGCCCCAGAGAAATGGAGTCAGAGGGAAGTCTTAAAGACAACCCTGGGTTACTGCACTAAAGGTGCTGTGTAACCCATACAAGAACAGGGGCACCTGGAGTGGTGTGCTCCAGTGCCCAAGATCACACAATGAGTAAAAACACATGGGCCAAAACACATCTGAGAGTGGAAAAAGGATGTACACTCTTACCAGGTGGAAAGAATAAACTCCAGAAATCCAGCAAAGCTGCTGGGGGACTCACTAGGTGAGGGAAATTAGCCCTAGAAGGAGAATTCTCCCTAACACTCGCCCCCCCCCCAGACTAAGGGACAGGAGGATTTAATCCACTCCTGGATGGATCTCATACCTCTAGTCGGTTACAAACATCCTAAAGAGACCATCAGCATTTTGGTGGTGACTTCCTGCTCTGTGCTCAATGGAAAAATCACAGGGAGATTGACCATCTGAGTAATTTTGGGGTTTCAACTTTCATTTGCATCAACCATCTCAAGGGTTGGTGGTCTGTCTGAATGATGAAGGTAGATCCATACAAGTATGGTCGAAACCTCTTCAGTGACCACACAATAGCAAAGCATTCACTTCCTATTGTTGCCCACCTTGTTTCAGGATCCTTTAACTTCCTGCTGATGCAACAAATGGGGTGTTCCCTACCTTTCTCATCCAGTTAACGAAGGACTGCACCTATACCTACATTAGAAGCATCAGTTTGTACAATGAAGGGTTGGTGGTAGTCAGGAGCTCTTAGGACTGGAGCTTGACAAAGGGCTTTCTTTAGACCTTCAAAGGCTTGATTGCACTCCTCATTCCACCTGACCTTTTTAGGAAATTTGGGAGAGGAGATGACATTCAAGGGAGAAGCTATGGTCCCATAGTTCTCTATGAAGTTCCTATAGTATCCAGTAAGACCTAGGAAGGCTCTTACTTGGGTTTGAGTAGTAGGGGTGGCCCCGTTTTGTACAGCTTGTACTTTACTAGCCAATGGCCTTATTTCACCTCCTCCTACCTCATCCCGAAGGTAGACCACTGAACTCTGACCAATTTGACATTTGCTTGCTTTTATGGTCAGATGGGCCTGTTCCAGAGCCTGCAATACATAATCTAGGTGTTTAATATGTTCTTTCCATGTAGGGCTGAACACTGCAATGTCATCCAAGTATGCCATGCAGAAGTCCTCCATCCCATTCAGAACTTTATTGACCATCCTCTGAAATGTAGCAAGTGCATTCTTTAATCCAAAAGGCATCACCTTGAATTGGTAGAGGCCAGCTGGAGTGGAGAATGCAGTTTTCTCCTTGGCATGGTCTTTCAGGGCTATTTGCCAATAGCCTGACGTTAGGTCAAATGTGCTGAGGTACTTGGCTACACCAAGTTTGTCCACCAGCTCATCTGTCCTAGGCAAAGGATGGGCATCAGTCGTGGTGACTGCATTTAGAGCTCTATAGTCCACGCAGAATCTCAACTCCTTGGATCCTGCCTTTGGTACAAGCACAACTGGCCTAGACCATGGGCTAGTAGAGGGCTCTATAACTCAGAGTTCAAGCATCTTGTTGACCTCAGTCCATATGTGTGATCTGATATTGTCTGACATTCTGTACCCCCTGCTTTTGACAGGTAAACAGTCACCAGTGTGTATGTCATGCACAAGGGGTCAAGCCTGGTGAAAGTGAGAACAGGGAGGCAAACTGATTTAACAGTAACTTGCACTCATCCTGCTGGTCAGATGTGAGAATGGAAGAGAGATTAACTCCTTCCACTTGCTCATCTAAAGGTAAGCCTCTGAGGAGGTCAGGCAGAGGTTCACTCTCCTCCTCCTCCTGAGCTGAAGCTAGAAGCAGAGCTCCTATGTCAGGTCTAGAGACATAAGCCTTTAAACGGTTGGTGTGAAAGACTCTGGGAGCCTCCTTAGGGTTGCCTAAGTCCACCAGATAGTTCACCTCTCCAGGTTTACCCACAACCTTGAAGGGTCCTATCCATTTGTCCTGCAAGGCCCTCTGCCTTGTGGGGACCATAACAAGAACAAGCTGGTCTTGAGTAAACTCAACCATGTTAGCCTTCTGGTCATGACAATGCTTGACCAGAGCTTGACCAGCCCTCAAGTTATCACTTGCTTCTGCCATCATGTGTGACATTCTCCTCCGGAGACCTATCACATAGTCAGTCACTCTGACTGGCTTGGGGGAAGGAGCACTCTCCAACCCCTCCTTAATCAGGGCCAATGGACCTCTGACTGGATGGCCATAGAGAAGTTCCATCCTGAGGGACTTCTCTATAAGCAAAGAGAAGGCATGGCAGTAGAAGGTCCCACTTTCTTCTAAGGGGTTTTTCTAAAGCACCTATCATGCTCTTCATAGTTCGGTTAAACCTCTCTACCAGTCCATTGGTTTGGGGGTGGTAGGCAGTTGAGAACTTGTAGGTAACTCCACAGGTTTTCCACATAGTTTGCATGTAGTGGGACATAAAATTTGATCCCCTGTCAGATATCACCTCCTAAGAAAAACCTACTCTGGTAAAAATACCAAGTAGGGCCTTAGCCACAGATGGAGCCGTAACAGTCCTCATAGGTATGGCTTCAGGAAATCTAGTGGCATGGTCCACTACAACCAGGATAAACCTGTTGCCTGAAGATGTGGGAGGGTCAAGAGGACCAACAATGTCAATCCCCACCCTCTCAAAAGGAACTCCCACCACTGGGAGAGGCACTAAGGGTGCCACATTCTTGGACCCACTCTTGCCAGAGGTTTGGCAAGTGTGGCAGCTTCTGCAGAATTTGTCTACTTCTGTACCCATCTTAGGCCAGTAGAAGTGTAGAGATAGCCTTTCCTTGGTCTTCTTGCAACTTAAGTGACCAGCCAAAGGTACCTCATGGGCTAACTGCAGAAACTGGAGTCGGTTCACTAGAGGTACTACCAGTCTTTTGTAGTCTCCAGGGGTTCACTCAGTTGGTTCACTGTAGAAGAGGCCATCTTCCCAGTGCAACCTATACGTCCCAGGCTCAGTCCCATTGAGCTGAGAAGTGGCCTGTTGGCGAAGACCTTCCAAGGTAGGACACTCTCTTTGTCCCTTGCTGAAATCCTCCCTGTTGGGTCCACCTTCTGCCAGTAAAGACTGCAGCTCAGGATGGTCAACAGGGTCAATATCTCCTACCAAGGTAAGATCCTCTTCTAGATCTGATTCCTCAGTATCTAGTGTGACCATACAGGGTTGAACCTCACACTCAGCCTCAGCTGGTGGGGGAGTCACAGGTGTGACTTTGGACAGTCCTCCTGGGCACAGGAGTGCTTTCTGGTTTCTTGCTGGCAGACTTAGGTTTCCCTTTTGTCTTTTCTTGCCCTGCAATGGCAGTAAGTAAGTCCTGTGGACTTGGTGTGATAGCTTCCTCTATCATGTCACCAGGAGAGCCTCTTAAGGTTCTCTCCCCTGCAGACCTTGTGAGCTCCTGCTTCCTTCTACTGGGGAGCCAGGGGGTACTAGGCACAACTCCAAGAGTTTTAAGGTCATTACCCAACAGGACCCTCCCAGGTACGTTAGTCTGCACACTTACAGGTATCCTGACAGTCATGTCATTACACTGGATGAGAGCTGGTAACTGGGGAGCCATTTGCACAGGGCCTCCAGCTAACTTGGTTAGGTGTTTGGGTGACTTAGCAACATGCTCCACCTTGAAAAAACATTCATCAACCACAGTTCTGCTGGCTCCAGTGTCTTTGATGGCACGGGTCTCCGGACCATTCACAAGAACACTTTCTTTGTAATACTTAGTATTATCTGGGATTGAGTTGTAGACATCTAAGTTATGTTGTTCCAAAGACCCAGGGACAATAAAAAGAAACACTAGCTGAGACTCTCATTGGCTCATCAGCTAGTAGCTGAAAGTTTCCACTTGTCATAGGTGCTTCATCCACCTGGGAGAAGGCTAAGGAGACAGTGTTGATCCCTGAAGGTTTACCCTTACACTTGGGATCTCCTTTCACATGGCCAGGCAATCCACAAACAAAGGATTTCCCAAATGCTCTCTGGAATGGGTGCTTGCTCTGACCTCCGTCTGGTATGGAACCAGGTGGGACACTAGCCTGATTCGGTTTACCTTGTGGCTTACCCCGGTTATGTTTGGGGCCCTCTTTTGGATTGGAATTATTGGAATTCCCTTGTTGTCTTTCTTGGACTGCTTTCCCTCTTCCTTCTTCTGAGTTGCCCCAGAATCCTTGTGAGTAGCCCTGTTGGCAACCCACAAGTCAGCAGCCTTCGCTAACTTCTTAGGATCTATCTCTTTTGAATCAGCCAAGTGCTGTCTAAGCTCAGGAGAGCAGGCATTAAAAATAGACTCCAACATTACAAGATTCCTCAAACCTTCATAAGTGTTCACTTTGTAACCCTTAACCCAACCATCTAAGTTTTTCAAACAGTCACACACCCAGGTAGCCCAAGGGGTACCATCATGCTTTTTGAGGGTTCTAAACATCTTAAGATACTGTCAATGTCTGGAAACATCTTAAGATACTGGGAAGGGGTCTTCCCAAACCTAGCTATTAATGCTAGTTTCACACACTCATAATCCTGCTTATCCTCCTCCCCCAACTCCATTACAGCATCACTTGCAACAGGGGGAAGCCTAGAGAAAAGCCAAGGAATCAACTGATTCCCTGAGATACCTTGAATCCCATGATTGCACTCAAACAGTGCTAACCAATCCAAAACATCAAGTTTAGTCTCATACATACCAATCATTTCCTTTGGCATACGGGGTCTCTCAGGGCTGGAAGACCTAGAAGACTCTGGGAGAGAAGCATTTTCTATAGACAGTTTCTTCATTTCTAGTTCATGATTCAGCTCCATTTCTCTGAGCCTTAACTCTTGATGTTTCATGGCAGTTTGTGCATCAATACATTTCACTTCTAATTCAAGTCTCATTTTCTCAAGTGCAATAAATTCATGAGTACGTGTAGGACCTGTGGGGGTCCCTGTGGACAGAGGTTGTGCATTCTGAGCAGGCAAAGGAGTTGTAGGGTTTCCTAGCAAGGACTCATCTACTTCTTCTAAATTAACACTCTCAGAATCAGAAACATCAAAATCCACATTGGCTGGAGTGGTAGGCCCTTCTGACCCACTCTCCAGACTTTTCCCCATTAACTATGCAACCAGTTCAGATTTCTTTCCTTTACCAGAGAGATTCTTATCTCTACATATGGTTCTAAGAACCTCAGCAGTATAGAGTAAAAGACTCCCTTCAGTGTAGTTTTCCATATTTATTTTTTGATAAAACATTATTTATTATTTTAATGTAACAATCACAAAAAAAACAAGCCAACAAAAGGACTGTCATGTTCATTCACAATCATAAAGTATTACACATATTTATCAGTAATCAAAAAGGCCTTAAACGTAAATGCGGTGGTGTGTTGGTCGTGTCCATACCACATATAGAAAGGAGTCTTAGGTCACCACTTCCTCCCACTTATTCCATATTTTCGAGGCTTTATTGGGACATCCTGTGTTCCATCATGGCGCATGCGTCCATATCCGCCTTCCATTGGTCCAATGTCAGGGAGTCAGGGGCTCCCCATTTTTGCGCTATGTTACGCTTTATTAGCCCCGTGGCCGTGTGGAGGAGCAATCTCTCCCACTTGTTAGTCTCAACTTCATAGGGAACTCCCAGGAGTAGGGCCTTTGGGTCCAGTGGTATATCACGGCCAAGGACGTTGGAGAGTTCGCCGCAACATGCTTCCCAAAACATTTGTATCCGGGGACATGACCACAGGGTGTGTATAAAGGTTCCCTCCCCCTCCCGCACCGAAGACAGTTTGGGTTTGAGGCCCGTTTCCAACCGTAAAGGCGTGTCCTAGTGTAGTAAACTCGGTGTAGTATTTTCAGCTGAACAAGGCGAAGTCTGGAGGAAATGACTATTTCTCAGGGGTGCATAAGAACCTGTATCCAATCCTCCGGGTCTATGCCACCCACATCTACCTCCCATTTCGCTTTCAAACTGATCAATTCAGGGGTGGCAAAGGATGTAATGGCATTATATAGGATAGAAGTGCATTTGGCGGGGATGTATGCTGGCAGGATGTTACGCTCAATAGGAGTGTATTCCAGAACATTAGTGTCTGCCGATATGTGGGCCTTTAGAGCATGGGCAAGGCGCATATAGTGATATCGTTCTGTGCTCGGGATCTGGAATTGCGATTGCAGGGAGTCAAATGGAGCCAGTTTCCCATCTCTGAGGATATCCCCCACTCTCAGGACCCCAGCCCTTACCCAATTGGGCCAAGGTTCCAACTTCCAGATTTCAGACAGGTTGCTATTTTCCACAGGGGTTGTGCGGTGGTAATCTTGTTCTCCCACCCAATGAAATGGTGTGCTTGTCTCCAGACCATAGTAAGGTGTGACGTGGTTTTGGGCTGAGAGGGTCTCGGTAGGGGTCGGTACAGGAGGGTTAGTGGATCTGTGCTATGAATAGTCGCTATCTCAGCCCGTATATGAGGCAGGTCCTGATCTCCATGTAGCAGGTCGTTGACCACTACGAGTTGTGAAGCCCAATAATAGGTTTGAAGATGAGGGACCCCTATGCCGCCCTCCCAGATCGATCTTTGGAGTGTGCTGAGCGCAATGCGTGCCTGGCCTCCCCCCATATGAGATCTCTAGGAAGTGTCTCCACCTGGTGAAATCCCGAGACTGGGATCCCGAGTGGGGCATTCTGAAGAATGTAGAGGAATCTTGGAAGGGTGATCATTTTAAAGAGCGCCGCTCTGCCCATGAGAGTCAGGGGAAGGATCTTCCAGTGTTGGACGTCAATGGTGAAGCGATCCATAATCGGCCGGAGAATATGTTTTATGTACCCCGTCAAATCCCCCGATATCCAGATCCCGAGGTATCGGAAGCCCCACTGTTCCACCCGGTATGGGCAGTCCTGGGGGATGGCCTGTGTTCCCCCCTTCACTGGGAAGAGAACCGATTTTCCCCAGTTGATTCTAAGACCACTAAACTCCCCAAAACGGACGAGTATCTGAGTCACAATGGGTCAGGCCGAATTGGATCCCCCAGATATACTAGGAGATCATCTGCATACAAAGATGTCCGGTCATCGTGGCCTTCTGGCCAGCTAAACCCTATCCAGGCTGCGTTCTGGCAGAGCCACAGAGCGAGCGGCTCGATCGCAAGGGCTAAGAGAAGGGGAGAGAGCGGGCAACCTTGTTGCGTCCCCCTACCGAGAGGGGAGGACCAGCCATTTACTCTTACCTCTGCTTGGACATTTGTGTAAAGCAGTCGTACCCACCCCAGAAAGGCCTCTCCAAACCCCTATACGACGCATAACCTCCGAAAGGCTGTCCCATCTAATTGAATCGAACGCTTTTTCGAAATCAATTGCCAAAAGGGCCAGCGTCCGTCTATAACCGGGGAACGTTCCAATGCCAAGTGGAGACGTTGTAGATTCATCCGGGTCGATATGTGCGGCATAAAGCCACATTGGTCCGGGTGGACCAGGGTGGGTGCAACCAATTGTAGGCGATTTGCTAAGAGTTTAGCGAGGACCTTAGCCTCGCAGTTAATCAGCGATATGGGTCTGTAGGAGGCACAGTTGTCCGGGGGTTTGTCGGGTTTAGGAATGACCACAATGGATGCCTTACATAAATCTGGAGGGAGGGTTCCGTGCTCTCGGGCGGCAAGGAACATTCTATGGAGGGGGGCCCCATCCTGTCACCCGCCCAGTTTCTGCCAGGTTTCAACGGGGAATCCGTTAGGACCCGGCGTTTTCCCTGTTTGTAGTTGGGATATCGCCTCTGAGATTTCAGCTTCAGACAAGGCAGAGTCTAGTTGATCCTGCTGCTGCGGAGAGAGAGCTGGTAGAGTCATGGAATCTAAGAGGGAGGCGTCAAGCGGTAAAGTAGGGGCTCAGTATAAGACTTCGTAGAATTCGGCAAAAGCTTCTGCTATCTCGGCATCTGATTGGCACTTAGTCCCCTGACCTGTGACTATTTCCCGCACATGGCGCTGTCCCTCATCTCTCCTCTCCAGCCAGGCGAGAATTCTGCCCGCTTTGTCCCCAAGTTCGTATATTCTCGCCCTAGATTGCCAGTGGGCCTTCCTAGCATTATCCATCGTCCGATTCCGCAGGCACTCCTGGGCGCGTTGCAGGGAACAGTGAGACTCACAGGTCGGGTCGAGAACATGCCTGGTTTCCCAATTGCGCACCTCGCCTTGAGCTTCTAATATCTTCTGGAGTTGATTTTTCCTTTTATGTGCCGTCCAGGAGATTATCTCTCCTCTAAGCACCGTTTTATATGCCTACCACGTTATCACAGGGCTGTCCACCGATTCTGCATTGATTTCAAAGTATTCGGTGGATACCTCAGCAAGGAGATCGGTCAGTACGGGGAACCCAAGGTAGTAGTTGTTTAATCTCCAAGTTCTAGGGGGAAGGGCACCTTGCATTCGTATTTCCATTGTAAGTGGTGAGTGGTCCGAGATGCCTCGAGGGAGCAATTCTGCGGACATCGCCCTATGGAGGTCAGTATTTGGTAAAAGGAAGTAATCTATCCTGGACATTGACCCGTGGGCTCCCGAGTGGAACAAGTATTCTCTAGTGCCGGGGTGTAATTCCCGCCAGACATCCCGGAGCCCTAAAGCGGATGTGAAGTTAGCCAGTTTGGTAGGGGTATCTGGGTTCCGATTCCTAAGGTGGGAGTGATCAATGCTATCGTCCATGGCATCATTGAAATCCCCCCCCCAGGATGTATGTGTCGTGTTGATGTTTCCCCATAAGGGTGGTGAGTTCCTCTAGTAAGTCCTGCCCTAGCCCGGGTGGTGAATAGATCGAGGCGATGGCCAACTTCTCACCCCAAAGCGACCCTAAGATGAACACATAGCGTCCCCTAGGGTCCTGTTCGGTAGTCTGCAGGGTGAACGGAATACGCTTGTGTATCAGGATAAGGGTGCCCCTGGAGCCCATTGTGTACCCCACGTGGAAAGCTAGGCGGTAGTTGGTTATCTGGAAAAAGGCACATATCGACCCCGCCAGATGGGTCTCAGTCAAGAGGGCCATATCGGGAGAATGTCTATTTAAAAATTGCATGATAAGGCGCCTTTTGATCCCCGATCCCATTCCATTCACATTCCAGGTGACCAGTTTAAGAGATCTGGGGTGTTGCATAGGCGGTGCTTGGGTACCCACAGATGTCATTCATGGCGCGTTGTGGAGGTTCTCAGGATATTGTGACCAAATAGGAAGTGGCGGTATCCCTCCGTTCAGTGCAGTGTGAGTAAAGTTCTTGTGTGAAGTGATGGAACATGGTCCCGTTCGGGGACAGTTACTAAATCGGCCTAAGAACATGTAATAGTCCCGAAAAAACATGAAAGAAGAACAAACTTTCAATCCGTCCCAACCCTCGCCCTCCCCATACTCCACCCCAACACAAAGTACCTGTTGCCCAAACATCGCTGACACTCAATCCGAGGGTGCCAACTCTAAATCCCAACGTCTGAATAGAGTTCAAGAAAAGGAAGAAGAGGGGGGGTTCACCAGGGGGGGGGGGTGGGTGAGTCCTTCCCAGGGGCCCCTTCTCTTGCGCCGAATGTTAGCGTCTTTCATGGTGGGTTGAACCTCGTGACTAAGCCGGAGGCGTGAATTCAGTACATCCGTCCGCTACGGTAGTTCATTTCATCCAACCATTGCAGGATAGTACGTTGTTCAGTGTTCGTCCTGTTCCGCAGGTGGCTCTAGGGCCTCCTGTTCTGCCCGCTCCAGATTCCTCCTCTGGGAGGCCCGCCGTGGCTCGGGTCGGGGTCTTCCTCTTTGTCTCCCTGGTCTCGTGGACCAATCTCCCTCAATATGAGCCTCGGCCCATTTCCAGGCCTCTTGTGGGTCCGTAAAATGAACTGTTGATCCCTTATGGTAAATCTTATTATGAGCCGGGAAGAGGAGGCCGTATTTCACATTCAACTGAGCCAGTTGTTTTTTAAGCGGCTCAAAGGATTGCCTTGCGCACTGCACCTCCCGGGTGTAGTCTGGAAAAAAGGCTATTTGCGACCCATTGTGCGTGATCATCCCATGTGAGCGCGACATCTGCACGAGAGCGTCCCTGTCGCGATAGTTAAGCAATCTGGCGATTATTGTTCGAGGCGGGGCACCCGGGATCGGTTTACCCGAGGGCATTCTGTGGGCCCTCTCCATGGAGAAAAACTTTGAGAAGGAGTGGGGTTCAAAGATGTCCGCGAGCCACTGTTCTAGGAATAATTCCATGCACTGTCCCTCCTCTCCCTCCGGCAGACCCAGAATGCGGACGTTATTGCGGCGGGACCTTCCCTCTCCCTCATCCACTCTAGCTTCCAGAGTTTTCAGGCGGTATAGGGCTTGGGACAGCTGCCTATTAATCCCAATGATGTTGTCCTCTGCTTCGGAGATGCGGTGCTCGGCCTCGCCAGTTCTAGAGGTCAACTTTTGTAAATCATGCCGCAGGAAGGAGACATCCGCTGAGATGCTATCCATTTTAATCTCCATGGAGGAGCGGGAACTGGCGATGGCAGCCATGACATCCCGCAAGGAGAGAGGTTCTTCACCTGTGGGGGAGTTTGGTCGTGTTGTCGGGCCCACCAGAGCCGGGGTGGTAGCGATCGCAAACTGGTCCATATTGCTTTAGGTGGGCGCTTTCTTCTGCCTATCTTTCCCCATCCTGATGGAGTCTGTGAGTTTTGGTGCTGCAATGGAGGGATCAGTACTGTGTGACCCGGCCCTGGGATGGCAGACGAGTCGCAGCGGGGTCTGGCACCTCCGATTGCGCCGATTCCTGGTGGTCGCTCCCCCAATGTGCACTGTGTTGTGGCCTGTCCTTCACCAGGAGTATCTGCCGGGTGATGCTTGTATCTTGGGTCACTTCCCAGATGGGGGTGGGAGTACCTCCCGCAATGGGCCCGGTGACAGTATGGTCAAGACACTCCAAGAAGGGCCCTCAGCCGGGTCCCGGGTTCCCCTATTGGATTCTTTTTATTTGTTGGCCTGCAGGGGCCCTCCGCACCGATATACACCCTGCCTAGTCGGGAGAGACCACCCCTTCATTTCGGGTATTTCACAGATCGACTGTTCGCTGGTGTCGGGTACCGCTTACAGGCAAAGTTCAGTGAGGAGGGGGCCCACTTACTTGCTGTGCTTCAGGACCGCGTCTAGTCCGGGCGCAGGTCTCCTCCCGCGGGCTTCTCCCCGCACAGTGCTACGGCCCGAGAGCCAGAGCACACCCCGTCCAGGAGCCCAAGAGGCGGGACATGCGCCCTCGGTGGGAGGTGTGCGGGTGCAGGGAAGAGGAGAAGGTTCGCCGCGTTCGGCTGTCACAGACGAAGCAGGCGGTCGGATGAAGACTGTTCCCAGGTGCCGGCGGCCATCTTAGACATGGGTCGCAGGGATACCGGCCCTCGGAGTTTTGCAAAGTTCTCTGCTCCTACGGCCAGGTAGTCACTATAAATCCTGCTGGTCAGGAACACTTATATCTAGTTCAGGTGCGCACCACGTGTGGGGTTCAGGAATGCCGGTAGGCAGTAATACAAACACCAGTCTGGAGGTGGGTAATCTTCTTATGTGACACTAAATAGTGAATGCCACCAATGTTCCGTGAATTCTGCCGCCTTAGCCCAGTCGAACGGTGTCGTTAGGTTTCAAATCAGAGGTTAGTCACCGTAGGTAAGTAAATTAGTCCTCCATCTGCCGTTATATCCCGGCAGCAATTCCCCTTGATGCCAGTTTTCCTCCAGCCGTGCACATGAGGGCTAGTTTATAGCTATCTATGGTCTGCTCACCTTATGAGAGCCAGGGGTTGTGCGGAGCAGTTTTGACGTGGTACGGTATGGAGGAGTGCACTCCAGCAGGTGGTAGCCTCGCATTTCAGGAGAAGAGGGGATTCCAGCTGATTTCGTCGGTGCGGCGGATCCGGATCCTGCGGAATAGCACTCTCACTGCAGTGGTCTCCTCCCCCGGTGCACCGGCCCCAAGGTCCAAATCACCAGCGAGTGCCCGCGGTTAATGCCACTCTCCACGATCACCGTCGCTGCTGCCCGCAGTGTAGAGAGCAGTACGAAACTGCACCGCGGGTCGTGGGATCGGTGATATGATCCCAAAGTAGGGCTTGCAGCCGGCGGAGATGGGGTATTATGTTTCAAACCCTCCTCTGCGTCACAGGGCGCTGACGGGACCCCCCTCACTTCGGGGACGGCGCCAACAGTGTTTGCAGTGCACCGTCTCTTCTGCAGCCGGGCATCGGGTGTCAGTACAGCTCACAGTACTTCAGCAGTCGTTCACAGAGAACGGTTATTCTCTGTCTGGCCCCGGTGTGAAGCAGGCGCAGAGGTTCTCTCTCACTGTGGGCTCCGGGAGACTCTGTCAGTTAGGGATGTCGAGGCGGCCATTTTGCAGGCATCTTGCTGTGTCTTACGCGCTGAGACTTTTCCTCTCTGTAGCTCCCCAGGGATTAGGATTTCGGGGCTGAGAATTGTCGCAGAGCTGCTGCAGGTGGTCTCTCAGCTGCTTCTGCAATCGCAAGTTGCTTCGTCCCCTAGTTTTCCATATTTGACATGATTTCTCAGTTAAATAGAATTAGTGGTGTTAGCCTTGTAGTTAGTTGAACCCAAGCAACAGCAGCACTCTAAGTGTAATCGCTCTACTTCCAAATCCTCACCGCTGTACACCAGTGTTAGGCAGACTCCTGTGCAGTGCCCTTAGGGACCACTACACACAATTAAGACGACAGGTGGAAATACAAGTTTTACCTTTGGTACAAGCCTGTACTACTAAGTTATAGTGGTAGCAGTAGCAGAGCAGTCAGGCTTATCTCAAGAGTATATAAGCAGTAGCAGAGATTACACAACGGGACCACAATTACTGTGGCTCAAGCAAACACTGACTCAAGGTTTCAGTTAAAAAATATAAGTACATTTATTTTTAAACCATCAGTTATAAACACAACATCTCTATTAAACTTTAAGCAAAACCACACGTTAAATATACTACAACTAACCAATTCACTTTGTACAGTATGTCTCAAGGTAAGTACCCTGTGTTTGAATGAACCAGTGTTATGAACAAAACACGATACCGCGGATACGGTTGAGATCACTTTTTTACAGTTCGGTCTACTCAATAAACGCGTATCCATGACATGAAATGCTACTGGGGCAAAAACACACTTAGCACCTGAGATACCCAGAGGGAGTTGAAGGCAAAAATCACAGGCAATATTTAGGTTAGGCAGACAGCATCGAGAAACACTCCGAAACAGGAGTTCAAAAGTCAAAGGGTCGGAGCCAGGGTTAAGTGACACCGGAGACCTGTTGCCGAAGATCACACTGTTAGATAGTTCACGATTCAGCGTAGCCCAAAAGTACTTTGATATTGTCAATGTTCCAAAGCAAAAGTTATAAGAAGGAGGGAAGACAAGGGCAAGCCTTGAGGATGAAGAAAAGGGATTCACCCAGTTTCCTCGAGTAGAGCACAATACCTTATTCCAATGATGCAGCTAGTGCCCTGGCAGTTGTTCCTGTTGGTTTCCCGCAGACCCACGATTCCTGGAGCTTCGTTGGGAAGGAGGACGTCTGAAGGGGGTCTGCACCACACAGGGATGAAGCCGGCAGCAGCGACTACGAATAAAAGGTGCGCTCCTTAAGGCTCGGCAGGTGGCTATCCGGACCACTACAGCAGTGTGCAGCGATTTCGACCACGGCGGAGATCTCTGACTGAAGAAGATGAGCTGGTTATCCCCACCAGGCTCAAGGGACGAAGACTCCGGACTGGATCTTCTCTTAGTCGTTGAAAGGTAGATAGCTCAGGACTGCAGCAGGGCTTCACCGGGACGGGGTGATTGCAACAGCCGTCATTCTCTCCGCTTCTCTTCGGTTCCTTGTAGTTCCAGAGGCGACTCTGACTTCTAGTCCAAGAGACCTTCCTTTTATGCACAAAACCCCCATTCACACAGCCTGGCTGTCAATCACGCAGCAGGGGGGTTGTCCAGCCGGGACAACCACCTCAGCCAATCATGGCAAAGTGCGACTTGGGTTTCCTAGGATACCCTGTGCAGGGGGTGACTACACCCCTTTCCCACATTCAGTCTACCTAGACACCCAGGCGCCAAGAGGAGGGCTTCTCTGCAGAAGCCCACCAAAAGACGGTGAACAAAGAAGGCAAACCTAGTTTGCCACGCAAAGTAAAACACAATAAGGACTTTAACAAAAAGAAATGGCGAACAAACCCAACCGGAGCCAAAAGAAAGACGATTTGGTCAAGCAGGTTTATGCTTAAGGCTGCAAAAATAGCCAAAAGTATTACCACGTTTATCTAGTATAATCGCGGTAGAAAAGTTAGGGTAGATACCACTGCCACCAGCCAAGTTTAAATGCTAAAAGAGCGAAACAATGCTCAGGTAGGTACAGACAGTAAAGGGGTACAGATTAGCCCTTTCCAGTACTCCATGTAAAATGCGGTGTACTGGGTCTGTGGTAAAAATGACTATGCAAAGTAAATGGCAACTTTATCTTTCTCTGGGGGACAGTAGTCAGCCCCAGCGAAATGGAGTCAGAGGAAAGTCTTAAAGACAACTCTGGGTTACTGCACTAAAGGTGCTGTGTAACCCATAAAAGAACAGGGGCACCTGGAGTGGTGTGCTCCAGTGCCCAAGATCACACAATGAGTAAAAACACATAGGCCAAAACACATGTAAGAGTGGAAAAAGATGTACACTCTTACCAGGTGGAATAAATAAACTCCAGAAATCCTGCAAAGCTGCTGGGGACTCACTAGGTGAGGGAAATTAGCCCTAGAAGGAGAATTCTCCCTAACAACAGGTCTGACCTGGCGGGAATGACACCTCCGCCTGCAGGACTCGAGATCACCCGGTATGGAAACAACGGTGGCGGCGGGTTTACTGCCACCGTTATTTCCATACCGGGTGACTCGTAATGAGGCCCATTATCTTCTTGGGGCGAGACATATGGTCACTGTCATCACGGACCACCATAACTTGCAATACTTGAAAACTGCCAAAGCACAATCCTTGCGTCAACTTCGTTGGGCTCTCTTTTTCGCGGAATATGATTTTATTATCACTTATAGACCTAGAGTACACAATAGGAAAGCAAACGCTCTAGCACGCATGAGTGAAGAAAAAGAGGCTTTTACAGGATACGGCCCCGTGGCCATAATTCCTGAGGAAAGGATTCAAACCAGAATAGCTGCCACCACGTGTGTGGATGACCAAATAGCCAGTTTGCAATCCCCGATGGATCAATCAACACAAAAGGAATGGCTGTTAAAAGGTGGCCAGTACACCATCAAAGACAATCTACCATATTTTCAAGGACGATTATATGTCCAAGACCAAGAACTGCAAAAACAAATCATCTCAAATTACCACGATTCAATTGTGGAAGGACACCCAGGAATAGCCAAAACTCAGGCTAAGGTAAAACAAAACTACTGGTGGCCAACCTGGCGAAAAGACATTGCCCAATTTATTGAAACCTGCGGTGTCCGTGCACAACACAAGTCTCAGAAACAGAACCCCGCTGGCTTACTACATCCCCTAACAGTACCGCCAGCACCTTGGCATACCCTGTCGATGGACTTCATCACAGATCTTCCACCCTGCAATGGATACAACACAATATTAGTCGTTGTGGATTTATTCTCCAAAATTGCCAATTTCATCCCTCTGAAGGGACTCCCAACTGCGTCAACTCTCGCTTCTTTGTTCCTAGAGCAAATTGTTCGATTGCATGAATTTCTATCAATATTAGTATTTGATTGCGGAACTCAATTTGTTTCTGCCTTTTGGAGAAAGTGTTGTACGACTTCCAAAATCGATCTCTGGTTGTCCACAAGCCATCACCCTCAAACTGATGGGCAAAGTGAACGAACCAACCAAACTTTAGAGCCATATCTCAGGTGTATGTTGCAACAGTCAGATGTTCTTGGAAAAATATACTCTGGATTGCTGAGTATGCATACAACAACTCAGTTCACACAAGCACAGGGCAAACTCCATTCTACACTGTGCACGGAAGACATCCTAGGACATCAGTATTTGATCCACCAGATACCCTGGAAATGCCAGCCATAAAAAAACTTGCATAAAACCATCACTCAGGTTCTTAAGGGGGCGACAGAGCATCTGACCAAGGCTAAGGAAAGACAAAAACTGTTTGCTGATCGATATCGGAAGGAAGCTCCTACCTACCAGATTGGAGAAAAGGTGTGGTTAGCATCCAAATATATTCCCCTGAAGGGGCCATGAGCTTTCCACCCAAGATACCTGGGCCTCTATACTATAAAGTCCATATTCAATACTGTCACCATGAAATTGGAGTTACCATCTCATGTGAAAATTCACCCCGTATTTCATGTCTCTCTCCTCAAACCAATGAAATCCAATACACGGCTTAGTTCTGCGCCAGAGCCCGAAGTAATAGATGGAGAACCAGAATATGAAGTCAAATCCATCCTGGACTCCAAGGTGGTTCGATCAAAATTGCATTAACTTATTGACTGGAAAGGGGGGGCGTGGCTACATGGCTGCATGAGTGGACGTGTTCCCGGACGGCTCTCAAAGATCCAACACTGATCGTTGGAAGTTAACGTGCTCCAACTTTGCTACATGTGCCTGCCGCACACCTATAGATGCATGAACATAAGGGGCACAAAACGAGCGTAAAAAAGGACTGATCCGCGGTGTGATGGGCGTGTAACGGAGGCATGAATATTTGAGGAGCCCGAGTTTTGTGGCATACCAAAATGGTGGATAGCAAACAAAGGGCCATATAAACTGACCGCTGCGTTGCTGGGAGAGGTGGCGTGCGAAGCGCAGCGGAGGACGAGCCTGTCTTGTCCTGGCAGGACAGGAAGAGACTGGCGTGCACAGCAACAAAGGATATGATATGATATGATATGGCATTTGTAACGCGCCTATACACAACAGATGACCGTTGCGGACGGGGAGAAGTCCGCCGTGTCAAGACAGAGAAGGAGCGGGCTGAGGTCCACGGAGCGTGGACGAGCCGATGGCTCAGGGCGCCCGCGAGAGTGTGGTATGAGGTCGTGGGTGGCGTTGTCATCGGGACGCTGTGCAGGGCTGGAGAGGATCTGCCTCCGGCCCACGGTAGCATCGGAGCACATGCCAGCGGAGAGGCTGCTACTCCGTGCCCAACGTCCAGCCCTCAGGCTTTAACATTTACCAGAAGAACAGGGGCTCCCCCCATGATGCCTCCTCTGGCCTTGAGGAGCGGGGATACGGTGGGCAGCACCATCCTTTGAAGAGGCTCCAATTGATACGCGGCCGCCTCGCATGGGCACACAGGACACTACATTACCGAAGCACACTGGCGAGCGGGCGGTGCCGCAAAAAGCAGGACCTGAATTGCTGCGCATCGGGAGCAATGGATACATTTGTATCACAGCAGGTTCCGGAGGGGCACGCTGCATTAAGCAATATGACTGGAGAAGCCTGCAGTTAAGTTCAGCGTGTGAGGAACTGATCAGCTGTTGGGGCCGGAACTGAAAGGTGCCGTGCCAAATATATAGCACGCTGTGCCCGATCGTGGGTGGAGTGGCAGCTGGTCAACCCAATAGGCATCCAACAAGCGTGGTAGTACGTGCACCCGAATCTGGGTAGTAAACCAGAGGAAATGGATCTGAAATACCGCCGCATCCACGGCAAGGGGACGGCACGCTAGAGGATTGCATTGTCAGAGGTGGGGACACGAAGAGGCCACGGCCCACTGATGTGGACAAGCAGCACTGGGGCCAGTAACACTGTGTGCCAGACGTCTGGACTGGGCCACTGGTTCAGCCTCTAGCAGGAGGTAACATGGATATCTATTACACAGTGCTGGGGCCCCTACACATTACATCACAGGAGGCTGGCATGCCAACAGAGCCATCCTGCACATACAAGAAGCAACGAGAGCAAGCTCTGAGCAAAACTCGGAGTGAGGGATAGGCTGGAGCTTAACTTCACAGGCGGCACCTGCTGCTGGGGGCAGCCAGGGTTACACCATCTCTCAGATAGGACTCCGGGTCCAGGGGTGCAGACAGCGCCCTGAAATATTGGTGGTCGAGTCACAAACATAACATCAAGCGATAGTGGAAGGAGACACCCCCTGGCCTATGCAGTAGGCGGCACACGCCCGGCAATACTAGGATGACCAACAAACTGCCTAGAGCGAAGGGGAAGCAACCTACGCTTGACGAATATGCTAGAACATTGCCGGGAGCAGAAGGGGCCAGGAGTAAAGACAGAACCCTCCCCGGGGTCACGAACACCATGGGCAAAGACCAAGAGATCCTCGCCGCAATTGCTGACTTGAAAGTGGCTTGGGAAACCAAACTAGGATTGGTCATGAGCGAGCTGAAGGCGGCACTGGAGCTCAAAGTTGGAGCAGTGCAAGAGGAGGTAAATCTCCTCTGGCAAGATGTAAGAGGGCTGGCAGAACGCACAGGTGACCTAGAAAAGGAGGTGGCCCCAAATACAGCTGCATGTGCAGCCCATAAGTCCGAGCTTCATGCCCTAGTACAACGGGTGGGCAACCTGGAAAGCAGAACGGAGGAGGCGGAGGGACGCGCCCGGAGGAACAATATCCGTATCGTAGGATTGCCTGAAGGAGCTGAGGGACCTAATCCCACGGAGTACATCGAATCTATGTTGCTGCAGGAGATAGCTGGAGGAGTGCTGACCCAGGGGTTTGCTGTGGAAAGGGCGCACAGGGCACTGATGAGGAGGCCACCGCCGGGAACCCCTCCCAGGCCAGTGATAGCAAAGATCTTGAACTATCGTGACTGGGAAAAAATCCTTGAGTATTTCCGGAAGAGTGGAACGATACAAAGGGCATCGGCTAATATAACAGCATACCCGGATTACACCCTGCAGGTGCAATGCTGACGCATGAACTTTGGGGCTGTGAAGAGAAGGTTGCGGGAAGCAGGTCACAAGTATATGCTGATCTACCCAGGCAAAACTAAAAGTGTTCCACAAGAGCAGAACATTGTTTTTGAAACCCCGGTGGATGCTACGGAATGGCTGGACATGCAGGGCTGCCCCCAAGAATTGGGTATCCAGAAGGAAGACGGCGCAGATAAGTAACATGTGACCGTGGCACCCAGGATGTCGCAATCTAAGACATTGGGACTTGATTATAGAACAGGCTATAGCCTGCTAGAGGTGTGTGAACAGGGCTACACATATATATATGAGCATGATCTGCGAGCACGGGAACTTAGTGGAAAGTGCGGGAGCCTAATGGAACCAGAACCCACACCCCCACGACGAATAGACTAGTTAGGTCACCGGCAGACCGGTGACACCCTGCCGGGTTTCTGATCTCGGCACCCCGAGGCAGGACCAGACGCGGGGGAGCCTGAGATCCAGGGATGGAGCTGGGCACCAGTTGGGTTGGAGTAGGGCGGGGCGAGGGAAGGGGTTGTGTGCAGTGGTATATAGTTGAACAGGGAGGGAAGGGAGGGTTAATTGGGGAGTTTTTGTTGGATATGGGAGGGGTTCGAGCCCAATCTTATGTTAATAGTAAAAGTATAGTTACACCTTTTCATTCATGCGCCAGATAAACAAAGAAAAAATCCACTCAGCAGGAATATAGTTATTGAGACTATATATTAGTATGAGCGGGTGCCCTTTGTGATGACACGTGTTTCAACGGACTTAGCCGTCTTTTTCAAATCAGGGCTAATGGTATTGATTTCTAATTCAGAACGTGGCTTTTCAGCAAAGCAAAAAAGTCATGGGCTCAATCCCAACCTGCCAAATAAACTCTGCAATTCAAAAAGGAGCTCTGTGCAAATCTGTCCGCGTTCTTATGTTAAATTAGGCGAGAGAGAGAGTGAACTTGGGGGTGGGAGGGACAACCCACGGATAGCGTCGGGTAGCCTCAGAGTGGTGACCTGAAACGTGCAGGGTCTCAACAGCTATCTGAAGAGGACTAAAGTAATGATGTATTTGAGAAGGCTGAAGATTGATATAGCACTATTACAGGAAACCCACCTTACCAGGGATAAGCTGGAGGTGGTTAAGAGAAAGTGGAGGGGGATTACCACGGGAGCTACATACTCAGCATATGCGAGGGGGGTCATCATGTGGGTGGCACCGCACATACCATTTCAGTTACTTCAGACCACGATAGACCCATAGGGTAGAATGACAGTGGTGCGGGGGATGCTGGAAAACAGGGAAGTGAGCATTATAAACTCATATGCCCTCAACCAAGACACAGCGGCCTACTTTAGGGCCTTATACTGCAAAATCGGCCCCCTACTGGGTGGCGTGATTGTATGGGGAGGGGATTTCAATTGCACTTTAAACCCCAGACCGGATAGATCAGATGGCAAACTAGATAGACCCACCCCAGCTGCAAAGGCATTACAGGCCCTGCTAAGAGACTTTGGTCTCGAAGATATCTGGAGGCAGCTACACCCAGCAGATAGGCAGTACTCACACTACGTGGCTCCGCACAATCTGCACACGAGGCTGGATTACATATTTGCCAACTCAGAGTTGGTTGGAGAGATGACAGGCGTAGAATACAAGGCCAGAGTGCTCTCGGACCACTCCCCATTGGTCCTGGAGTGGAGCATAGCTCTCAACTCACACGCTTTTGGCGGGTGTCACCCGCCTTGTAAAGGGCTGACTCACCCGCCAAGCCTCCTGCACGCCCATTCATTACAATGGGTGTCTCACCCGCCAAAAACAAAATCGGGTGATTTCACCCGCCTTTGCAGCACAAATGGTTGAGAGCTATGAGTGGAGACACCAGCCCCCTAGATCGAGAATCCCGACATGGAAGCTTAGAGCGGAGGCCCTGCAGGACTCTGGATTCCGCGAGGACTTGAGCGAGGCGATCATTGAGTATTTTGGCATTAATATAGGAAGTGTACAATCGGAAGGTACCATATGGGAGGCATTCAAAGTGGTAGTACGGGGTGCAGCCATATCTAAATCCAGGGGTCCCCAAGGGGGCATAGAGCGGGAGCTACAGGATACAGAAAAGGAGCTGGAAGGTATAATGCGGAAGGGGTGCCCCTCGCAGGAAGAGGATGAACGCGTGAAGTTGCTACAACATACTAGCAGAGAGCACTGGGACAGGTTATGCAAACGGAGTCATAAGAAATACGTTGAAAGGCAACATGCGGGGGGGACAAACCGGGCAGATTGCTGGCTTGGCTGTACAAGAGTGAGACACCTCGACCAGTGATCAGGGAGATCAGAGGGGATGAAGGCCAGATCTGGGACACCCAAGAGGGAGTCAATGAGGGGTTCCTTAAATATTATAAACGCCTTTATGGGGATGTAGGGGAAGAGATGGGTCAAGAGCTACAGGAAACATTAGAAGACATAGGCTTGCCTAAATTAGACGATCAGGAACGGGAGGACCTGGAGGCCCAAATTACATTGGAAGAATTAGAGACAGTGATCCAGCACCTACCCACGTGTAAAGCCCCGGGGTCGGCCTGCTCCCCAGCAAATTTTATAAGACATACAAGCAGGAGGTGCTCCCCCCGTTGCTGGCCATGCTGAATGAGGCGTTTGAACAGGGAAGGCTGCCAGAGTCCCTACGGGAGGCGGTGGTCATCCCGCTCCTAAAACCAGGCAAGCCAAGCACAGATTGTGGGTCATATAGACCCCTATCGATGCTCAATCAGGACAGTAAAATCCTTACAGCAAAGCTGGCAAATAGGCTCAAACGAGTCATTGGCAAATTGATACACCCTGACCAAACAGGCTACGTTCCTGGCAGGAACATAACCGACAATCTGTCATGATGCCTACCCTTGGAGCACCAGGCCAGGCCCAGCACCCCTGGTAGCAGGCATCACGCACCCGGGTAAAAGCCCAGCGGCCCTTTATAGGGGCTCTTTGGACTCTGTCCTGGCGCCGTTGGCGCCAGGCTCATATTGGACATCAGTCCTGGCGCCAAAGGCGCCAGGCTCATAAGGGGAAGTGTTTGGTGTACTTACCTGAAGCAGACCATGCTGCACACTCACCTGATGCAGACCATGCTGCATGAAGAACCAAGCCAAATGAGGCTTAGGAGGGACTATTTTTCTGAAGGAACTATTTTGTTACTTGGGTGGGGCTGTGGAAGAATACTCACCTGGAACTTCTTCCAAAGCTATTTAAGCCACGCCCGGACAGCCACACGTGCGTCGCGTTGTTCTGCATCCCAGCAGCTGAACGCTCACCGTGTCTGCTCCTGCACCTGGACTCCAGCCACGCCCGCTTCGAACCTGGAACACCTGTAAGGGAATAAGAGAAGAGAAAGGTGAAAACCAAGGACTTATTCAACCTTCTTACCTGCATCCGGAATCTTCACGCCAGCATTCCTGAAGGAATACTTCCATTTAAAAGCACCGCGTTGCTCGCTGCAGCGCCGCGCTTCACTCACCTGTTCCCGAGACGCCGCCCAGCTCCATCGCGGCTCTCAGCACCGGTCGCCACATCTCGGCACCTAGGGGAGAGAAGAAGAGTCAAAAGGTGAGCAAGGGAACACAAGAGGAAAGCCGAATTTTCAGCCATATTACTTACCTGCTTTTCTTGGTGAACCATTCCACATCTCGGGTCGGCGCCGCATCTTTGGCATAAAAGGAGGCTCACACTTGAACTTTTGCATCTTCATACTTACGGCGTATCGCTCAGAAAAGTCAAGTGGATGTGCCAGCGCCATTCTGAAAACCAGTGAAGTAACTGGACGAACGCGCGCCCATGCACCAGAAGCAGGATGGAGAGTTCATCCTTCCAAACCATAAGGTGAGCTTAAACCGGGGGTTTTGGAGTAAGTCAGAGAAGAACGAAGGGGGAAAGGGGGGAGCAAGCACACTATTCAGCAGACAGTTAATCCCCTTTCTCATCTGCAGAAAGATATTCCTACGGGCCAGACAAGCAAGATTTGGGGGTCCTGTTCAATCGGTGGTCCGAATTCTGCGCATCACGCTTGAAGAGGCCACAGCAACCCAGACCAGACCAGTGCCTCTGTGGGAGCCAGGTGAGCGTTACAGAAAGCGAAGCCTTCCTAAAAATTCCCACCCAGGCGCTATGGAAACTTCTGAGACTGACCAGTTGGCCCAACTACTGGGGGAATTACGGGCCGAAGTACACGCCGCTCGTCAAGAGACTAATGCTCTCAGGAGGGAAGTGATTGTAACAAAGGAAAGAGCTGATGACCTGACTAGACAGCTTTTGCAAGGTAAAGCTGGACAAACTCCTTTACCCGGTTCCGGAGGGAACCCCGCTCCTGTGCTTTCCAGTAACCCGGTGCAGATTAATCTACCTGGAAACATGCCGCTGGCCCCACCCGAACACTTTGCTGGGGACCCCAAACGATTCGCCGTATTCATGAATCAGTGTCGTTTGCATTTCCTGTGCAGACCTGGGGCCTTCCCTAATGACCAGACCAAGGTAGCCTTTGTATTGTCATATCTCAGCGGCAGTGCTGCCGATTGGTCAGTTCCACTGGTAACTCAAGATGACCCGATTCTTCGTGATTCTCAAGGATTTCAAGCAAGCATGGAAAGGGTATTTGCTCGTCACTCCCAGGGGCAGGCTCTAGATGACGAACTTCTATCTCTGCGACAGGGCAATCAAGACCTCCTTTCCTACATTGCAACCTTTAATAGACTAATTGTGGAAACTGGGTGGCCAGAGGATAAAAGAATCACGTTATTTTATCGAGGTCTACGCAGAGAACTTAAAGATGTCCTGGCCCAAGTTGTAAATCCGCCCCAAGAATGCTCAGAATATATAGACTTAGTGGTCCAATTGGATCACAGACTGCAAAACAGAAAAGCAGATCGGTCCAAGTTTGAGACCCGGGTGTTAGTCAAGACCCACGCTAACCTCAAGGTGGCTGAAGCCTCTGAGCCAATGCAAATCGGAGGAGTTAAAGGACCTTTAACGCAAAAGGAACGTGAAAGAAGACGGCAGATGCACTTATGTCTTTATTGTGGATCCTCTGGACACTTTCTACGAGATTGCCCGGCAAGGCCGCCCAGGCAGGTGGTAGGAGCCGCTGATAAAATCCATGAAACCTCTGTATCGGGAAACGACCCCGCCCAACAAGCGTAGGGGTCCGCTTGACGAGCTTGAAAATGAACTCTCAGACCTCGCATTTCGCTGTGCCAATGGTCCTCGTAGATCCGGAACAGCCTAAGCGGTTGCTTGCAATAAAGGCATACATCGATAGTGGGGCTATAGGAAACTACGTGGATCGTGAATTGGTCTCCAGGATTAACCTTCCCCTGCGTCCTAAAACCAGCAAAGATGTCATCACCACAGTTGATGGAACCGAAATTGCCTCGGGACCAGTAACACATTCCACAGCTGAGGTGACACTTGTAGGTCCGGACGGCCATCGGGAGGCAGTTGTGTTTGATGTAATCAAGGCTCCACAGTTTCAGGTTATTCTCGGAATCCCTTGGTTAGAGACACATAATCCTCGAATTGATTGGTGAGCGAAGAGAATAACCTTTCCGGAGTGTGCAGTAACCTCTGTCTCCATGCAACTACCTCCGGAATACCAAGACTTTCAGGACGTCTTCCAAAAGGAACAGGCCAACACGTTACCTCCTCACAGATCATACGATTGCCAAATCGATCTGGTGCCCGGTGCACAACCCCCTTGTAGCAGGATTTATGCCCTTACTGAGCTGGAGTATCTGCATTTGAGACAATATTTAGATCAATACCTAGCCAATGGTTTCATTCGCCCGTCAAAGTGTCCGGCATCCTCGGCTTTGTTCTTCGTGCCAAAAAAAGAAGGCGACCTTAGAACTTGTATCGATTACCGCGCATTGAACCAGATAACTGTTAAAAATCGTTACCCTCTGCCTTTGATCCCTGAACTCCTTGACCAGGTGAAGGACGCTTGCATATACACCAAGTTAGATCTCTGGGGGGCTTATCATCTGGTACGAGTAAAAGAAGGCAACAAATGGAAAACGGCCTTCCGTACAAAATATGGACTATTCGAATACCAGGTGATGCCTTTCGGGTTGTGCAACGCGCCTGCTGCCTTCCAATTCTTCATGAACGATGTCCTTCGGGAACTCATCGTTGTCTGTGTTGTTGTGTATATCGATGACATTCTGGTGTACTCCTCTTCGGAATCTGATCACAGAAAACATGTCAAGGCCGTTCTTGAGAAATTGCGCCAGCACAAACTGTTTGCAAAGCTGGAAAAATGCGTTTTCCATACCACCGAGGTTGAGTTTCTTGGATTCATCCTGACACCTAAAGGGGTCCGAATGGACTTACGGAAAGTGGATGCCATCCTCAAATGGCCATCACCTAGTTCGGTGAAAGGTGTCCAAAGCATGCTTGGTTTTGCCAATTTTTATCGCAGGTTTATCCCGGAATTTTCACGGGTGGTGCAACCCATCACTGCACTCTTGCGGAAGAATTAACGTTTTGAATGGACCGAGGAAGCTGAACAGGCCTTCAGGAATTAAAAGCTAAATTTACGTCCGCACCTATTTTGAAACACCCGCGTCCTGATCTCCCATATATAGTCGAAACCAACGCATCCAGCTTAGCCATGGGAACTGTCCTGTCTCAGAGAGACCCCGAAACCAACCAACTGCACCCCGTAGCATTTTGGTCCAGAAAGTTCTCGCCACCGGAGATAAATTATGCAATCACCGATAAGGAATTATTAGCCATTAAGTCCGCCTTTAAGGCTTGGCGGCATTATCTTCTTGGCGCCAGGCATACCATCACCGTGATCACTGATCACCGAAATTTACAATATTTAAAAACTGCCAAGGCTCAGTCTTCACGACAGCTCTGATGGGCTTTATTCTTTGCTGAGTTCGATTTTGTAAACACCTACCGTCCCGGCTGTAAGAATGGCAAAGCAGACGCGCTATCTCGAATTGGAATGGGAGAAATGGACACAAACTCAGAACCTGTGCCGATAATTCCCAAACAAAGAATCTTGGGGATAACCACTTTACAAACCCTTGAAGACATTCAAGCTCGGGTAAAACTAGTCCTGGACTCTTCAGCCTTGCAGGATTGGATCAAAAGGGGGTCTGCCTTTTCAATCAACGATGGCTTACCTTACTTCCAAGGACGTTTATTTTTGCCAGAAAAGGAATTGCAAGAACTGGTTATTTCCCGTCATCACGATACTCTGATGGAAGGACATCCTGGCATTGCCAAAACAGAGGAATAAATTAAACGACAATTCTAGTGGCCGTCCTGGCGAAAGGATATTAAATCTTTCGTGATGTCCTGTGGAGTTTGCGCCCAAAACAAAGGTCAAAAAACAAAACCCGCCGGTCTTCTTCAACCCTTAGACATTCCACCGGCACCTTGGCACACCTTGTCACTAGATTTTATCACGGACCTGCCCTCTTGTAATGGATACAATACTATTCTGGTTGTGGTGGATTTATTTTCCAAGATGGCCCATTTTATTCCGTTGAAAGGATTACCTTCAGCTTTTGTTCTTGCCAAGGAATTCCTCGAAAATATCATCCGTCTGCATGGATTCCCGTCCATACTAATCTCCGATCGGGGAAGCCAGTTTATTTTTCATTTTTGGAAAAAGTGTTGTCAACTGGCACAAATCGACGTAAGACTCTCAACCAGCCACCACCCACAGACCGATGGTCAGACGGAGAGAACAAACCAGACCCTTGAACAATATCTACGATGTATGTTGCACCAATCGGACGGTAATTGGAAGGATATTTTATGGGTGGCTGAATATGCATACAATAACTCGATACACTCTTGAACTGGTCAGAGCCCCTTTTATACCCTATATGGACATCACCCTCGTACTTCAGACTTGGACTCACCTTTGAGCCTCGAAATGCCCGCAGTTGACCATTTGCATTCTACGATTACTCAAGCCTTCAAGGATGCTACTGCACACTTACAACATGCGAAAGGAAAATACAAAAAGAATGCGGATCTGCATCGAAAGGAGGCGCCTCCATACCAAATAGGGGATCAGGTATGGTTGGCTGCCAAACACTTATCGCTCAAGGGACCTCGGACTTTTAATCCAAGGTATTTGGGCCCTTACTCGATCAAAGCTATAATTAACCCAGTGGCAGTCAAGCTAGATCTACCAGCTAACATGCGGATTCACCCCGTTTTTCATGTGTCGCTTTTGAAACCAGTGCAACCAGGAACCAGATTAATAAAGCCACCAGAACCAATCCAGATAGATGGGGAGCCTGAATTCGAGGTGAAGAACATTTTGGACTCTAAGATCTCAAAATCAAAACTTTTCTATCTAATTGATTGGAAGGGGTACGGGCCTCAGGAAAGATCTTGGGAACCCAGCGACCACGTACATGCACCTCGGCTAGTAAAAAGGTTCCATCGGAATTTCCCGAACAAACCGAAAGCTCCTGGGGAAAAGACCTTGGGAGGGGCCTTGGGGGGGAGTGCTGTCATGATGCCTACCCCCGGAGCACCAGGCCAGGCCCAGCAGCCCCGGGAGCCGGCATCACGCCCCCAGGTAAAAGCCCAGCGGCCCTTTAGAGGGGCCGTTGGCACCAGGCTCATGTTGGACATCAGTCCTGGCGCCATAGGCGCCAGGCTCATAAGGGGAAGTGTTTGGTGCACTTACCTGAAGCAGACCATGCGGCACACTCACCTGATGCAGACCATGCTGCATGAAGAACCAAGCCAAATGAGGCTTAGGAGGGACTATTTTTCTGAAGGAACTATTTTGTTACTTGGGTGGGGCTGTGGAAGAATACTCACCTGGAACTTCTTCCAAAGCTATTTAAGCCACGCCCGGACAGCCACACGTGCTTCGCGTTGTTCTGCATCCCAGCAGCTGAACGCTCACCGTGTCTGCTCCTGCACCTGGACCCCAGCCACGCCCGCCTCGAACCTGGAACACCTGTAAGGGAATAAGAGAAGAGAAAGGTGAAAACCAAGAACTTATTCAACCTTCTTACCTGCATCCGGAATCTTCACGCCAGCATTCCTGAAGGAAGACTTCCATTTAAAAGCACCGGGTTGCTCGCTGCAGCGCCGCGCTTCACTCACCTGTTCCCGAGACGCCGCCCGGCTCCATCGCGGCTCTCAGCACCGGTCGCCACATCTCTGCACCTAGGGGAGAGAAGAAGAGTCAAAAGGTGAGCAAGGGAACACAAGAGGAAAGCCGAATTTTCAGCCATATTACTTACCGGCTTTTCTTGGTGAACCATTCCACATCTCGGGTCGGCGCCGCATCTTTGGCAGGTACTACACCCCGGCCCCTATGGGGAAAGGACAAAAGACATTACTGGGGAATTATAAAGACATTTAGAGGGGTCGCTCCCATCACTAACTCACCTGATTTTACCACTGGCAATTTAACCCCTCAACCATCGCCTTTGTTCTGCACCTGAAATAAAGGACAGAAAAAACAAAATAAAAGGAGGCTCACACTTGAACTTTTGCATCTTCATACTTACGGCGTATCGCTCAGAAAAGTCAAGTGGATGTGCCAGCGCCATTCTGAAAACCAGTGAAGTAACTGGACAAACGCGCGCCCCTGCACCAGAAGCAGGATGGAGAGTTCATCCTTCCAAACCATAAGGTGAGCTTAAACCGGGGGTTTTGGAGGAAGTCAGAGAAGAAAGAAGGGGGAAATGGGGGAGCAAGCACACTATTCAGCAGACAGTTAATCCCCTTTCTCATCTGCAGAAGGATATTCCTACGGGCCAGACAAGCAAGATTTGGGGGTCCTGTTCAATCGGTGGTCCGAATTCTGCGCATCACGCATGAAGAGGCCACAGCAACCCAGACCAGACCAGCGCCTCCGTGGGAGCCAGGTGAGCGTTACACAGTCATAGGAGACTCCACCACATTATTGATCAAACTGAGAAGGACTCCGGTGAGATGGTAATAGTCTCGCTGGATGCTATTAAGGCCTTCGACTCGGTGAGATGGCCTTGTTTGCTAGCGTCTCTGAGCGAATATGGGATGGGGCCCGGGTACCAGAGGTGGGTCAAAATGATATATAGCTCCCCAATCGCCAGGGTCAAAACTGGCTCAACAATCTCTGACAAATGGCAGCTCAGTAGGGGCACTAGACAGGGCTGCCCTTGGTCGCCCATGCTGTATATCCTAGCGTTGGAGCCACTGGCAATCTGCCTCAGACAACAGTACGGGGAGATAGGGATCCACACAGCGGGGGGTTCACATCTCATATCATTATACGCCGATGATATGCTCCTATACCTGCGCTTCCCAGAGGGAAATCTACAGTATGTCCTGGAGGTGATGGAGCGTTACGCTGTCCTCTCGGGCATATCAGTAAACCCCAATAAATCAAGCTTGTTCCCCCTGGGGAGATACAGATGGACCCAGCTGAGGAGTCTACCGGTCTTGCTGATACCCTGGCGGACCGAGACATTCTGATACTTGGGAATCGATATATATCATACGACAGAAGAGGAACACAGACACAATACGTAAAAGGCACTTGAGGGTGTTAAGAATAGTATGGGGTTTTGGTCCAGGCTACCCCTGGCCATGATGGGTAGAGCGGCTTTGATCAAGATGGTGGTTTTGCCTAGATTGTTACACTTTTTTGCAAATATCCCGTACTCGATCCCCAAGTGCTTTTTTGTGAAACTCCACAGTCTATGTAGGGGCTTTATATGGCACAACTCCAGGAACAGGGTGGCCCTCTGGAAATTACAAAACTTGTGAGACAGGGGGGGGGGTGGTATAAACCTACCGAACTTTGAGTTATACTACTTAGCTGGGCAGCTTCAATATGTGTCCAGGTGGTTGTCCGAAGAAGAAACGGCTGAAGCCAGGCTATTGTACAGGGACACCACCCCTTTCTTTCTTAGAGAAACGGTGTGGTTGCCTAAATCAAAGGTGGCAGAAATGGTGAGACTGCTGGTGCAGGGCTGGGAAATATGGATCAAAGCGTGGCAATTAGTGGGAAACCCAGCTCCATTCTCCCTGCAGGTGGTGCTAGTGGCGCTATATGGGGAAGACTCACGAATGATAAAAGGGATTCGAAGATACTGGGAACCGATGGGCCTGGCGACCCTCGGAGATATATGGCAGAAGGAGGAGGCACTAGACTTTCAGAGAGGTGGCCTGAGGCAGTGCTAGTGGAACAATGTGATGCGGCCTTTGAGACAATGGCCCTCATTACGACCCTGGCGGAAATCGGAAAACGATGGCGGAAATGCAATACCGCCATCGAATAGCGCTCGGTGCGACTATGACCCGTCACCGCAAAGTACGAAGCCATTAGCGACACCGTAGTGAACGCCAACGCTAACTGCACCAAGTACGCGCGCGTGCGCCATGCCAAACCGTAAATACCACCATGGCGCAAGGGTACGCTAATTCCGACCCTAGCGGACATGTACCTAACGCCATCAAGCATGGCGGAATGCACCATTCCGCCATGGTGAGAAGTACGGCATCGCGAATCACCCGTAAACGGCCCCACTGAGTGCCTGTACACCGCTCCCTGCCCACAAAGTACAACTCCCCGTAGGTGCATTGAAGTCACAACAACCAGTGAAATGTACAAGTCACCCATGCATGCCAACGTACAAAAGAAACACAAGAGGGGCCAATGGGAGCAGCAGGGCACAGATGGCACGAATACAGAAGCAAATCCAATGGACATGACCACAGTCCCCTCCCCCCGAAACGCACGCAAACACAGGCACCTGTGACCAGCAATATTCCGAAATTCACATCATTCCACCAGTCCACCTGGCTGACCGGCATCTGTTACACAAAACCCAATCCCCCGCCCCTGAGCATGACAACATTCAAACAGTCATATTGGCAGCCCCCATCCCTGACCTCACTGGGCTTCGTAGGCAAACGCGCCCAGTACAGTACCACGCAACTAGACTCCGAAGCTGGAACCCAATGCAGATCTCCTCCCAATACATCGCTCCCCAAATAGGAATATGCCACATCACTTGCAAAGAAGAACGCTACACGGGCCAAATCAGAATAGAAATTTAATGCACAACAAAATCACCAAGCCCATACAGCCATTAGGCCATGAACTCCAAAACACATTTCACCATTGTGGGCTGCATCCGCAAGAAATGACCAGCCACTACTTGTGTGACGCCCTGTTCCATCATGGTACACAGAGCCACATCCACGTACGAAAAGGCAACATGGAAGCGCACAGAACCGCAGGGCCGTCCCAATGGGGAGGCACTAGTCCAGCTGAAAGGCCGAAATGTTGCTCCGAGCCACCAGTACTGCGTAAGGGCATGTGGCCCATTGGCGATCGTCCCATAAGATCGTAATGCTGCTCCACTGATTAACACGAAGCAGCAGGTGTCGGGAGTGAAAGCCATCTGCAGGAGTGGCATACAGATGGCAGTGGCAAAAGGGGAGGAGATACCTGTCAACCAAAAGAAAAGAAAAAGAACAGAATGGCAATCAGAACTACATCCGAACAACTCACTTCAATGATCACACTAAATCCACAGCCATATGCATGCTAGCCCACTCCAAAGGATCATCACCACCCCAAAACCACTTGCGACTCATAACCATCTATATCGAGGTGTAAACACCATCACAAACGAGTGTACCTGTGCATGCGTCTGTCAAAACAGAATCCATCAGATGGGAATGTTAACGTGCATGGACACAAGTGGCTGAAGGCGCGTCGAGACAGGGAGGGCTCAACAAGGCCACATAGACGATGGTCCCACTATGGCAGCCCTGCATCACATAGCGCAGGGGAGGCGGATAAATTCCAAGAAGCCCTGTACATGGCAAACCCTGTATCAAATCATCTGTCCATGCATCCATACATCATTCCCTCATCCCGTAATGCAAACGCCTGTTTCCATACTCACATTACATGTGAAATTTCCATTGAGTCTGTGCGTTATGCAGCCTGCAAAATCCACTGTGCCCCAGCCCGTAATTCCAGTGTTGTGAAGTAACATGTATTTGGGAACGTCCGGCCTCATCGCCCACGTCGCTATTGCGCATCCCAAACTATTCATATCAATCATTGCACCCTCGCCATGGCCCCTGTCTCAAGGACATAGAACAATAGAACGTTATATTTGCAGTCAGACCTGTGGGCATCTCCTCGCCGCTAGCTGAAAACCGAAAGCGCCGCCCTTCGAATTCTTCATTTGCAACATCACGTCGAAGAGGCATCTGTGGCCGTTTGAAATCACTAATTAATCCATCTAGTGCGGCTGTGTGTGAAAATGGCAACTGCCTTCACCCACAAATGGGACGCCCCGCCCGTCGTTGCAACTCGGTACAGTGATGCATGAGGGCCCACCGTTACTCGAATACTACGTTCCACTGACCCTTCACAAGTCTGTTCGCGACTGCACAGATAGTATGTGAAACAATGGGACCACAGCAGAATGAACATATCAACCAATGTTACACGGCCGTCGGGTACAAATACATGATTGCAATAGGAAGATGCCATTACTCGAATTGCAGCGTTGTGAGCTGGACGTGCTCGGCCAAAGGGGAGAGCAGTTTGCACAGGTGGGAGTAATCACCACAGGTGGAGGCCATACAGCCTGAAAACACATAAATTGCACACCCAGTCTCCTCCCACAACCACACCCACTCCGAAATGCTACCGGCAGGACTCGCGATGTTGGCCCTGGGGGACCTGATAGCACTGCAAGTACTCCAACTTCAAGAAGAAGACGAACACCAAATACAACCGGCCGCACGGAGGAGACGCAGGAGGAGGAGGAGGGCAAGGCAGGGCCAGCAAGGGCCGCCAGCACAGCCACGACCACCACGCAGGCAGCCCGCAATCCCACGCCTCCGAGCACATCCGTTCAACCTCACTGATGAGCAGATCCACACCCTCTACCGTTTGGACCGGGACACCATAGCCGCCATTGTGGACATGACACAGGCTGACCTTGTCAGCATGATAGATAGCCCAACCGCCATCCCACCCCTACTGAAGGTGGTGTCTGTACTCCACTTCCTGGCCACAGGCACCTACCAGCACACAGTCGGACAGCTGCATGGCATTTCTCAGCCACTGTTCTCACGGACACTATTGCAAGTGCTCGATGCCCTCCTGCAGCACGCAGACGACTACATCTCTCTACCACGCTCGGAGCAGGAAATTACCAACACAAAAGTGGGATTCCATGCACTTGGCGGCATACCGGGTTGCATTGGTGCCATCGACTGCACCCATGTGGAATTGGTCGTCCCACATGCCATGGAGGCCCAGTACCGCAACCGGAAACAATTTCATTCCCTGAATGTACAAATGGTGTGTGACTCCAACAGGATCATTACACATTGTTGTGCCCGATTCCCTGGATCAACCCATGATTCTATGGTCTTGAGGAACTCTACAATACCACGCTACATGGAGCGACACGCAGGGAACAGATCCTGGCTACTCGGTGAGTCTCATTTCATGCATGATGATGTGGGGTATGTGATGCGGCAATGACCTGGCAGGAAGGGGGGGGGGATGTGCGTACGTAGCAATGGCATTCCACATCATACGTTTCTCGTCCACATACAGGTGATGCTGGGTATCCACTGAAGAGATGGCTCCTCACACCAGTCCGGAACCCACGGGACCAGCATGAGGAGGACTACAACCATGCCCACTCACGTACCCGTGTAGTCATTGAACAGGCATTCGGCCTACTGAAGACCCGTTTCCGCTGCCTCAGCAGGTCTGGCGGGGCACTCCTGTACCGCCATGAGAAGGTTGCAAAGATGGTCATGGCATGTGTCATGCTCCACAACATGTGCGTACGTAGAAATGTGCCCATGCCCCCTGACGCAGAACTGCAAGCACCTGATGATGGTCATGATGAGGGTGGGGATGTGGCAGCACCTCAAGGAGTCTGCGAGGCACCGGAGGCCCGTGACATTCGTCAGCATCTCATTGATGCATGCTTCTAGCACTCACGCCTGGTGGCTGATACATGGACACGGGACTCGTGGCACTGTGTGTGTCTGGTACATGTACAATATGGACTGTACGCCTATGATGGCCTAGTACACAAAGATCAAGGTCCACACATCTCATTGGTTGATCGTGCACTGTTTATGGCATATGTGATATCATGTTGAACACCCTATCGACCCGCCACCCAAGTGAGCCCAACACACCCCCTCCACCCTCCTACCTCCCCCCCGAACACCAGTGTCCAAAGATGCTCATTGTCAGTGGGCTGTCGCTATTGCAAGCCCCCTCTGCGGGTATCAGGGGCACCCCTGCCTGTGGAGCGCAGGTTCCTCCCAGATCTACGTTGGGGGCTGCCCTGGACGGAACTTGCAACGGATGATGTCTCTGCCTGGTCACGTCCATGCATGTCCCTAAGGGTTTGCGAGAGCTCAGTGAGCACACGGCGCACTGCGGCAAGTTCGGCACATACGTCTTTGGACGTCGCATGCAGTTCCCCCCTCAGGCTCTCGGTGCTTCTCTCCATTTGGACTCTCAGGCTCTCAGTGCTACTCTCCATTTGTGCCCTTAGTGTCTCTGTACCTCTCTCCATTTCTGCCCTAAGTGTCTCAGTTGATGTTTCTATGTCTGCCTTAGTGCCCCCACATTCATCGGCATGGTCCTTGAGGAGCGTGGCCAGTCGCTGCTGTTGCACGATTAACTGGTCGAGGGACTGTTGCCTCTGCTGGGCCATGGCCATTTGCGGGGGTGTCACAGAGGGGCTGTTGACCTCATGTTGCCTTGCCACGGGGCTTGTGGGGGATGGCCAGTCGTCGTCTTGTGGGTGCCCCTGCGTGGTATCCTCATGTTGTACGGGATGGGACAGACAGGGGGATTGGGACAGGTCATGGATGGATCTGACTTCGACATCCCCGTTTTCTGTGTCCGAGCATGCTGCCATCAATGGGGTGTCACCTATGGTGCTGCTGCCACCAGAGGCAGTGCCTTCTGTGGCATCCATTGGGGGGACCTGTGGTGGTGGTGTTGTGGGCATGCTGGCTGCTGGGGTGCCTGTTGATGTTCCCTCCTCTGTGCTGCCACCTGATTTGTGCTGCTGCCGTGTCTTGATCCGTGCAGCTGAGGTGGAGGGTCTTTGGCCGTTGGTCTTGGCCCTCTTTGCAGGTGTGCTGGTAGGGGTGTCGTGGAGCTCGTCGTTTGGATCGGACCCTGTGGTGGAGTAAAGGAGGGCGAGGGTTATTTATGGGTCTGTGGGTATTGGAATGGCATTGTATCACATGCATTGGGGTGGTACCTGAGGGTGATTTGGGTCGGGGCCTTGGAGGTGCTTTCATTTGTGTGTGGAGTGAGGGTGCAGTTGTTTGGCAGCCTGCAGTTAGGGTGTGCCTGCTGCACGTGTAGTGCGTGTTTTAGGGGTTTTTAATTATTTATGTATTTATTGTGGGTTTTAACGTGCGCTATCAGGACGATGTGTGTGGACGTTCTCCTGGACATGTGTTTCTGTTGCACTATGGGGACACATGGTGCTTCACATGGATGGACTTTGTGGTTTTGGCATTGTTTCATTAGGCCCACCTACCTGATTCTTCGGATGTCTGCACTCCTTTCTCCATCCCTCCGACTCCCTCTATGCTCTCCATTCCGATGGTGGAGGCACAGATTTCTTCCCAGGGGGTCAGCTTGATGGGTGATTCCGACCCTCCCCCGGTGGCTGTGGCAATGTTGCGGTTGGCAGAGAGTATGCTGCGGACGCGTATCCGCAGGTCGTCCCATCGCTTACGGCATTGCTGTGGGGTGCGGTGTGCGGTCCCCACCGCACTTACCCGCTGTGCCACCAGAGCCCATATGGCCTTCTTGTTTGCAAGTGCCGTCCTGGTCATTTGCGTGGAGAAGACGACGGCAGCATTCTCCTGGAGGGTCTCTGTTAGCACGGTGAGTTCCTCACGGGAGAAGTGGACCTGCCGCTTGCGGTCGCACGCTTTCTTCGCTACTTTTCCCATTTTTCTTGGTTTCGCTAGGGTGTATGACGGGTTGGGGTGTGTCTCAGGGTAGTGTTTTTGGTGGTTGTGTGGTTTTAGTGGTTTTATAGGTGTACGGCGGGATGTTTCCCGTTCCGGGCCCATGTTTTAACTTCCGTTTCCGTATATTTCCGGTCACCGTACTTTCCGGTAGGCGCACACTGCGGTGACCGCTAAGAGGGGTGGCGGTATTGCACCTAGGGCGCCGTACGGCGGCGGTGTGGGCCGTTTTGGGGTCATTTCCGCCATCGCGGACTTTGCACTTCTGCCATGGCGTGGTGCTCGTGCCCGATGGGTCGGAATGGGCCGCACTTTGCTCCTTCGTGCAATGGCGGAAACGCTATTTACGCTGTGGCGGTCCGGTCAGTCACTTTCCGCCAGGGTCGTAATGAGGGCCAATGTATGATATTTCGGAGGGTGGGCACGAAATATCTCGACTATACGAGTTACTGGGGACTAAAGTGGGCAAGGAGCTGCTCCAACTGAGGAGGGACTGGGAGGAGGAGGTGGGAGAACCCATGACGGACGGACAATGGGATAGAGCACAAAAGTACCATAAGAAGGTGTCCCGTAATGCTCGATTACAGCAGATTCAGTTATATGTTACTCATAGGGCATATTTGACCCCCAGGAAAATCGTCAGGTTTGGAGGCTCGGTGGCACAGAAATGGCCAAGGTGCGGGGAGGTGGAAGCGGGGATGCTACACATGTTTTGGGCTTGCCCGGAGGTGGGTAGATTTTGGACAGAGGCGAAGACACGCCTAGCAGAAAAAGGGATCACACTGGAGCTGGATCAGTTTGGGCATGCATGCTGGAGGGTTTTACCAGACCACGCAACCTGAAGCATATCTGCAAGATGAAAGACCTTGCCTACATCCTGGCTAAGCCGAGAATTGCAATGTGTTGGAAGGCAGCCCAACGACCTAAAATTGAGATGTGGTGGGCAGACCTCTTGAAGTGGGCAGATGCAGAAACGGCCGCCTGGTATGAAGCAATTAGCAGGGGTGGGGAGGAGGAAATAGGACCCCTGATAGCATGGAGACAATTGGTGGCCTCGATGGTGGGACCCTCCCAGGCTGACCATAGTGAAGATAGGACGGGAGAGATGATTATGGTAGATACGCCTGAAGATAATTAAGACAGTGACATGGAAGTAGGGGCTCGAGTTAAGGGGGTGGGAGGGGGAGGACTGAAACGTTCAACATGTAACTACATTGATGTGAAGCTTAAATGTGAATGTCCTCAATGTTTGTAATGTTTGGAGTGTTGTTAACAAATAATTAAAATTGTTTAAAAATAATGTATTGACTGGAAAGGTTACAGACCTCAAGACCGAACTTGGGAACCCAGTGAACACGTCCATGCTCCGCGTTTCATCAGAAAGTTCCTTCGCAATAATCCCACCAAACCAGGACTGGGAGGAGAACCACCCTTGAAAGGGGCATTGAGGGGGAGTGCTGTCATGGTTATGAAGTCAGGGGCACAGGCATGTAGGGGTTGCATGCACAGGAGACCTGGGTGGACACTGTCCTGGTGCCTTTGGGGCCAGGCCATAAACAAAAGTAACCAAGAACATCCATTTAACACCAAAAAGCTTTTATTATGGACATAGCACTTCAGATGCATTAACCTTGAACATTCCATCCATTAAGCAGGATGCATTAACCTTGAACATTCCATCCATTAAGCAGCCCCAAGTGTATTCTTGGGTGTGGCTGCTAATGGATTGCCTTCACACGTGCTCACTCTCTAGGAGTGGCAGGGTGTGGCGGGTAAACTGGCCCTAATGGGCGTGCCCACGATCTCAGCTATATAAACTGCCCCGATCCTCAAGACAGACGCTTCGCGCTATTCTGCACTTACAAGTAGTGTAACGCTCACCGTCGCCTGAAGTCAGACTTACCTTTGAAGATCCTGCTTCCTGGACATCCTGCTACCTGCCACCATACTTAACAACTGGGGGAAGCTGTTCTTACCTATACATCTCTTCGGCAAATCAAGTATTCATTGTTACACTTTCCGGAACGCCAAAATCTCAACTTTGCACCGCAGCACGACACGCTCCATCGTCGACAGCAGCGCCTGCAAGGAAAAACAGAAGACAAGGTAGACATCGAAAAAACAGTCAGTTTAAGGTTGTGCTTCGCCATACTTCACGCTTTTCCTTAAACCATTGTTAGGCAGAATCCTGTGCAGTGCCCTTAGGGACCACTACACACAATTAAGACTACAGGTGGCAATACAAGTTTACCTTTGGTACAAGCCTGTACTACTAAGTTATAGTGGTAGCAGTAGCAGAGCAGCCAGGCTTATCTCAAGAGTACATGAGCAGTAGCAGAGATTACACAAAGGGACCACAATTACTGTGACTCAAGCGAACACTGACTCAAGGTTTCAGGTAAAAAATATAAGTACATTTATTTTTAAACCATCAGTTATAAACACAACACCTCTATTAAACTTTAAACAAAACCACATGTTAAATATACTACAACTAACCATTTCACTTTGTACAGTATGTCTCAAGGTAAGTACCCTGTGTTTGAATGAACCGGTGTTATGAACAAAACATGATACCGCGGATACGGTTGCGATCAATTTTTGACAGTTCGGTCTACTCAATAAATGCGTATCCGTGACATGAAATGCTACCGGGGCAAAAAGCACACTTAGCACCTGAGATACCCAGAGGGAGTTGGAGCCAAAAATCACAGGCAATATTTAGGTTAGGCAGACAGTATCGAGAAAAACTCAGAAACAGGAGTTCAAAAGTCAAAGGGTCGGAGCCAGGTTTAAGTGACACCGGAGACCTGTGCCGAAGATCACACCGTTAGATAGTTCACAATTTAGCTTAGCCCAAAAGTACTTGGATATTGTCAATGTTCGGAAGCAAAAGTTATAAGAAGGAGGGAAGACAAGGACGAGCCTTAAGGATGAAGAAAAGGGATTCACCCAGTTTCCTTGAGTAGAACACAGTGGCCCTCATTACGACCCAGGCGGTAAGGGGTTTACGCCGGCGTAAACTTCGCCGACCCTTACCGCCTGAGTACGAGTTCCCTTAGCGCCATGGCGGATATAACACCTGCTTTTAGCAGGTGTTTAATTCCATGGCGCTAAGGGACCTCGTTGTTAATTACGCCACCGTAATTTACGGTGGCGTAATTAACGCCTTCCCCACTCCCCTATGGGGCAAAAATGGGAATGGGGAAGGGTAAATGGGGATTGGGGACTTACCGCCCCGCCAAGGTCGGAATGGGGCGGTAAGTCCGCCAACCACCATGGCGGAGTTGGCAGCTTAGCGCCATGGACCATGGTGCTAATAGCACCATGGTTCTCCGCCAGGGTCGTAATGAGGGCCAGTACCTTATTTCCACGATGCAGCTGGTGCCCTGGCAGTTGTTCCTGTTGGTTTCCCGCAGACCCACGATTCCTGGAGCTTCGTTGTGAAGGAGGACGTTTGAAGGGGGTCTGCACCACACAGGGATGAAGCCGGCAGTAGCGACAACGAAAAAGGTGTGCTCCTTAAAAACAGGAGAAGCTCAGCAGGTGGCTATCCGGACCACTACAGCAGTGTGCAGCGATTTTGACCTCGGCAGAGATCTCTGGCTGAAGAAGATGAGCTGGTTATCCTCACCAGGCTCAAGGGAAGAAGACTCCGGACTGGATCTCCTCTTAGTCATCGAAGGGTAGATAGCTCAGAACTGCAGCAGGGCTTCACCGGGACTGGGTAGTTACAGCAGCCATTGTTCTCTCCACTTCTCTTCGGTTCCTTGTAGTTCCAGAGGTGATTCTGACTTCTAGCCCAAGAGACCTGCCTTTTATGCGCAAAACCCCCATCCACACAGTCTGGCTGTCAATCACGCAGCAGGGGGGTTGTCCAGCCGGGACAACCACCTCAGCCAATCATAGCAAAGTGCGACTTGTGTTTCCTAGGATACCCTGTTCAGGGGGTGACTACACCCCTTCCCCACATTCAGTCTACCTAGACACCCAGGCTCCAAGAGAAGCGCTTCTCTGCAGAAGCACGCCAAAAGACGGTGAGCAAAGAAGGCGAAGCTAGTTTGCCGCGCAAAGTAAAACACAAGAAGGACTTTAACAAAAAAGAAATGGCAAATAAACCCAACCGGAGCCAAAAGAAAGACTATTTGGTAAAGCGGGTTTATGTTCGAGGCTAATATAATAGCCAAGAACAGTACCACGTTTATCTAATATAATCGCGGTAGAAAAGTTAGGGTAGATACCACTGTCACCAGCCAAGTCTAAATGTTAAAAGAGCGAAACAATGCTCAGAGAGGTACAGACAGAAAAGGGGTACAGATTAGCCCTTTCCAGTACTCCATGTAAGATGGGGTGTACTGGGTCTGTGGTAAAAAGGACTATGTAAAGTAAATGGCAACTTTACCTTTCTCTGGAGGACACTAGTCAGCCCCAGAGAAATGGAGTCAGAGGGAAGCCTTAAAGACAACCCTGGGTTACTACACTAAAGGTGCTGTGTAACCCGTACAAGAACAGGGGCACCTGGAGTGGTGTACTCCAGTGCCCAAGATCACACAATGAGTAAAAACACATAGGCCAAAACACATGTAAGAGTGGAAAAAGGATGTACACTCTTACCAGGTGGAAAAAATAAACTCCAGAAATCCAGCAAAGCTGCTTGGGGACTCACTAGGTGAGGGAGATTTGCCCTAGAAGGAGAATTCTCCCTAACATTTGCCTCCCCCAGACTAAGGGACAGGAGGATTTAATCCACTCCTGGATGGAACTCATACCTCTAGTCGGTTATAAACATCCTTGAGAGACCATCAGCATTTTGGTGGTGACTTCCTGCTCTTTGCTCAATGAAAAAATCAAATCCTTGCAGGCAGATTGACCATCTGAGTAATTTTGGGTTTTCCCTTTTCATTTGCATCAGCCATCTCAAGGGTTGGTGGTCAGTCTGAATGATGAAGGTAGATCCACACAAGTATGGTCTAAACCTCTTCAGTGACCACACAATAGCAAAGCATTCTCTTTCTATTGTTGCACACCTTGTTTTAACTTCCTGCTGATGAAACATATGGGGTGTTCCCTACCTTTCTCATCCAGTTGACTAAGGACTGCACCTATACCTATATTAGAAGCATCAATTTGTACAATGAAGGGTTGGTGGTAGTCAGGAGCTCTTAGGACTGGAGCTTGACAAAGGGCTTTCTTTAGACCTTCAATGGCTTGAGTGCACTCCTCATTCCACCTGACCTGTTTAGGAAATTTAGGAGAGGAGATGACATTCAAGGGAGAAGCTATGGTCCCATAGTTCTCTATGAAGTTCCTGTAATACCCAGTGAGACCTAAGAAGGCTCTCACTTGGGTTTGAGTAGTAGGGGTGGCCCAGTTTTCATGCCAAAGGTAGACCACTGAACTCTTACCAATTTGACATTTGCTTGCCTTTATCGTCAGATGGGCCTGTTCCAGAGCATGCAATACATAACCTAGGTGTTCAATATGTTCTTTCCATGTAGGGCTGAACACTGCAATGTCATCCAAGTATGCCATGCAGAAGTCCTCCATCCCATTCAGAACTTGATTGACCATCCTCTGAAATGTAGCAGGTGCATTCTTTAATCCAAAAGGCATCACCTTGAATCGGTAGAGGCCAGCTGGAGTGGAGAATGCAGTTTTCTCCTTGGCATGGTCTGTCAAGGCTATTTGCCAATAGACTGACGTTAGGTCAAATGTGCTGAGTTTGTCCACCAAGTTTGTCCACCAGCTCATCTGTCCTAGGCAAAGGATGGGCATCAGTCGTGGTGACTGCATTTAGAGCTCTATAGTCCACGCAGAATCTCAACTCCTTGGATCCTGCCTTTGGTACAAGCACAACTGGCCTAGACCATGGGCTAGTAGAGGGCTCTATAACCCCGAGTTCAAGCATCTTGTTGACCTCAGTCATTATGTGGGATCTGATATTGTCTGACATTCTGTACCCCCTGCTTTTGACAGGTAAACAGTCACCAGTGTGTATGTCATGCTGGCCCCAAGGGGTCAAGCCTGGTGAAAGTGAGAACGGGGAGGCAAACTGATTTAACAGTAACTTGCACTCATCCTGCTGGTCAGATGTGAGACTGGAAGAGAGATTAACTCATTCCACTTGCTCATCTAAAGATAAGCCTCTGAGGAGGTCAGGCAGAGGTTCACTCTGCTCCTCCTCCTGAGCTGAAGCTAGAAGCAGGGCTCCTATGTCAGGTCTAGAGACATAAGCCTTTAAATGGTTGATGTGAAAGACACTGGGAGCCTCCTTAGGGTTGCCTAAGTCCACCAGATAGTTACCCTCTCCAGGTTTCCCCCAACCTTGAAGGGTCCTATCCATTTGTCCTGCAAGGCCCGCTGCCTTGTGGGGACCATAACAAGAACAAGCTAGTCTTGAGTAAACTCAACCATGTTAGCCTTCTGGTCATGCC
Organism: Ambystoma mexicanum; assembly: GCF_040938575.1. Taxonomy (NCBI): domain Eukaryota; kingdom Metazoa; phylum Chordata; class Amphibia; order Caudata; family Ambystomatidae; genus Ambystoma; species Ambystoma mexicanum. Next base: position 624,389,406 of record NC_090927.1, on the reverse strand, counting down.
AATGCTTGACCAGAGCTTGACCAGCCCTCAAGTTATCACTTGCCTCTGCCATCATGTGTGACATTCTCCTCCGGAGACCTAACACATAGTCAGTCACTCTGACTGGCTTGGGGGAAGGAGCACTCTCCAACCCCTCCTTAATCAGGGCCAATGGACCTCTTACTGGATGGCCATAGAGAAGTTCGAAGGGACTAAAGCCTACTCCCTCCCGAGGGACTTCTCTATAAGCAAAGAGAAGGCATGGCAGTAGAAGGTCCCACTTTCTTCTAAGGGGTTCTTCTAAAGCACCTATCATGCTCTTCATAGTTCTGTTAAACCTCTCTACCAGCCCATCGGTTTGGGGGTGGTAGGCAGTTGAGAACTTGTAGGTAACTCCACAGGTTTTCCACATGGTTTGCATGTAGTGGGGCATAAAAATTGACCCCCTGTCAGATATCACCTCCTTAGGAAAACCTACTCTGGTAAAAATACCAAGTAGGGCCTTAGCCACAGCCGGAGCCGTAACAGTCCTCATAGGTATGGCTTCAGGAAATCTAGTGGCATGGTCCACTACAACCAGGATAAACTTGTTGCCCTGAAGATGTGGGTGTTACGCTCACCTGGTTCCCACGGGGGCGTCGACCGGAACTGGGCAGCTGTTATTTCCACCAGCGTGACATGTACCACCGAGATGACTGACTGGACTGGCCCGCTATGCCTAGTTTGTCTGGCTCGCAAGAATATTCTTCTGCAAAGGAGAAGAGGTATTAACCACCCGTGGAATTGAGTGTCAACCCACCTTCCCCACTCCCGTTGTCTTCCCACTGATCACTCTTGATGTCCCCTCTTTAGTCTCACCTGATGGTTTGGAAGGATGAGCTCTCCATCCTGCGTCGACCGCAGGGGCGCGTTGATGACCAGTTACTTCACTGGCGTAGAGGAATTGGTGAGTTCCAGTATTGACTCTAAAGTCCAATTGTTCATAAGAGTTCAAATGTCTGCTCTTCACTTTGTCCAATTCCTTGCAGGTTGCCGATTAATCCACTCGAAGATTTCCAAATGGCACTCGGTAAGATTCAGGTAAGTCTATTGTGGTTTTCCCCTTAGGGGCCGGGGTACGGCGATGAAGCAGAGTGGACTGTGCCGACCCGAGATGAGGTGAGACTCCCGTGGTAAATCAGGTAAGTTTTGTGGGGGGGGTAACTGGTATTGTCCTTGCTTTCTCCCCTTAGGGGCCGGGGTACGGCGATGAAGCAGAGTTGACTGCGCCGACCCGAAATGAGGTGAGTACCTCCTGTGGTAAATCAGGTAAGTCCTTGGGGGTAGCTTGTATGGCCTTAGAGAGTCCCCTTGCTCACCTTGCTGTCTTTGTCTCCTTAGGTGTCGGAGGGTGGCCGCGAGATGGAGAGAGCGTGATGGAATGCTGAAGTACCACCAAGCAGGTGAGTTCAGCGCGGCGCCGTAGGAATGCGAAGCGATGCTTCAAAGACCTCTGTCTTTCAGTTCCGTGGTGAAATGTATCAGGATTCAGGTAAGGATTAAAGTTAAAACTCCTGTTCTAACCTTCATCCTTTTTGTCTTCTTGTTTCAGGAGTCCCAGGACTGAAGCGGGCGTGGCTGAAGACTGGAGCTGCTGAAAACACGGTGAGCGCTACGCTGCAGCAAGCAGAATAACGCGAAGCACGTGTGGCTGTCCGGGCGTGGTTTAAATAGCCTTGGAAGAAGATCCAGGTAAGTATTCTTCCACAGCCCCACCCAAGTAACAAAATAGTCCCTTCAGTAAAATAGTCCCTCCTAAGCCTCATTTGGCTTGAGTCTTCATGCAGCATCGTCTGCCTCAGGTAAGTTATCAATAATGAGCCTGGCGCCCATGGTGCCAGGACTGACTTTTTCTTTATGAGCCTGGCGCCATAGGCGCCAGGACTGTACCCAAACATCCCCTAACTGGGGCTTTTGGGCATGCTCCAAGTGGCATGATGCCTGCTTCCGGGGCTGCTGGGCCTGGTCTGGTCTTCCGGGGGCAGGCATCATGACAGCACTCCCCCTCAAGGCCCCTCCTAAAGTCGTTCTCCCCCTTGGCCGTGGTTTGTCTGGAAATTCCCGATGGAACCTCTTCACTAAACGAGGTGCACGCACGTGGTCACTAGGTTCCCAAGACCTTTCCTGTGGACCATAACCTTTCCAGTCAATTAGGTAAAAGAGTTTTGATCTCACTCTTTTTGAGTCCAAAATATTCTTGACTTCGAACTCGGGCTCCCCGTCTATGAGCATAGGTTCAGGTGGAGTGGTTAGCCTTGTTCCTGGTTGCACTGGCTTCAAAAGAGACACGTGGAAAACGGGATGGATTCGCATATGAGCAGGTAGGTCCAACTTGACGGCCACTGGGTTAATAATTGCCTTGACAGAAAAAGGTCCCAAATACCTGGGGTTAAAGGTCCGAGTCCTCTTGAGTGGTAAGTGCTTAGTGGCTAACCATACTTGGTCCCCTATTTGGTATTGGGGAGCTTCACTTCTGTGCTGATCCGCATCCTTTTTGTATTTTTCCTTAGCCTTTTGCAAATGGATGGTTGCTTCTTTAAAGGCTTGTGTAATAACAGCGTGGAGATGGTCCACTGCGGGCATCTCTAAATGCCGGGGTGAGTCCAAATCCGAGGTCCGAGGATGGTGCCCATAATTGGTAAAAAAAGGACTTTGTCCAGTTCCTGAGTGTACAGAATTATTGTACGCATACTCTGCAATCCACAGAATGTCTTTCCAATTCCCCTCAGACTGATGTAGCATACAACGTAGGTACTGTTCAAGAGTCTGGTTGGTCCTCTCCGTTTGACCGTCGGTCTGAGGGTGGTGACTGGTCGAAAGCCTAACATCAATTTGTGCCAGTTGGCAGCATTTCCTCCAAAAATGTGAAATGAATTGACTGCCCCGATCTGAAATTAACACTGAAGGAAAGCCATGCAGGCGGACAACATTTTCAAGGAATTCCTTGGCCAGGATTGAAGCTGAAGGTATCCCTTTTAAAGGAATGAAGTGGGCCATTTTAGAAAAAAGATCTACAATAACTAGAATGGTATTGTAACCTTGGTACGGGGTAAATCCGTGATGAAGTCTAATGACAAGGTATGCCAAGGGGTAGGTGGTATGTCTAATGGTTGCAATAATCCAGCAGGTTTTTTCTTTTGCCCTTTATTTTGTACGCAAATGCCACAAGACATGACAAATGACTTGACATCCTTTCGCCAGGTAGGCCACCAAAATTGCTTCCTAATTTTAGCTTCGGTTTTTGCAATACCCGGATGCCCTTCTATTAAGGTGTCATGGTAATGGGAAATGACAAGTTCCTGTAGTTCCTTTTGCGGTAAAAATAGCCGGCCTTGGTAATAAGGTAAATCATCGATGACAGAGTACTCTGGACCTTTCTTTGCCCAGTCCTGTAGGGCAACAGAATCAAAGAGTTGGTGGATCTTGTTTTGAATGTTCTCCAGTGTCTGTATGGAAGTCAGGCCAAGGATTCTCTGTTCCGGAATTATGGGTACCGGTTCTAAAGTTATTTCTGCTTCTCCCATTCTAATCCGGGACAAGGCGTCTGCTTTACCATTCTTACAGCCTGGTCGATAGGTTATTACAAAATCAAACTCGGCGAAGAACAATGCCCAACGGAGTTGGCGCGAAGATTGGGCTTTGGCTGTCTTTAGGTATTGTAAGTTGCAGTGATCGGTGATGACCGTGATGGTATGTCTGGCACCCAATAGATAGTGCCGCCAAGCCTTGAAGGCAGACTTGATGGCCAGCAGCTCCTTGTCGGTTATGGCATAGTTTAATTCGGGGGCTGAACATTTTCTTGACCAGAACGCCACTGGGTGAAGCTGGTTAGTGTCGGGATCCTTTTGGGAAAGGACTGCTTCCATGGCTGAACTGGATGCATCTGTTTTCACTATGTAGGGAAGCTCGGGGCGCGGGTGTCTTAATATGGGAGCAGATGTGAATTTAGCTTTTAACTCTTGGAAGGCGTTCTCGGCTTCCTCTGTCCACACAAAGCATTCGTTTTTTCGCAATAGTGTTGTGATGGCATGTACAATGTGCGAGAAGTCCGGGATAAACCTGTGGTAGAAATTGGCAAAGCCAAGCATGCTTTGAACTCCTTTGATTGAACTTGGCGAAGGCCAATTAAGAATGGCATCCACTTTTCGTGTATCCATCCGGATTCCTCTCGGGGTCAGAATAAATCCAAGGAATTCCACTTCCGTAGTGTGGAAGATGCATTTTTCCAGTTTAGCATATAATTTATGCTGGCGTAACTTCTCTAGGACTGCTCGGACGTGTTTTACATAATCAGATTATGATAAAGAGTATACAAAGATGTCGTCGATGTAAACGACCACACAAACGTCGATAAGCTCTCGGAGGACATCGTTCATGAAGAACTGGAAGGCTGCTGGTGCATTGCATAGTCCGTAGCGCATCACCTGGTACTCAAATAGTCCGTAGTTGGTGCGAAAAGCAGTCTTCCATTCGTCACCCTCTTTGACACGTACCAGATGATATGCCCCCCGAAGGTCTAGTTTCGCGTATGTACAAGCGTCCTTCACCTGGTCTAGTAGTTCTGGGATCAAAGGCAGTGGGTATCGATTCTTGATGGTTATCTGATTCAGTGCGCGGTAGTCTATACATGTTCTAAGGTCGCCTTCCTTTTTCGGTACGAAGAAGAAAGCTGAAGATGCAGGGGATTTGGATGGGCGAATGAAGCCATTAGCAAGGTACTGGTCTAGGTACTGGCGCAAATGAAGATTTTCGGGTTCCGTAAGGGCATAGATTCTGCTGCAAGGTGGTTGTGCTCCAGGTACAAGATCTATTTGACAATCATACGATCTGTGAGGTGGTAAGGTGTTTGCCTGTTCCTTTTGGAAGACATCCTGAAAGTCCTGGTATTCAACAGGTAATTGCATGGCTACTGGAATTACTGGGGCCAGGACTGAGTTTTGAGTTTTCCTTGGGTAGCAGGTGTGAGCACATTCTGGGAAGGTTAGTCTCTTCTCTCGCCAATCAATACAGGGATTATGTTTTTCCAACCAAGGTATCCCTAGTATCAGTTGAAACTGTGGGGCCTTGATTAACTCAAACATCATAGCCTCTCTATGCCCATCTTGACTCAGCAATGTCATCTCTGCAGTAGAATGAGTTACGGGTCCAAAGGCAATTTCCGTTCCATCTACAGTGGTGACAACATCGGCAGTGGTCTTGCGGGTGAGAGATAGATTCCTCCTGGTAGCCAATTCCCAGTCCAAGTAATTTCCTATGGCTCCACTGTCTACGTACGCCTTTACCGCGTGCATGCGTGATGGATGCTCTGGATCTACAAGCACCATGGGTATGTGAAATGCGAGGTCAGAGTGTCCTTCCTTAAGCTCGGCAAGCGGACCTCTACGCTTGCCGGGCGTGGTCGTTTCCAGAGTCAGATTTCACATGGTTTTCGTCTGCTGCTCCTATAACTTTCTTGGGTGGTTTTACAGGGCAGTTCCGAAGAAAATGACCAGCAGTTCCGCAATATAAACATAATTGCAGTTGCCGTCTTCTATCTCTCTCCTTTTGGGTTAGGGGTCCTTTAACCCCCCCCGATTTGCATTGGTTCTGAGACATCTACTCCCTTGGAGCTTACGTGGGTTTTAACCAACACCCTGTTCTCAAACTTGGTTCGGTCAGCCTTCCTGGTTTGAAGTCTGTGATCGAGCTGGGCCACTAGATCTATATATTCAGCACAGTCTTGAGGCGGGTTCACGATTTGGGCCAAAACATCTTTGAGTTCTCCTCGAAGTCCTCGATGGAATAATGTGATTCGCTTGGCTTCAGGCCATTCGGTTTCCACTACTAATCTATTGAAAGTTGCAATGTAAGATAAAAGATCCTGGTTACCTTGACGTAGGGATAAAAGTTTGTTGTCCAAAGCCTATCCTCGGGAGTGTCGGGCGAATAGTCTTTACATGCTTGTTCGAAAACCCTGGAAATCTCAAAGAATCGGGTCATCCTGGTTAACTAGTGGAATGGACCAATCCGCCGCACTGCCGCTGAGATATGACAGTACAAAGGCTACCTTGGCCTGATCGTTTGGGAAAGCTCCAGGTCTACATAAAAAGTGCAAGCGGCATTGATTCATGAATGTTGCAAACCCTTTTGGGTCTCCGGCAAAGCGTTCAGGCGGAGCCAAAGGAACGGCTCCAGGTAAATTTATTTGCACCGGGTTACTCGATGGTGCAGGAGCTGGACTTGCCCCAAGTCCTGGTAGAGGTGTTTGTCCAGCCTGGCTCTGTAATAGTTGTCTGGCCAACTCATCAGTTCGTTCTTTTGACACTATCAGTTCCCTCCTGAGGGCATTGGTATGTTGGCGGGCGGAATGCACTTAGGCCCTTAATTCCCCTAATAATTGGGCCAACTGATCAGTTTCCGAGGTCTCCATGACGCCCAGGTGGGTATTTGTGGGTAGGCTTGGCGTTCTGTTACGCTCACCTGGTTCCCACGGGGGCGTCGACCGGAACTGGGCCGCTGTTATTTCCACCAGCGTGACGTGTAGCGCCGAGATGACTGACTGGACTGGCCCGCTCAGCCTAGTTTGTCTGGCTCGCAAGAATATTCTTCTGCAAAGGAGAAGAGGTATTAACCACCTGTGGAATTGAGTGTCAACCCACCTTCCCCACTCCTGTTGTCTTCCCACTGATCACTCTTGATGTCCCCTCTTTAGTCTCACCTGATGGTTTGGAAGGATGAGCTCTCCATCCTGCGTCGACCGCAGGGGCGCGTTGATGACCAGTTACTTCACTGGCGTGGAGGAATTGGTGAGTTCCAGTATTGACTCTAAAGTCCAATTGTTCATAAGAGTTCAAATGTCTGCTCTTCACTTTGTCCAATTCCTTGCAGGTTGCCGATTAATCCACTCGAAGATTTCCAAATGGCACTCGGTAAGATTCAGGTAAGTATATTGTGGTTTTCCCCTTAGGGACCGGGGTACGGCGATGAAGCAGAGTGGACTGTGCCGACCCGAGATGAGGTGAGACTCCCGTGGTAAATCAGGTAAGTTTTGTGGGGGGGTAACTGGTATTGTCCTTGCTTTCTCCCCTTAGGGGCCGGGGTACGGCGATGAAGCAGAGTTGACTGCGCCCACCCGAAATGAGGTGAGTACCTTCCGTGGTAAATCAGGTAAGTCCTTGGGGGTAGCTTGTAAGGCCTTAGAGAGTCCCCTTGCTCACCTTGCTGTCTTTGTCTCCTTAGGTGTCGGAGGGCGGCCGCGAGATGGAGAGAGCGTGATGGAATGCTGAAGTACCGCCAAGCAGGTGAGTTCAGCGCGGCGCCGTAGGAATGCGAAGCGATGCTTCAAAGACTTCTGTCTTTCAGTTCCATGGCGAAATGGATCAGGATTCAGGTAAGGATTAAAGTTAAAACTCCTGTTTTAACCTTTATCCTTTTTGTCTTCTTGTTTCAGGAGTCCCAGGACTGAAGCGGGCGTGGCTAAAGACTGGAGCTGCTGAAAACACGGTGAGCGTTACACTGCAGCAAGCAGAATAACGCGAAGCACGTGTGGCTGTACGGGCGTGGTTTAAATTGCCTTGGAAGAAGATCCAGGTAAGTATTCTTCCACAGCCCCACCCAAGTAACAAAATAGTCCCTTCAGTAAAATAGTCCCTCCTAAGCCTCATTTGGCTTGAGTCTTCATGCAGCATGGTCTGCCTCAGGTAAGTTATCAATAATGAGCCTGGCGCCCATGGCGCCAGGACTGACTTTATCTTTATGAGCCTGGCGCCATAGGCGCCAGGACTGTACCAAAACAGCCCCTATCTGGGGCTTTTGGGCATGCTCCAAGTGGCATGATGCCTGCTTCCGGGGCTGCTGGGCCTGGTCTGGTCTTCCGGGGGCAGGCATCATGACAGTGGGAGGGTCAAGAGGACCAACAATGTCAATCCCCACCCTCTCAAAAGGGACTCCCACCACTGGGAGAGGCACTAAGGGTGCCACATTCTTGGACCCACTCTTGCCAGAGGTTTGGCAAGTGTGGCAGCTTCTGCAGAATTTGTCTACTTATGTACCCATCTTAGGCCAGTAGAAGTGCAGAGATAGCCTTTCCTTGGACTTCTTAAAACTTAAGTGACCAGCCAAAGGTACCTCATGGGCTAACTGCAGAAACTGGAGTCGGTTCACTAGAGGTACTACCAGTCTTTTGTAGTCTCCAGGGGTTGACTCAGTTGGTTCACTGTAGAAGAGGCCATCTTCCCAGTGCAACCTATACTTCCCAGGCTCAGTCCCATTGAGCTGAGAAGTGGCCTGTTGGCGAAGACCTTCTAAGGTAGGACACTCTCTTTGTCCCTTGCTGAAATCCTCCCTGTTGGGTCCACCTTCTGCCAGTAAAGACTGCAGCTCAGGATGGTCAACAGGGTCAAGATCTTCTACCAAGGTAAGATCCTCTTCTAGATCTGATTCCTCAGTATCTAGTTTGACCATACAGGGTTGAACCTCACACTCAGCTGGTGTGGGAGTCACAGGAGTGACTTTGGACAGTCTCGGAGATGTCCTCCTGGACACAGGAGTGCTTGCTGGTTTCTTGCTGGCAGACTTAGGTTTCCCTTTTGTCTTTTCTTGCCCTGCAGTGGCAGTAAGTAAGTCCTGTGGACTTGGGGTGATAGCGTCCTCTATCATGTCCCCAGGAGAGCCTCTTAGGGTTCTCTCCCTTGCAGACCTTGAGAGCTCCTGCTGGGGAGCCTGGGGGTACTAGACACAACTCCAAGAGTTTTAAGGTCATTACCCAACGGGACCCTCCCAGGTACATTATTTTGCACACTTACAGGTATCCTGACAGTCATGTCATTACACTGGATGAGAGCTGGTAACTGGGGAACCATTTGCACAGGGCCTCCAGCTAACTTGGTTAGGTGTTTGGGTGCCTTAGCAACATCCTCCACCTTGAACAAACATTAATCAACCACAGTTATGCTGGCTCCAGTGTCTCTGATGGCAGGGGTCTCCTGACCATTCACAAGAACACTATCTTTGTAATACTCTTTAGTATTATCTGGGATTGAGTTGTAAACATCTAAGTTCTGTTGTTCCCAAAGACCCAAGGACACTAAATAAACACTAGCTGAGACTCTCATGGGCTCATCAGCTCGTAGCTGAAAGTTTCCACTTGTCATAGGTACTTCATCCACCTGGGAGAAGGCTAAGGAGACAGTGTTGATCCCTGAAGGTTTACCCTTACACTTGGGATCTCCTTTCACATGGCCAGGCAATCCACAAACAAAGCATTTCCCAAATGCTCTCTGGAATGGGGGGCTTGCTCTGACCTCCATCTGGTGTGGAACCAGATGGGACACTAGCCTGATTCGGTTTACCTTGTGGCTTGCCCTGGTTACGTTTGATGCCCTCTTTCTGATGGGAATTATTGGAATTCTGCTTGTTGTCTTTCTTGGACTGCTTTCCCTCTTCCTTCTTCTGAGTTGCCCCAGAATCCTTGTGAGTAGCCCTGTTGGCAACCCACAAGTCAGCAGCCTTAGCAAACTTCTTAGGATCTATCTCCTTTGAATCAGCCAAGTGCTGTCTAAGCTCAGGAGAGCAGGCATCAACGACTCCAACATTACAAGATTCCTCAAACCTTCATAAGTGTTCGCTTTGTAACCCTTAACCCAACCATCTAAGTTTTTCAAACAGTCACACACCCAGGTAGCCCAAGGGGTACCATCATGCTTTTTGAGGGTTCTAAACTTCTTAAGATACTGGGAAGGGGTCTTCCCAAACCTAGCTATAAATGCTAGTTTCACACACTCATAATCCTGCTTATCCTCCTCCCCCAACTCCATTACAGCATCACTTGCAACAGGGCGAAGCCTAGAGAAAAGCCAAGGAATCAACTGATTCCCTGAGATACCTTGAATCCCATGATTGTACTCAAACAGTGCTAACCAATCCAAAACATCAAGTTTAGTCTCATACATACCAATAATTTCCTTTGGCATAAGGGGTCTCTCAGGGCTGGAAGACCTAGAAGACTCTGGGGGAGAAGCATTTTCTAGATCACGTTTCTTCATTTCTAGTTCATGATTCAGTTCCATTTCCCTGAGCCTTAACTCTTGATGTGCCATGGCAGTTTGTGCATCAATACGTTTCACTTCTAATTCAAGTCTCATTTTCTCAAGTGCAATACATTCAGGAGTAAGTGTAGGACCTGTGGGGGTCCCTGTGGACAGAGGTTGTGCATTCTGAGCAGTCAAAGGAGTTGTAGGGTTTCCTAGCAAGGACTCATCTACTTCTTCTAAATTAACACTCTCGGAATCAGAAACATCAAAATCCACATTGGCTGGAGTGGTAGGCCCTTCTGACCCACTCTCCAGACTTTTTCCCATTAACTTTGCAACCAGTTCAGATTTCTTTCCTTAACCAGAGAGATTCTTATCCCTACACATGGCTCTAAGAACCTCAGCAGTATAGAGTAAAAGACTCTCTTCAGTGTAGTTTTCCATACTTGACATGATTTCTCAGTTAAATAGATTTAGTGGTGTTAAAACCCACTGCTGCCACCAGTGTTAGGCAGAATCCTGTGCAGTGTCCTTAGGGACCATTACACACAATTAAGACTATGGGTGGCAATACAAGTTTACCTTGGTACAAGCCTGTACTACTAAGTTATAGTGGTAGCAGTAGCAGATTAGCCAGGCTTATCTCAAGAGTATATGAGCAGTAGCAGAGATTACACAAAGGGACCACAATTACTGTGACTCATAAGTACATTTATTTTTAAACCATCAGTTATAAACACAACACCTCTATTAAACTTTAAACAAAACCACACGTTAAATATACTACAACTAACCAATTCACTTTGTACAGTATGTCTCAAGGTAAGTACCCTGTGTTTGAATGAACCGGTGTTATGAACAAAACACGATACCGCGGCTACGGTTGCGATCACTTTTTGACAGTTCGGTCTACTCAATAAACGCGTATCCGTGACTTGAAATGCTACCGGGGCAAAAAGTATGCTTAGCACCTGAGATACCCAGAGGGAGTTGGAGGCAAAAATCACAGGCAATATTTAGGTTAGGCAGACAGTATCAAGAAACACTCAGAAACAGGAGTTCAAAAGTCAAAGGGTCGGAGCCAGGTTTAAGTGACACCGGAGTCCTGTGCCAAAGATCACACCGTTAGACAGTTCACGATTCAGCGTAGCCCAAAAGTACTTGGATATTGTCAATTTTCAGAAGCAAAAGTTATAAGAAGGAGGGAAGACAAGGATGAGCCTTTAGGATGAAGAAAAGGGATTCACCCAGTTTCCTCTGGTAGAACACAGTACCACAGTACCTTATTTCCACAATGCATCTGGTGCCCTGGCAGTTGTTCCTGTTGGTTTCCCACAGACCCACGATTCCTGGAGCTTCGTTGTGAAGGAGGACGTTTGAAGGGGGTCTGCATCACACAGAGATGAAGCCGGCAGTAGCAACAATGGAAAAGGTGTGCTCCTTAAAAACAGGAGAGGCTCAGCAGGTGGCTATCCGGACCACTACAGCAGTGTGCAGCGATTTCGACCACGGCGGAGATCTCTGGCTCAAGAAGATGAGCTGGTTATCCCCACCAGGCTCAAGGGAAGAAGACTCCGGACTGGATCTCCTCTTAGTCGTCGAAGGGTAGATAGCTCAGGACTGCAGCAGGGCTTCACCGGGACAGGGTAGTTGCAGCAGCCGTCGTTCTCTCTGCTTCTCTTTGGTTCCTTGCAGTTCCAGAGGCGACTCTGGCTTCTAGCCCAAGAGACCTGCCTTTTATGCGCAAAACCCCCATTCACACAGCCTGGCTGTCAATCACGCAGCAGGGGGGGTTGTCCAGCCGGGACAACCACTTCAGCCAATCATGGCAAAGTGCGACTTGGGTTTCCTAGGATACCCTGTGCAGGGGGTGACTACACCCCTTCCCCACATTCAGTCTACCTAGACACCCAGGCGCCAAGAGGAGGGCTTCTCTGCAGAAGCCCACCAAAAGACCGTGAACAAAGAAGGCAAACCTAGTTTGCTGCGCAAAGTAAAACACAAGAAGGACTTTACCAAAAAGAAATGGCGAAGAAAACCAACCGGAGCCAAAAGAAAGACGATTTGGTCAAGCGGGTTTATGTTCGAGGCTAATATAATAGCCAAGAACAGTACCACGTTTATTTAATATAATCGCGGTAGAAAAGTTAGGGTAGATACCACTGCCACCAGCCAAGTCTAAATGTTAAAAGAGCGAAACAATGCTCAGGGAGGTACAGACAGAAAAGGGGTACAGATTAGCCCTTTCCAGTACTCCATGTAAGATGGGGTGTACTGGGTCTGTGGTAAAAAGGACTATGTAAAGTAAATGACAACTTTACCTTTCGCTGGGGGACAGTAGTCAGCCCCAGCGAAATGGAGTCAGAGGGAAGCCTTAAAGACAACCCTGGGTTGCTACACTAAAGGTGCTGTGTAACCCGTACAAGAACAGGGGCAACTGGAGTGGTGTGCTCCATCACCCAAGATAACACAATGAGTAAAAACACATAGGCCAAAACACATGTAAGAGTGGAAAAAGGATGTACACTCTTACCAGGTGATAAAAATATACTTCAGAAATCAAGCTAAGCTGCTGGGGGACTCACTAGGTGAGTGAAATTAGCCCTAGAAGGAGAATTCTCCATAACAACCAACACTTACCTGCTGTCGAACATTGCGGGAGCATCCATCTTCCATCCGGCTGCATCTCTCTTCTCACAGCTGCATTGAGGCCGCATTTCCATCTAAGGGAAGAAAACAGAAGAGAGACTTCATTGCGGGCATAAATAGGAGCAACATATAAAGACAAACAGAACGAACAGCATCACAAGAGCTCAAGAAAGACTTACCAATCATATGGAGAAGCATAATCACAGCTGGACTGGACTAATCCTTATCAGGGATCAATGAAGGAACTAGATCCCATTTGACGCGCCCAAGCCAGAAGTAGCAGGATGGAGAGCTTATCTTCCAGAATTCACAGGTGAGCTTTTTGGGCCGGCGTATGCTCATAGAAACCGTACTTTGGGGTAAAGGGTTCAAGAGGTACAACAATCACAGATTGGCACACTCACACACTCTTATCTCCACGCAGGAGCAGTATCACCACATATCACAGCTTTTCTATTGAGGGAGAGGCCTGAAAGGGGTGATTTAAGGTCAGGGAGGGCTGCAACTGTGCCCCAACGCCTCCGCAGAGACCAGGTGAGCGTAACAGTTCCGGTTGGTGTTACTTTGGTGACAAACCGGATGAATTTTGTTTTCCTTTTGCCAATCATCAGGGTGAGTCGTAAAGGTTTGGGAGCATGTTACCAACAAGGTAGTTGGGTCTTGAACATACAATGGGGGTCATTCCGAGGTTGGAGGTAAGGAATTACCGGCACCGGTAAGGGTGCCGATGCCGGTAATCCCTTACCTCCGTATTCCAAGGTCCCTTTGCGGGTTCTTCCTTACCTCCTGCTTTTCAGTTTGGATAGCTTTATCCTTCTTCGGTCTGTTGTCTTTAGGGTCATTTACATTTGCAGCGGCCCCTGCACCTGTAGGGAATGTCAAGTAATTTGACTCCTGTGCAGGGGAAAGATGCTCCAAATTAGTTTGCTCTGTCTTTTCCCTGAGACTTTTAGGTTTCTCCTGGCTCAGAGGCGATGGAGCCTTCCAAGGTGTTTTGGATTTATCGGCCAGTAAGCCTAGGTTTTGCGGGGGGCATTCCGGTCAGTGAAGTCAGCTTCCTGCTTCCATCAAAGACAACTTCGTCTGCAGGTCGCATGGTTGCCGGAGCCAACATTTTGGTTTGCTCCCCAGGGGGCTCCTCAGGCATTCCAATGTGCCATCTGGCCTCGCTTGAAAAAACAAATCGTGAGAGAGGCGTAGTATTGTCAATTTTTTGGAGCTTGGTGAAAGATTCAGGGTCTTCAACATCTTCTAACAATTCTGCATCAGAAAGTTCCGCTATTTGTCGAACTTTCTTTTGTGTTGGTTGTTGAAAAAGTCCTTAAGAGTATTTGTAGGCAAGGGAGTGCTGACAATCCTTTTGGTTGAGGTTTTAAGTGTGCCAGAAATCCCATTGATGGACTGTTCAAGTTGTTTGGAGCTTATCACTGTTGGAAGACAAGCGCCCGTTTTTTTTTTTAGAAGTCGTTTTCTCTGTAAATAGGGAAAATCAGATTGTTTTCTTCGGTCGTTTTTGCCGGCACACTTTTAGCAACAGCTTTTTGTTGAGATACCTATGAGTTTTGGTTTGGGTATCTTTGCAAGGGGAATCGTCAGAACAGCTGCTTGAAGCTACATGGTTTTCTTGAACTTAGTTTGTGGAATTTGTAACAGGTGAGTTGGAGTCATCCTGGGAACTCAAATCTAATAGTGGATTTGTGTCAGTAGGTTTAGCGTGCACTTGTATTTGCACGTTCAGTAAAACCTTGCCAGAATGTGATTGCGCCTCTAACTGTCTTTTTCCAAGGAGGCGGGAGTTTCAACCTCCTGTCCTGTTTCACTTTCCACTGTTTTTGTTTCTGGTTCTAGTTTTCCCGGCCGGGAGTCAGGGAGGCGGGTAGGAGCCTTGTCGCTTATCACCAGCTTGGTGGGCTCCGCCGACGACGCCAACCTGCTTTGATGGCGTTCCTCATGTTCAGCCGGCACGTTTGTCATCGTACCAAGAACCACTCCAGAAACCGTCTCCGGATCAAATGCTGCACCCAGCTTACCCACCGCGGCCGACATCGTCGGTCCTCCGACAGAAGAAGCGGGCTCGCTGTTAGCAGGTAAGGGAGGGGGACGGGGGGCCAGGAGGGGTTTCCAAGGATTGGCCACTATTACACTGATGTGTAAAGACTTCAACACAAAACATCAGAACTTGGCTTGCTTAAACTAAACTGCATGAAGCCAGACTGTGCACTTTCTAAATAATGCCACATTTTGTGATAAGTGTGGTTGTTTTGCTCTCTTGTTTATTTGTTGTTCTTTTCTTCCCCCTGACCTCAATGTCATGTACATAATGGCGCCCACAAAACACAATGCACTTTACTTTTTGTGAGCATTTTATGAATGGGTGAATTAAAATACGTTCTGATGCCATACATACTGATTGCATTAGATAATATTGTAGCTCTGTCAGTAGATTACAGGAGCAATATCAATGTATAGATTTATGCTGAAAAAAAGTTACGCTTTATGTACTAGGAATAAACTCTCTTCTGCAGACAGGTTCATGCACAAGAGTTATCCTTCTAAATAAAATACAAATGTTGGTTATAGTTCTAAACACAGAACCTCTGTTTTTCTTCCAAATGGACAATCCTAGTGTTTAACATTGTCTACCATCTCGTTGCTTTATACACCATGGTAAAATGTAGCATAAAGAGTTTGCTTTGCCTAAAGATGTGTATATGATTTCCTTTTAAATCACATGTAAATAAACACATGTTCCCTGATTAAAAAGGGCGCATAAAGAATGATTTAATCTGCTTTGTTATTTACAGATAAATGCAAGTTCATGTTTAAGTTCTTGCAGGTTTGGAATAGGGTGATCACTTCTAAACACCACTACAGTTCCCTCTAAATACAACATTCTACATTTTAGGAATGGTTTAACTTTGAACGGCGGTAACCACCCCCCTTGTTATACGGGGTTTCCAGGGAAGTCAAAGTGTTGTATATCGTAGCAGAAGCGGAAGGCGATGCTGGAACTTGATGGCTCTCAATAATGTTCAGAAAGTTGGTTTCATCATGAACAGGATGTTTACCCCTGAAATTTTGCTTCGGCTTTCATCAGAGTTGAGCTGTAAGTGATCTTTAACATGTTGGAACAGTGGGTGGTGCAGGGCTCTCCCGTCTAGCACGCTGGCTGCTGATTTTACCTCAGGGTCAGGGAAGGTAATGTGCAGGGGGGTTGAGCCCCTGGCCGTTTTAGCCAGTTTAAAGGTGAATGATGCTTATTAGCAAGTCCAGGCTCAGTTTGATCTAATCTCTCTTCTCGTCGCGTACGACATACTGAGGCAAGGTCTCGGGCAGCCATAGCCTCCATAGCAGCCATAGACTGCCAAGACTGCTACTCTGCTGCTACTAGGGCCTAATCATCTTCCATGATTGGGTCCCGCAAACCTTACCACACCACCCCTAGTGCCAATTCATTGAAACATTTGAGATGACCAGCAGAACTTTATTCATATGTCCTGGTCATCTCATCTACATTCTCACGAGAACGTTTTCTACCATGACACTGTCAGAGTCTTGACCCAAGAACAAGTTACTGTGTAAATGTTGCACATTAAGAACTCTTCGACCTTCTTCCCAGGCAGAAATTTATTTAGGGGCAATTTGAAACTGCCATGGGCTTCCTGAAACCATTAGTAAATCAGGCTTCGTAAATTAATATACCACTTATAAAATTATTGTGCATTCATTGCCTTTTGGCGGGACCCATGAGCTGTGATTTATGACCTTGAAACCTTGAAAGTAACAAACGTTGTTTGCTTCCTAATGTGAGATCCTGGGATCGTTGGAATTCCAGCGCAACCAACCGCTGTGGCTTCTAGCAAATTATTGAAACAAGCACATGTTTCTTAAAAAGCATGCTTTGAGGCCTGCTTGCCGCGCCTCAGCCTAATGCCAAATTGTGTATACTTACCTGTGACCCATCTTTATTATCTATGTTTCTTTAATGTGAGACACTGTTATTTAGGGAATTCTCCAGCCTAGTTCAAATTACTGCGTGGCTATCAAGAAAACCCCCTCGCCGTGCAGAGGGCTACTCGGCAGCTGATAAGTTTGTACCTTTTTACTGCGCTGAACTTGCATTTTTACCACAAATGCATTAACAGTGATTAGGGACTCAAAGTACAGCAAGCGCCGTTGATCACCACGGAGATTCCCGAAGGAGTATGGCACAAATTAGGCCTTGACTTCATTGGACCCCTGGATACAATGTTGCTGGACCACAGGCATGGAGTGGTAATGATAGACTACCTGTGAAAGTGGGTAGAGGCAGAATTTGTGCCCAATATCACCATGGCTACAGTCATAGAGGTGTTAACCACAGAGTTTCAGAGGGAAGGCCGACCAAAAGAAATAGTAACAGACAACGGCATCCAGCTGGCATCGAGGGAAATGGAGAAAAGTTTGCAAAGCCATAATATCAAGCAAATTAAAGCCAGTCTCTATCACTGCAAGGCTAATGGATTAGTGGAGAGGACAAATAGGTTTATGAAAGGTGTCCTGCAACTAGCTGCATCCTTGGGGATGGCCCCTTCAAAACAGTAATGGATGGGATGTGACCTAGCAGTTCGGGCTGGACTGACCCTTTTGGGGTAGGACCAAGCCTGATTTGTATATGGTTTTTCCCCCTCTGTAATGGCTTGGCAGGCTGAAAAACGATGGTCTGGAGGGTTGCCCAGAGCTATGCCCGTGGTTATGATTAATTCAAAACCTTCCAGCCATCACCTTTTTGTTTTGCTAAAGTCACCCCGAGTGGGACGGGTATGCCCAGACGTGGGTCCAGAGTCAGCCCGGCCTAGAGACCCAAGCTACTCCTCACCGATGATGCCCAACAAAGCTGAAACATGTCTGGGGATGCTTGTGGTCTTGTGCAGAAGGGATGTGACCTAGCAGTGCCCACGTTGGCCTGGTCCTTCGACGGGAAGACATGCAGTGAGGTTAGTGGCAAGAAGCCAGGGTGTAATCAGTGGTAGGTAGTCAGGGCCACAAGCTCCCTGGTCATCAGACTGTACGGTTGGGGACACTATCGGCCTGGTGTTGAGGCCACGTGTAGGGCAGGTAATATGTTCTCCACGTCAGGGTGTGCGGTTTCCAGGTGGCACTGCTCCGGGGTGATTACCTTCATCCTTGTTGTGCCACGCCCTTCGACTGTTGGTGCGGTGTACAGGTGTTAGCCCGGGTGGCAGTGCGGGACTCGACTGGTGTCCCAGGTGAGTGATGGAAGTCGATCTCTCGAATCACCTGAACGCGCGTAGCATCTCTTCCCCGGTGCCAGAGGGGCATCGCTTTGGCATGCCGTGCGCAGGCAACATCCCCTGCTTGATAGTGGGTGTGCGGTGAACAGAGTGCCAGACGACCCAGTGCTCATGGCTGTGAATCCTGAGGAGCATGATGGTGAAAATCCCACGGCATCGGCCACGGGGTGGCCACAGTTGGTGTTAGGTCCATGCCATACTCTGTTAGCACAGGGCTGCCTTTTGTGCAGAGACCTCCTTCTTTTCCTTCCCTGGCACAGAGACATGGCACCCCTCCGTCCCTGTTGCTGCCATTGGGGTCCGGGTCTGACAGCAGCCCTCCGCTACTGTGAGCACCTGACATGCCTGTGCTCGATGATATTGGCATATCATATACCTGTGCTGACATGGAGTCCTATCCCATTCACTGCAGGGCCAGGGAACCCTGTTGGGGCCTCCTCCTGTATTCCCTTTTCTCTGGAGTACTTCAACTGATCACTGCCACCTGCCTCAGGCTTTTCAGAGGGCCATCTGTTTCGCCCCGCCTCCGCTCCGGCAGAGCATGCATTTTTGTTTTCCATGATGACATCATGCCTGGAGGTGAATTCTTACAGTCTTGTTGGGCTTGCCTTCGTACTGCTGGTTCAGTGCACAGGTTCTGGTCCGACCGGCCATGTGGGACTGGCCTGGCGTCCCAGGTACGTAGTATGCAGTCCTTTGTATGCAGCCTCTCACGCATGGCGCCGTTATTGATGTGTATAGTGCTTAGAGCGCAGAATGCCCGGATGCTCAGGACGTAGCACCCAGTGGAGCATAAGGGTGGTCGTCATACGGTGGAGGCCGCCCGGCCCATTGTTGGTGCTGCTGTAGAGCCTTGCTCTCTTGTTACATGGCTGTCGGCTAGTGGGCAGAGCACTTGTCATTGAGCTCCTCCTGACTGGAGACCTTGAGCCCTTTAGGATTGGTGGTCCAGGACTGTGTGGCATGCCTTGCCAACGGCATATTTGATCCCCGCCGCAGCCGTTTGCCTCATTCGTGCAAGGGTTATGAATCAGGCGGCAGTGTGCATATTCATACTGCAGGGTGGGGGGCTGGGCCATGACTCACTGGAGCAGCTGCATTCTTCATCTTGGGCTCATTCATGGAGCGAGTGGGCAGCTTCGTTTCTCCATTTGGAGACGCATTTAATTCCCGTTGGAGCTACGATCACAGAGCCAGCCTTCCTCCTTCAGCAGGCTTCTGCTTGTGGGGTGGGGTGCACAGGTCACTCACCTCCATTTCTCTGTCAGGCCAGGATCCTGCAGGGAGCCTGTCCTTCTCTAGAGCTCCAACTGCGTGAGGGCATGCAGGGTGAACCTGCAGGGGGGGGGACACTCACCGTCCCTTAGTTTGAATCTCGGACAGCTTAGCTCTCCACCCAGGAGTGGGGGGAAAGTTTAGTTTAGTTTAGTTTCTTTATTCGTACCGCGAGCCTAACCCTGGGGTAACCGGGAGCCAGAGACTTAGAGACAGTTACAACATGGCAAAATATATAATACAGACTGTGAAATAACAACACTAAAGTGTGTTGGACCAGGTTACAAGATGGTCGACAAGGACATGCGGAAATGAAGTACATTAAGCAGAATTTTTGTTGGCAAGCCATGTTTTAGTATTGGCTCTAAAAGTCCAAAAAGAGGGTTCTGCTCTAAGAGTTAGAGGCATAGCGTTCCATAGTTTGGCAGCTAGGACCGGGAAGCTGGCGCCACCTGCTTTTTTTAGGGAGAATTCGGGAATGGAGAGACAATGTGAGTATGGCTTTCTAGTTGGTCTAGTAGATGTGTGATTGTGGAACTTGTCTGCCAGGTATTTGGGTGCGTCATTGGAACGGCATTTATGGATGATGACGAGGGATCTGAGCGTGATTCTGTCTCGTACAGGGAGCCAGTGAGCGTCTTTCCTGAAGCTGGAGATGTGAGCATGTCGAGAGATACTGAGGGCGGCTCTGAGGTCATTATTCTGAAGCACCTGTAGTTTGTTCAGGTTGCGTTCTGATGTACCGCGAAAGAGTGTGTTACAGTAGTCAATTTTTGAGAGCACTAGCGCTCTGGCTAGTGTAATGCAGCTGGAAAGAGATAGGAAGGGTTTGCAGGCGTTGATAAGCTTATTTGTATAAGCTGTGGATGAGACTATGGCATTCACCTGTCTTTTGAGCGAGAGAGTAGAGTCTAGATAAACCGCAAGGGTTTTAATGTCTTTGGCTACTGTGATTAGGTTACCGTCTATGTTGATGGACGCGTAACGGGGGTCTAGTTTTTTTTGCCGTGGTTGGCAGCCGACAAGAAGGAGCTCAGTTTTCTCATCGTTGAGGCATAGACCGTGCTCTGCCATCCAGGCTTGGATCTCCAAATATAGGTTGTTGATTTTGGTGGAGTCCTCATCGTAGCACCCTGATAGGGTGATGAGAACCTGGGTATCGTCAGCATAGTTTGTGTATGTGACACCCAGGTTATCTAGGCGGTCAAACAATAGCTTAGTGAAGATATTGTATAGGGTCGGTGAGACGCACAAGCCTGGAGGGACGCCGCAGGTGATAGGGACAGGGAGTGCTGAGGCCCCCGGGGAGAAAACCCTGGTGGTTCGGTTGGCTAAGAAGGATCCAGATAGTCGCCTGGTTAGAGAAGGCCGCTGAGGTCATCAGATGTTCCGTGAGGATCTGATGCTCGACGAGGTCGAAGGCTGCTGATAGATCTAGTAGTAGGAGAATGGCTAGATTACCCTTGTCCTTTGCCTCGCCCATCTGGATTTTTAGGTCCAGTAGGGCTGACTCTGTTCCGTGCCTTGGCCGGATTGTCTGAGACCTAGGAGGTTGTTGTCTTCCAGGTGCTTCTGTATTTGCAGGTAGGCCACTCTGTCTAAGATTTTTAGGATGTAGGGAACGGTGGTGATAGGCCTGTAGTTGGTTGGGTTATTGGGGTCTAGATTCGTTTTTTTTAGTAGTGGCATGACCCAGGCCTCCTTGAGGCTGCTGGGCACTGAGCTTGATTTGAAGGATGCATTGATAAGGGCTGTTATGAAGGGGGCCAGAATGTTGGCGCCTTCCTGGATGATGGGAGCTGGGCATGAGTCCCCTTGGCATCTGGAGGGTTTGAGGCCCTTAATGATGCTTTTTACTTGTTTAGTGGATACTGGTGAGAA
Source organism: Ambystoma mexicanum (assembly GCF_040938575.1). Classification (NCBI taxonomy): domain Eukaryota; kingdom Metazoa; phylum Chordata; class Amphibia; order Caudata; family Ambystomatidae; genus Ambystoma; species Ambystoma mexicanum. The sequence continues at coordinate 624,368,279 of NC_090927.1, read as the reverse complement.
GGAGAAGGGGGGGCAAGTGGGAGTTTTGGGAGTGGTGGATGGTGGACGGTTTGTTTTTTTGGAAAGGCTAAGCTTTTTCTGTTCGATTTTGGATTGTAACATGGTGATTTTGTCTGGTAGGGCTTTTTGAATCCTCTCACACCAGTCTGCATCTTTCACGCAGGTTTCTGCCAGTGTGGGGGGGGGATTTGAGTTCCTTCTGCCTCGGCTGCACCATTTTTTTTCTCCTCCCCAGGGGGGAGGTTGTTTCATCCTCTTCGGCTGCAGACTAGCTCCCTCTCAAAGTCCTGTCGTGCAAATGATGAGCACTTCATCATTTTCCTCTTGCTCCGACAGGGAGCACAATGACTGCACCGTCTGCAGGGCCTGGACATCCGGCCCTGAGACGATATAGCCGTGTGGCGCTTCTGCCTACTGGGTGGGCAGCGCACCCACCTCCTCCAGCTCGCTCCTTGGCCAGCAGCATCTTCTCTCCCCAGGTGGGAGAATTCTTGGTAGAGTCGCGGCAGTGCCGCCAGCACTGACGTACCTCGGGGGGGGGGGGGTGTGTGTGTGTGTGTGGGGGGGGTGCAGCGGTTCCTCTTTCTGCTCCTCCGGATGGGCCGGGCTGCAGGAAAACCCTGATGTTTTCTTTGGTTTTTCTCCGCAGGAGTTGGGCAATCTCCCACCTCCCCCTCACGGCAGAGGCCGAGGTAGGCTGGCATCTTTTTTTTTTGCATCTCAGCGGGTGCCGCAAGGGCTGGGCTTGCCACAGGGGATAGGATGTTTCCCTCCCTGGCCGCACGAGCACCCTCCTCCCAGAGGGCCGCGGCCAGGGAGAACCCATCCACCAGTCTCACTCCTTACGGCTGCTCCAACAGCGCCTCCCTGGCAGCCAGGAGAGTAGTACCGCACCCGCTCCGGATGGGAGACCTCACCTCTCCAGTGGCTACGCCCGCTTCATATCGACTTAGTTGGGGGCAGGCACACACTTCTTATATAGCGGCGGATTGCCGCGGGCCCCTCTTTTCTCCCTCCATTTCGGCAGACCGCTGAGGGCACACCTCACCATAGGGTGGCCGGGTCCACTACACAGCGCAGGCGGTGAGGCGCAGGCCAATCCAGGCCTGCGGTGGGGTTGGGCACTCATTCCTTTGCTTTCCTTCCTTTTCTCTCTCAACACACATGAGAGATGGGCATGGGCTCATCATCATATTCTCTCCGTTTTCTTCGAAATGGAGAGTCTGACTTCCTCGTCGCCATTGTAGTGGGGGGCTCACCATGGACATCCGGTGTCCCCCCTCCTTGAGTGCCAGGGTTACTGACACTCCACAGGCCCAGTGCCTGTGGGGGTTTGGGGCCCTGCCCTGGACATCTGGCAGGCCCCATGGTGCTTTGGGACACCAGCACCATTGGGGGTTGTGGGGGCACAGCCTGCAGGCCCCTGACCATGCGGACCTCTACCACCGTCCTGGCACGAGGGTCCCACGGCATAGGGGCCTGCAGGCCTGTACCTCCACGTGTAGGCCTGCAGCCTACATTATGTGGCCCCAGCAGCTGCACAGCATTCAAAGAAAAGCATTGGCAAAGCCAACAGTTTTGGCTTGTGTACAAGTATTAGGCATTTGCCAGGCACTGCTATTAGATGCTCAAGTATGCACACCATTTTACACCACCTACCATCAACGGGCCAGTAATACTATTACCTATAAGGGCAACTATTGCATTAGAGTACAAAAAGGGAGAAGTGGCATAAAAGCCCAAACTATTGGCATTGCCAATGCTTGATATCTGAGTTTCCTTCTTTATTTGACTTGAAGATTTGCGGGACTGGGAGAATGCCTGGGCTAAATCCTTTCTTTGTTTTTCCTTTGGTAAAGTTTGCTGATCGGCTTTAGAATGCAGCCTTTTTTTGCTGGGCAAGATAAATGATTTTATTTGCCAACCGGATCAGTTCACTTACTGAGCTATCATCACTTCTCTAGTTTGCGCCATTGGGCGAGCACAGCAGGCACGCTGTATTTGCACTAGAGTTAAGACCACCTGTTCTCCTCCAGAGACCAGGCGAGCAGAAGTTTAGGACTTGTTCTCTAATGCACCACAAATCAGGAGATATATGTTCTTGTCAATGACCTGCAAGAACTATTACCCCAATTAGTGTCAGCGTCTCAGCAGGTATGTGAAATTCTATGTAAAGAATCCATTTTAACAACAGATTCACTAGTGCCCTACGCTCATTCACACCAATATAAAACTTAATTGAGAGGTTATTGAATGCACAATCCATTCCAAAAAACGAAGGCGGTTTGAGGGAACTGATAATATAATCAGAACTGGGTGTGCTTTGGGCAACACAGACATGTCTCAGCTATGATAACACACACGTTGAATGATATTTTGACGCAGCCCGTCTAAAAGCTGGCTGGACTGCTCTGGGCTCCACTCTCTCTTATTAAAGTGCCCTGCTTTACCAAGGAGTGCATAGGATCTGGTTTTGCCAGGATTCATGTAGGTGATGGAAAAGTCTGCAAAAGATGTCATCTGTTCCACTGTCCATGCTCCTTAGGAAAGTCAACGAGATTAGTTCTACACTGCAGGCTTTTATTTAGGACTCCGGAAGGTCTGGAGAAATCAATTGCGAGTTTGTGTGATTGCAGATAAAAAGAGGAAGTCTTAGAGCGGGGTACCTGCGACAATGTTCCGGAGTGTGAAGGTTGTTTTAGCCAAAGCGCAAAGTAAACGATAAAAGCAATGTTGTTTACCGGCGCTGTATAGAATAGTTCCTGAAATGCGGTTTCACCGAAAACAAACGTGGATTCCAACCACAGGCGCTATGCCTAGTATAACACTATCTGCAGGAAGCCGGTTTCTTTCCCTTGCGAGCACTGCACACATATCTTCAATAATACTGGCCCCCATTGTCATTGCTATTCCCATAGCACCTTTACAGGGCAGGCCGAGCCCTGAAATTCACAACCTGCTTCTTGCGCTTCATGGTCGGAGCCATATTTATGAGCCTTGCATTGGCTGCCGGGAGCAGCAGAAGGCTCAGGAGTGCTCCACTCCCAGGCCCAGCCTCTGAGAGATAAAGGAATCCAATGACTGCCTGTGTGTGTGCAGACTGCACACAGCACAGCACACTGTGGGCTTGCCCGCCAGCTTTGCTTGTTACACCCCGATTTGGTGAAAGAAAATGGCTACCTTGCAGAAAAAAAAACATCCACTACAGACCCAATTAAATCAAAGTGACATCACTAGTATACTGCACACTAGACCAACCCCAACAAATCAGGCCATGGACCTTTTCAGAACAAAACTGCTTATTTATTTTTAATAAGAAATACATTTAGATATGTAACATAACTTAAAAGGTTTAGTAAATATTTTTAAAAGCATCAATCAAGTCAAACAACTTTAAAATAACACTTTGGAAGTACAAATGGCTGACAAATCCACCACACAGTAGACATTGAGCCAAAGAGTGCAAAAGGAAATGTGGCTGGAAGGAAAATGCGTGGGAATGAGAGCAAATTCCATTAGATTTCACATCGCAATGGGCGTTAAATGGGTGGGACACATAGTCAAACTACCATGTATCATTCTCATATGCCATCCTGCATTGAAAAGCATTACAACAGGCCTGCATCCAAAGCCCCTGTTTCAAGCTCTCATGTTAAAGCTCTTATTTTAATGACAATAGTTTCGACTTTATAGGTAGCGCTTTCAGTGCGACCTAATAGTGAAAACTAAAAAAAACAATGCTGCTGAACTCCTTTTATGTGTGTGCAATGAAACAAACTTTGGTCCAGACTATCCTGCTTGCAAATATTTGTAACTTTTGTGACCTTTTTAAATTTAAATCATTGGTCATACCCCCAAATTGCAGGTCACTGGGCATCCTGCACAAGGCTCTCTTCTGGACACAAATTACTTTGTGGCTGTGATGTAGAGCACCTAGAAACAAATCTACAAATAGTGCCTGGGTACTTCGGGCCTGCACTCATCAACAAATCAGCAAAGCAAGTGCATTTTCCCTTTCTCCCCACTAACCTAGTCCTCGTTTTACATCCCCAAGAGTGCCTGGAGAGCATGCAAATTGCAGCAATGCATGCTATTGATCTCAGACCCGGCTGAAGAAGTCTGGGGACCCATTTTAACTAAACTCGACGGTTGGGCCCCCCCTCTTGCTTGAAGCAGAAAACAGTAGGGAGCACCCGTGGGGTGCATACATTTTAATGGAGACAAATGCTGCTGGGGTTAACTAACTGCCAATTATCACAAGACGGCCAACAAGCAGGGAGCTGAAACACAAAATGCCCACTAATTATCACATTGTTGTCTTTTAACACTGGTTCCTCCACATCAGCCCCTTGCTGACAAAGAAACATAGCTTTTCAGTGGGCATGAAGTGTTTCAGCTCCCCCTCTGTCTAGCCATCTCATGATAATTGGTGACTATTAATACCTGGGTGTATTTCTTTGCTTTAAATGTGCACTTTGCAACGCTCGTGTTACAACTTCATTTGCTGTAGCCCTTCAGGTGTCTGAAGGGCTCCAGTAAATGAAGCTTGTAAAGCGAATGCCCCAAAGCGCACTTGACGACCTGAAGGTCTCCAGCAAACGAAGCTTGTGACGGGAGCGCTCAAAGCGCACATTTAAAGCCCGAGAACAAAAATAATATCGAAAGGAATCTATTCCCTTTCATAAGACTGCTTTCTGGAAACATGGGAGCAGTTGCTGGGGGCCTCTGTGAGGCTTGGGTACCCTTACATTTGAAAAGGTTGAAAGCCTTGATCCCATCCCTGCCAGTAACATAGAAGAGCATCTCTTCCAACCTGTCTTCGTTGTTATCGGCACAAACAGATTCCAGAAAATCAGTTATTGAGGGGCCCACAACTATGTGGGACTGTGCTTGACAGCTTCCAAACAGGTCCCACATTTTGCCAACTCACTTGTGCATCTGGACCTAAAATGTTGGTGCTGGCTAACACTTCAAACGGTGGGGGAGGTGTAATATCTGGTCGGAGTGCAGAAAACATACCTAAAGCATCATAAGTATATTAATGTCCCTTTATTTAACCCGGACAACAGGGAAAGGTAAAAGGGGGAGGCGGTTTTGTGAGCGGGAGCACAGTACAGGGAGCACCCTTGCTGATGTGCTCTCTTTTGTGCGCACTGCGCTGAAATGACCATTTGCACTTGTGGAAGCTTGTTAGAATGGAGTTCTGAACTCTGCTCTGGTGAACAGATGTTCAGAAGGCCACCCTAGTTTAATGAAACAGGGAACACTTCTGCAAAGTTAACCAGGACAATTCTAGGTAGCTTGGAGAGCAGTCAAGGCTAAGTCTCAGGAATAGTGGGGGTGATCTGAAGCCTTGGATGAGCACACACAGTAGGACACAAGGATTGCTCTTAGACAGTAGTATATTAAAAATATACAATTTATTAGACCTTTAACAAATACACGTGAATAATGAGGAATACAGTAATATCACTACTTTATCACCTACTATGTAAAATATATCAAAAATTAGTCATGGGTGCCCCTCTATTAGAACGAACATGGCAAAAATGGCCTGTTCTATGGGATGGTACCCACTCTAGAGTCCGCAGCCACATTTTAGTTCACTGTACCTTTCACAGATGGGAAATACCATTTGCATATCAGTCTTTGTCCCGCCCACATGGGCAGTCCAGCACCGAAATGCTATGGCAATTCCCTTCTGAACAAGAGTACCAACAGAAACCCCATACACGTGTTTTAGCCTTGTTGGGCATCATCAGTGAGGTGGAGCTGTGCCTCTCTGAGCACAGTGAGCAAGGGGTCCACGTCTGGATGACCCTTGGACACTTAGGGTGATTAATCCTAAGGCCCTTGAAAACAAAAAAAATTAGTCATGTAGAATATATGTACAGTCACTTTTCGGTTAATTCAGTAAAGTGCGGATTCCTGCCAAAACCTGTGAGGAGGGAAAACACTTAAGCTTTAACACAATGACGAACTCCAGAAATGGATATCCCTAACTTAAGATGTCCAGCGCTGCGAAGATTGGAGCCTTGTGCTCAATGATATGTCCGTGCGTAAAAGCGCTCATCGATTCATAAAACTCACAAGGGACAATCTTCAATGGGAAGGAAAAGTTAGAAGAGGACACTGGAGCATGAAGAATTGGGTTCCAAGAATCAGAGGTGGGTCTGCTACAGAGAACAAAGCTGTCCCCAACTTTCAGACGACTATGGGAAGCAAGACCCACACAAGTCAAGTCATGGACCACAAGGGATCCTTTGTTCATAAAATCAATACGGATGAACTAGGGGCCACTGTTAAGTGGTATGCTTACTCACCGCCCTTAGCTCACTCCGGGTTCAAACTTGGCAGGTTTGAAGAAGGTTGCCTGGACTATGAAATCCCCTCCTTGGTTACGCTTCAAAGTACACAGGCGCTGCAGGTGCAGGTCCGATTTACACCAGGAGCTGGATCTCTCATTATGAATGCATGACAAAGAAAGCACCAATGCATCTGGTCTCAGGACACTTGAAGAAAGGCGGGAAAGGCACCATAAGTGACCACCACTGTCGCACAGTGAGGAAGAAGAACCCAGGTCTCACAGACTGACGCACGTTTCTCTCTCGCAGCCCAAAGCAGTAGAGACAAGGAGATTTGGCAAGAAGGTGACTTGCAGTGCAAACTACGGTTCTCCCAAATTTCGAGCCGAAACTCGATGTAGCATTGCTCCAGCACGGGTGCCAAGGTAAAAGCTGGTCATTCCACTGGAGGGCCCAGGGACACTTCCGAGAAGGCTTGTTTGCAGGGCACCAAGGAGACATTGAGAGTGATTGGTCCCATCACTCAAAAGGGTTGAAGCACCTTTGAAGGTCTTTGGAGATCGAGCGCAAAGCAGGGCTCCACTGGGACAACAGCGGGCGCAGGGTGCCAAAACCTTCTCTGCGTGGTTACGCACAGTCCTTGGATCTGCTTCGCTTCTCAGGATACTTGGCTCTGTGTAGAGATCGATTCGGTCCAGAGGGTGATCTGCAGGTCTGCAACCAGAGCCCCTCCTCATATCCTAAAGTCCAGTGAGTGCTCGCACCCCAGCTGGCCAATGAGGCGATCTGCCCCACTCATGTACTGTAGCAGTGGTGCAATCAGGGACCACTCCAGCTCTCATGCTCTCATGTACACCAGACATTGTGGGACCAGTAGTGTGGATTGGGAACAGAGAGTCCCAGCCCACTTCCTGGGTACCCACACACGTGACATGCAGCAGCCTGAGAAAAGCACCAGCTTTTGCGGTGGAATGCATGCCCAAATAAGGACTCCCCAGGTCACAAAGAGCAAGGGGAAGGCCAACTGACAAAATAGCCAAAGGAGAAGACACAAGACTTCTTGGCATGGCCATGACCGACACTAGCCACAGTCATAAGCCAAACGCGGTAAGCGCGGTATGGCTCGGTAAAAGTTAATAAAAATACACAAAAAGCTTCTGCTGGCACCAGTCTACTCTTAGGCACATTGTCCAGTTACCAAAAAATCCTTAAGGGATGTCTAGGACCCGAAAAAGCAAGTACCCCGCTGCGCTGTACTGTAATGTACTTTGCACACTGAAATATAGTTGCCAAAAGTGGCAACAAAGTCATAAGACTAAGGGAAACAATGTTTCCCTGTACTGACTGTCAGAAGTACAAGTCCGTTTCCCCAGACTGATGAGCAAAAGCCCAATGGAGCACAGCTGAAGGCTGGGCTACACTGGCAGAAAGTCAGAACCAGAGGCTAAAACAAAAGCAAAAAATTGAGGGGTCCACAAATATAGAGGAAAACAGCAGTAAGTGAAGTTTTACCTAACACTCGCCCCTCCCAGAATAAGGACAAGAGGGCTTAATCTACCCCTGGATGAGTCTCATGTTCATGTTGGTTAAACATTCTGGGCATCCCATCAGCATTGCTATGTTGGCCACCTGGCCTATGCTCCATAGTGAAGTCAAAGCCTTGGAGGCTAATGGACCACCTGAGCAATTTAGGATTCTCTCCCTTCATGTTCATCAGCCACTTTAAGGGCGTATGGTCAGTCTGCACAGTGAAGTGGGTTGCATAGAGGTAGGGCCTTGGCTTCCTTATGGCCCAACCAATAAAAAAACATTATTTTTCTGTAGTAGACCACCTGAGCTCTCTGTTGTTAGCTGGCAACTGATGAATCTAATAGGGTATTCTCGGCTTTTCCCATCTAGCTGTGATACAACAGAACCTATCCCAGTGTCAGAGGCACCTGTCTGCACAATAAAAGATTTCTGATAGTCAAGAGCCATGAGTACAGGGGCCTGACACAAGGAGTCCTTTAAGCCTTGGAAGGCCTTCTGACACTCCCCAGACCAAGACCTTCTTGAAGTTGTTTGGAGGAGCAAGGGCAGTCGGGGGGGCAGCTATAGTACCATAGTTTGCCATGAAATTCCCATAGTACCCAATGAGGTCCAAGAAAGCTCTCAGTTGGGTTTGGGCTGTGGTGGTAGATCAGTCTTGTACTGCTTGTACTTTGCTGGCAAGGCGCTGTATTCTACCTCCACCAACCTCATGCCCAAGGTAGACCACTGAACTCTGACAAATGTGACACTTGTTAGCCTTTATGGTCAGATGGGCCTTCTGAAGAGCCTGCAACACAATCCCAAGGTGCTTTAACATGTTCCTCCCCAGGGGCGCTGAAGACTGCTATATCATCCAGATATGCAATGCAGAATTCACCCAACCTATTCAGAACATGGTTAACCAACCTCTGGAATGTGGCAGGTGTATTCCTCAATACAAATGGCATTACCATGAACTGGTAAAGCCCTTCTGGAGTTGTAAATGCTGTCTTCTCCTTGGCACTTTCTTTCAAGGATATTTCTACCCTGCTGTGAGATCAAAGGTGCTCAGGTACTTTGCAGCACCTAGCGTGTCTACCAATTTGTCGGTTCTTGGTGGGTGGTGAGCATCTGTCTTGGTGACAGTATTCAGAGCCATGTAATCCGAACAGAACCTCAACTCAGAGGTACCTGCCTTTGGCAACAGAACCACTGGACTGGGCCATGGACCACTGGAGGGTTCAGTCACCCCAAGATCCAATATCTTGTTGACCTCAGACTTGATGTGGGACCTAAGTTTGTCTGATATCCTATAGCGCCTACATTTGGCAGGCACACTATCTCCAGTGTTAACGTCATGTTTACACCAAGGTATCAAACCTGGAGTGAGTGAGGACAAGGGGGAGAATTGCCTCAGCAAACTTCTCACCTGACCTTGTTGCTTAGGAGACAGCTGGGGGGCCAATTTGACACCCTCAATTGAGCCATCTGAAGGAACTGGTCAGGGAGTGTTTCAGATTCCTCTTCCTCTCTGATGCCAAGAGCAGAGCAGCCATTTTTACCCTAAAGATGAATGCCTTCAGCCTATTTACATGGAACACTTTTGGGGTTTGACCTGCCCATCCAAGGTCCACTAAATAGTTCACCTCACCAAGTTGCTACACAACTGTGTAACAGCCTGCCCACTTATCCTGTAGGGACCTAGGTCTTGTGGGGTTCACGATCAGGACTTCTTGACCAGGGGTGAAGTATACAAGTGAAGCCTTCTGGTCATACCAATGCTTAACAAAGGCCTGTCTAGCCTTCAAGTTGTCTCTGTACTGAGCCATCAGTAAGGCCATTCTCTTTCTTTGTCCCAGCACATAGTCCACTACATTGGTAGTGATAGGGGCAGTGGGGAGCTCCTACCCCTCCCTGACTATAGCCAAGGGTCCCCTGATAGGGTGACCAACAATAAGTTCAAAAGGACTGAAACCAAACCCTTGCTGAAGGACCTCTCTGTAGGTGAAGAGTAAGCATTGCAGTAGGAGATCCCACTTTCTCCTCTGAGGCTCCTCAAGAGCTCCAATCATGCTTTTGAGAGTTCTAATAAACCTCTTAACTAAGCCATTTGTTTGTGGATGATAAGCTGATGAAAGCTTATAGGAGACCCCTGCACTCCTTTCACATGTCTTGCATGTACCTGGACATGAAGTTGCTGCCTTTGTCAGACACAACCTCTTTAGGGAAGCCAACCCTAGTGAATATGCCTAGTAATGCTTTTGCAACTGACCTGGCAGTTACTGTTTTCAGGTGGATGGCTTCAGGATAGCAGGATGGGTTCAGGATATCTGAATATCTGGTTGCATGGCCAACTACCACTAGAATAAACGTTCTGCCAGAGGATGCTGGAGGGTCAAGGGCACCAACAATCTCTACCCGCTCAAATGGTATACCCACTACTGGGAGTGGTAACAATGGAGCCTGAATTGTTGTGCCACTTTTACCAGGAATTTGGCAAGTAGCACAACTCCAGCAGTGACCTTCTACCTGCACCCCCATCTTGGGCCAGTAGAAGTGCATGGATAACCTCTCCTTAGTCTTCTTGATACCAAGATGACCTGCAAAGGGGAACTTGTGTGTCAACTGCAGGAGGAAGGGTCTCACTTGAAGGGGAACCACCAACCTCCTATGGTCTCCTTCAGTGGACTCTGTGGGCTCACTATAAAGCAGCTCACCTTACCAATACATTCTGTGTTTCCCAGGAAGTTGACCCTCACGCTGGGAACAGGCCTGTCTCCAAAAGCCTTCTAAAGATGGGCACTCACGTTGGCCCTTACTGAATTCTTCCCTGCCAGGACCACCTTCTGCCAGTAAACTGTGCAATTCAGGATGGTCATGGGGGTCAAATATTTCTGGCAGCTCCTCGTCCTCGTCAGGTTCAGGAGCTTGGCCAACTGCCTCCATCTCAGTGGCAGGTGAGTTGCAGGGAATATTCTCTTTCCCTCTCTTTTGTCTAGCTTTGGGTTTCCCCTTTGGCTTTGGCTCAGCCTTGGGCTTGGCCAGGGCAGTCTTTGTTTGAGACCTAGTGCAAGGTCCCTCTGCTGTATCTCCCACAAGACCTAAGTCTTTGAGATCATTTCCCAGCAGGACTCTTCCAGGGACATGCCTCTGAACAGTTACAGGTCGCCTGACTACTGAACTGTTCAAAGCTAGATTTACAGGCATAACTGGAAACTGGAGAGGGGGACCATTAGCTAACCTAGTGGGCATCAGAGGGGCTGTGGACATCTCCTCTGAGTTTTACAAAGTGGAATTCACTACAGTTCTGATGGACCCAGTGTCCCTGATGGCAGAGGTTTCTACACCATCTACCAGGACACTATCCCTAAATCAGTGCTTGGTTTTGTCAGGGATGGAGGCATACACCTCAGACACTCTAGGTTCCCAGTATCCCAGGGAAACTAAGACTACTTCTGACCCTATTCCACAGGGGAAGGAGTCAGAAGAGACTGTGAGTATTTCTTCCTCCTCTTGGCGGAAGGCCAGATTCACAGAGTGGACCCCCAAGGTGTTGACCTTACAACTGGGGTCCCCTTCAGATGGTCATTTGCTCCACAAACCCCACAAAATCCACTGAGTCTTGGGACATAGGGAGGCTTATTACAAACAGAGTTGTGCTTGGGATGATTAGTCCCACTACCCTGTAAATGGTCATGTGACGTACCCTTTTTAAACCTTGTATGGCCCTGCGGGGATGAAGATTGTTCAGTGGAACCACCCTCCTATCCTTCTGCTTCTTCCCCTCTTCCTGCTTTCCAGCAGTAGACCTTTCCTTATGGGACACCCTGTGGGATACCCATACATCTGCTGCAGTGGCTAACTTCTTAGGAAATATCTCCTTAGAGTCAGCCAGATGCTGCATAAGCTCAGGGGAACATGAAGCAAAAATATGTTCCAGCATGACCAAATTGATCATGCCTTCAAGAGTGTTAACCTTATAACCTTCCACCCGACCCAACCAGTCAAGTTCTTTAAAGATTCAGTTACATATGTGACCCAAGTACTACCTTCTCTTTTCTTGTACTCCCTGAATCTTTTCAAGTATCTGGCAGGAGTCTTCCCAAACTTCAGGGTTTACTTCAATTTTGCAAAGTCCTTTCTCTCAGTCTTTGACATTGCCACAATGGCACTGCAGCCAGAGTGGGGCAGTCTACTGAGCAACCATGCAATCTTGTCAGCATCTACTATTTCTTGTACTTCTCAAGCATACTCAAAAGCAGCCAGCCAGTCCATGATGTTATGTTATTTTGCATTTATATAGCGCCTTATGTACCATTGGTATGGTCTCAAGGCGCTGGTAGGTTGAACGCCCTCGGGAACCGAAGTCCAAGTCAGTAGAGAGAGGTAGACGAAGTCAAAAGGCACGTGTGAGCACCAGTTATGTGTGCAGCTTGCGCGGTATTCGTGTGATAGCCACTTCTTAGCGGTAGGTGTGGTGGTTGAGAGATCAATAGTATGTGTTTGTTCTGGCAGGTTTTTATCCAGATCGATACTGGCTGTGTTAGGCCTGGGGAGAATGCCTAGGCTGGGGGGTGTATTACCAGCAATGTTTTGGATATGGTGTTGGGAGGTATGAGTCCGAGTGATGGTATGAGAACAGCTATACCGAATGGTGTCACAGTATCACTGTGTTCTAGATGAGTGGTGGTGTAAGGAAGAGAGTAAGCATGTAGAAGTGATAAGGTGGTTTACCTTAGGTGCTTGTGGTCGCGCTCACTCCAAAGGTTCCATGTACGCCATCCGTTCCATGTACTCAAACTGTTCTATGCCTTTACGACTGTTTCAGGTGCTCAAGGCCATTCGTATCAGCCATCCAGATTACACACTCGTCCGCTCTGCGTACTCAGCCGCTCTACGCACACAGCTGCTCTGCGCGCTCATCCGCTATGGGCACTCCCCCTCTCTAGGACCTCACCACCTCTAGGCCCTCACCACCCCTAGGCCCTCACCACCCCTAGGCCCTCATCCCCTCTACCCACTCATCCCCTCTACCCACTCATCCCCTCTACGCACTCATCCCCTCTATGCACTCGTCCCCTCTATGCACTCGTCCCCTCTACGCACTCGTCCCCTCAATGCATTCGTCCCCTCTACGCACTCATCCCCTCAATGCACTTATCCCCTCTAGGCACTCATCCCCTCTAGGCACTCATCCCCTCTATGCACTCATCCCCTATACGCACTCTTCCCCAATAGGCACTCAACCCCTCTAGGCACTATCCCCTCTAGGCATTCATCCCCTCTAGGCACTCATTCCCTCTATGCACACATCCCCTCTACACACTCATCTCCTTTACGCACTCATCCCCACTACGCACTCATCCCCTCTACGCACTCATCACCTCTACGCATTCATTTGCTGTATGCACCCATCCGCACTAGACACTCATCCGCTCTATGCGCTCATCCCCTCTACGCACTCATCCCCTCTACGCACTCATCACCCTTACGCACCCATCACCTCTACGCACTCATCAGCCCTACGCACTCATTACCTCTACGCACTCATTACCTCTACGCACTCATCACCTTTACGCACTCATCACCCCTACGCACTCATCACCTTTACGCACTCATCATCTCTACGCATTCATTCAATCTACGCACCCATTTGCTCTATGGACGCATCTGCACTAGACACTCATCCGCTCTATGCGCTCAACTGCTCTACACACCCACCCGCTCTACACACTCATTGGTTCTACACACACATCTGCTCTACATACTCATCCGCTTTATACACTCATCTGCTCATACACACTCATCCGCTCATACACACTCATCCGCTCATACACACTCATCCCCGCTCATACACACTTATCCCCGTTCATACACACTTATCCCCGTTCATACACACTCATCCCCGCTCATACACACTCATCTGCTCACACACACTCCTCCGCTCATACACACTCATCCGCTCTACACACTCATCCACTCTGCACACTCATCCGCTCTGCACACTCGTCCGCTGTGCACACTCGACCACTCTGCACACTCGTCCGCTCTGCACATTCATCGGCTCTACACACTCATCGGCTCTACACACTCATCGGCTCTATACATTCATCTGCACAGCGCAGTGTTCAATGCACTCATCTGCTCCACCTATTTCATCCGCTCCGTTCACTTCATTCATTTATCCTACATTATCGGTTCAGTCCATGTCACTTAGCGTACGCATTCACTTTGTTTCAAGTTCTCGATCAGTCCCATGCCCTACACCCGTCTCATCTATTTGAATCGTCCATTCATGCCATGCACTCACAGAATCCATGCCATCTGTCTGTGCACTGATCTCTCTCCTAAACAGATCTTTTTTTTTTTTTTGATCTGGTTTATTCATTCCATTCTGTGTGTCCTTTTAAGATTACATTAGAGGTTATTAGTTTTTGATTTCTCACTTGGTTCATGATGTTGTATTGCTATTTGTTTTAATGTTAATTAAATCTAGTTGTCTGGGTTCGTTGACAGGTTATTATCCACATTATTCCTTACGTCCTCATTGATCCTTTTGTCCATTACATTTATTTGTTAATTTCATTAATTTCAGCCGTATTACTGTCTTCAGACAACTTATTCTTTATATTTACTTTACAGGTATGATCGTTTTTACTCAATCTATTTTGTTTCTCCTTTTTAGCTAATCCGTAAAGGTCATTAGTTTACGATTTCATGCTCGGAATCGTGATATTGCATTGATATTTATGATCAAGTATTTTGGCAACGTCTTTGAGATGCTGTTATCCAGTTTGAGTTAGATTGAGTTTGGGGTCGGTTTTAAGGGAAAGCCAAGTTTTCAGTAATTTGCGGAAACACATGAGGTCTTCAGTGAGTCGGATGTGGGGCGGGAGTGCGTTCCACGGCGTAGGGGCCAAGGCTGAGAATGATGATCCGCCTAACCTGACTGAGTTTGTTTTTGGTATGACTAGGAGACCTACTGTGCAAGATCTTAGCGTACGTGCAGGGTGATAGGGTTTTAGTTTGTCTTGAAGATATTGTGGTCTGGTTTTGTGCAGTGCTCGGTGAGAAATGCATAAGGTTTTGAAAGTCACCTTTCGGGTCACCGGAAGCCAGTGCAGAGTTTTGAGGGCTGGGGAAATGTGGTCTCTTGGGCCAAGCGCTAGTAGCAGTTTGGCTGCAGCGTTTTGTGCCCTTTATAGTTTAGTTAGTTGGTATGTGTGGACTCCAAGGTAGAGGGGGTTAGCGTAGTCCAGTCTTGATATAACAATTGATTGGACAGCGGAGAGTCTGTTTGGAAAGGATAGTTATGGAAAAATGCACTTAAGAGTTTTGAGGTGGTAGTGGCAGGACTTTGAGACGTTGTTGACTTGGCGTGAGAGTGTTAGGTCAGAATCTAGGATGCATCCAAGGTTTTTAACTGATTTAGAGGGGGTCAGTGAGTTGCCCATGGCAGATGGCCAGGCTAGTGGGTGTGGAAGAAGTTCGGTGTTGACGCATACCATGATTTTCGGTTTTGGAGGGGTTTAGCAAGAGGTGGTTTGTGGTCATCCAGAGATCTATTTCGAGGAGGCAGGAAGCGAGGTCGGGTCGGCAGTTGGGATTTGAGTTCAGGAGTGTCATCGGCGTAGTTGTAGCACAGGATGTTGTGCATGCGAATTATTCGTGGGAGGGTGGCCATGTAGAGATTGAACGGGAGGGCTGATAGGCATGCTCCTTGTGGCACTCTGGTGTCGACTGGTCGGGGTTGGGAGGAATAGGTTGATAGTAGCGTTATTTGATTCCTGTTTTTGAGGAAGGATGCTATCCATTTGAGGGCAGTTCCACGAATTCCTAGGGAGTGGAGGCGGTCAAGAAGGATTGAGTGATTGATTGTATCGAAAGCGGTGGATAGGTCAAGGAGGATTAATGCGGCACAACCCGCAGAGTCTGCTGTGTTTTTGCGGTCATCCCAGAATGAGGTTAGGGGGCCTTCAGTTCCGTGTCGGGCTCTGAAACCTGATTGAGCAGGGTCTAGGAGATTATTAGCTTCGACAAATGCATTTAGTTGGGAGTAGGCGGTTTGGTCAATGAGTTTGGCCAGGAACCTGGTGTTAGAGATGTGACGATAGTTTTTCGGGTCAAGGGGGTCGAGAGAAGGTTTTTTTATTAGGGGTTTGACATGAACTGTTTTGAATGCGTCGGGAAAAATTCCTGAGGAAAGGGAGTCATTTATGATGGTTCTCGCGTGTTCTCCTGTGCAGGTCGAAGCAAAGATTTCTTTGAGGGTTGTGGCCGGGCAAGCGTCAAGTGGAGAGCCGGATGGTTTTCGGGCAAAGAGAAGCTTGAGAAATTGGTCGGCGGATATTGGACTAAAGGAGTCGAATGTTGGATGGGTAGTGATCACAGGCGGTGCGTTGGCTGGTAAGGAGGGTGGGTTGCCTGGTGGATGTAAGAGAACTAGTTTGTTGGTTAAAGCATTTGTTCTGTCAAGAGCTGTAGAGTAAAAGTGGAGAGAGAGTGAGTCGCACAGAGATTGTGAGGCGGTCGCAGCGGTGGTGATGCATGAAAGTTTGGTGAATTCAGTGATGATTTTGTGACGTTCTTTGCTGGGGTTTTTACAGTTTAGGATTTGGGAGTTGTAATAGGCCTTTTTTGCTTTTCAGATTTCAGCCTTGTACTGATGAAGGTGCCGGGCTAAGGTGGATTTGCTCAGGGGAGTTTTGTCCTTCCGCCATTTGCGTTTTAGATAGTTGTTTACTGGTCTTCAACTCAGGAGTGAACCATCTAGGAAAGATGCCACGGCGAGCAGATGGTTTACAAGAGGGTGTGAGCCACATTAGTGCTGTGTTGAGGCATGAGTGAAAGGCGTTGGCGGTTAGTTGATTATTGAGTAGGCAGGTAGGCGGAGGAGAGTGGAGGAGTGCCTCGGCTAGGTCCGGAACGATTATTAGTTTCTTCCACCATATGCACAGATTCAGAGGTTCAGGTTCAGGTACGGGAAGTGGGTTGGGTGAGCGAATGGCGAAGGAAACAATGAAATGATCGGACCAGATGATAGGGATGGGCGGGTTTAGCTGTATCAGGTTGTGGGAGCTGAAGATGGCATCAAGAGTGTGTCCTTTATAGTGAGTCGGACCGTTTGTGTGGGGTTGGAGGTTGATTGCGTCTAGGCCATCAACCAGCAAATGTGTGTCATAGGGTTGGTGGGAATGTCCAGCCATATGTTGAAATCACCTAGAAGGGTGAGGTTGGGATGGTTTAGTTGGAGGGTGGCAATGGAGTTGCAGAGGTTGTTTGAGAATTGTCTATCCTAGCTAGGGGGCCTGTAGATTATTAGGAAGCTATGCGAGGATGATGGGGAAAGGGATAGTTTAACGAGGAGTGACTCGCAGGAAGGGATGGAAGGTTGGTTTTCGATGATTGAGATGTGGAAGTGAGACTTGAAGGCGAAAGCTATTCTTCCTCCTCTAGAGGGATGGTTCAATGGGATGAGGGAGTAGTCGGGGGGAAGGCTTCATTGGCGATGGGGGCGAAGTCGTCAGAGAACCAGGTTTCAGTGATGAAGACCAGGTCTGGTTTGTCGGAGGAGAGGAGGTCAAAGATGCTGTGTCTGTTTTTTGCTACTGATCAAGCATTAAATAGGATGCAATTCACTTTGGTAGAGGAGGTTGATGTCAGAGCTGCAGATATGGGGGGTGGGAGAGGGTGGAGACTGGTGAGCGAGAGGGGAGGGGTGGGTGATGGCCGATGGAAAGAGTGGGCGAGCAGTAGAGTTGGTGGGTTTCGGATGGGAGTGGTCGGACGCGTGTGTTGGGATGATTGGTTTTGGCACGGGGGATATGGAGGTGGGGTGTGAGTGGGTAGGAGTTTCAGTTGTGGTTGGTGAGAAGTCGAGGGCGAGGGGTTTTAGGTAAGGTGAGGCGTGGGGGGAGGTGGTGAGAGGGGGAATGAGGCAGTGGGTCGAGACAGGGGAGGTGATGAGTGCTGAGAGATTGAGGGAGACAAGGTACGTTTCCTCTTTAGTGTCTTTGTTGCGACTGGTTTGTGAGAGAGGGTAGGGGGCTCAGAGGGGGAGAGGGATGAGGCTTCGGTTCTTGCTAGGGCTCTGCGTGCAGTTTTAAAGGAGGGGAAGGAGTGAGGTCGGTGTGGGGTGATGGTGGGGGTTGATGGGAAAAGCGTGGGGTACATGACTGCTGGCAAGGGGGTGCCAGTGAGGCTAGTGAGGCAAGCGGGTATGCTCATAGCAGGGTGTTCGGTGGAGAGGATCAGGGGAGGAGTGGTTTTAGGGTGGTTGGCTCGCCATCGTGCCCCTCTGGCTTGGTGTTTGGAAAGGGGTAGGGAGGGGGGTGTGGTGGAGGCTGGGATGATTTCGGAAGGTTGGGATGGGAGCAACGGTTGGCCGGAGGGGTGGGGCGGTGCACGGCAGTCGTTTCCGCTAGTCCTCTGTGGATCGGGTGCACCCATGGTACGTAACAGAGATATTACTGAAGGTTTCTGGGTTCAATTAATAGGTATACTTCTAAGATCAGCCAGGGCACGCAATTAGGCACACTTATAAATTAACTTTGCACAAAGATGACATTAGGCGTACTTCTAAGTTCAGTTATGTACAGGGAGGATGTTAGGCACAAATCTAAAGTTCAATTTTGCACCGGGGGATAATTAAGCACACTTCTAAATTCCACCAGGGCAGGCTATTAAGCACACTTCTGGGTTAAACTTTGCACAGTGGGGATTTTAGGCACACATTTGTTCAGATTTGCACAGAAAGGATATTAGGATCACTTCTAAGTTCAGATTTACACAGGGAGGATATTAGGTAACCAGATTCAATTTTGCACAGAGAGGATATTATGAACACTTCAAAAGTCAACCAGGCCAGGTTATTAGGCACAATTCTAAATTCCACTTCAACTTGGCACAGAGGATATTAGGCACACTTCTTAGTTCAACTTTGCATAGGAAGGATATTTAAGTAACCAAGTCCAATTTTGCACAGAGAGGATATTAGGTAACCAAAATAAACTTTGCAAGGGAGGATATTAGGCACACTTCTAAGTTCAACTTTCCACAGGGAGGAATATTAGGCACACTTCTTAGTTAGACTTTTTGCAAAGGGCATATTGGGCACACTTCTTAATTCAACTTTCCACAGGGAGGAATATTAGGCACACTTCTTAAATCAAGCTTTTCATAGAGAGGATATTAGGCACACTTCTTAATTCAACTTCTCGCGAGGATATTAGACATACTTCAAAATTAAACTTTTCACAGAGAGGATATTAGGCACACTTCTAGATTTAACTTTCCAAAGAGAGCATATTAGGTACCCTTCTAAAATTCAACTTTCCACTGTGAGGATATAAGGCATACTTCTAGGTTGAACATTTGCACAGGGGGGATGTTAGGTAACCAAAATCAATTTTTGCACAGATAGGATATTAGGCACCCTTCTAAATTCAACCAGAGCGCACTATTAGGCACACTTCAGACTATCTAAATTCAATTATGCCACAGAAATGCTACAGTGAACAATTTCTAAATGCAATTATGCCACAGGTATGCTATAGGGTGGAGTTTCTAAATGCAGTTATGCCATAGATATGCTACAGGGAACAATTTCTAAATGCAGTTATGCCACAGATATGCTACAGGGAACAATTTCTAAATGCAGTTATGCCAAAGATATGCTATAGGGTAGAGTTTCTAAATGCAGTTATGTCACAGATATAGTGCAGGGAACAATTTCTAAATGCAGTTATGCCACAGATATGCTACAGGGAACGATTTCTAAATGCAGTTATGCCACAGGTATGCTATAGGGTGGAGTTTCTAAATGCAGTTATGCCATAGATATGCTACAGGGAACAATTTCTAAATGCAGTTATGCCACAGATATGCTACAGGGAACAATTTCTAAATGCAGTTATGCCACAGATATGCTATAGGGTAGAGTTTCTAAATTCAATTATGCCACAGCTATGCTAGAGGGAAGAATTTCTTAATGCAGTTATGCCACAGATATGCTAGAGGGAACAATTTCTAAATGCAGTTATGCCACAAAATATGCTATAGGGTAGAGTTTCTAAAACCAGTTATGCCACAGATATACTACATGGAACAATTTCTAAATGCAGGTATGCCACAGATATGCTACAGGGAACAATTTCTAAATGCAGTTATGCCACAGATATGCTATAGGGTAGGTCTTCTAAATGAAGTTATGCCACAGATATGCTACAGGGAACAATTTCTAAATGCAGTTATGCCACAGATATGCTACTGGGAACAATTTCTAAATGCAGTTATGCCACACATATGCTATAGGGTAGCATTTCAAATTCAATTATGCCACAGATATGCTACAGGGAACAATTTATAAGTGCAGTTATGCCACAGATATGCTATAGGGTAGAGTTTCAAATTTAATTATGCCACGGATATGCTACAGGGAACAAATTCTAAATACAGTTATGTCACAGATATGCTATAGGGTAGAGTTTCTAAATGCAGTTATGTCACAGATATGGTGCAGGGAACAATTTCTAAATGCAGTTATGCCACAGATATGCTACAGGGAACAATTTATAAGTGCAGTTATGCCACAGATATGCTATAGGGTAGAGTTTCAAATTTAATTATGCCACGGATATGCTACAGGGAACAAATTCTAAATACAGTTATGTCACAGATATGCTATAGGGTAGAGTTTCTAAATTCAATTATGCCACAGATATGCTAGAGGGAAGAATTTCTTAATGCAGTTATGCCACAGATATGCTAGAGGGAACAATTTCTAAATGCAGTTATGCCAAAAAATATGCTATAGGGTAGAGTTTCTAAAACCAGTTATGCCACAGATATACTACATGGAACAATTTCTAAATGCAATTATGCCACAGATATGCTACAGGGAACAATTTCTAAATGCAGTTATGCCACAGATATGCTATAGGGTAGGTCTTCTAAATGAAGTTATGCCACAGATATGCTACAGGGAACAATTTCTAAATGCAGTTATGCCACAGATATGCTACTGGGAACAATTTCTAAATGCAGTTATGCCACAGATATGCTATAGGGTAGCATTTCAAATTCAATTATGCCACAGATATGCTACAGGGAACAATTTCTAAGTGCAGTTATGCCACAGATATGCTATAGGGTAGAGTTTCAAATTTAATTATGCCACGGATATGCTACAGGGAACACATTCTAAATGCAGTTATGCCACAGATATGCTACAGGGAACAATTTCTAAGTGCAGTTATGCCACAGATATGCTACAGGGAACAAATTCTAAATGCAGTTATGCCATCGATATGCTACAGGGAACACATTCTAAATGCAGTTATGCCACAGATATGCTATAGGGTAGGTCTTCTAAATGAAGTTATGCCACAGATATGCTACAGGGAACAATTTCTAAATGCAGTTATGCCACAGATATGCTACTGGGAACAATTTCTAAATGCAGTTATGCCACACATATGCTATAGGGTAGCATTTCAAATTCAATTATGACGCAGATATGCTACAGGGAACAATTTCTAAATGCAGTTATGCTATCGATATGCTACAGGGAACACATTCTAAATGCAGTTATGCCACAGATATGCTACAGGGAACAAATTCTAAATACAGTTATGCCACAGATATGCTACAGGGAACAATTTCTAAGTGCAGTTATGCAACAAATATGCTACAGGGAACAAATTCTAAATGCAGTTATGCCACAGATATGCTACAGGGAACAATTTCTAAGTGCAGTTATGCCACAGATATGCTATAGGGTAGAGTTTCAAATTGAATTATGCCACGGATATGCTACAGGGAACAATTTCTAAGTGCAGTTATGTCACAGATATGCTACAGGGAACAAATTCTAAATGCAGTTATGCCATCGATATGCTACAGGGAACACATTCTAAATGCAGTTATGCCACAGATATGCTATAGGGTAGGTCTTCTAAATGAAGTTATGCCACAGATATGCTACAGGGAACAATTTATAAATGCAGTTATGCCACAGATATGCTACTGGGAACAATTTCTAAATGCAGTTATGCCACATATATGCTATAGTGTAGAGTTTCAAATTTAATTATGCCACGGATATGCTACAGGGAACACATTCTAAATGCAGTTATGCCACAGATATGCTACAGGGAACAATTTCTAAGTGCAGTTATGCCACAAATATGCTAGAGGGAACAAATTCTAAATGCAGTTATGCCATCAATATGCTACAGGGAACACATTCTAAATGCAGTTATGCCACAGATATGCTATAGGGTAGGTCTTCTAAATGAAGTTATGCCACAGATATGCTACAGGGAACAATTTCTAAATGCACTTATGCCACAGATATGCTACTGGGAACAATTTCTAAATGCAGTTATGCCACACATATGCTATAGGGTAGCATTTCAAATTCAATTATGACACAGATATGCTACAGGGAACAATTTCTAAGTGCAGTTATGCCACAGATATGCTATAGGGTAGAGTTTCAAATTCAATTATGCCACGGATATGCTACAGGGAACAAATTCTAAATACAGTTATGCCACAGATATGCTACAGGGAACAATTTCTAAGTGCAGTTATGCAACAAATATGCTACAGGGAACAAATTCTAAATGCAGTTATGCCACAGATATGCTACAGGGAACAATTTCTAAGTGCAGTTATGCCACAGATATGCTATAGGGTAGAGTTTCAAATTGAATTATGCCACGGATATGCTACAGGGAACAATTTCTAAGTGCAGTTATGTCACAGATATGCTAAAGGGTAGGTCTTCTAAATGAAGTTATGCCACAGATATGCTACAGGGAACAATTTCTAAATGCAGGTATGCCACAGATATGCTACAGGGAACAAATTCTAAATGCAGTTATGCCATCGATATGCTACAGGGAACACATTCTAAATGCAGTTATGCCACAGATATGCTATAGGGTAGGTCTTCTAAATGAAGTTATGCCACAGATATGCTACAGGGAACAATTTCTAAATGCAGTTATGCCACAGATATGCTACTGGGAACAATTTCTAAATGCAGTTATGCCACAGATATGCTATAGGGTAGCATTTCAAATTCAATTATGACACAGATATGCTACAGGGAACAATTTCTAAGTGCAGTTAGGCCACAGATATGCTATAGGGTAGAGTTTCAAATTCAATTATGCCACGGATATGCTACAGGGAACAATTTCTAAATGCAGTTATGCCACAGATATGCTACAGGGAACAATTTCTAAGTGCAGCTATGCCACAGATATGCTACAGGGAACAATTTCTAAATGCATTTATGCCACAGATATGCTATAGGGTAGAGTTTCTAAATGCAGTTATGCCACAGATATGCTACAGGGACCAATTTCTAAATGCAGTTATGCCACAGATATGCTATAGGGTAGAGTTTCTAAATTCAATTATGTCACAGATATGCTACAGGGAAGAATTTCTTAATGCAGTTATGCCACATATATGCTAGAGGGAACAATTTCTAAATGCAGTTGTGCCACAGATATGCTACAGGGAACAATTTCTAAATGCAGTTATGCCACGGATATGCTATAGGGAACAATTTCTAAATGCAGTTATGCCACATATATGCTACAGGGAACATTTTCTAAATGCAGTTATGCCACATATATGCTACAGGGAACAATTTCTAAATGCAGTTATGCCACAGATATGCTACAGGGAACAATTTCTAAATGCAGTTATGCCACAGTTATGCTACAGCAGGGGTCCCCAACCTTTTGTGCGTAATGAGCAACATTGGCATATCAAATGAAATGGTGAGCAACATCCATTTTTCGACGGAATATATCGGCGCACAGTTGGCAGACAAATTGTTTGCAACACAAATTAGAAATGTAACAAAATTAAAACTGCATATAGAACATTTAATGTGCAGTACTTAATAGTTATCTAGACCACGTGTTATTCTAGTCAAGGAAAAGTGCAAGGCATTTAACTTCATTTGACGTTAAGTGGTTGTTTACAAGGAATGTTGAGGAAATTGAGTAGTCAGTAGTACATTTATAGACATATAGGACCAGTCCAGCTGTTCAAAAATAGAGTAGGAGTAAATAAACATTACCAGGGGTTTCAGGTTCCCGAGCAAAATATTAGTGCAAATGTATGGACAGTAAAAATGGCCCCATACTGAGCATGAGATTCTGCCTAGGATTTTATGGGATCTCTAATGGCAAATGGTGCATTCCTAAGCATGCAAGATCGGCAATACTGTTCCACAGTCATTGATGACTGTATTGTGGATTTTTTTTTCTTCAGGAATGTTATGAAATGTTACATTGATCCTCTTGAGTTCATTTTCCAATGGCCAGGGTAGGCACCACAAAGAAGATATCTGACAGCCAGAGAGGCTGGTTGGCGATGCCTACGCTTGAAAAGGAGGCATTGGAAAGAATTACTAATTCACAAGAAATTAACATATTCTCTTAAAACTGTTGAACAGTTCAGAGGCCACAAAGGAAAGCGTCAGTTTGTCTGAGTCTTTAGGAGAAACTATCCAGGACAGCTATTGACAAACCGTGCCCCCAAGTTCTGGAGTTCCAGGTTATAGAAAGGGATGCACCATGGTTCGATGCAGAATCTAGAATCTCGAAAAGAAAACTGAACCATGATTTAATGAGGGGTGTGTACACTGCTGGTCAGATTTATAGTTTCAAAATGGCATCAAAAATTGCGGTAAGACAAAAAAAGAATTTGAGAAAAAAATGGAAGCTTTTTTGAAGGATACCAAATCGTTTTATGTTTATTGTTGTTGTCAAGACAGGCATTATGCCATCCCCTTAGACAAGTATTTCTTGGAACACTAGCCCCTCAAGGTTATAGGCCAATTCCCTTACTGGACATTGGGGCTTAGTACGAGTTTGGTGGCATCTCAACAGTACCGTTACTGCTACTTGGTCCAGTGGTATCACTGCCAGATTCCAAGTGGTGGTTTGGCGGTGTTAGTCCCCAATTATGGAGTCAGTAGCACTCCAGGGTGGATTTCGTCGGTATTTGATTGATAGAAACATAATGTGGCGGAATTTACATTTTATTGGAGTCTGTGACAAATCTGTGGATGCTGTCCCTTCGCCCCTATGGGGGAGACCATTCCCATGTGGCCAGGGCGGTACGTTCTCGGTACAATAGTTCCCCCGAGGGTGGTGCACAGGGAGAGAATCACATGGGAGAGGAAACCCCTTCTGGGACTAGGAACAACCCTACCCTGAGAACGCAATATACTCGCCAATCACCGTACCCTAGGACCCCCCCATTCCTATAACCCAAAGAACAACCCCTTCCCTAGATACGTACTGGGACTATGAAGAGCACAACTGACCCAAGGGAGATCAAGGTTAGAAATACTGAGACGAGGAAGAATGGGGAAGAGTTGAAAGATATGTTATTGACCACCATTGAGACAAATAAGCTGCATGGAGGAATGAAGAGTGTTCTGCATAACCAACATGAGCATTCTAGACAACTTGGAATAAGTACTGGGATGACGAGGAAGAGCGGAGGCATGAAGAGTTCTCCTAAGAACCACAATGAGCAGTCTAGTTGTTGCTGGCTGCTCATTGGTCAATGCATAGCAGAAAAGGATGAGGGACTCAGGAAGAAGTTGTCTAGTCCTTCATGAAGGAGCTGCAGGAGCCAGCACGGTGCAGGAAAGTGCAAGGAAGCACACCAGGATGCCAAGAGAGGAGCTGGAAGGACAAGGGCCAGTCCACAGTGGAAGAACCGAAAGGCGAGCTGGCAGAGAGAAGCTCCCGGTGTTCCTGCAGATAGGGAAGTGCGTGAAAGGAGGACCAAGCTGTCCTGGGAAAGATTGACACTGCAGTGTTCCTGGGCAGACCAGAGCCCACTACAAAGGGAAGCACTCAGGCTGGCTGGCGGGAAACTAAGACGGTGCAGTCAGCATCTTAATAGTCACGGTACCTGGCAGGCATGTGAACCATGTCTGTCCCCCAACAAGAGAAACTTAAGGGTCTGGGACCCACCAAACGAAAGCAACATGAGTGCTCTTCCTTGCGGCGGTACTTAGGAGAAAAGGGCTCCAAGTACTCACACACAAAGAAGGTGTCTGGGACTAACTACACGAGAACCACACAAGTCATCTTCCTCGTGGTGATACATGGGAGAAGAGAGCTCCAAGTACCCTCACGCAAAGAAGGGGGGTTTGGGACCCACTACAGTAGAAACACACAAGTCCTCTTCCTCGTGGTGGTACTTGGGAGAAGAGGGCTCCCAGTTCCCAAACATAAAGAGAGGTCTGGGAAACCACTGAGTAATTTACTAAGGACCACACTTGGCAGGGAAGTGAACCAAATTGGCCCAAGCAAAAAGAGAGAAAGGCAGAGATCTAGGACCTACAAGAGAATGAACGGGCAAAGGAGTCATTGCCCCTGGCTGTGGTCCAATAAATAGAGAGTTGCCAAGAGAAGGAACCAGGACAAGGGAGTTGTTGCCCAGGTTGCTACGAAGTTTGTGCAACAGAGAAATGTGTAAGAACTTTATGGAACTTTGTTTTACATTTTGAACTTTGGGTTTGGAACCTGTGTTATTTGGAACTCTTTGATTGGATCTACAACCTATTCTTCTGAATTAAGAAGACATTTTGTTTTTTATAGGTTAGTAAATAGTGTGAGGGATGGAAATAGGCTTCGGACTTGTGACAGACAGTTGACTATTTACTTTAGACAAGACATACTGGCAGTTTCCTTAGTTTTGGTTAAGGATGGGAAACCCCTCTTAGCTTTAGGGAAAGGCAGGAGTTTCCCCAGTCCCCCACCCTTTTCCTTTCAATAAAAGTATGTCAATCAACATGAGCTCACTGTGTCAGAGTCCTACTTCTAGATTCTTACAGGTCACTAATGGTTTTTTAAGTCTAATCCAACGTGATACGCAGACATCTCAACATCTGTCCAAAATACAAGATTGTGGAATTATACATTGTTTTCCAACACAAATAAAGGTGACAAGCAGGGATGTCAGTTGGTCGCAATGTATTCCTTTTGGATGTTGATTCTAGTACTTCTCTTAGGAAAGTTAATCCACCCTCCACCTGAAGGGTTCATTTTATAGCATGCACCCTTATGCAGAAGACACAACTAATTTGGCCTTGCCCCCAGCAGGTCTCCAACAGGGCCTGCTAAACACAAGTTACTATTTTGGGAATTACAGTTTGAAATTAAATATAATGAAAATAAAAATGATGGTGTTCAGGCAAAGGCTGAAACCTTGTAGATAGTTTTTAAATGAATGTAGAGATGAGGGGGCAGTCTCATTTTTATCTGAGCGTACTCTTCTGAAAGAGCAGTGCTTGTGTAAGTAATTTTAATAAGATAGCTGAAAAGGCATCATTAATGATTAAATGGCTTTTTACGTTATTTCAGGTTTGCGGCATTGTGATTGGAGAAGTTGGAGGTATATAAGACAAAGGTCTGCTCCATGATTTTAAGGCCGCAAAATCTAGGGTGGTTAGAACTGTCATTTCTTGGAGGGGTTGCAAAATAAATTCCTGTGCCAAATAGCAGGTCTCCCTGCAGATACACCTGCTAGCCCCTTGTGAGCCGAATTGGGGGTGTTCAATTTGAGTGTCAGGCCAGTTAAGAATGTTCCTTATTTTTTAAAAGCACATCTGGGATTTTCTGCTAATCATAAAGTGAATTTCAGTGCAAGTGCGATTGTAGCCTCCCCTGGTGAAGAGAAATACTTGTGGTTATGGGCGGTTGTAAGTCACTGTCCATTTGAATAGGGATGCAATATAACTACATTTGGTGCATTAAGCCACCTCAAAATAGCTCCAAAAGCAAGAGCGTTTCTGATGGGAAAAAAGTCAGATGTCCAAAATATACACAGGCTGCCCACTTTAGCCTTATATACAGACTTACATACACATATAAAATGGCAAGGAGAAATCTGTCAAATAAGATTCCCAGAATGCAGGAGGCTGGTGGTAATGATACGTTTAAATGTACCCACTCCTCAATAAATTAAGAAAGTGTGCAGGAGGAAGCACAAAGTGCGCTTGCAAAATAGGAGTCAAAGATTTGGTTCATTTTCTGTTCATTTGCTGTTGCTTCTCTGTTTTGCATAAGCGTGGAATGCATGGGAGCTATGCTATATATAATTAATTGTAATGTTCAGACTTGTATACATAGCAGGTTTGATTGTATTAAAGTTGCTTTTTTATTTTGGGCTTGTTCTGTGTGAATTGTATGAAAAATATGAAACATGTTTTTAAATGCTGCTGACTTAATGGAGAAATATAAATATGAATTAGTACTTCAGGTCATTACATGGTAGCCTTTAAAGATCACTTCATTGGGCCTTTGGAGGTTACCTCCTGAGAATTATTTGGGAATATTATGGCAAATGGTGTGTATTAAATCTCCAGAAGGCTGTTGGATTGGTGAAGTGAAAAAGTGGTTAGGAATAAAAATAATACCTTTCTCAATTATTTGGAGCCTATTTACTCTGCCCAAAAGGGATTTTACACAAGACTTGGTGGCAAACATTGGTCAAACCTTTGAGCATTTGATGACCACTTCATAGAGGGGTGTGGTGCTGTTAACCGAGTATTTGAATCAATGAATTGACTTGTTAGTTTAAACCTATTAACAATCAATTAATTGGATTGGAATACAGGGCAAATTAATTATGAAAAATGTGGCATGCATTTACCGTATCTGCCCATTAACCATGTGCTAGATGGGCAGGTTATCAAACGAAGACCATTTTCCTCTAGGACACTATGTAATAATAAATACAGGAGACACCAAAATGAATATTGTCGATAAATATACATGGTGGGATCAAACACAAACATCACTTGTACAGAAAGTGTGCATGCACATTATTTAATAAAGGAAAGTTGGGTATGCATACCACCTCCTTGTCCATTATGCTCATACTAGTATCAAAGAACAGAATATGCCAATTTTCTCCATGACACAAACATGGTTCAAATATTGTACTCATTAATGCATTTGTCAGCTGGGCAAAGTAACTGGAGATGACAGGGTTTAGCAATGACACTACCATAACAAGTAAGGACATTTACTGAAGAAGTATGTGCATGGTGGCACCAAACAAATCTTGCATGTATAAAAATAATCCAGCTGGAAACACAGCGGCTCATTGGCCAACATTCATGCACAGTCCAGGACTCTGTCCCGACTACAGTGCTACTGAGGTCTCATCCATTCAGCACCCCCTTCTAGGCCTTCACACCATGGCCCAGGGCAACTGGCGAGCAACAATTTAGGGTGCCGTGAGCAACATGTTGCTCCCGAGCTACACGTTGGGGATCCCTGGCCTAGGGAGAAAAAGACAAGAACAAAGGTGAGCTAGGGAAGAGAATAAGAAAACCTTAATTTGCCATCATAAGACTTACCTGTTGGGCCATTCCCACTTCATTTCGGGTCGGTGCCGCATCCTGGCATTTCCGGACCCCGGCCCCTAAGGGGAAAAAGAGACATCAGCGTTAGTGAGCGAATGCTAAGACATTTCCTGAACGCTCATTAAAGACTTACCTGATATCTACTGGAACTGCACCTTTCACTTCGGGTCGGTGCCATATCTCTGGCATTTCCGAACCCCGGCCCCTATGGGGAAAAAAGACACAAGCATTAGTGCATTAATGCAAGGACACTAAAGGAACCTCTCATCAAACAACTCACCTGAGTTTCCTTCGTCGGTTCCATTGCTCATCTCGGAATCTTTGTTCTGCACCTGAAATAGAGACAACGGACAATTATTATATCGGGCTCATACTTATAAACAGAATTCTCACAGTACTTTACCGGGAAGGTCAAGCAAACTTGAACTCTCTACAATCCATGATCCAGTGAAGTAACTGGATTACAACGCGCCCCTGCATCAGAAGCAGGATGGAGAGCTCGTCCTTTCAGACCCTAAGGTGAGACTTCACGGGGAATCGCAGAAGGGTTTCGTGGAGGGTGAGAAGGGAGTGGGAGGCTTACACATTATCCCGCAGATTGTTAACACTCCCTTTTCACACACAGAAGGATATTTCTGCGAGTCAGACAAGCCAGATTTGAGGGTCCGGTCCTGTCCATCTTCCGAGTCCTGCGCTTCACCATAGAAGAGGCAACAGCACTCCAAACCAGGCCTGCGCCTCCGTGGGAGTCAGGTGAGCGTAACAGAACGCGAAGCCTACCTACAATTTCCCACCCGGGCGCTATGGAAACTTCTGAGACAGACCAGCTGGGCCAGCTTTTGGGGGAATTACGGGCAGAAGTACACTCCGCCCACCAGGAGACTAACGCTCTCAAAAAAGAACTGATCCTATCTAAGGAAAGAACTGATGACCTGGCCAAACGGTTGTTGCAGGGTCAGGCAGGACAAACTCCTTTACCTAGTTCCGGGGGTAATCCCACTTCTATGATTTCGAATAACCCGGTACAAATCAATCTACCTGGAAACATGCCTTTGGCCCGCCTGAACGTTTTGCTGGGGACCCCAAGAAATATGCCGTTTTTATGAACCAATGTCGCTTACACTTCCTATGCAGACCTGGGGCCTTCCCTAATGACCAGACCAAGGTAGCTTTTGTATTATCTTATCTCAGCGGCAGTGCTGCCGATTGGTCAGTTCCTTTGGTAAATCAAGATGACCCAATTCTCCAGGATTTTCAAGGCTTCCAGGCAAGCATGGAAAGATTATTTGCTTGACACTCTCAGGGACAGGCCCTAGACAACAAACTGCTATCCTTACGACAAGGTAACCAGGATCTCTTATCTTACATCGCCACCTTTAATAGGTTGGTTGTGGAAACTGGGTGGCCAGAGAATAAAAGGATCACATTATTTCATCGAGGTCTGCGCGGAGAACTTAAAGACGTGCTAGCCCAAATAGTAAATCCACCCCAAGTCTGCGCGGAGTACATAGACCTTGTGGTCCAACTTGATCACAGACTTCAGAATAGAAAAGCAGATCGATCCAAGTTTGAAACCAGAGTGTTGATCAAAACTCACGCTAACCCCAAGAGTACCGACGTTTCAGAACCTATGCAAATCGGTGGAGTTAAAGGACCGTTAACGCAGAAGGAACGGGAGAGAAGGCGGCAAAAGCAATTATGTCTCTATTGCGGGGCTTCTGGTCACTTTCTACGAGATTGTCCGGTAAAACCACCTAAGAAGGTGGTTGGTGTAACGCTCACCTGATTCCCGCAGAGGCGCCGGTCTTGACTGGGTGAATGCCGTATCTTCAAGGGTGATGTGTAACACACGGTTGGCTCTTTGGGCTGGACCTCTGTGCACTGTATGTCTGACTCGAAGAGTAAGATGTCTGCAGATAGAAAATATGGGATTAATGAACTGGGGTTATTGGGTGCCTCTCTCCTCTTCCCTTTCTCTTCTCCTGTAGAACCCCAAAGGTTAACACCCTCACCTTAGGTAAGTGAACGCCGAGCTCTCCATCTGCCTCGGGGCAGGGTGCCGTAACCAGTTTCTTCACTGGATAAGGGTGCAGGCCTCTTGACCTCAGAAGACTGCTGTCCGTCGTTAACTGCACAAACGGTAAGTTCTGGGCACTTCAAATGTCTTAAAAGTCTTTTGTAATGATATCTCTTGTTTTGCAGGGTTCCGGCGATGGCGGATGGCGGGCTGATGAGAGTTGAGGATAGAACCCGCGTGAGGAATAGAAGCGCCTGGAAGCACGTAAGTAAGCGCTTGTAGCCTGCTTCACGATGCGCACTAACTGTCCCTTTTATCTTGCAGGTACAAGTTCGGAGCTTTAGAGAAGTTGAAGGGTGCTGGAATACCCACTGGATTCGGCGTGGGAAGGAGTAATGGCACGTGAGTAATAAAGTTGCCCAATGTCTTTAAACGCACCTTCTTTTGTCTTTCAGATGCGGGATGCAGCGCCGAAGGCCTCCGGAGCGTGCGAAGAGCTGGTAAGCTTTTGTCTTTCAGATGCCGGAATGCAGTGCGAAGACCTCCGGAGCATGCGAAGAGTAGGTAAGCCTTTGTCTTTCAGATGCCGGAATGCAGCGCGAGGCGTTGGTGACAGCCGATGGACCAGGTAAGAGATGCGCTGCCACTGAAGACCGTAGCGCTAACCTGTTCTTTCTTTGTCTTTACAGGTGCTGCTGAAGACTGGATTCCAGGATGGTAAGCCTTTGTTCCCTTAGGTCCAGGATCAGAAGCAGAAGACACGATGAGCGTTCTGCTGCAGAGAATGCAGAATAACGCAAAGCAAGATTCATCCATCGGGTGTGGTTTAAATAGCCTCCTGTAGTGCTTAGGTGTCTCCTTCCACAGCCACGCCTAGGTAAGAAAAGAGTTCCTGCTTTCCAGAAGAGTTCCAGTGTTCTGAACCTAGGGAGTGGCTCCTGCCCCACCCAACAGGAAAAGTAGTCCCAAACAGAAGAGGATCAGGGGTTCAACTGGCAGGTAAGTAAGCAGCATGGTCTGCTGCAGGTAAGTCCACCCAAGCATTATGAGCCCGGCGCTTCCAGCGCTGGGACTGGGCATCTTTATGAGCCTGGTGCCACTGGCGCCAGGACAGGGTCCAAAAGGTCCCAATTGGGACTGGCTGGCACTCGGAACCGGGGTTATGGGTCTGCTTCCAAGGGAGTCGGGCAAGTCCTGATCTTTTGGAAGCAGAGATCATGACAGTTGGAGCCACTGACAACAATTTAACAGAACCTGATTCGGGAAACGACCAAGCCCGACAAGCGTAGAGGTCCGCTTGCCGAGCTTGAAAACAAACTCTTTGACCTCGCATTTCATCATACCAATGGTCCTCGTGGATCCGAAACAGCCTCGGCGGTGCATGCTATAAAGGCATACATCAACAGTGGAGCTATTGGAAACTATGTAGATTGTGAATTGGCCTCCAGGATTAATCTCCCTCCCCGTCCGAAAACTAACAAGGATGTCATTACTACAGTTGATGGAACCGAAATAGCCTCAGGGCCGGTAACTCATTCCACTACAGAAGTGACACTAGTGGGTCAGGATGGACATCGGGAAGCTATTGTGTTTGACGTAATCAAGGCCCCACAGTTTCAAGTAATTCTAGGAATTCCTTGGTTAGAAACATATAATCCTCGAATAGACTGGCGAGCAAAGAGAATAACCTTTCCTGATTGTGAACAAACTTGTTATCCAAGAAATCCAAATTTGGGCCTGGCCTCAGTAACTTCCGCCACTATACAACTACCGGCTGAGTACCAAGAATTCCAAGACGTTTTCCAAAAAGAACAGGCCAACACGTTACCTCCCCACCGGTCGTACGATTGTCAAATCGATCTGGTACCCAATGCTCAACCGCCTTGCAGTAGGATTTATGCTCTTACTGAACCTGAGAACCTTCATTTGCGTCAGTATTTAGATCAGTACCTTGCCAATGGTTTTATTCACCCGTCAAAGTCTCCTGTTTCCTCAGCTCTGTTCTTCGTGCCGAAAAAAGAAGGCGACCTTAGAACATGTATTGACTACCGCGCCCTAAATCAAATAACGATTAAGAATCGTTATCCTCTGCCTCTGATCCCTGAACTTCTCGACCAGGTAAAAGATGCTTGTATTTACACCAAGTTAGATCTCTGGGGAGCTTATCACCTGGTGCGTATAAAAGAAGGCGACGAATGGAAGACTGCATTCCGCACCAAATATGGGCTCTTTGAATATCAGGTGATGCCCTTCGGATTGTGCAACGCACCTGCCGCCTTTCAATACTTTATGAATGATGTTCTTTGGGAACTTATCGATGTTTGTGTCATCGTATATATCGACGACATCCTGGTGTACTCCTCTTCGGAATCCGATCACAGAAAACATGTCAGGGCAGTTCTTGAAAAATTGTGCCAGCACAAACTGTTTGCAAAACTCGAAAAATGCGTTTTTCATACCACAGAAGTCGAGTTTCTCGGATTCATCCTGACACCTAAAGGAGTCCGAATGGACTCGCGAAAGGTGGACGCCATCCTCAAATGGCCATCTCCTAGCTCTGTGAAGGGGGTTCAGAGCATGCTTGGTTTTGCCAATTTTTATCGAAGATTCATCCCGGAATTTTCTCGAGTGGTCCAACCCATCACAGCTCTCTTACGGAAGAATAAACGCTTCGAATTGACTCATGAGGCGGAACAGGCCTTTCAAGACCTAAAGACTAAATTCACCTCCGCACCTGTGTTGAAGCATCCACGCCCAGATCTCCCTTACATTGTTGAAACCGACGCATCCAGCTTAGCCATGGGAACTGTCCTGTCTCAAAGGGATCCAATAACTAACCAACTACACCCTGTAGCCTTTTGGTCCAGAAAATTCTCGGCTCCTGAAATTAATTATGCAATCACCGACAAGGAGTTACTAGCTATTAAGTCCGCCTTCAAAGCTTGGCGTCATTACCTCCTCGGCGCAAGACACACCATCACGGTGATTACAGATCACAGAAATTTGCAATATTTAAAGACGGCCAAAGCCCAATCATCACGTCAACTCCGATGGGCTTTATTCTTTGCGGAATTTGATTTTGTAATCACATATCGCCCTGGTTGCAAGAATGGCAAAGCGGACGCTTTATCCCGGATTGGGATGGAAGAAACAAATTCGAGCTTAGAACCTGTACCGATTATACCTGAACAGAGAATTTTGGGTTTCACCTCTTTACAAACTATTGAGGACGTTCAAACTCGAGTTAAACAACTATTAGACTCCACAGCCTTACAAGAATGGAGCCAAAAGGGGTCACACTTTTCCGTTAATAATGATTTACCGTACTTCCAGGGGCGATTATTTCTGCAAGAACTTGTTATTGCCCATTATCATGATACATTAATGGAAGGACATCCTGGTATCGCTAAAACTGAGGAAAAGATCAAACGACAATTCTGGTGGCCATCCTGGAGAAAAGACATAAAATCTTTTGTGATGTCTTGCGGAGTTTGCGCCCAAAATAAAGGTCAAAAGAAAAGACCAGCCGGTCTTCTACAACCTTTGGATATTCCACCGGCACCTTGGCACACCTTGTCGATGGACTTTATTACCGACCTGCCTCCTTGCTATGGATACAACACTATCTTGGTGATTGTGGATCTCTTCTCCAAAATGGCCCATTTTATCCCTTTAAAAGGGTTACCCTCAGCCTCCATCTTGGCCAAGGAATTTCTGGAGAACATAGTTCGTATGCATGGTTTTCCATCCATATTAGTCTCAGATCGAGGAAGCCAGTTTATTTCCCATTTTTGGAGGAAATGTTGTCAACTGATGCAAATTGATGTACGACTATCCACCAGTCACCATCCCCAAACCGATGGCCAAACCGAGAGAACTAACCAAACCCTTGAACAATATCTTCGGTGTATGTTGCACCAATCTGAATGCAATTGGAAAGACATTCTTTGGATCGCAGAATATGCATATAACAATTCTGTACATTCTGGAACAGGACAAACCCCTTTTTACACCTTGTATGGTCATCATCCTCGAACCTCAGACCTGGACCCTCCTCAAAACCTGGAAATGCCTGCGGTAGATCAATTGCATTCCACGATAACCTGAGCTTTCAAAGAAGCTACGACTCATCTTCAGCAAGCCAAGAGAAAGTACAAAGAAAATGCTGATTTACATCGAAGTGAAGCACCTCCGTACCAAATAGGGGACCAGGTGTGGCTAGCAACTAGACATTTACCTCTCAAAGGACCGCAGACTTTCAACCCCAGATACATAGGATCCTATCCCATCAAAGCTATAATCAACCCGGTGGCCTTTAAACTCGATCTACCAGCGAACATGCAAATCCATCCCGTTTTTCACGCCTCACTGTTGAAACCGGTGCAACCAGGAACCAGACTGATCAAACCACCAGAACCAATTCAGATTGATGGGGAATTAGAATTTGAAGTTAAAGACATATTGGATTCCAAGGTGTTAAAGTCAAAACTCTTCTATCTAGTTGATTGGAAGGGGTATGGACCGCAGGAGAGATCTTGGGAACCAAGCGACCATGTACACGCGCTGCGATTAATACAAAAATTCCACCGAAAATTCCCAAACAAGCCAAAACCCCCGGAGAGAACAACCTTGGGAGGGGCCTTGGCAGGGGGTACTGTCATGATGCCTACCTCCAAGGAGCCAGACCAGGCCCAGCTACCCCAGAGGCAGACATCATGTCCCCGAGGGAAGTCTCAGCAGCCCCAAGTAGGGGCCCTTTGGACTCAGTCCTGGTGCCTTTGGCGCCAGGCTCATATTGGACAACAGTCCTGGCGCCATAGGCGCCAGGCTCATAAAAGATGACTTTGTGTTTAAAGGTGCTTGGTGTAAACTTACCTGATGCAGACCATGCTGCAACATCCGGGCCATCTAGAGGCCTGAATGGGACTACTTTCTCTTTGGGGACTACTTAACCACACTGGTGTGGCCGGAGGAAGGATACATACCTGGAACTACTTTGAAGGCTATTTAAGCCACGCCCAAGCAGCAACTCACGCTTCGCGTTGTTCTGCATCTAGCAGCTGGACGCTCACTATGTCTGCTCCTGCATCCTGACTTCTGCCACGCCCGCCAGCATCCTGGAACACCTGCAAAGGGAAAAGAGAAGAGAATAGGAGAAAGAAGAGTCCTTACCTGCTAAATACCGCATTCTGGAGACATTTCGCCGACGATCCTGAAAAGGAAGACATTCATTTTAAAAGCACATCGCATCGATCGCTGCAGCGCCGCATTCCACTCACCTTTACTAGGCGCCTGCATGTTCATCAGCGACCATCTGGATCCGCAACCACATTTCAGCGCCTAGGGAGAAAAAGACAAGAACAAAGGTGAGCTAGGGAAGAGAATAAGAAAACCTTAATTTGCCATCATAAGACTTACCTGTTGGGTCATTCCCACTTCATTTCGGGTCGGTGCCGCATCCTGGCATTTCCGGACCCCGGCCCCTAAGGGGAAAAAGAGACATCAGCGTTAGTGAGCGAATGCTAAGACATTACCTGAA
This sequence comes from Ambystoma mexicanum, assembly GCF_040938575.1. Lineage (NCBI taxonomy): Eukaryota > Metazoa > Chordata > Amphibia > Caudata > Ambystomatidae > Ambystoma > Ambystoma mexicanum. The sequence goes on along the minus strand of NC_090927.1, from coordinate 624,331,485 downwards.
CGCTCATTAAAGACTTACCTGATATCTACTGGAACTGCACCTTTCACTTCGGGTCGGTGCCATATCTCCGGCATTCCCGAACCCAGGCCCCTATGGGGAAAAAGACACAAGCATTAGTGCATTAATGCAAGGACACTAAAGGAACCTCTCATCAAACAACTCACCTGAGTTTCCTTCGTCGGTTCCATTGCTCATCTCGGAATCTTTGTTCTGCACCTGAAATAGTGACAACGGACAATTATTATTTCGGGCTCATACTTATAAACAGAATTCTCAAAGTACTTTACCGGGAAGGTCAAGCAAACTTGAACTCTCTACAATCCATGATCCAGTGAAGTAACTGGATTACAACGTGCCCCTGCATCAGAAGCAGGATGGAGAGCTCGTCCTTTCAGACCCTAAGGTGAGACTTCACGGGGAATCGCAGAAGGGTTTCGTGGAGGGTGAGAAGGGAGTGGGAGGCTTACACATTATCCCGCAGATTGTTAACACTCCCTTTTCACACACAGAATGTCATGATCTCTGCTTCCAAAAGGTCAGGGTTTTCCCAACTCCCTTGGAAGCAGATCCATAACCCAGGTTCCGAGTGCCAACCAGTCCCAATTGGGACCTTTTGGACCCAGTCCTGGCGCCAGTGGCACCAGGCTCATAAATATGCCCAGTCCCAGCGCTGGAAGCGCTGGGCTCATAATGCTTGGGTGGACTTACCTGCAGCAGACCATGCTGCTTACTTGCCTGCCAGTTGAGCCTCTGATCCTCTTCTGTTTGGAACTACTTTTCCTGTTGGGTGGGGCTGGAGCCACTCCCTAGATTTAGAACACTGGAACTCTTCTGGAAGGCAGGAACTCTTTTCTTACCAGGAACTCTTTTCTTACTTAGGCGTGGCTGTGGAAGGAGACACCTAAGCACTACAGGAGGCTATTTAAACCACACCCGGTGGATGAATCTTGCTTTGCGTTATTCTGCACCCTCTGCAGCAGGACGCTCATCGTGTCTTCTGCATCCAGTCCTGGGCCTAAGGAAAAAGGCTTACCATCCTGAATCCAGTCTTCAGCAACACCTATAAAGACAAGAAAGAACAGGTTAGCATTCCGGCATCTGAAAGGCAAAGGCTTACCATCCTGAATCCAGTCTTCAGCAACACCTATAAAGACAAGAAAGAACAGGTTAGCATTCCGGCATCGGAAAGGCAAAGGCTTACCTACTCTTCGTGCGCTCCGGAGGTCTTCATACTGCATTCCGGCATCTGAAAGACAAAAGCTTACCAACTATTCGCACGCTCCGGAGGCCTTCGGCGCTGCATCCGCATCTGAAAGACAAAACAAGGTGCGTTTAAAGACATTGGGGAACTTTAATACTCACGTGCCATTACTCCTTTCCACATCTAATCCAGTGGGTATTCCGGCACCCTGCAGCCGCTCCGAACTCGTACCTGCAAAATAAAAAGACAGTTAGAGCGCATCGTGAAGCAGGCAACAAGCGCTTACTCACGTGCTTCCAGGCGCTTCTATTCATCACACAGGCTCCATCTTCAACTCACTTCAGCCCGTCATCCGCCATCGCCGGAACCCTGCAAAACAAGAGACATCATTACTAAAGACTTTAAAAAGACATTTGAATGACTCGAAACTTACCGTTCGTGCAGTAAACGACGGACAGCAGTCCTCTGAAGTCAAGAGGCCTGCGCTACCTATCCAGTGAAGAAACTGGCTACAGCACCCTGCCCCGAGGCAGATGGAGAGCTCGGCATTCACTTACCTAAGGTGAGAGCGTTAACCTTTGGGGTCTACAGGAGAGGAGAAGAGGAAAGAGATAGGGACACCCCAATAACCCCAGTTCATTAACCCCATATTTTCTATCTGCAGACATCTTACTCTACACGTCAGGCATACAGTGCACAGAGGTCCAGCCCAAAGAGCCAACCGGGTGCAACACATCACCTTTGAAGATACGGTAGTCGCCCAGTCAAGACCGGCGCCTCTGCGAGAATCAGGTGAGCGTTACAGAACGCAAAGCCTACCGCAAAACTCTCGCCCAGGCGCTATGGAAACCTCGGATACTGACCCCCTAGCCCGGTTACTTGGGGAACTAAGGGCAGAAGTGCATGCAACTCGTCAGGAAACGAATGCTCTAAGAAGGGAACTAATTATTTCCAAGGAGAGCACAGACAATCTTGCTAGACAAGTGCTACAGTCACCAGCCGGACAGACCCCGTTACCCACATCAGGGGCAAATCTTCCTTCAACATCCTCTATGAATCCAGTGCAGATCAACCTTCCTGGGAATGTACCTCTGGCTCTGCCCGAGCGATTTTCTGGTGACCCAAAGAGGTTTGCAGTATTTATCAATCAGTGCCGGTTGCACTTCTTATGCCGGCCAGCAGCCTTTCCAACTGATCAAGCTAAAGTAGCTTTTGTACTTTCGTACCTTAGTGGCAATGCGGCAGACTGGTCGATCCCTCTAGTTCATCAAGATGATCCGGTTCTCCATGATTTTCAAGCCTTTCAGCTTAGTATGGAAAAACTGTTCGCAAGACATTCACAGGGACAGGCCTTGGACAATGAGCTTCTTTCGTTGCGACAGGGTAATCAAGACCTTTTGGCTTATATTGCATCTTTCAATAGACTAATAGTGGAAACTCAATGGCCTGAGGACAAAAGGATTACGCTGTTTTATAGAGGTCTACGTGGAGAGCTCAAAGACGTTTTAGCCCAAGTAGTGAATCCCCCACAAGACTGTTCGGATTACATAGACTTGGTCGTTCAAATAGATCACAGGCTGCAGAACAGGAAGGCCGATCGTTCCAAGTTTGATGCTCGAGTATTTTCCAAACCGCCAACTCCTTCCAAAGGAGTAGACTCCGGGGAATCCATGCAAATAGGGGGTCTGAAAGGTCCTCTAACACAGCGGGAGCGGGAAAGGAGGAAACAGTTGCAATTATGCCTATATTGCGGAAACTCAGGGCACTTTCTTCGAGACTGTCCGGTGAAACCTGCCAAGAAGGCAGTAGGAGCTGCAGTTACCAAAGTTACAAACTCTGAGCAGGGAAACGACCTCGCCCGACAAGAATAGAGGTCCTCTTGCCGAGCGTAAAAACAAGTTCCGTGACCTCGCATTTCGTGATACCTATGGTCCTCATTAGCCCTGATAATCCGGATCGATTACATGCAATTGAAGCTTACGTCGACAGCGGTGCCATCGGCAATTATGTGGATCATGAAATGGTTTTGAGGATGAATCTAACTCTTCGTCCCAAGGCTGTAAAGGACGTCATTACTACGGTGGATGGTACGGAGATAGCCTCCGGGCCAGTAACGCATACCACTCAAGAAGTGACGCTAGTAAGTCAAGATGGACACCATGAGAAGATCGTGTTCGATGTGATCAAGGCCCCTCAGTTTCAGATTATTCTAGGAATACCTTGGTTAGAGAAACACAATCCTCTGATCGATTGGCGAGCAAGAACGGTCCAGTTTCCAGAATGTTTCTCTACTTGTCACCCTCCACCTGGTGTTGCACTGGCCGCAATTTCTTCAGAGACTCCCCAGTTACCTCCCGAATACCTAGAATATCAAGATGTTTTCCGGAAGGATCAGGCTAACTCTCTACCTCCTCATAGGTCTTATGACTGCCAGATAGACCTGATACCTGGATCTACTCCTCCTTGTAGTAGAATTTATGCCCTCACCGAGCCTGAGAACCTTCACCTTCGACAATACCTGGATCAATACCTGGCAAATGGGTTTATTCGTCCTTCCAAGTCCCCTGCTTCTTCAGCTTTGTTCTTCGTTCCAAAAAAGGAAGGAGACCTTAGAACTTGTATCGATTATCGCTCCCTGAACCAGATCACCGTTAAGAATAGATATCCGTTACCTTTGATCCCTGAACTCCTGGACCAAGTCAGAAAAGCATGCATATATACAAAGCTGGATCTTAGAGGAGCTTACCACTTGGTACGAGTAAAAGAGGGCGATGAATGGAAGACGGCCTTCCGCACCAAGTATGGGCTATTTGAATATCAGGTCAGGCCCTTCGGACTTTGCAATGCCCCGGCCGCCTTTCAATATTTCATGAACGATGTCCTCAGAGAGCTCATAGATGTATGTGTTGTTGTTTACATTGACGACATCCTCGTTTATTCTTCATCGGAATCTGAACATCGGAAACACGTGAAAATGGTCCTCGAAATATTGCGTCAACACAAACTTTTCGCCAAGTTAGAAAAATGTGTTTTCAACGTGACTGAAGTTGAATTCTTGGGATTCATATTATCACCTGGCGGGGTGCGTATGGATTCAAAGAAGGTCGATGCAGTTCTCAAATGGCCATCACCATCCTCCGTAAAAGGTGTGCAAAGCATGTTAGGCTTCGCTAACTTTTACCGCAGGTTTATCCCCGAGTTCTCTCGAATAGTCCAGCCCATCACTGCCTTGTTAAAGAAAAACAAACGTTTTGAATGGTCTACCGAGGCGGAACAAGCTTTCCAGGATTTGAAGACTAAATTTATCTCTGCACCAATCTTAAAACACCCTCGCCCCGAACTCCCCTACATCGTGGAAACTGATGCTTCAAGCCTTGCCATGGGGGCAGTTCTATCACAAAAGGACCCGGTAACCAATCAGTTGCATCCCGTGGCATTTTGGTCCCGCAAATTCTCGCCTCCTGAAGTCAATTACACGATTACTGACAAGGAACTTCTGGCTATCAAGTCTGCCTTTAAGGCTTGGCGGCATTATCTGCTGGGGGCCCGACACACCGTTACTGTGATTACGGATCACCGAAACCTGCAATATTTGAAAACCGCAAAAGCCCAATCCTCTAGACAACTCCGTTGGGCATTATTCTTTGCCGAGTTTGACTTCATAATTACCTATCGACCAGGTACAAAGAACGGTAAAGCCGATGCCCTTTCTCGGATGGGAGTGGAAGAACACTTGATCAACCCTAAACCTGTACCAATCATTCCCGAACAAAGAAATCTGGGTGTAATCGCCACAGAATCCATAGAGGAAGTTAAGGATAAAGCCAGGCAACTTGTAACTCCAGCAGATATACAGAATTGGCATCAGCAGGGAAAGGACTTTGCAGTAAAGGACAACTTATTGTATTTACAAGAACGATTATACCTACCCAGCACAGATTTACAGAAAAAAGTAATCTCTTGTTATCACGACTCTTTAATGGAAGGTCATCCCGGTATAGCCAAGACCTCAGAAAAGATCAAGCGCTACTTCTGGTGGCCGTCTTGGAAAAAAGATATCAGAGACTTTATAATGTCCTGTGGAGTATGCGCCCAAAACAAGAGTCAAAAGGAAAGACCAGCAGGCCTCTTACGCCCTATTGACATCCCACCTCGCCCTTGGCATACGCTTTCTATGGACTTCATCACCGATCTACCTCCATGCTCCGGATACAATACAATTCTAGTAATCGTGGACTTATTCTCCAAGATGGCGCATTTCATTCCGCTCAAAGGCTTGCCAACAGCAGCAACTCTGGCCCGAGAATTTCTCGAAAACATCGTCCGACTGCACGGTTTTCCTTCGGTTCTAATTTCGGATCGAGGTAGTCAATTTATTTCTCATTTTTGGCGAAGTTGCTGTCGGTCGGCTCAAATTGATGTGAGACTATCGACCAGTCACCACCCTCAGACCGACGGACAAACCGAGAGGACCAATCAAACTCTGGAACAGTATTTACGCTGCATGCTGCAACAAACTGAAAAAACTTGGAAAGATATCCTTTGGATAGCCGAGTATGCCTACAATAACTCTGTCCACTCGGGAACTGGGAAAACCCTGTTTTTTCTTTTGTACGGCAGTCACCCTCGAACCTCGGAGTTGGATCCCCTCCAAGATCTTGAAACACCAGCAGTAGACTACCTGCATTCTACAATCACCCAAGCCTTTAAGGAAGCTGTTTCTCACCTTCAAAGGGCTAAAGAACAATACAAGAAAGGAGCAGATCAACATCGGAAGGAAGCCCCTCACTATCAAGTAGGGGATCAAGTCTGGTTATCCACCAAATATCTATCTCTAAAAGGGCCACGCACATTCAACCCAAGATACCTTGGTCCCTATTCCATCACTACCATAGTAAACCCAGTAGCGGTCAAGTTGGACTTGCCCCCGCACATGAAGATACATCCGGTCTTCCACGTCTCTCTATTAAAACCCGTGCAACCTCAAACCCGACTAACCAAATCTCCAAAACCTATCCTAGTGGATGGAGAACTCGAGTTTGAAGTCAAAAGCATTCTGGACTCCAAGATCTCCAAATCTAAACTATTCCACCTAATTGACTGGAAAGGCTACGGCCCCCAAGAGAGATCCTGGGAACCTGCTGAATATGTCCACGCTCCTCGCCTAATCAAAAGATTTCACCGAACATTTCCTGACAAGCCAAAACCCCCGGAGAAGCCCGGTTTGGGAGGGGCCTTGAGGGGGGGTACTGTCATGATCTCTGCTTCCAAAAGGTCAGGGTTTTCCCAACTCCCTTGGAAGCAGATCCATAACCCAGGTTCTGAGTGCCAACCAGTCCCAATTGGGACCTTTTGGACCCAGTCCTGGCGCCAGTGGCACCAGGCTCATAAATATGCCCAGTCCCAGCGCTGGAAGCGCTGGGCTCATAATGCTTGGGTGGACTTACCTGCAGCAGACCATGCTGCTTACTTGCCTGCCAGTTGAGCCTCTGATCCTCTTCTGTTTGGAACTACTTTTCCTGTTGGGTGGGGCTGGAGCCACTCCCTAGATTTAGAACACTGGAACTCTTCTGGAAGGCAGGAACTCTTTTCTTACCAGGAACTCTTTTCTTACTTAGGCGTGGCTGTGGAAGGAGACACCTAAGCACTACAGGAGGCTATTTAAACCACACCCGGTGGATGAATCTTGCTTTGCGTTATTCTGCACCCTCTGCAGCAGGACGCTCATCGTGTCTTCTGCATCCAGTCCTGGGCCTAAGGAAAAAGGCTTACCATCCTGAATCCAGTCTTCAGCAACACCTATAAAGACAAGAAAGAACAGGTTAGCATTCCGGCATCTGAAAGGCAAAGGCTTACCATCCTGAATCCAGTCTTCAGCAACACCTATAAAGACAAGAAAGAACAGGTTAGCATTCCGGCATCGGAAAGGCAAAGGCTTACCTACTCTTCGTGCGCTCCGGAGGTCTTCATACTGCATTCCGGCATCTGAAAGACAAAAGCTTACCAACTATTCGCACGCTCCGGAGGCCTTCGGCGCTGCATCCGCATCTGAAAGACAAAACAAGGTGCGTTTAAAGACATTGGGGAACTTTAATACTCACGTGCCATTACTCCTTTCCACATCTAATCCAGTGGGTATTCCGGCACCCTGCAGCCGCTCCGAACTCGTACCTGCAAAATAAAAAGACAGTTAGAGCGCATCGTGAAGCAGGCAACAAGCGCTTACTCACGTGCTTCCAGGCGCTTCTATTCATCACACAGGCTCCATCTTCAACTCACTTCAGCCCGTCATCCGCCATCGCCGGAACCCTGCAAAACAAGAGACATCATTACTAAAGACTTCAAAAAAAACATTTGAATGACTCGAAACTTACCGTTCATGCAGTAAACGACGGACAGCAGTCCTCTGAAGTCAAGAGGCCTGCGCTACCTATCCAGTGAAGAAACTGGCTACAGCACCCTGCCCCGAGGCAGATGGAGAGCTCGGCATTCACTTACCTAAGGTGAGAGCGTTAACCTTTGGGGTCTACAGGAGAGGAGAAGAGGAAAGAGATAGGGACACCCCAATAACCCCAGTTCATTAACCCCATATTTTCTATCTGCAGACATCTTACTCTACACGTCAGGCATACAGTGCACAGAGGTCCAGCCCAAAGAGCCAACCGGGTGCAACACATCACCTTTGAAGATAACGTAGTCGCCCAGTCAAGACCGGCGCCTCTGCGAGAATCAGGTGAGCGGTACACAGAAGGATATTTCTGCGAGTCAGACAAGCCAGATTTGAGGGTCCGGTCCTGTCCATTTTCCGAGTCCTGCGCTTCACCATAGAAGAGGCAACAGCACTCCAAACCAGGCCTGCGCCTCCGTGGGAGTCAGGTGAGTGTAACACACAATCCAGCTAGAAGAGGAAACCCTCGATGCATACCACACGAGACTCAGAAAACTCACACTTTCATGTGAGTTTGACAACGTCGAAAAAGAGATCAGACTCCAAATCATCAATGGCATGCACTCGGAAAAACTACGCAGGATGGTGTTGAGTGAAAAGGCCATTGTACTGGCCAGAATCCTTGAATATGGACGTCAGAGGGAACTATCACACGGAAGCGCGGAACACATGAGCACCACCCTGCAGAAGCTCCAGCTAACACCGACGGCAGCGCTGATAGCACAAATTTCCAGCCGCCAACAGCCAACAGAAGACTCCAGCGATGCAAACAATTAATCTTGGTGGCAATCAAGGACCCCAGGGCCCGCCGAATATGGATGGTGTGTAGGCGTACATCATGGAAGGCAAAACTGTCCAGCACAGCGAACCACGTGCGGTGCATGTGGCCGGAAGGACCATTAAGCAAGAGTCTGCAGATCGTCGGGACCCGCACACCGCCCCCCACCGCAACAAGAAAAAGGGGCCCAGAGAAAAAAGAAACAGGCCAATGCCCACCGTGTCAAGATGGCCAACTCATTCACCGACGAAGAAGGTGATGGCGACGGTGTCACAACAAAAGAGACAGATAGTGGACAACCGAGAAGAGGGAGGAAAGTCTACCTAGTCTCAGCACTCGACCACAGAGGCACAAAGTCGACAAAGAGGCAAAGAAGACGAAAATGCCTAGTGGCCATTCAAGGCAAAGAGACTCTAATGACAATCAACACTGGGGCTTCGGTGAACGTCATGCCGGCTACCATGTTCCGAAAGATATGCCCCCCCCAGTCCTAAAGCAAACAGGCACGCTTCAATTCACCTACGGGTGCGAAACTCCATTACCAGTGGTATTATTATTATTATTTATTCAAATTTGTTGAGCGCACATCAGCCCAGAAGCATCGTGGCGCTTGTTACAGACATCTTAGTTGCAAAGGAAACCGTATTTACAAGCAGTACATAAATTACAGAGGAAATATATACAATAGCAAGGCAGTATATTTACATGGCTTCCTGGTAGGACGTTTTCAGACAACTCTCAGCAGAGGCAACCGAACACTACAATCCAAGGTGTATGTCGTCAATGCAGGCATCGAGTGCCTGCTGAGTGGGGATGCAGCGGAAGACCTAGAGTTGATATGCTTTGTCTGCAACATCACAGACCAATCGGACATTGCCGGCCTCCTTGACAAGCACCCAGTCCTCCTCAAAGGTATCAGATGCCTAAAAGGCAAACTCATTAAACTCCATATCGACGAATTAGTGCAGCCCCGAGCGGTGTGCCACAGACGGACACCTTTTCACATGAGGGACCTAGTCGAAAAGGAGCTGCGTGAACTCGAGAAAGCTGGTATCATAGAGGAGGTCACTGGGCCGACGCAGTGGGTTTTACCCATGGTGGTGAATAAGAAGCCAAAACAACGGGGAAGGTGAGGATCTGCATCGACATGAGTCTCCCCAACGCAGCCATCAAGCAGGAATGACACATCACCCCCACACTGGATGAAATGATCACAGACCTCACTGCTAAAACTGCATCGCAACTCGAGGTACATTACAACGTTCTCCACGCACCTGGGTCTGCTCCGATACAAAAGGCTGAGCTTCGGCATATCATCAGCGACCAAAGTCTTTCAACAAACCATCCAGGAGGTGATACTGGGCATCCCGGGAGTACTCAACGTCAGTAATGACATTCTCATCCACGCCAGCGACAAACAAGAACACATGCGTCACCTCGAGATGGTACTTAGCAGGCTGGAGGCCGCAGGGTTAACCATTCACTGGGAAAGGTGTGAGTTCATGAAGGATGAAATCATGTTCTTCGGATAAATGTTTAACGGCGCATGAGTCTCAGCTGACCCACAAAAAGTCAAGGACATCAAGGAAGCCTCACCCCCAACAACACCTACGAAGTACGCAGCTTTTTGGGGATGACGACATACTGCGGGAGATTCATCCTCAACCTGGCAACAATGCCTGAGCCACTCAGGGAACTCACGAAAAGGTACATTAAATGGGCCTGGGGACCCAACTGCCAGGAGGTTTTCGAGCAGATCAAGACGTCTCATTGGCTGACACCACAATGGCGTACTACGACCCCACATTGTCAATGGAACTATATGTTGACGCCAGCCCCGTCGGCCTTTGGGCGATCCTGGTCCAAGTGGCCCTGACAGGCAAGACCAAGCCGATTGCCTATGCATCCCGTGCTTTGACTCCCACTGAACAAAGGTACTCCCACATTGAGAAAGAGGCCATTGCGCCACTTTCACATGTACCTGTATGGATGGAAATTCAAAGCATACACGGACCACAAACCTCTCATCCCCATATTTACAGGATCCTCCTCACACCCCCCGGCGAGGATAGGGAAATGGTTGCTACACCTGCAACGGCATGAATTTGAACTGACATACCAACCTGGCACTAGCAACCCCTCAGACTTCCTATCCAGACACCCGAGAGCTGCCACGCCAAGGGAAGTGAACGTGGCAGAAGAAACTGAGGAACACATCTGCCAGGTCATCCACATGATGAAACACAGAGCGATCAGCATCGAGGACATCATGCAAGCTACCCAAGCTGACCCCTGCTGCGACCTCGTCAAAGAGTCCATCATCTCCGGCAAATGGAAATCATTTCTGCGGAACGTACACAATCGCACACCCGAAGCCAGAGACTTCCTCACTGGCATATTCCCGGTAGGACAAGACCTGTGCATCACCAAGGAAGGCCTCGTACTAAGAGGAGCTCGAATCGTCATACCCGCAGGGCTCCAAGACAGAGTCATTGCGCTGGCTCACGAAGGTCGCCAAGGCATGGTCAGGACCAAAGCCAGGATCAGACACCGAGTATGGTTCCCGCACATAGACACCAAGGTGGAACAACTTATAACAGCATGTCTACCATGTCAGATCACAAGCGCACCACTGAATCCTGAACTCATACAAGCAGCAGAACAAGGGTCATCAAGATGAACGCGATCAGCGTTGACTTCTGCACGGTCCAGGAAGGCACGTACCTGTTGGTAGCAATCAACGCCCACTCAAGATATCCCGAAGTGGAAATCGTGTCATCCACCTCTTCAGACATGGTGATACCGGCTCTGGAGAAGATTTTCGCCACCCATGGCCTACCTCACCGCATCCGGAGCGACAACGGGCCCCAAGGGGCTGAAATCAAGAAAACCTGGATGATCTGAACATTCAATTTCAAATCACACCGAGATGGCCCCAAGCCAATGGAGACATGGAAAAGTTCATGCGCACTCTCAACAAGGTGCTACGCCTATCCCGGGCACACTCTAGCCCCTAAAGGGTGGACCTGTATCGATTCCTAAAGAACTACAGAGTGACACCCCACAGCACCACATGGTTACCACCGGCAGATGTCATGTATGGGACAGTGATAAATTCATCCATTCCACACCACCCAAGCCCCAGGGCACAGATGCATACAATAGTGAGCGCACTCACCAAAGAAGGATCACAGCGAA